>NC_137801.1:82851807-83536807 GCF_963383645.1 Muscardinus avellanarius | reverse complement strand
AACAAGAATTGGTCGTAGTGTTTTCACCTGAGGGAAATGATGAATTTGTTTCATAGATTGGTAATTACCCAGCTCAAGAAAGATCATTAGAATTATTTTTCATTTGATTACCATACACCACCAAACCCAAACCCATTTATCACGAGCCACATCCCATTAATTTAGCCGTGCATGTGATTGACTATGGCTCTACAACTCCTCACTTTGACTCTTTCTGAGTATAAGTATTAACAGAACATACCGTGGCTTAAGTGTATCTGATATAATATTCATGTTTTTCTTGGAAAACATAACTGTAAAAAATCTTTTTATGGCCTTCATGTCCATTTTTATTGCCTTAGAGCATTTCTCTATTGAGCTCTGATCTAAATAACAGTGTATGTTTTTGTTAAGGATTTGGGGTGATTACTAATCAGCTCTCAAAGGATCACTGTTGTATAAATAGGGGTATATCTGAGGCAATGTTTGTAAATAATGTGCATTTTTTACACTAGGTGTAAAACACCTCTGTGTAGGTACAAACTGGATACTGACTCAAGAGAACTTGGTGTAGATCTAGAACTTTTAAGTGTTCCCACTTTTAAAGTGAAAGATCTGGTCAGAAAATAGAGGTCCTGTAGTCAATTAAGTGTGTGAGCCTTGTAAATTCCAAGCATGAGGAGTTATCGATGGTCACCAACAGCGACATCACTGAGTTCATGGTCATTCTGTAAGAAGCTCTGGGTAAGATGGGTCTGAGATTGCCCCTGCCAGTGCCTTGACTGAGGCTAGAAAGACAAAGAGCCAAGACAACTGCCCTGTGTGACTCTGCCGTGTCCACCATCTAAGTGTGTTTTGTCTTTCCTCTCTTCTCTGGGGTCTCCAGTTTACCGCGGCTTCTGGGCAGTCCTGATGCTCTTGGGGGTAATCGCCGTCCTGACTGCGAGCTTCCTGATCATCTGCGCAGCCCCCTTCGCCAGCCACCTTCTCTACAAAGCCGGGGGAGGCTCCTACCTTGCTGCAGGTATGTGCCCTGGGAAGGGCGTGATCTCCAGCTGTGGCGTCTCTCTGTATCTCTGTCATTTCCATTTCTAGATGTAGGTCTCCATTCTAGCCTTCTCGTGATAGTAAAACAACAGTGTTCATATTCAGTCATTCTCAAGCGCTCACTATGTGTCTGATGCTCTCCAGAGACTTTCCATTTTGTGCCAACACACTTAACTACCATGACCATCCTTGCCCTCTGTATTGCCATTATATGGAAGAGATCAGTGAGCCATAGAGGGGAGAGCCTGAGCTGAGGTCAGTAAGAGCCTTGCAGTTTCTCTTTCTCTATTAATTTCATTCCGTAAATCAGAGATCACAGCCGAGTGTGATGACACAGGCTTGTAATCCCAGTACCTGTGAGTCTGAGACAGGATTGCGGGCCAGCTTCAGCAACTTAGGAAAACCTTGTTTTAAAATAAAATATAAATTACCCCTGGGGATATATTTTGGAGTCAGAATGCCCCTGGGTTCTATTCCTGGTATTACCACCATTACCACCGCCACCACTACAACAAACAGACAGACAGACAGATAGACAGACAGACAGGGTTCACAACATTTCTTTCTGTAATATGTCAGGATATAGGTGACATTTTTTGTATACTCTTAAAACATAGCTTCTTGACATTTTTGGAAAACATAGCCTCATGATTTATCATAGGTTAAGAAAACATTATCGCCATTCAGTTTTCTTAATTGGGGTTCACTTGCCGTATCTAAGCATATGATCTTCTGGGTAAAAACCTGCCTTTATTATAGTCAGCTTTCCAATGAGTCTTTTAATTCCTCTTACAAAAATCATAGTACAAATAGAAAAGGAATTGAACAGGCAAGTGTGGGGAATTATAGACCTTTTTATTGAATTAGGAAGTAACAGGCAGAAAACTATCATAAAAATATAAGCAGAAGGTGGGTATTTGTCAAGGTAGCAATTCTAGGAAAGTAGAGGTGCTTCAGTATGACCGAGACCAAGCTGCCCCTGCCTGTGTGGCTGTAGGTCAGAAGGGCCGAGCATTTCTACAGAGATTGTAGAGACAGGTCAGGACAGAAGCCAACGGGCAGCTTTTCTGTTTTTATAATCAGTGCAAAAAATCATGCTTCTGATTGTCATAATTCAATCAACGACCTGTTAGCAAAGCTCCTTGCTGTGTATGGTGTTTTATTCTTCAGAAGAAATAAAAAGAATCATTGGATATGAATCTTCTATTAAAAAAAGCTCAAAAAGCCACTCTGAGAAGAGCCCTGTTTAGCTGGTTCTTTCTTTTTTCCTTTATCTCAACATTTTTTTTCTCTCATGGTACTTACTCACTAGAGTTTTGTAGCTTTTTAATAACCCTTTATTTTTACTTTGATTGGGATATAATTTACATACCGTACAACTTAATTTACGTACCATGCGATTTCCCATTTTGAAGTGTGTAACTCGGTGTTTCTTTTAGGACATTCGCAGACTTGTGCACACATCACCACCACCTCGTTTCAGAGTATTTTCATCACAGTAGAAAGAACCCCTCCTCCCCTTTCTACCGGTCCTGAGAAACCACTGATACACCTTCTGTCACCGTGGGTTTGCTTACTCTAGATATTTCACATAAATGGGAACACGAAGTCTGTGATCTTCACGTCTGGCTTCTTTCACAGAGATCCCCTCATTTCTAATCTCTCTGGTTTAATTCATAACTCCATGAAATAAAACTCATTATGTTCCTTAGCAGCATCTTCTTAGCCAAATACTTTTATTTTCCTAAACCATATCCTACCCTTGTCTCATTCAAAGTTCTAATTAAGGTGCATATATTTCTATAGTCTTCCCCCAAATAATAGTGCTCTGACAAAATGTGTAAATATGTTTTCTTCTTATCCCTTGCTTTCTTCCTTGAAGGATATTTTGTTATTGTTTACTTTTGGAAAGGAGGTGTGCTCAGGACCACAGTCAGGGCTTCACGCGTGCTAGGGGAGCACTTGCCACTGAGCCTCCTTCCCAGCCTGCTCTTTAAAATTCTCATTGTATCAATGAAGGAGCCTATAACAGCAGTCATGAATACTAACACACTGTGAGCAGCACAACTGTTTCAAATGCTTTGATCCTAGGTGTGATTTTTATTAGAAATTTGTATGTGTGTGTGTGTGTGTGTGTGTGTGTGTGTGTATGTGTATGTGTATGTATATGTAGTGTGCATGTATTTAGTATTTTTGAAAAGTCGTTTTTGGTCAACTTTTCACTTAGAAAGTAGTAGATCCAAAGAATTAGGTTTGACCGAGAACTCTGGAGGCAGTTAGAGCATTTGCTACATACTCATATAACCACACGCAGGTCAGGTCGGCTTGCTTTCTTCAATGAATCTTCTGCTGCGTATGTGCAGAGGGTTTCCTTCCTTGGGACTTCAGTACTTCATGCAAAAGCCTAGGAGCTTGGGGGCTCACAGAGAGTTCTGGTAGCCAACTCTGAAAGCCACTAAACTACATACTGATGAGAAGACTTCTTTCCATTTGACTCTTAATTTCCTTGCTGGCACAGTTCTGTATTGTTTATGTATGGTCTTTTGTTTTACAAGAACAGAGAGAGAGAGAGAGAGAGAGAGAGAGAGAGAGAGAGAGAGAGAGACAGAGAGAGAGAGAGAGACAGAGAGAGAGAGAGAGAGAGAGAGAGAGAGAGAGAGAGAGAGAGATATCCTGTTGCATAAGATAAAATATTACTATTCATTTTATCATTTGGGGTAGCAAAAGTCAATGTACTTGGGGTTCACTGAAGTTGGCTACCCATTAGCAATTTCTACCAAAACCCGCCATCTTTTAAAGCTGTTATGAAGCCAACAGACCATCCTTAAAAACACTTATTAGCAAAGAAATTATAAAAACACTCCAACTGCGGCTTATTACTGATCCCTGAAAATGTGGCCACTTATCTTTTCAAAATCAAAGACAGAAACTTAGATGCTGAGCCAGGCGTGGTGGCGCACGCTTGTAATCCCCGCGCTTGGGAGGCTGAGACAGGAGGAATGCACAGGTTTGAAGCCAGCCTCAGCTACTTAGTGAGGCTTTCAGCAACTTAGCAAGACCCTGTTTACAAATAAAATATTAAAAAGGTCTGGGAGCATAGCCCGGAGGTAGAAAGCCTCTGGGTTCCACCCCCAGTACCCCCCCCCAAAAAAAAGAAACTTAGATGCTGTCCTATGAAAAGACAAGGGGAAAAATCGAGCCCGTGAGCTAGGTTTGTGAGCCAGCCGAGTTTGTTCGTTTGGTTTTTACTTCTTTGCTGTTGCCACATTTAACACAGAACCATGCATATAGTCATTTACTAAGCCAAATCAAACCAAATTACTCGTGCTTTCTTTGGTAAGAGTTTATATTTTCAAAATTAAGAGATCCCTCTCCCTGTGCCACGTATCCCAAAAGCTCTTCTCAGTATCCCCACCTGGGTGTCTGTGCCTGCCCTGGGCCAGAGCTGGACTCCACCGGGCATGAGAACAGGTGCAGCTTGGGCGGCTTCTCCATCAATGCCACAGACAGGACTGGACACTCTTTATTTGGGCAGATGGCTTTAGGGAAGGGCATCGCCAAATTCCAAATGGCCACCACAGGGTGTGTGCACATAGAAAGACCCTTTGGCATCAGCCAGAAGACTGTTTTGGGGCATTCCATGCTCGGCGGAGGGAGGGTGAAGGCACAGCTGTCGGGTGGAGCCAGGGAGGGGCCCGTGGTTTTCCCCTGTGCTGTGCCATCGGGCTCAGAGCCAGGCTTGGAGGACAGGTGCCGTCATGCCCTGTGCTTGGGCAGAGTCCTCCTCCGGCCGGCCAGGCCACGTGTTTCCTGAGCAAGGTCAGTTCTGGACAAAGTGGGCAGTGTGTGTCAGGAGTGCGTCATCGCATGCCTCTGCAAGCCTGAACAACTGTTAGGATGTGTTTCAATGTGGACTCGCACAGAATCTCTGACACACAGGGGGTGACACGTGTCTTCTCTTGCCAAGGTGGGGGGTTTGCCCTTTATTGGCCATTAGACATAAGTGTAAAGCTGTGGGAGGCTTTAGAATGGGTGGGAAAGGCAGTCCAGACATTTGGGTTGTACTGAGAAAATCAACATACAGCCGAACAACCCTAATTCAATACCAACAGAAAGCGACATCAACACGGTAATGGCTTCCAGGGAGGAGGACATTAAAGTGTGCGCAAGGGCCTGTGACATGGCGTGGGCCCTCCAGGGCACTGATGGCCAAAGCCAGACATTCCCATTGCCCCCATATCAGGGTGGAGACCCTGCTCTGCCACCTTTGCCTTGCCCTGGCTGGTACCCTCGGAGGACTGTGCTGCCCACAGAGGCAGACAGGGCCTTCCACCTGGGAGCTGGAGCCTGAGGCTTCTGAGTCTCAGCCACATCCCTTGCTAGCCTCTTGGGTTGGTGCGAGGACTCCATATCTCTGTGTCAAAGGATGCAGCCAGCACCTGTTTCAGGCACCGGAAGCATCTGTGAAAATGGAGAATTCTCTTGCTGTGCAGCTTTGCTCTTTGGATGCCGATGGTGGTATAGTCCTGGTTGGCCACCTGCATGTGCCTGCTTGCTCTACCCCCTTTCTTGACCTGAGGGCGGGCACTCCCCCTTCCCCACTCTGCCCCACCCAGAGCAGCTGTTTCTGGGGTTACCATTACTGAGCAGGAATCATGAGCAACATACTAGCACAAGTCCTATCAATCCTGAGCCACGCAGGAAGTTCTATGTTCTGTGGCTCACCCTGTTCCTTCCTGCTCCAGAGATGTTTTGTGTAAGTCATGCAGGCCAGCCTGAAAACCCCGCGTAGGGAAAGTCAGTGGACGCAAAGGGAATAAAGCAGTTCCCCCCTCCAGCAGGCAAGGCGGACTCAGGAGTAAGTGGGACTTGTAGTTATTTCAGCTCATTTCTTCCAAAAGGTTGGGGCCATTGCAATAGCTCAGTAGCCAACCATATTAATTTCTATACGAGCCAAGGAATCTATGATGGCCATAGAATGCAAAAGGTATTTTCCCCCTTAATCTGAGAAAAATAGCTCTTCGAGACCAGTGGACCTGGTCTGGAGGTCATTCCCCCCCCCCCATTTTCTTTTATAACAAAGTTTTTTTTCTTAAAAAAAAATCTTTTTAAAATCTTTTTTTAAAAAAAATCTTCCTGGGATACACGATGGTAGAGGCATACGTTTGACGGAGCGAAGGCCTGGCAGAGACATTCAGGTCACACCCGGCTCCTCACATATTGCTCCAGACAGAGCAGAAGTCCAGAGCAGAAGTGCACCGGTCAAGCAGAGCAGAGCAGAGCAGAAGTGGCACCGGTCAAAGCAGGGGGACAGGGAGTGGAGGCGGGTTGAGCCTCCCCGCAGTGCAGGAGGGATGAGAAGAGATCGCTGGTGGCCTCGGGGTGTACACATCTGCCGCACCTGCTGCCCACGCGTCTCCATCCTGAAAGCCCCAGGCTGTCAACAGCCACCTGCCGCATCTTTGCTAGGGTGCAAGAGGCGGGCTTCCAGCAAAGTCAGTAGCCTGACATCCCCGCGGGGAGCAGAATATGTCCCCATTGCCAGGACTTCACCGTTTCCTCCGAGTTCTGGTGTGCTGAAGGTGACGGTGTAAAGAACAGGAAGCACTTGATATAAACTATTTGTCCTTGATTGATCCACCAGCCAGATGTGCTTCCTGTGGGAGAATTCACAGCCGCATTTTGGTGGCACAGAGAACGCTGTTTGGATTTTATGGAAGCTGCTCCCCAAGAGGAGAGTAAACGCCTTAGTCGTCCTTAGGTTTCTAGAAGGGCCCATTCTGTACCATCCTGCTGGGCCATGAGCAGTCATATTTAGGGACTTGTCTAGAAAAACCGTTGTCTAGATACTGACACCATGATGATGTGGGCAGGCTTTGTTTCCCGGCTTCACGTGGATTTCCCAACCTCCTTGCTCCGATATTTTATATAAACGTCAAGTGCTAGAGGAAGTCAGCCTTGCTCGGTATTAAATCGGGAAGGGCCGCTAGGAGTGTTTCCTAGTAAAAGCACTTTAAAAAGTTGCTACTTGTCTCCTTCAGGTTCTTCTTCTGTGAAACTTTATTCCCACCACATTGCTTTTTAGTTGAGATGTGTCTGACAGGTCCTCAGAGCCTGTCTCAAGTAGGGTGTTCGTATGGTATGGTACATAGCACCCTAGAGTGGAGACGAGGCCCCAGAGGGAGAGTCTGAACTTCAAGTCCTGTCCAGTGAGCTGGGGCTTCTCAGGCAGTTAAGATGGAGTTAAGAGTGACTTTCCAGGGGGGCTGTCGTGGTCCAGGAGTCCCTGTTGTCACCTGGCTCTCGTGTTTTCTTTTTGGAGATGTTCTGGGTCTGTCGTGGTCTAGCTCCTGTCCAGAAAAATCTAAGCAGCAAGAGGCCCCTTACATAGGAAGTGTGATGGACATTTTCTGGACAACTCTCAACTTCAAATTGGAACAAATACGTTTCCCTGAACCCCCTCCCCACACCCGCCTTCTTAAAAATGTGCTGTTTGCCTGAGATCTACAGCCAAAGCCTGGCAAGAGAATACTTTCTCTCCCATGCCATTATTATGGGGTATGATTAATCTTTATTCATTTCAGGGGATTTTCAGATGTGTAAGATGACAAGGTTATTGCTGGCCTATAAATAGCGCGTCCCGTCTGGACCCGGGACTTGTCGCTGTGGGAGGATAGTCTGAGTGCCCTTTGTTTTATCCTCCTTTTCCACAGTACATGGATTATAAACATCTACTAGGTACTCAGTGCAGGAAGGAATTTAATTTTTTCGTAGAACACTCCCTTTCATTTCCATGCCTTCCTCCAGATAGTCACTTTGATAAAAAAAATAATAAGTAGTGTGGCTGAAGAAGGTTGTTTGGGATTTTTAAAATTACATTTATAATTTTTATGAGACTTTTCCTTTACACTTTCTTGTACATATATCTAGACGCACAGCATGTGTAGACTCATGTAAAAGACCATATTGACCTATTCTAGGCTCTTGTTCTAGAAATATTTCTCGCTTCCTGTAACTGAAGGGCGGGTGGGAGGGACAGGTGGTTTGCTGGAACGGGCCCTTTGGCAGACAATTCCTTGCAATGGATACCTCTTCTGTTCAGCCTTTAGTACTTAGACTGTGGGGTGCCTGGTGCCACCTTGTGGAGAGCTCTAGTAAGACATGAGCGTGAGCACTGCGTCTTCTCCCAGGCAGTCTCTGAATGAGACCAAAGGCACCATTGTCAGCTGGTTCTTTTGCTCTTGGCCAATACTGAAGGAGCCCAGTCACGTGAGAATCTCTGATGCTTTATAAGATTTCAGAGAGTAATATTTTTCTAGCCAGTAGTGGGAGCTTATGCCAAAGCTTAATAATAATTCTGATAGTAATAGAAATAGCCAGGGCTCTCAGGTGTTAATATGTCCCAAGTACACTGCAAACGTATCTCATTTTATTCCTCATGACTACTTTCTGATGTGGGTGTTTGCATTCTCTCTCCTTTCCCAACGAAGGCACTGAGATGGAGAAGTAAGAGACTTGGTTAAGTTTGCCCAGTAAAATGCAAAGTTTCCTATCACTAAACTTTTTTTTTTTTTTTTTTTTTTTGCGGGTCTGGGGATGGAACCCAGGGGCATTTGACCTTCAGAGCTACACCCCCTGCCCTATTTTTTATTCTTTATTTTGAAACCGGGTCTCACTGAGTTGCAGAGGGCCTCACTAAGTAGCTGAGGCTGTCCGCGAACTGGGATCTTCCAGGTCTCAGCCTCCCGAATGCTGGGATTACAAGCGTGCGCCACCACACCCGGCTTTTTTTTTTTTTTTTTGGTGGTACTGGGGTTCCTGGAAGCCCTTCTACCTCCGGGCTATACTCCCAGACCTATTTTTACATTTTTATTTGGAAACAGGGTCTCCTAAGCCAGCGCGCGCGGCTGGCTTCGAACCTGCGCGATCCTCCTATCTCTGCCTCCCAAGCGCGGGGATTACAAGCGTGCGCCACCACGCCCGGCCTATCACTAAACTTTTGAGGTGGGAGTTGATCCAGGGTGGTCCAAATCTGGATTTGGGCCCTTAAACCATATCTGGAAACTCAGTACTTTCTTAGCATTACAGATTAAATCCTAATTACTTGTACAGATGGAAAAACCCCATGCTCATTCTCTGTTAGTAACTGTTTGTCAGTAGAGTACAGAGTACTGAGTATACCGATGTTTAATGCTGAGATTTATCATCCCAACCCGAGACAGTCATCAATCATTGGAAAATCTAATAGGCATCCTGCGGATTTGGTGGCTAGAGAAAAGCATGTGCTCAGAAAATAAAAGAGGCAATTAATGTATTTGGAGATTAAAATAATGATGTGTGTGTGGCAGTGAAAACTGGAAAATCAGATAGGAGTGATCGTAATATCATGACCCTGTGAGGAGTTAAGGCTGTCTTGGAAAATTGGCGAGAAATCAGTGAAAGACAACTTCTGAGAGAATGAAGAAAGGATCTGAGCCAGGAATATTTGGGTAAGGGTTAAACCAGTGATGTGTGCATGTATGTACACACAAGTTTTTATTTTTACCCCAATATGATGTATGAATATAATGCACCAATAAAAAATAAAAAAAATACTTGTCATGATGCACTAGTCGCCTTACACTTTCTGAAATATGCTACGTAATGATGAGCATAAATGTATTATTAGAGGAAACAGCACCTACTCATGTAAAGAAAAAAGAATGAATTATAAAACAGTCTAAATTACTTTTAAGAACATCTAGCTTATTTTCCCAGGAAAAATTGTCTCCTTCCTTAATGAGTGCAATATTTATGAGATTATTTTAAAGTATATTATAATATAATGGCAAGTATCATGCTTTAGAAAGTGTAGGATTGGAAGACTTCCCTTTTCTCTTTGTCTAACATGTAGAAAGGCAGGTGCAGGGGCCTGACTCTGGGATGGAGCTGCGGGGCAAGCCCACCTGTGCGAGTTCCTGTCTTTCCTCTATTAGCATGACACACCAGGCTTCACAGGAGCTGAGAAAGGCCTCTAGCGCTATAAATTTTACGGTTTCTAGCACATGCAAAGGTTTGTAAATATTGTGGTATTTATTTATTTATTTATTTATTTATTTATTTATTTGGTGGTACTGGGGCTCCTGGAAGCCCTTCTACCTCTGGGCTACACTCCCAGACCTCATTTTTTTTTTTTTTAAACAGGGTCTCCTAAGCCAGTGCGGCTGGCTTCAAACCTGCGCGATCCTCCTGTCTCCGCCTCCCAAGCACGGGGATTACAAGCGTGCCCACCATGCCTGGCTTATTGTGGCACTTTAAAGTGTCGATATTTAATACACGGATGCTCTATACTTTTAAAATACACACATAAGTGAACTGACCTTCTATACATACCAAAGTTCACCCTTACATTTCAGGACCCCAAATGAAAGCCTGAAACTGTGTATAGCACCGAATCCTAGATACGCTATGTTTTTTTTCCTATGCATATATCTTTATAATAAAGTTTACTTTATAAGTTAACCCATTTTTTCAAATAATCCCAAATGTGGAATACCTAAGTGTAGCCTATAATAGATACTTATATAACAATATAGGTATGCTATAATGATATTAATTAATATAAGTTAAGAATAACATATAAGCTCTAGCTTCTTCTTTTCAACCTATTTTAATCCACCTGTATCAATTTCACTGAAATATTCACAGAATTAAAAGCTTGGGCTGGGCGTGGTGGCGCACGCTTGTAATCCCCGTGATTGGGAAGCAGAGACAGGAGGATCGCGCAGGTTCGAAGCCAGCCGTGCTGGTTTAAGAGACCCTGTTTCCAAATAAAAATATAAAAAAATGGGTCTGGGAGTGTAGGCCGGAGGTGGAAGGGCTTCCAGGAACCCCAGTACCAACCAAAAACCTCAAAAACTTGGGGGCTTAATGGGTTGAGCACAGTAAGAAATGAACAACAATAGCTACTAAGAAAGCAGAGCATAATTTCTAATAAAACCAAGCAGAACAATATACGAAATAAGGGGTATTTAAAACTTGTGAATTACTTACTTCTAGAATTTCCCATGTAATGTGTTTGGATTGCAGTCGACCTTGAGTGGCTCAAACCACAGGAAGCAAAACCACAGATATGAGGGGACGACGGCAGGACCTCATGTGCCGAGGTCATCCAGAGTCTGGTTGGGGGAGTCTTTGGCGAATGCAGGGCTTCGATCCAGTGATCCCAGTGGGTCCCAGTGATGGGGCCCTGCGTGTCCAGCCCAGGAGGCGAGCTCGCCAGCCTGCCAGTCCTTACCCAGGAGCTGAGCTCCCCCTCTCCTTGTTTGTACGTTTGATCTCTCATTGATGGTGTTTTGATGCCCTGGAGTCTAAGAGGAGCCACCAGGCTAAAAAATAAGTTGCTACCCCTTTGCCTTGGTAATGCTGATAAGAACATACCGATACAAAATCTATTTAAAGGTTGGGGAAGGAGAAGGGGGAAGACTTCCATTTGGGGTTCTCCAATGTGTCCCAGGCACATCGCTTTTTCTTTTCTGCTCCATTTCCTACTGATTTTTTAATTTACTTGTTAGACTTGTTAGAGCTGCAAAATAAATAAATAGATGCCAGAGACCCACCTCTCCTTTCAAAGGAGTCCCATGAAATTGGCTGCAAGGGTGTGTGGTGCTCTGGTTCCAGACTCGAGGCCAGTTTACAGGTGTGTGTTTTACAGTGAAACCTCATAATTAATTGATAGGTAGTTTTTACATGTTTCAGTGCTGTGCAGTGAAAGCTTAAAAAGAAGGAAGAGACTAAAACCAACCAGTTACACAATAGCCCTTGTGCCTCAGGCAGTTGGAAAGTTTACGCACTCCAGACTGTGGAAAGTGCTGTTTACGAAACTGATGCTCGAGGAAAGACAGCTAGTTTTTTGTTTTTAAGAACTGTGTCTTCAGTGGGAGGGGCAGGGCAGCTCTAGGTCCTCTGTGTGGAGGGAAGGGAGGACCTTCAGAATCAATAGCACCCAGTGATGTTTAATCAGTTTGGTATATCTCAGTGTCCCATTACAGCTTTATGGCCATCTTTTAGAAAACCATTTGTCTGGCAAAATGCCATCCATTACTTCAGATCTCTGTGTATCTGTTAGAACATTGACAAGCAATGTGGGCATAGCAGTTTAATTCATAATAGCCCACACTGAGAAACAGCTCTAATGCCCTCAGTAGATGACTAGAAGAACAAGTTTCGGTGTGCTCACACAATGGAATACTACTCAGTAATAAAAGGTAACGAACTGCTAACACATCAACAACATAGATTAAAAAAATAGTCATTATGCTGAGTAAAAACAGCCAAAAATCAACCAACAGCCTGCCCTTAGGATTTCACTGACACTGTCCCCTAGGGGCAAAGCTAAGCCCTATGCAGGGTGCTTTGGTGGGGCTGGGAACGAACGGGCATAGAAACCTCTCAGAGTAAGGAACATATTCTATTTTTAGTGGGTCATGGCCACACTGGTGTTTATGTCTGTCAATACTTTTTAAATTGTACACTAGAGATCTGTACATTTTCCTCTCTATAAAGTACACATCAATGAAAAGAATAAGGAAGACAAATAATATACCGGGAAAGCATATTATTAGCAAAACCTTTGAACTACTAGAGCTTAATATACCTTTAAATATTAAGAACGGGTTAGCTTACTGAATGTCAATAGGAAGATGATCCCTTGCGGGGAGATTGGCAATTACGTCATCCAGTGTTCCAACGAGCAGATCCAAAGAAGGCATCCATGGTATCTTCCTTTGTGCGTTGCTATTTTTCCTCTTAGAAGATGATGATAAACATGTAGCCCATCAAGTCTCCTTTTTGTTCATCTTGGCTAATGGCTCGCCACAAATGCTACTATCCTTACTGTCTTCATGCCCCAGATTTTTTCTTTATTTCTGTGCTTAGCAAACTCCTCCCAGCCTTCCAGACAGCTCCACCTAGAGCAGTCCTCTCGTCCCTTGCATTGTTGGAATGTTTTCCTTCCCGGTGGGCATTAGGGAACATCTTTAGCTGCATATGGAGCACCTGCTCTCAGAGCTCTGGTCTGAGATGTGCCAAGGGCTAAACATTTGACCTTGGTAGACAATTAACCACCGCAGGTCTCATTTCCATCTTCTGAAAATAGCCTCACGAGTGAGCTGATGCCGTCGTCCCCCCCTCCAAGTTCCCGATTTTCACCTCCTTGTTCTGTGCAGAAGCCCTGGCTGGGTCCTGCCCTGTCTCCAGGGAGAGAAAGACAATTTTTATGATTCAAAATGTCTTTTAACTTTAACTTCCTTCATAATGCATTTTTGATTACAGGATATGATGGCCTTTCATTGCCTGTTTAAATTTGAAATGAGTTGCCACTGTACTTGTTTAGAAGCATAACTAAAAGAGGTAAAAGAATTGTCTTGAATTTATGACCCCTCCCCAAGTAGCCTGTTGCTGCCTATGACTCAAATTAAAGCACATTTAGAGGAGCTTGGGTTATGTCTCATTGGTTCAAGATCGAGTTTAAAATTTTTAAGTAACTTCAAAATACCTTCTCTTTTAAAAACAATCATGTATATGTACTACTAGATAGGAATATACAAGTTTGACAATTTGCCTTTTTTTTTTAAAAAAAAAAGAAAATTTTCATTTCTATGTCTAATTTCCCCTGGTAGGGATGTGTTTTGAAATCTAGTTTTCATGATATAGTAAAAAACAAACAAACAAACAAAAAAAAACCCCCCAAAACCTCAGAGTATACACCTTTTTTTCTGTTCTTGTTTTTGTGAAATAGTAAGAATGTGCAGTTTTGCTTCTTGGTGTCTGACTGGCCTTGGGGAAATTTGTGTGTTCTTATTTCCAAACTGTGATGATTTCCATAGTGTTTAATATCAACAACTGCATTCTAATATCAACTTTTGACCAAATTTTCTATGCCCGTTGTTTAAAAAAATACAAAACACTTTCCAAATTGAATTCATGACATTTAAAGGGAAGATTTTTTAACTTTGTCTGGATAATCCTTGCAAAATTACACATTCGCCAGATAAGGTTCGGTGTGTTCTTTAATGTCACTCAATTATTTTATTCATGGCTTTATTATGATTTTAAATCTTCATGAATGTGAGCCCATGTTTGGATTCGGTCTCCAATGAGCTATTTCATGACCTTTTTTTTTTTAGTAGACTACAAAAAAAACAAACAAACACCTAGGTATCATAAAATTTAATTGTAAATAAATTTGTGCTTTCAAAATATATGACCAAATTTCGGTATAATGTTACCTAAAAACAAATTGCTACCTAAATGTTAGCAATATTTTCTGTTTCTGCTAAAAATTCTATCATCTATCTATCACAAACAAATGACTACCTAAATGTTAGCAATATTTTCTTTTTCTGCTAAAAATTCTATCATCTATCACAAACAAATTACTACCTAAATGTTAGCAATATTTTCTGTTTCTGCTAAAAATTCTATCATCTATCTATCTATCGATCGTTCAAAAACCATGATTTCACACTGATATATTTGATTCCAGTCAAACGCTAGTTTCGGCTTTCTATCCTTTTCAAATTTGTAAATGAATTCTCTATCAGTGAGACACATGACTCCAATTAGCCCTTATGCTTGAAATGTGACTTATTTGTTACTCAAGCTAGCAATTGTTTACATTTTATAAACTAGCGTCAAAGAATTGTCCATGGTAAAAGCATTGTCCAGGTGCAGACACTCCATGCGGTAGGTGGACCACATCCATGGTACTGCTGTCCTTCTCGTGGATACTCCCACCTGCGTGCCAGAGCGAGGGAGATGCTTCTTGCTGGGTGAACCCACATCATTCCCTTCCCATCTCTACCCACAAGTTCTTACTCAGGGCCACACACTTGGCCACACTTCTTCCTTCAAGTCACTAATTTTTGGATTTTCTTTTGGAATATGTTCAAATTCACATGGAAATGGCAAGTCCTTTCATCCAGAAAGGCCATTCTTTTTTTTTTTCTAACTATCTCACTAATGTCTTTGAGAGCAAAAGATCTAATCCTGGGTCTAGTCCATTGTGCGGACTTGTGTGACTTGAGTCTCAGATCCAGCCAGAGCAAGTCTTTCTTTGACCTTATTGACCTTGACACTAGAAAACACAGGCCTGTGGTTTGGAGACTGACCTTGAAGTTGGGTTTGTGTGGTGCTTCTTCATGGTCAGATGGGGCTCGGGTAGCGTGGGAGTGATGCCACGCCCCATTGAAGGACATGTGACATTGGGACACTGATTTATTCTGGCTGTGGTGATATTAACTGCGATCACCAGACTAAAGTGGTATTTGCCGAGTTTCTTTAGTATAGAGTTACAGTTCCCCCCCTTTACAAATATTTAGTGGGAAGCAAGTTTGAATCCATGAAAATATCTTTTATTTTTCATCCGTATATAATCTGCTTATTTTAACATTTTCTTTTTGTTTCTTGCTTAAATTATTGCTTAAATGATTGTCAGGGGGTATTTTTTTCTTTCTTTCTTCCTTTCTTTCCTTCTTCCTTTTTTTGGTACTGGGGATTGAACCCAGTGCACGCTACCTCTGAGTTACACTCCCAGCTCGCTCATTTATTTATTTATTTATTTATTTATTTATTTATTTATTTATTTATTTGTTTGCTTGCTTGTTTGTTTGTTTACTTATTATTTATTCATTTATATTTTGAAATGGGGTCTCACTAGGTTGTTGAGAGTCTCACGATGTTTCTGAGGGTGTCCTCAAACCTGCATTCCTCCTGTGTCAGCCTTCGAGTGCTGGGATTACAGGTGTGTGCCCTCACACCTGGCTCCAAGTGGTCACTTCTAATTCTGCCATTCCATCTACGTTTTTTTATTTGGTTTTCTGCTATAAGGAAAAGCTGTCTCTCCTAGCCATTTATTTATTGACTCATTTATTTACATCACTGTGGGTTCCTAATTTATTCATTATGATATAATGTTACATGATTAATATTTGTTTGGTGACCATTGTCTTAGTTTAGAACCCAGGAGGCCCCATCAAACGGGCTTCCCAAACACCTCATCATTTTCTCAGCACATCTTTCCTTCCCAGTCTAACAAGATGTGCTAGGCTCATCTTACACTTCATCACACAGCTGGGTTCAGGTTTTTCTTTGAGAAGCCCAAATCTGGACACTTGTTTTCTTCCAAGCTACTGGGGTATTGACACTCTTGGGTCCTCTCACAGAAAACAGCCAGAAAAAATAGGGACACACAGACATGTGTGTTTCAGAAGAAGCACACACTCTTATTTATATTTTCCTTTTTTTTCTATCCATCTATCACCTATCATCCATCTATCTATCTGCCTGTCTGTCTATCTATCTATCTCTCTATCTATCTATCTATCTATCTAAAATAGTGAATCCACACTGATATATTTTAATTCAGTCAAACACTCATTTTGTCTTTCCAACCCTTTCAAATTTGTAAATGGATTCTCTAACAGTTTATTTATTTATCAGTCTAGCAATAGATAGCACTCTTCTGACTCCTCTTTCGACTGCAGTCTCCCATCATAAATTCTTGTTGTCTTATCAGATAAATGTATTGCCCTTTGGTGTAAATACTTTTCCCATGTTTCTTAGCTCATTTTTCTTTCTGTCTGTCTGTCTCTCTCTCTCTCTCTTTGTACAAATACATGCACACAGTACTTGCAGCTTTAATGGGGAGGGAGGCACTGAATGCCTTACTCCATTGATGAGATATAATTATAAACTGATTTGATACAAATTAAGTAAGCTGTATCTTCAGTTAGTGAGCACACTGAACACTACAGTGATAGTAATGTCAATTTCTTGATGCTTTTATAATTCATCTCCTCTCCAAATAATGGCAATGTTTAGATATAAGTTCTGCCTTATTAAGAATCTTCTAAGCTGGGTGTGGTGGCGCACACTTGTAATTTCAGCATTTGGAAGGCTGAGACCGGAGGATCGTGGTTCGTGAACAGCCTCAGCTACTTAGTGAGGCCCTCCGCAACTTAATGAGACCCTGTTTCAAATTAAAGAATAAAAAATAGGGCAGGGGGTATAGCTTGGAGGTCAAATACCCCTGGGTTCCATCCCTATACCCCCCCACACAAAAGAATCTCCTACCTGATTATTACCCATAATGCACTTTTAAGTGTTCTAAATCCAGTAGCAAGTCTTACAATTTTTGAAAAGATATGTATAACCTACTCATTTTCCACAATTTTTATTGTCCATTAAAAATCAGAAGGCATTAGATTCAGATGATTCAAGAAAGATAAAAGCCACGACACAAAGGTTAACAAGGTGTTTGCATAAGGCAAAAGGCATTATGCAAATCCCTAAGCCAGGCCTTTACTTAACCGAGAACACTGTCTATATATTTGCTGGAAACCGTTGGAAGGCACAGAGTCTCCAGACGACACATGGCAAGGCCATATTGTTGTCAAAATCTGAAGAACAGCTTTGTAAGTCGCTTGCTCGCCGGCTATGGTTTTACTATTTCTCTGTGATAAAGTTGTTGTTCTGTGGCTGTATCTCTCTAATCTGTGCACCAGTATTCGCATTTACATTGCAGACCACAGAGTGAGGGATGTTTCTTATTAGTGAAGCATCTCTGCAGAGTCTTCATTGCTCTGTGACTGGAACCATGAGTAAGAGAAAGCTCGAGCTCTGATGCTGGCACACTGACATCCTTAGGAGCCTTGTTTGTGTGTCTGCTTCTCAAGATTATTCATAGACTTCATGGCCCAAGGGGGAGGGAGCATGCCCAGTATAGTAGGAGCCTATTTTTTTTTTCTTTTTGGTATCGGAGATTGAACCCAGGGGCATTCCACCTCTGAGATACACCCCTCAGCTCTATTTTGCAATTTTTATTTTGAAACAGGGTCTATTTAGGTTGAGAGTCTCACTACTTGCTGAGGTTGCCCTCGAACTCACAATCCTGCAGGCTCAGCCTCCCACATACTGGGATTACAAGTGTACACCACCACGCCTGGCTAAGGAGCACACTTAATACAAGAAGTGTGATGGATAGCTGGGCTTGTCTCCCAAAGGCCTCAGTCTCCACTCCTAGGAGCAGAGTTGTGTTTACCTTTTAGAAATTCAAGCAATTAGAATATGGAGATATTATACCTGCTATAGATTGGATGTAGAAGGCCCCCTAAGTCCCCATGTGTTAAAGGACAGTAGCGCTATGAAGAGTTGTTGGGACCCTTAGGAGATAGGGCCGAGTGAGAGGAAGTTTGGGCGTTGGGGTGTGCCGCTGAAAGGGATATTGGGGCCCTGGCGTCGTCTCTTCCATTGCCTTCTGGCCACCATAAGGTGAGCAGTTTTCCTCTGCCATGCACTTCTACCATGAGATTCTGCCTGGCCACAGGCCCCAAACAACAGAGCCAAGCCATCACGAAAGCAAACCTCTGCAACCCTGAGCCAAATTAGAACCTCCCTCCTTGCAATTGGATTATGGCAGGTATTTTTCTCATAGCGTTGGGAAGGCGACCAACACGGTACCTCATGGGTTGGCTGGTTAGTGTAACAACTTTAACAGTCCTTAGCATGGTCTTGGAACTTCTGAACAAATGGCAAGTGCCCATGATATACCTTGCTTCTTAGCAAATGTGAAGCCTCCAGGCTGTGTGGCTCGAGTGTGGAGCCTCTCAGATTCTGATAAATTAGCCTAAGAGGCTCTAGAGTCTACAGCTTGATGCAGAGGGTTGTTCTCTTCTGGTAATTAGGGTAATTGTTTGGTGAAACCACATGTGCTCAGAGGGGTCCTCAAATGCCAGTATTCACAAAGGTGTTCTGTGGTGTCACTTGTTAACGTCAAGGGCCCAACACTGCACGACGGTGTTTACTCTTAGACCTCCATCCAATGCTGTTTTGCCTGGAGGGTAGGATTACACACGGGAGCTAACGTGTTCTTGGCTTCCAGTTACACTTCCTTCCTTCCTGCTGCCTTTTCTTTCCTTCCTCTCCCTCCTCCCTCCCTCTCCCTTTCTCCTTTCCTCTCTCCCCTCTTGCCTTTCTTTCATTTCATAAAACTCTTGATCTCAAATCTGTGATCTTATATTTCACAGAATCTTTTATGATCACCCCTCCCTCCTTCCTCCGGATGATCTTTCCACACACTGTGATCAGTCTTCAGTGTAGATCCTCTAAACGTTTTCATGACTCATGGGTGCTCTGGGGTATGTGTCCTGTGCTTTTCTCTGTCCTTGTCTGGAATGCACTTTGGCTTCTATTTCATGGCCATGTTTAACGGCAGCCGCAGTTAGCCATGCTGTAGCGTTTTAGCGTGAGTCAGAAAGATGGTTGAAAATAAGTGCTGAAACACAGTAGCTGTGTCCGTGTGTGCTTAACACCAGGAGTGAAGAGGGCAATAGTACCCTTTCACCATTTTATTGCATGAATTAAAAGAAATGGTAATGTATTACAGTACTCATCACAACGCAGGCATAAGGAAAAAAAAAAAACAAAAGGAATAAATGGTAGAATATAAACTCCACAGGGACAGGAATCTTCTTCTGTTCCAATCACAAACATGCAACACGGTGCAAGGCACATGAATACATATCCACGTGCATTTGCATATCCAACTTATTCTTATCAACCACTGTTGCTGCTCTCATGCTGATACAGTCCTCCTTGCGGTGCTTTGAAAACTGAAGACAAGGCATATGTGCCCACTGAGCACATTTAATAAAGAGTATATGGCAGAATACTGAAGGTGGCTGGGACTATGTGTGTCCCCAGGATCTCAGGAGGTTGGTCAGAGTCTCACTACTTGCTGAGGCTGTCCTCCAACTTGTGATCTTCCTGTCTCAGCCTCCCACATATTGAGATTACAATGGAATATGCTTATCCTGGAACAGTAGATTGGTTGAGTACAGTGCTTGAGGGCCGTGTGCTCAGAAAGGCTAACCTCATGGTCTTTGTTTTGTCTTTCTCAGGAGTCCTCTTCTTCTTGGTGGTGATGCTGTATGTCATCTGGGTCCAGGCTGTGGCTGACATGGAAAGCTACCAAGCCATGAAAATGCAAGACTGCTTGGAGTTCACCACTTCCGTCCTGTACGGATGGTCATTTTTCCTGGCTCCGGCAGGGATATTTTTTTCTCTGCTGGCTGGGTTACTCTTCCTCATCGTGGGACGGCATATTGAGATACATCACTAATCCCGCTGTGGCCGCCAGTGTTTTCTTGACCGATCTCAAAACACAGCATATCCTTTTTCATGTTGTCTTAAAGATAGCCACATAAACTTAGTCGACATGCCTTTTGAGTTATCCTTTAGTAAGAATCATTTTATTTGTGCTTTTCTTTTCTTTGCTATGAAGATCCTAGAATTTCTCCAGCTATCAACAGGTTTCCACCTCACCTAGGTGCTATTGAGGAGCTAATATTTTCGGGAACAGGTTAGTGTGCCTCTCCCTAGCACCTGTTGGTGTTCATGCAGTTGTTGGCAAATGCGTGCTAATAGCACACTGCCATGACAAGGGGCAAATCAGGATTTGGTTTAAAGTTTTTTTTTTTTTTTTTTTTTTTTTTTTTTTTACATTTACTTCTGCTGCTAATCTAAAGAAAAATCATTGGAGAATAGTTAAGAATAGCAAACAAAAATTTTCAGAAAATATATTTTTCTTTTCCACCCACAATATAGATAAGCATACACTTTGACTCCCATGGTGAATTATTCATTATTAAAAAACAAACAGCAGTTGTTCTTGGCTAGCCTGGGATGTGAACTTCTAAGTTAAAATGTGCCACATCAAATAAAACTGAGTGTGTATTCATTTTTTCTTATCAATGATAGTTTGGTTGCCTAATTTTATTCTCTTAACTTTGCATGCTCACATAAGCCTTAAGAACTATTTTAAAGCGGTAAATTTGTACACCAACTTATATATAATGTAGATTATAATTTATGAACTTAAAGTGGGTTAACTGTGTAATATGTAAAGTGACTTAAAATATGTAAAAATCAAGCACCTCAGATTAGTGCGTAATTCTCTTCAATACTTTTAAATTTCCATTTAAAAGTATACTGCTTTAAGATGTTGATCATGTGAAAATGTATTGATGAAATATGCTTTTCATATTCTCTAGTGGTACGGGTTCAAAATTCTTCCTTGTGGAGATGTTACAAGCCTTGCTTTATGAAAGGGCATGAAATATCAACTTTCCCCAAAATATTATGGGTTCTAGTTCGTTTTTGTTGTTGGGGAACTGGGAATTGAACTAAGGGCATTCTACCTCCCAGCTACACCCCCAGAATTATTTTATTTCTATTTTGAAACAGGGGCTCACTAGGTTGAACAGAGTCTCACCACTTCCTGAGGCTGTCGTCAAACCTGCAATCCTCCTGTCTCAGCCCCCCAAATACTGGGATTCTAGGCATTTACAACTGTGCACCACCACGCCCAGCTGGGTTCCGGTTCTTCTGATCACTTGATCCCCTTAATTATTGCCCCTCAATGTCTTCATCTTTACAATAGGTTTATTAACATTTACAGATCTGCAATTTTCTTTAACCTCCTGGAAAAGGAATAACCCCTAGAAGAAAAGTGAATAACCCCTTATTATTCACTAGCCCAGAGCACAGGCATTTGCATATCAAAGCCGTTTGCGTGGCACAAATGTTGATTGAAATCAAACTCATCAGAGACCTGGATCATATTTTCACTCTGGAAGCTCTGGTCACGCACGGAGGAGTTTGGTGTTATTGAAGGAACAGAGAATCGGTACAGCCCGTGAGCTCTGTCCCAGGCCCTGTCTCTGTCTGCAGCTGTTATGGGAAGCAATGGCAGGACTTGAGAGCCAGAGGAGCCCCCCGCATGGATGATGCTCTGGGAGAGATGGACCGTCTCTGCCCATCCACCTGTTGCTGCAGTGGGGCGGTTGCCCCAGCCTTTCTCTGTGCACCTTCTGCTTGACCATCACGCCTGTTTCAATGGGAGAACACTCTGGAGAAATATCAAAGGTCTGAGCCTACAGAACCATGAGGGCATGTTAGCGGTAGGATGCGTGTGTAATAATAATAATAATCATGACAACATTTACAAAATCTCCGGAAGCTCAAGTCATTTCAATGATAGCATAAGTAGATGTTTTTGTGTGTGTGGTACTTTTCCTTTGGGTTCTTCGGATTCATTTATATATTGCCTCATGTACTTCTTTGATTTTTTGTCTTGATTATCAGAGAGTTAATTGTGGGTTCTGTTGTGCATGTTGACTGTGATGCGAAGGCATGCCGTAGGTTTCCAGATGATGTTTAGATGTACTTGATCAGTTCATGTCATCTGAAAATACAGTCCTTTCTCAGAGTACTTTGGAGTAGAGAACCTTTTTTCTGGAGTACTGCATGCCATTTAAATCTCACATACAAACTTGTTTCAGTAAAGATTTGAATATTTGTACATTTCAGATGGTTACCCTCACTTTTATCTTTATGCGGCTACCGTATATTTATTGTGAGATAACTGGTGGAGTAGATGATGTTTATGGGCACTTTAACATGGATCCACACACTGTACACTGATATGACAATTTGCTGAACAGAGATACTTTATGACATTTTTACACAGACCCACACTTTGAAGTCTTTTATAGTTGCAATGCATCAATCACACTAATTTTAAGTACATATTTTCATATACTTACTGAGGGGAAAGAATTAAGGTGAGTTGTGTTTGTTATGTGAACATGTAAACTATACTTAAATATAGTAGAGAGCTACACTGGGTTCATGTAATAGCCTTAAATCTGATTTGAGACACTCTATGTCTAAATATCTATACAATATTTATTTCTCTATTTGGTAGATTGATTAATTTTCCGAAGCCTTCAAGAAAAATGTTAATTTTTTTTAGTGATACTAGAGATGAAATCCAGGAGCATTCTACCTCCGAGCTATACCCCCAGACCTATTTTATTCTTTTTTTTTTTTGTAAACAGGGTCTCACTAAATTGCAGATAGCCTCACTAAATTGCTGAGGCTGCCTGCAAACCTGAGTTCATCCTGTCTCAGCCTCTAAATATGCATGCCCTACCACACCCAGCTCAAAATCTTTTTTTTTTTAATGTTGATTTTTAGCACCGTAATGTTTCAATTTAACAAATAGGACCTCTTTTCAGTGGCTCTTCTGGAAAGAGCGAATCAAGAGGGCCACAAGAGATGCCTTGGGCTTTGATGAAAGCTGTGGTCTCTCCACATGAGATCTGTTCAGTTTCTTAGGTCAGCTGGGTGGCAAGAAGCACATGTAAAGACCTGGGCTAGAGAAAGGACATAGCAGACCTCAATGAGGGTGTTTAATTTAGGTGTTGCTAGGAGGGCTTTCTAAAAAAAATCCTATCAGGTATGCTCTTAGTGGTTATTTTATCACCAATCTATAAAATATACTTATTGAATTTGAAGAGTAAATCTACTTATAAAGAAATATGGTGGATAAGGCATCAGTATTTGGTAAATATTAAATTGTACAGGGATGTACTTGTGTGTGTGTGTGTGTGTTTGTGTGTGTGTGTGTGTGTGTGTGTGTGTGTGTGTGTTTGTGGGAGAGAAAGCAGTATAAGTTTTGTCATAAAGAGATAAATTGAATGTTGTAAATCAATATATTTGAGCTAAGCACATTTTTAAAAATCAATTTATCTTGGGGCAAGTAATATAGCTGTGTTTCCCTGGATTCTGCTTTATTGCTTAATTGTTTCATTCAGCTGATGATGGTTTACTGGGTTCTACATGTAGTTTGATTTTTATTCTTATGAAAGTTATCAAATTTGGCTTATTAAGAGACTAGAGGGTCAGAGGTGATGGGTGAGCATGGGATACTAGTGAACTTAGCTGGACATGAGTCTGCAGGTGCGTGGGGACATAGGGAAAGACCAATAAGGGAAAAATAGAAAACGAAAACTTTCTTGATTGCCTAAAGGAAAATAAACATGTGGAGAGACATTTCCTCAGCCATGATCAAAGGTAGGTGTGTTTAAGAAGACAGTATCTTAGACATGTCAAATCAAGGAAGGGAGAGAAATTCCTAACATCTTTCACACATAAACTAGACCAAGGAACATTTAATCTGGTTAGCAAAGAAAAGAAGACAGCAAACATCCGGTTCAGAGCGTAGAGTTTCTGAGCTGGAACTAAAGCACATGCTAGGAACTCTAGAGTTAAGATCAGCCTGGACCAGTGAGAGGGTGGTTAAGTATTAGAGAAAACTCTGAAATGACAATGGGGACATAAAAAGAGGGCACTTTGGCTTTTACATGCCATGCTCCAACCCCCCACTGTGTTGGTATTAAGCCAACTAGATTCCCGGTGAATTGATTGGGCCACCTGGGGAGAGCTTGCATGGTGGGGTGTGAAAGTTAAAGGACGCGTCTCTGAAACCTGGATTCCAAACCTGCACTCTTTGAAAGAGGCAATCGGAGGACTGAGTTTTGTATAACGATCCACCTCTGGACATAAAGGGTCCTATGGTGAGTCTAGTCATTTTATTTGATTCTTTCTATCTAAATTATGTAGATAATGTGACCTATCTCTATATATACTGTATACATATAATTTATTGATTATTACATATAATTTATTTATGAAGTACCTTTATAAGCAACTGGATAAAATGATTCTTCGATTCTCCTGGTACAATTAGAATGATGATGGTTCTCATGGTTTACACAACCACAATGACAGGGATAGTTGAAACTGGCTTTATAAAATAAGTGTGGTGGCAATAATCTGCATCCTTCATTCATGCTGAGTATTTTGTAGACAAGAGGGGGAAAGCCTCACCGGGATAAAATAAGTGCACACACAGCAGAGGTGTTAATATTCTTAGCTTCTGGGAGTCCAGAAGTTATTGTGATATAATTCACTGAAAATGTAGGATGGTTCTCCCTTTATATGACAATCCCCTTATTTCTTTTCATAGCATTTCTTTTCCCATTAATTCTAAGGAGAGACTACCACTGTTAAAAGAATTTGCCAATGCTTGCAGATAGTATTGGCATTAAAAACTCTCTAAACAAATAGCCACTTAAACAACATAACTTTAGAAAGAGAGATGTGCAAATAATCATGCTTATCGCCTTGTATTTTAATGGTGTATACACAAAGGTGCTATAAGAAGTATTGGTACGGTGTTTTCACCTTCCAGAAATACAAGGGAACTTTTTCTCAGGAGTGTTGTGAATATATGTAAAAAGTTGGGTTATCCTGTATGTTTGTACATAAGCACACATAACTATGCATTTTATATGTGTATACATATGTGATATATATGCATATGGATGGATAAATTTGGTTAAACCTGCATATACATTTCATATATGTACATGAAAATGTGTGTATATATATATATATATATGTCTGAATACAAACAGAAACATATATTTGTGTACTGGGATGGTACTGGAATGGAACCCCGGGGTATTCTACTTTTGATCTATACCCCCAGCCCTATTTATTATTCTTTATTTTGAAACAGGGTCTCACTGAGTTGCAGAGGGCCTCACTAAATAGCTGAGGCTGGTGGAGGACTGCGATCCTCCTGTTTCATCTTCTCAAATGCTGGGATTATAAGCATGAACCATCATGCCTAGATCATAGTATGTGGATTTATAAAGATGTTTTGTACACCATAGTGCATATGTGTCTACATATAAGAAATGCTTACATTATATGTGCATATACACACATCCAAACATCTGCCTATGTCAGACATTCTGGAATGTTTAGGGTTTGCTGAAAAGGAGTACGCATTCTGTCCCTGTGCTTCTGCCTGCCCATCCTGGTGGAGAGTGGGGGTTAGAGGAGCCCAGTGGGCACTATCACAGCCCTCCCTTCTATGCATGAAAAGCATGCAAAAAGATGCATGTAGAATGGGCCGATCACGTTGTCCCATAGATGGCCACAATGACTGCTTTTGAACACTTTCTGGGAACCATCTAGCAATGGATAGCTATTGATGATTACTTATTTAATAGCTATAAATTTTGAGGACAAAAGAATTTGTTTCTAAAGCAGCATGCTTTAGAATGGCGATTCACTCTTTCATTCCCCTTGCAGAAGATTAAGCCATTTGGGTTTCCCATGAGCTCCTTGGTTGGGTCACGCAGAGGGAAGCATAGTTGGCATGATGAAATGGTAATTAGACTGAGTCTGAAGAACTGCCTTCCAATCCCAGGTTTGAAACACATAACTTGGCAACTGATCTACCTCTCTCTGGATTAGCCTCTTCATCTCAAGTGTTTGCTAGTTTATGCAACAAATAGGAATCGTGCGCAGTGCCTCATGTGAGAAACAGTGCCAGATATCGAATATATGCGAACAAACTGTCACTCTTCAGATGAGGGATTAAACATGGGAGGTCGACAATAAACAACTGAACAAACATAAATATGAAATTATAAGGTGTGATAAATCCTCTAAAAAACATATAAGCTATAAAGAGACCAAGAGATAAGCCATGCTTGTGGAGTGGTCAGAGAAAGTCTTTCCAGGGACAGAATGCTGCATATTGATACATAAAAGATAATAAAGGGTTGTGAGGAAAACATCGGCGAGAGAATTTCAGGGAGGGAGATAAGTGGGAAGGAAGGACTGAGTGTGGAAAAGAGCTTGCCATGTTCTAGAAACCTCAAGGCAGCTTGGAGTGGGCAGTTGGAAGGGTCTAATCCTTTGGATCATTGGGCCATGATAGCATATTTTGAGAGTAAAATGGAAAAAGCTTGCTGGTGGATTAGCTTTGCGTAAGGGAAGGGAAAAATCAAGCATGAGTAGGGTTTCCAGCCTAAGCACATGGGGAGATGGAGGAGACTGGAAGAAGGAGGACAGGAAGAAACAAGAGTGAGAGAGAAGCAACCATGCTTCATTCTGAAAGGGTCCCGTCAAGAGGCCTGAGGAGTGTCCATGCTGAAACCCTGGCAGACAGTTGATTTGGCCCCTAGGAGCTCAAAGCAGCACTCTGAACTCAAGACACACATTTGAGAGTCAGCAGGTTCAAATCTACAAAGAAGATGTGGCATGAGGGAGGATGGACTGTGCTGGAGAATCCAGCATCAGAAGACAGGTAGGAGACTGGACCTCCAGAGAGATCATGAATGGGCCAGATCTGGCTGGTTTGGGGAGGTGATGGGAGGTGGGAAATGAACCAAGCTCGTGTGCAACTTCTAAAAGGAGACAGTCTTTGGAGGAGAGCAGGAAGCCATGCATGTGGAAAAATAAGTGTTCCTAAGTGATCCCAGTACTGGGAAGGCTGAAAAAGGAGGATTGCATGTTTGAGACCAGCCTCAGAAACCTAGTAAGACCCTCAGCAATGGAGTGAGATCCTGTTTCAAAAAAAAAAAATAAAAATAAAAACCATTTTTAAAGGGCTGCAGGTATAGTTTGGAGGTAGAATGTCCCTGGGTTCAATCCCTATTAACAACAACAACAACAACAACAACAACAACAACAGAAGAAGAAATGAAAAAAAATCTGAAAAAATGACAGGAAGTTTGTGTGTTTTAAAAATTACTTTATGTAAAGGAGAAATTGGTTTGGTAAAGGACTATAATAAGAGTGAAGAATGGGGCATGCCAGTGAATATGTGAGATGGTGGTACCTATCTTACCTTAAAAGATGTCACATCTTTGAAAATACCTGGAGTGTAGAAAGCTCTCATTAAATTCAATTTGCCAAGAAGAAAACAAAACCAAAACAAACAAGAAAAAACAACCAAATAAACCATATTGTGTGTTTATATGAATTTTAGTACTGGGGTCATGGAAAGTCTGGCAAATCACTGCGTTATTCTCACTTTGAAGGAACCAGGCAGTTTCTTCCCTTAGTTTTCAGAGACCACTGTTTACCTTGATCCCAGGCCATTTCTGCTCTCCTCCTTTCCGTACTCATCCTGGAACATCCTACACCGTACTGCATCTGCTGGTACCCAGGGATGCGAGGAGGATCAGCAAGATTCTAGGTAGGGGGCAACCAGAGTAATACACTGTCCCTTTTAGAGAAAAACAGACCACCAAAGAAGAGAAGTCATCTCATAAGTGACTTGGATGGGTTTCCAACCATGGTTGGCCAACTAGAAAAGGAAAGAAAAACTGATATCCAAACGGAACGAATGCCCTTTTAAAAATGGGGACTATGTACTGGGAAGAGTCAGCAGGTTCAAATCTACAAAGAAGATGTGGCATGAGGGAGGATGGACTGTGCTGGAGAATCCAGCATCAGAAGATGGCATGATGAAATGGTAATTAGACTGAGTCTGAAGAACTGCCTTCCAATCCCAGGTTTGAAATAGATATAAAGAGGAAAACACTATATTATTATGAAAAGCAGTCCTCCCTCTGCACCCCAGCCTTCCCTGCCCTCCCGTTCTGGGGCTTCACTCTGAAAGGGATCACTCTGCTCCCACACAGAGCAGGCTGCCAGCCACCACCGGCTATTTGGCAGCTATTTAAAGCACAGATCATGTTACCGCATTGCAGCGCCAGGCCCCCATGCTCCAACTGGTGTACCACTGATCTGAACAGAAAGCAAGGCTGAGCCCTCTTCTCCAAGATTAAATGTGAAGGCCTGATGGCTATGATCCTCTTTTCCTTTCTTTTTGCATTATTTCCTTTTGGAACTGGGGCTCGCTCACACCACAGGGGAAATTCCACTCACTTGTCAGTCTGATCAGCTGTACTATCAGATCTATTAGCTTTTCCTTCCTCCTAAATTTGCTTAAGAGCTTATAAATCAGGAAGAACAAAAGATGCCAAATGGAATGAAATGACCAATCAAGGGTAAATGCGGTGGCATTGGCAAAGGACTTCAAAAAGCCCCCAGCTTCTAGGCACTCCAATCTGAGTTTCTATGCTTTCCTGAAAGTGAGCTGCTTTTTTTTTTTTTTAATTCCTTAGTTTTCTCCTCTCACTCGACCCTTTCTTCCAGAAGAACTTTAGGCACCATTGATGTAGGAAGATTTTATCTTGAAAAGAAGCTGTTCTACTTCTGCCTAAAAAGCTGAGGACAACTTAGAAATGCAGCTGAGGGTGAGAATAGAAGGTTTAAAGTTCTCCTTCCTTATCCACCAGGCAGAGAATTCACAGAATATTCACGAAAGGAAAACAAGAAACTTCCACATAAATGTGGCTCACATGTGCAGTAGATATCAGTGGCTTGAATGACTTGTGGTTTGAAGGTTAAAGAAATAAAAATGTTTTGGAATGTGGCCTGGGAGCTAGGTCTCTTTACAGCTATTAACCAGGAAAGAGAAATCAAATCCCTCCCCAACCAGTGGTCAAAAGTTGTTAATTGCGTCTCAGATCACATGTCACTGAGTCAAATTCTGTCTGAACAAATGTGGAGTTGTTAATACTTGAGGAAAAAGTAGGCATGGTGAGATTGCTCCTGTAAGACTGATGTATGTTTTAATATTAGGGAAGACATACTTTTTTTTTCCTGTCTATTTGAAATAGTCATCTAGAGAACTTGAAAAACAGAGTAGCAGCTCATGTCCTAGATTGTCACATGTTATCTTTGCAAAGAAAAAGCCATTAGGAAAGTGATTCGTGATTTTTTTCTTTTTTTGGTATTGGGGGATTGAACACTGAGGGAGTCTACCTCTAAGCTACATTCCCAAAACCTTTTTATGTTTTATTTGGAAACAGGGACCCACTAAGTTGCGGAGGCAGTCCTTGACCCTATGGTCCTTCTGTCTCATCCTTCCAAGTACTGAGATTCCAGGTGTGTACCTTCTGGTTCTGGTATGAGAGGATCTGTTGGTTGCCATAGTCATGGAATGGTTATGTTACTGTACTTCACTCTGCCTTGCCATGGTAATGGCAGTGAATGCTGCCCAGTGATTATCAAAGCAAAGGATGTGTCTGTCCAGTATTTCTGGAGCCCTGGCCTTTTCCCTGTTAGATCTTGTTGATATAGGATAGAAGAAATAAGGAGGTAGAAAGGAGAAATATGGGAAGGAAAAGTAAAATAGAACTTTAATATAAGAACCTGGAGCTAAAGTACTTCTGTCTCTAATCCACAAACCAGTTCTCTTTCCCAGGGCTGACTCTCCCAAATTCCTGGGAATTTAACTAAAAGAAACTATAACTTCCCTGTGCACTAAGACAGATTCAATTATTTTGAGAAACTATAATTTAGGACACTCTCCAGCTTCTCTATAAATCAGCTAATGAGGACCCCAATCAGCCTGAGGACTCAGGTTGACCAGACTACCAGGAATCGCCTCGGGACTACCGGATTGAGATCATCCACCCTAAAGCTGACCAGACTTCCAGGCCATCAGAAAGTGCCTCGGGCACTGGACTGAGATCATCCCCACATAGTTCTCTAGCCTATCCCTCATGAAAATCTCCTATAAGAAGATAGCCTGAACGTCCCCAAAGGTCTTCTTCATCGTAAGGTGGCCTGTATTCTCTCTTGAATGTATATTTCCTCCCTTCTCCCCAAATAAACCTTTGTCCATTTCTCTGACTGGTATATGCTGAAATTATTTTCTATCACGTTAGCCAAGGACCCTGCAGATCTTGAGTTCCTGAGCTGAGGACTCACCCTGATATTCTCTGACCACGTCTTCACATCAGGCCGTGTCCCAGTAGGTACTCAATAAAGGCTGACTAAATTGCTTACTGTGTGAATGGGCCCTGCTGCTGGGAGCTTTGGGCCTGAGCAAGATCCCTTCTTTTGACAACTCAGAAGAAACTGGAGAACAAAATTAGGAGAGATAACTTCTGAAAAATCGGTAATGCTAAACTTTTAGCCTGAAATTTCCCAAGAAACGATTTTCATGGCATAAGGGGTATGTTAAGAAGCATGGAAGAATTGATATTAATCACATGTTCAATGGTTATTTAGGAAATAAGAGTTGCTTCCTTAAAGAGTAGGAAGAGAGGAGAAGTTAGTTAATGTTCTAGTTTTTGTCTTTCCCTGCTATGTACAGTGATGAGCAAGCTGATTCATCCATGGCAAGATTGAGATGCAAAAAGCCTGCGCTCTGGGGTAGTCGCCTTTTGGACAAGATAGCTCCTTCATCTACACCAGATGTGGTGACATTCAGGGCACTTCCTTGAAATACACTTCAAAAAAAAAGGTGCTAAAAGGTCACAGAGCTGACTCCTGTTATACTTTCTAGAGAGCAGGTCCCCGGTGTGTGCCACCAGACTGTATCAATTGCACAGAGGAAACCTGACCCAAGGACAGCCTGGGTCCAGAGGAGAGTTGGATAGTCAGGTTCTTCTGCCTCCCTTCTTCCATTCTCTTCTCTTCCCCATCTCCTGTCCTGATATCGATTTATACTAGGGAACAGATGAAAAGGACTTTCAGTGACAGAAGCCTGAAGGCTACATTAATAATGGCCATGAGAATGGCAGAGAAGGTAGTGGCCAAACATAGGAAGTAGGCTCAGGGGGAGAGAGGCCTTTAGAAAGCACATAGAGCTCTGACCAGCAGGTCAGAGCCACACGAATGGAGAGCGGAGGGTTCTGTGGATACCCAGGGGGCTCTTGTGATATCCAGAGATGATTGCCAGTGAGGCCACCAAGGCCACTTCGGGCCACAGAGCCTCCTCGCTCCAAGCTCCAAGACCCAGAAGCCTACATCTTTATGTTTCCTGTTTATGAAACTTTCTTTTTCTGCATCAAGTATTTTGCTCGGCCAACTCTCTCCCACCATTTAATTAGATGGAGTGTCCCTATACTTGAAAATTCAAGAGCCGAATCAAAACCAGAGAAGAAAAAAATCAGGGCAATTTTCCTCCTATAGGGTAATACCCACCTTGCCCATAGGAGAATAGTTGAAGGATAAAAGGAAATATTTCACATTGCTTGTATTCCATTGAGGAAATCCCAAAAGCTGCAAGTGCTGAGACTTTAGTATTCACTCAGTTCTATCTGAGGGTTTATATCTCTCACAGTTGATCCCATGTCTAATCTGTCTCTAATTTGCTGTTACGGTCTTAGAGATGCTTTTGCCATTCCTTTTGTTATTTTCATGCGTCTAAACCTTTACCTCTTATTTTCAATACTCTAATCCTCAGACTTAAGAAACAATCATTTTTTAAAAACAACTATTTTATAAAATTGACCACCCTTGCTCTATGGACTCAAGTCAATATTCAGCAGGGGGCGAAGCGATGCACTTTTCACCACAGAGGTTTACATGCTCATGTGTAGAAGGTCAAGGCCAGGATGCCAGCTTTGATCATAGATTTATGAGTTTACCCAGGCAGTGAGCTTTGTTTCCAACATGAGGGCTTTGGGAAAGTGCAGTTTGCATTTTATCCAGATGACATTTTTATTTAGAAACAGGGAGTACCCCTCAGATAGTTTCCATGCAGTTGAGTCAAGAGCAGAGAGGCGAAGGTTGTTACCGCAGAACAGTGCTTCTTGGGATATGTTTCTTAATAAGGTTTCCCATCCTGACTCACTGGAACTATGGCGTCTACTACCACTACAGTGCTTGCAAAGAAGGGCTAAGAATAATAATTTTCCCTTCATAGGAAAACGCACACGTTTTTTTATGTATGATGTAAAGGTGATGTGTGTATGCTAGAGAGAAAATTCTGAGAAGTACTGGGACTGGAGGTATAGTTCAATGGTAGTGCGCTTGCTTAGCACGTGCAAACTTCTGGGTTTGATCTCCAGCATCACAAACAGAAGAAAATAACAATGGCAACAAATACCCAAAGCCTTGAGAAATACTGACATATTTCCTATTGCTGAGTCTCAGTCTCCCCACACAATAACAAGCAGGACAAAGGACAGACACACATCCATTCTAGATGGGTAAAGTGGTCCCGTCTCACTGGATTTTATCTGTAACATCCTTTTCTACTCTTTCCACTTGGCATATAATCAAGACTTAAGCCAGGGATGTTTTGGGAGGCTGTGAATCAACTCTCTCATTTCAATGGTTCTCTTGGTGTTCCTCCAAGTTCTATCCCCTGGAAATAAAAATTCCTACTTTTGCTGTTGTGAAGTTGTCCTGGCTCTTTCTCCACCAATTTTAAACCAGTACACGCATGACGGGCATTTCACAATTCTGCTTGAAAAGGTTCTCACCCAGCTGAAGCTTAAGTACCATGAGCATCATTCTTTGAAGGCCTCTGAAGGGGTCCATTCCAACTCCATTCCTTTTTATATACTCTCTTTTTTTTATAATTTAATTGGTGCCTTGTAATTATTCAACACAGTGAGGTTCAAAGTGACACAGGCATACGTGCACACTTCACCTGGTGTGCTTCCTTGCAGACCCTACCCCAGCCCCTCCATCTCTCTCCACATACGTGTTAACGAGATTGGTAGTGATACCTTCTTATACGAACATAACATTATTTGATTCCTTTTCTTCATCAAACCTTTTCCCTTCCCTTTTTTCTCCCCATTCACTTTTATTCTACTAGTTCCTCTCTTCTTTTATCTGAAGCCCCCCCCCTTTTTTTCCTATTTTCTCTCTAGCTTCTATGTATGAGAAAAAACTATGACCCTTGACTTTCCAAGACTGGCTAATCTCACTTAACATAATGTTCTCAAATCCCATCCATTTACCAACAAATGACATCATTTTGATATTCTATTTTTTTGTTTTTGCGGGTCTGGGGATGGAACCCAGGGGCATTCGACCTCCGAGCTACACCCCCTGCTCTATTTTTTATTCTTTATTTTGAAACCAGGTCTCACTGAGATGCAGAGGGCCTCACTAAGTAGCTGAGGCTGTCTGCAAACTGCGATCCTCCTGTCTCAGACTCCCGAATGCTGGGATGGCAAGTGTGTGCCACCACGCCCGGCTCTGTTTTGATATTCTTTTTACCTGGATAGAATTCCAGTGTGTGTATATACCACTTTTTCTTATCCATTTCTATCGATCCCTGTCTAGGTTGGTCCATAATTTGGCTATAGTGAATTGCGTTGCTGGAAACATGGGCATGCAAGTATCTGTCTAGCGCTCTAACTTTAATTCTTCTAAAAAGATACCAAGGGTCATATGGTGGGTCCATTCCTTGTCTTTTCAGAAGCCTGCACACTGATCTCCATTGTGGTTGCACTAATTTGCAATCCCACCACAGTGTATAGGGTTCCTATTTCCCCACATCCTCACCAGCATTTACTGTTGTTCATGTTTTTGACAATTGCCATTCTAACTGGAGTTAGGTAGAATCTCAGTGTAGTGTAGTTTTCATCTACATTTCCCTGACTGCTAATGATGTTGAATTTTTTTATAGTTTTTTTTTTCATTCTTAAAAAAATGAAGACACTGGGGCTTGTGCCTAAGCCAAAGGCAGAATCATATACAACTGTGTTCAAGTCTAGCACTTCAGTCAAAGCCAGAAGTTGGAACCATTGCAAGCCATGTTTATAATATCATCTGAGGGACAGCTGGGGTCAGTGCTAAATTTTAAATTATCAGATGCAGGGAGACAACGCCTGCATAACAATAAGCACAGGCTGTCACATTGAGCCGAAAATAACCTCATTTTCACCTTGGAAAATGTATTCTAAACAGGAGAGTAATTGTTTTTAGAAAGCTATTCACTGACTTCCTTCCCCTCACCCCTCATGAATTGCTCAGAAATAAGGTAAACTTTTTTATCATAATTTATGCGATGTGGTAATTTTTTTTGAATAGTTTAGAATTTTTATAGCCTGATAACAGATCTGCCAAATTGCACACAGCCATCCCGAACTGGCAGGGAGACAGGCTTGGATGACCTACTAGATCTCTCTCATCTCTAATGTCTGCGAGTCTTTGAAATACATAACGGAGCTTCATTATGACAGCAGTCTTTATTATTCTGAGCTCTTAGCTGCACACTTCATGGGGATAATGTAAAAAGAAAAGAGTTGATGTTTTTCAGTGTTTTGTACAAAAGTTGGAACATGCTAGGATGCCAGCGAGAAGCTCCCCATTTTTAGGCAGGTGGAGGTTGGATGAGGTGGACAGCAGAGCGTTAGTGAGAAGAGTATTGCTGGCAGCTGCTTATCAGACTGATTCACAAGTACGTGTTCACAGTATGGTATGAACCAGTCGTGGATGCACTTTTTGTAGAAATGGCTGTCACGTTAATGTCCCACCTCTGCATTCATTCTGGTAGCTTAAAAATCATTACTCTTCCTCACCAGAGCCAATATGGGCTCCAGCTTCTCCTCGGGATTGTTGTGCATGGGACTAAAGAATTAACTCGACTTGTTTTTGTTCTTATCTTTCAATTTTGAAATCAATGTAGATTTACAGAACAGTTGCAAAGATAGAACAGATAATTTTCCTTCACACCCATACTGTTTTTCCCTCCCAAATATTAATGTATCATGAAACCATGACACACTCCTCAAAACTAAGAGATTCACCTTGGGACAGTGCCAAGTTTAGTACTAACTAAACTATACTCCTAATTTGGATCCCACCAATCTTCCTTTCAATATCCCATCCAGGATCGGATTCAGTAGCTCACATTGAACTGAGCTCTGATGTCTCTTTCTCTCCTTCCTCTTCTTTCATCTGTGTGACAGTTCATCAATTTTTCCTTATCTTTCGTGACCTTGACACTTTTGAAGGGAACCCATCAGGTACCTTGTCAGGTGTGTCTCATTTTAGCTTGGCCTGATGATTTTGTAGATTGGAGCCATGGTATTTTGGGAACACCACCACGGCCTCCTATGGGTCCTGTTAACATTGATGTCCTGATTGAGGTAGGGTCTTCTAAGTCAGCGACATATAACTCATCCCATTTATACGAGGGCTGAGTCAGCAAAGGGATTCCTGTTGATTCCTGTTGGCTTAGTAGACATATAGGTTAAATAGCATTTATGCCCATTAAGCAGAGTCACTGCTTTGAGTCATTGGTTGAACTTACATTTTTCAATTTCCTTGCTTTATGATTTGTGACCATTGTGTGTGTGTGTGTGTGTGTGTGTGTGTGTGTGTGTGTGTAGGACTATATCTATATATCTCTCTGAAAATATCTTGGCTGCTTGTAGCCTTCACTGTGTCACCTCTCTCGGCCTTATTGTGCCTTGGCCCTAATCGCAAGGCTGAAGGATTATCCACCCATTTGTGTCATGCACTACAGTGTACCCAAGAAAAGAAGTACTCATCCAGTTACCATCTTAGAACTTACCTGTCTTTATTTTATTTTATTTTTTTGGTACTGGGGATGGAACCTAGGGGCATTCTGTTTCTGAGCTACACACCTAGCCCTTTATTTTATTCTTTATTTTTATTTTTTTAGTTTTTTAATATTTATTTATTTATTTATTTATTTATTTATTTATTTATTTATTTATTTTTTGGTGGTACTGGGGTTCCTGGAAGCCCTTCTACATCCAGACTACACTCCCAGACCTATTTTATTTTTGGAAACAGGGTCTCTTAAGCCAGCGCGGCTGGCTTTGAACCTGCGCGATCCTCCTGTCTCTGCCTCCCAAGCGTGGGGATTACAAGTGTGCACCACCACGCCCGGCTTATTCTTTATTTTGAAACAGGGTCTCACTGAGTTGCAAAGGGCCTCACTAACTAGCTGAGGCAGTCTGTGAACCTGTAATCCTCCTGTCTTAGCCTTCCAAATGCTGGGATTGCAAGTGTCCACCACCACGCCCAGCTCAGAACTTACCTGTTTTAATCTGCATATGCTGCGCATATATATATTTTCTCCTTAGTTTCACTTGGGATCCTTTACAGATATTTAGAAGATGAGGACGTGGAAGAGAAATGGATGATAGGCATGCCTTATAGTGCCCTTGGGTCTCCAGGGTCAAATACACTATCTCCTTTGAACAGACACAGGTGAGCCTTAGACATAGGCAAATCAGAGAGTATTATTCCCACCCTACTGGTAGAAGGGGAGAAAAAAGAAGCAAGCTGAACTGGGTGGGGCATGCAGGCCTACAATCCCAACCACTTGAGAGGCTGAGGCATGAGAATTATTTAAATCCCTAAGATGGAGACCAAGCCAGCAACAGAGTGAGACCCTGTCTCAAAAAACCAAAATAAAACAGCAGCAAGCCGGGCGTGGTGGCGCACGCTTGTAATCCCCGCGCTTGGGAGGCAGAGACAGGAGGATCACGTAGGTTCGAAGCCAGCCGCGTGCACTGGCTTAGGAGACCCTGTTTCCAAATAAAAATGTAAAAATAGGTCTGGGAGCATAGCCCGGAGGTAGAAGGGCTTCCAGGAACCCCAGTACCACAACAAAACAAAACAAAACAAAACAAACAAACAAAAAAAACCCAGCAGCAGTAGCAGCAACAACACAATGGCTGATGCTCAAACATGCTCAAGGACTTGCCAAGGTCATGTGGCTGTAATGGTGTAGAGCGAGTTTCAGGATCCACAGACCCCGAGGCTCAGTCTATTCCCCTGCATTGCCACTCAATTCATTCACACCACAACAAAAGGCTCAGCCCTTGCAGGTCCAGGAGAGTCCAGTAAAGAAGCATGCCACTCAAACTCTGAATTGATTACCAAGTTATCACAAAGCCGAGGATCCTCGGTTAAGAACTCTGGGTTTTCTACTTGGTGGTTATCCCAGGCATAAAATATTCCTGGCGTCTACTTTTAATTGAATGCCAAGATGCAAATTGTACCTCACCTGTTTCCCCTGAGGTGTTATTTATGCCCAAATAACACCTCATAGATGAGGACCCATTGTGACTGTTTCCTTCTTTAGATATTAAGTAAAATGATAGTAATCAGCTGCACACCAAGCAATCGTGGTGCTTGGGGTAGGGGGGGGGAAAGGCCCAGTAATCGCAACAGCTCACAGAAAAACTCAAATCAAGAATGAGTGTTCTAGAAATGCAAAGCACAGTAGTAGGAATTGTGACATCTTTGCAAGCTCACCACCAGAGGCCAGGTTAACACCAACTCTTGGCAAGCATTGACTTCATTCAACAAATAGGCCAGAATGTATAGCTAGAAGGGATTTTAGACAATAACCATAGTTTGGGCTTTTTAACTAGATACCATTTTTAGATCATTCTTTAGGTTCACAGTAATATTGAGCAGGAGGTACAGAAATCTCCTATATACTACCTGTCCCCACACATGCACAGCCTCCCCCATCATCAACAGCTCCACCAGAGGGGTACATTTATTGCCACTGAAGGGCCTACATTGGCACACCATTACCTACAGAGTCCATAGTTTACATTAGGTGGTGTATTTTATTTTGGACACATTTCTAATGACATGTCATTCACGATCATGGTGTCATAAAGAATTGCGTCGTTGCTGTCCTGGAGGTCCTCTGTGTTCTACCTGTTCATGTCTTCCTCCCATGAAAGCCCTGGTGATTGCTGAAATTTTTTACTATCTTCTTTGTCTTTTCCAAAATGTCATCTAGTTGGACCCACAGAGCATGCAGTCTTTTCAGATTGGCTACTTTCATTTAGCAATATGCACTTAAAGTTCCTCTATTTCTTTTTTCCCTCTGTGCGTGTGTGTGTGTGTGTGTGTGTGTGTGTGTGTGTGTAGTGTATGTAATACTCTGGATTGAACTCAGGGGTTCTCTATTTCAGAGCTACATCCCCAGTCTATTTTTATTTTTTGTTTTGAGACAGGGTCTTTCTTACCAAGTTTGCCCAGGCTGGACTTGAACTTGTGATCCTCCTGCCTCATCCTCCTGGGGTCACTGTGATGACAAGTATACACAACCCAACCACGTCCAACTTCCATTTCTTTTAATGACTTGATAGCTCGTTTATTTTTCAGTACTGAATAATATTTCGTTGTCTGGATGTATCACAATTTTTTTTTATCCATTTACCTGAGAAGCACCTTTACTGCAAATTTTCTGCAATAATGAATAATGTTGTAATAAACATTCATATGCAAGTATTTTGGGAGACATAAATTTTCAACTCCTTACCTTGGCACGGTGACTCATGCCTGTAATTCCAGGAGGATCCCAAGTTCCAGACCAGTCTCATCATTAACTTAGACTTATTTCAGAAATCTAGTGAGGCACTTTTTTCAAAACAAAAATTCAAAAAGGGATATGGGACTGGGGTGTAGATTAGAGTTAGAATGCTTCTAGATTTAATCCCCAGTACCAAATACAATTTTTTAACCCCTTTAGCCAAATAAAATGTGCTCAATTGCTGGGTCCTGTATTTGAAGTATGTTTAGTTTTTATGGAGCTACTGATGGTCTTCCAAAGTGACTACACCATTTTTCCCCACTGTCAATAAACGAGAGTTCCTCTTGCTCTATATCCTCACCAGCATTTGGCTACGTCATTGTACCAGTTTGGAGCCATTCTAATAGGTGGGTAGTGATATTTCATCTTGCAAAAATTTTTGAATGCCTAATAGGTGTCAGACAATGGACTAACCACTTTTTACAATCAATGATATTGTTTAATCCTTACATGAATCCCATGAAGTGAGTGTTCCAATTTTGTCTTTCCCTTTTTTTTTCTTCAGAACAGTAAATGAAAGTTTAAAGACTTCACACAAACCTAAGATCGGATAGACAGAAAGCACAAGGCCAATTGTTCACACCCTGGGGTTTAGGGAATCTCCCTCTTCTCATGGGGTGGACAGCGCTGATAGACTTGCCTACATTTTCCTTTTACATGAGACAGCACCAACTTCCAGATGGGCCAAGGGACTGAGAATCACACACATAGCTATTTAGACAAGGCAGGGGACGGGAACTTGGTCTTCATCTGCAGTGTCCTTCGCTCCAAAGTGACTTTTCAGCCATGAATCATGTCAGGGTCAGTCTCCCATAGCAAATGTGCACCCATGCCTTGATATTGGGAATCTTGATATGTGATGACTAGTTCAAACTTTCCCAAAATGGTCCTTATTTTTAAATCACATTTAATTTTGTGCTCAGAGTAGAGATAAAGTACCTCTCTTAAGTACATCACATAAAACTTAGTTTCGCCCCACAATCTATTTAAAATATGTTGCCTCCCCTGTACAGGAATGCCAGCTGCAGCTGAGAGCTCTGTCTGTGCTATTATGGTACCTCCCTCTAACGTTAATTGTTTTCTTAGGTAGTTTCCATTGCCAGTTTTCTGATCTCCTGTGGTGTTTTTAATTTTTTCATATGCCATAGAGAATTCTTTGAACATTAGTTCCAACCCAATTCGAATTCAAAAATAAATGTTAGAAAAAGGTGAAGTTTTGTATTTTTTATATTTTTTTCTACTTTCAGGAGTTGTAAGGCCAAACAGGTCAAGAATTACAAAGTTATTCATTAAGACCAAAAAAAAAAAAAAATCGTGTGTGGTACTGGGGATTGAACCCAAGGACATTCTATCTCCAACCTATACCCCCTTTGAATATATATATTTTTGAAACAGGATCTCACTAGGTTGCTGAGGGGCTCACTAAATTGCTGAAGCTGCTCTCGAACCTGAATTTCTTGCCTCTGCCTCCCAAGTCCTGGGATTCCAGGCATGAGCCACCACACCCAGCTAATACACATTTTTAACTTGAAGCAGAGACAAAGGAGGATGCGAACAGTAAGGCATTGACTATCTGCTCTGGCTACACTGTAGAATGAATGCTCTTGATGGGTGGAGATCCTGTTCTAGAAAACAATCTGCGATTTCACAAAGTGGATGGCAGAGTTGAGTGCGCATGAGACCAGAGGGAGCCCTGTAGAATCCCTGTGTGGTACCCTGTGGGAGAGCTCTGTGGGACCCCAGGGCCACCGTGGTATTACCTTGATGGAGCCATGGATCCTGCTTGTGAAATGTGGTTAGTTAAGCAGCAGTGGAGGGGGAGCAGAAGAGCCTTGGCACACCGCTGCAGGATGGGTTGATTAGCTGCACATTCAGATGCACAAATTCCAACAGGCCTGGGATGCCTCCTATGGGTTTGGCTCTTACTCAATTTGCCCCTCCCCAATTCCCTCCCCATTCCCTCCTCCATCCCTCCTCCTCATGTTTGCCTTAGTGATGCACATGGATTTGTTTGTGAAGGTACATCGTGTACATTAAGGAATTTCTCTCTTCCCTTCTCCCACCCACCTCAGTTAGGTTGCCTTATTTGCTCATCTATGGTTTCTCCTTTTTCTTTCAGAGTTCTTCCCGTGACCCTTTTTTCTCCCTAGCTTCTGAATATTGGAGATAGTGTTAGATTTTTTTTTTCCTTTTTGTGACCGACTAATCTCACTTAGCATAATGTTCTTAATAAACATAATTATCCAATGTCAGTTTCGTGTGTTTTCTTCCACCGTTTGATGCAGCTTTTACATCTCACATTTCTAAACAGAAAAAAACTATGAGGTTCCATCTCCGCTGTAGATGGAAAGCTATAGTTAAAAGCAAGGGTCCAACTTAGTGATCAGAGAAGTTGTTGTTTGGTATGGTGGACTACAGACACAACCAGATATTGTTTTGTCTTCCAAGGGCTCATAGTATATCAGTGCATAAAGCACATAAACTCAATTAGTGTTACCCAAAGTGTTATGTGTAAATGTATGTATAAAAGGTCAGAAGTGCAGAGCAGGGATTCGTCTGGCTGCTGGTGGTCAGGGATAGGCTCTTCAGAGCTTTTGAGTGCAAAGGTCTCTGTCTGTCTCCATCCATCCCCTCAGTCCCTAGTGCCATTTCCAAATGTGAGACTCAAAATCCTGAAGACACTTGGGCAACTGTTAAAACAGATAACAGGGAGCCGCTGACCATTTTAAAGCAGGGGTCAGGGCAGAGCTATGTTTTAGAAAGACAGTCCTGGGGCCCCGTGGAGAATGGATGGGAGGGCCTGGGGTAGAATAAACGTGGATGACGTGAGCCCATGAGAACCGCATGGCTATGTAGGCACGGAGATCTCGAGACTTCAACCAAGTCTTTGGAAGAGGAAGGGCAGCAATATACACTGTGGATGTGAAAAGTGAGGAGAAAGAGAGAGAAGTCAAGGATGGTTGAAGAACCGCCATCTTCTCCAAGGTAGTCAAAACCTCTCTGCACAGTGCCCTGTGTTTTATCTGAGTGAAGAGCATGCTGCTGCTGTGAGTCACTAGCAGCAATTGCGCCTGTGTTTTTAATGTGTTAGACAAATATGTCCTTAGTCACCTACATCTCCTTGTTTACTCCCACCCGTGTCTGACCACAAGCGCTAGGTGATTTGGATTCTTCTTTTTGCCATTGTAAATTACATTGGCTCCTCATGGCATAAACAGTGGGTGCTAAATAGACCCCACTTTTTCTAACTGATTAGGATCCCAAGGAGGACATCAAGCCGTGTGCGCTGCTACTTGAATTTCCTCTGTTGACTAAAGCACCCGGAATATGAGGAGACGAAGCCGTTTGCAGCTGTGGCCTTGCACATCTGAATGAGGGTCAACTTCTTTGCTTTTAGTGTCTTCATGTAAAACCCACTGTGAAGGTCTAAATTATTTGTTATGATGCTGGGAATTGATCCCAGGGACATTCTACCTCTAAGTTACGTCCCCAGTCCCATTTTGTTTTTTATTTGGAAACAGGGTCTTGCTATGTGGCTGAGAGCCTATAAGTTGCTGCGGCCGGTTCAGAACCTGCAATCCTCCTGTTTCAGCCTCCCAAGTACTGGGATTATATACCTGTGTGGCCATGCCCAACCTCTTACTTTAACTGAGAAGTAATAACTATGTATATTTATGGGGTATGATGTGACGTGCTGATATATATGTATATATTGTAGAGTGAATATGTATACTAGACACACATATTGTAGGATGATTAAATCAAATTGCTGAGAGAGAGCTTTTAAAAGGCTAAACTTTTACCACTTTTTAGTACCCTGTTTTGAATTTCCAAAATTTGACTTTTCAGTTTTTCTTAGCACTCTAAAAATGTAGGAGTTAGATATGACCAACAAAACTGATGATGGGATTTGGGGGTAAATATGGAAATGCTATGAAATTCAAATGCACTGTAATTCCAGTTCCTAGCCAGGTGGCCTCCAGCCTTCCAGGAGGAGGGGCATTCTTGGTCACATCGCTGTTCAAAGATCAGTGTTGGTTAGTCCACCTGCAGGACCGCCAGCACTGCACTGTCTCAGTCGGAACTCCTCGTCAGAATTACTGCTGTTCTCTTTTAGACCATAATGGAATGAAAGTAGAAATCAACAATAGGAAACCCAAAATAAACTATTTAAATACATGGAAATTGAATGATACACTCTTGAACGACGAGTGGGTTAGAGCGGAAAGTAGGGGAGAAAATAGAGAAACAACTCACCAAAATCTATGGGACACTTTGAAGGCAGTGTTGAGAGGAAAGTTCATAGCATTGAGTGCCCACATAAGAAGAACAGAAAGTTACCAAGCAAACAACCTAATGACACAACTCAAGGACCTAGAAAGACTACAACAGTTTAATCCCAAAGCCAGCAGAAGTCAAGAAATTATTAAAATCAGAGCAGAAATAAATGAAATAGAGAAAAACAACAACAACAAAAAACAACAACAATTCAAAGAATAGACAAAACAAAAAGCTGGTTCTTTGAGAAGATTAACAGGATTGACAACCCCCTGGCCAACCTAATCAAAAGAAAGAGAGAATCAACTCAAATTATTAAAATCAGAAATGAAAAAGGAGACATCACCACAGACAGAGGGGAAATTCAAAGGATTATCAGAAACTATTTTGAGAATTTGTACTCCAACAAACTGGAAACCATGGAAGAAATCAATAGATTTCTAAGCAAATATAACCTACCTAAACTGAACCAAGAGGACATAGCAAGCCTAAACCAACCAATAACAAACAAAGAAATAGAAACAGCAATCAAAATTCTGCCTTCAAAGAAAATCCCAGGCCCCGACGGGTTCCCAGCTGAATTCTACAAAACTTTCAGTGAAGAATTACTGCTGTTCTCCAGCAGAGACTCTGGCAGGATGGCAGATTGATTTTCCAGCAGCCAACCTGGAAGAATAACGCACACAGGTTATAATAGACAGAGGATTCTCGGCAAGACTCTGTTTCAGGAGAAGGAGAGTTACTTGGAGAAAAAGCAGTCACAAGGAGTAGGATTTACATCCCTTCTTAGCGGGACCTGGCACTGGATTCCTCAGTCTTGAGATGCACGTGAGGAACGAGGCGCAGGCTGCAACTTCCAGAGCTGCCACGAGAGGGCGAGTTTCAGCTATAAAGAAATCTTGGCTGGGAAAAACCCAGGAACTTTCTAAAAGGCTTTTGAGTGCATTTCAAAAGCCTTTTGAAGGACTGTGTCCTGGGTGAGGAAGAGGCTGGTTTGTGTCTGTGAAGGGAGGCAGGCAGACATGAAATAGAGAATCATATCCTTGATTAACTCTGGCAGAAAGTGTGCACTTAGTATAAAATCACGAGGGCTGTATTTTCCTGGCCATTGTGAAGTCAATACGGACAGGACATATTCCAGAGAGAAATGAAAGACTTACTGCTCCCCTGTAACTCTCCTTCAGAGGAGTCCCTTGTTCTCCAGCGGGTCCCTCTACCTAAAATGGGGGCCAGAACTTCAATTAATGCCGGGCGTTTCTGGGTCCACTAAATATATTCAAACACAAAGAAGAGGGGTGGGCACTGGGTTAGTATAAGGCCATCCCAACATCACAGATAAGCTGCAATAAACAGCTGAGAAATAAAAACAATAACGAGGAAAGGCAATGATAGGAAAGAACTCTGATTTCTTTCACAGAAAGTGCCCTATTCCCAGAGAGCAGCAACAGGGAGAATTAGAACTCAAATAAGAGCCCTGATTGTAGCCATTCTCTGTTGGCAATCCGTCCCTTTTTATAACAGTTTCTAGATCTGCCACTGCACGAGCTACCTAACTGACAAATCTTCAATTCACGTTATATTTAAGTGGCTTCCCCCATCACGCCTCACAGTTAAAAATACATTACAGAAATTACTATCCTGCCTCGTGAAACAGGCAACAGCTCTGTTGTCTGCCGTTTATTTCTAAAACATTTTGGCACTTTCTGTGGAAATCCTCTCCTCGGTTATGCTGGGGGACTCTTTTATTCAATGTTACTTTGTTATGAAGTACAGGATCATGGAGATCTGGGAGAGGGCTTGTCAAGGGGAGAGAATCAATGACTAGGGGTGGAGACTGAACAGGAAACTAGAGAAGAAAGATGGCAGTAAGTCGGGGTCCCCTTCATATGTGAGTATTTTTGTTTGAGACCCGGGCAGGTCTCCAGCCTGGCCCCAAGGAACACCAGGGTCTGGGTATTAATTAGTGTGTGAACTCGCTGTCCAGTGAGGCACCATCTGCCCAGGGTAGAAGGACAAGAGACAACCCATGGAGGATTGCTCCATGCCTGGCAGACCCACCATTCTGAGCATCCCTGGGAACTCTCCTGCAATACCTGCAGCCTGAGGAGCTGCTTTTTCTTCCCAGCAGGTGTCACTGTGGAATTATTTTTAAAAAGGCGAAAGAAAAGAAACTGCTTTGGCAAGCGGAGCCCCAAATAAAAGACCTTGAACCCAAACTGCACACGGGCCAGCGACATCTATAGATTAAAAATTTCCTTTCACTGACGCCAGTGCAGTGAATCTGCAATATCTCTTGTCTTTGAACTGAGAAGGTCCCCTGATCTTCCAAGCTTGAACAAGTCAACTAGAAGCCAAATAATTATCCACAGAGACATTCAAAAGAAAAGATATCTACATTTCAAAGTGGCGATGACCATGTAAAGTTTTATCCTATTGCTGACTGGACAAATATCTTTGTTCGTGTTTTAATTGGGGGTGGTGACAAGCTGTCATCGCAAGGACACTGAAATCTAAAAATCTAGGTCTCCAGTCTAGCTGCACCATCCCTGTGCATAGGTTACTTGGGAAAATTTACATAATTTAGAGCTTCGAGACTCAATTCCATGACAGAGTAATTGTGAAGGTTAAATAAAATAGCGTTCGCGAACGTACCTGGTACGGTTTGTTAAATCTGAATCCAGATGCATCACTGGAATGCTGTTTAGATTTCATTAGGGTTTTAATATTTTAATTTCATTTGGAATAAGTTCTGTTCATATCAGATCGTTCAGGTGTAAAATATCTAGGGGGGGTGACCTTCAGGAGAGTGACCCCTTGTTTTGTAGTCCCCAGGCCTCCTGACCAGCTCTGCTTGGTTGCCTCCCCCCAGGACTTCAGAGAGCAAAGTCATTGCCCAAGGGCTTCCTCATTCTGTTCTTCTCTTTTTATTGTATTTGACGACACTGTCTTTCTTTATCCCGAGCCTGGAGTTGGGGTGCCTCTTCTCTCCTTTATCACTTTCTCCCATATCCAAACAGATCATGAGTTGGCAACACCATGTGAAATGTCCTTCTGTCTCTGGGGTCTGCCCAGGGCTCCATGCAGCTCCTTGCCAGGATTGCTAATCACATGGCCCACCTCCGCAGCTCCTGAGTACCCTGGGGAGCTTTCCCCAGACACCAACCCCATGGCCGCCCCTAAACCCCAGCCTCAGATTTGTAGGGACACTGCTTAACATATGCTGGAAATTTTGCTGGGATTCAGGTCACACACATCTCTGACCTCAAGTCAGATCCACCTTGACATCTCAAGTGCACTACACCGGCAGTGCTCTTCTTAAAGCCCGATGCTTCTTTTGTCCTTCCTTGCAAAACGTCCTGTGACGTCCCACTTCCTGAAGGATGATGTCACTTGCAGGTCAGATGATGTCACTCAATTCTCAGTTCCTTGAAGGCAGCCATAATGGCTAGATCATAGTAGTCACGCACTTAAAATAGCTATGTCTTTGTAGATATCTGGTTATAGCCATTTCCCCTTCTCCTGGGATTGTCCTGACACAGAAGAGGGAGATTCTATGACACGGTCCCCTGGCCACACCATTGCATCCTTGATACAGGATGCAGGCTTTTGATCCAGCGCATGCAGGCAGAGGCTATTTCCAAAGAATGTCAAATCTGAAATGTAAAGACACAGAGACGGGTCATGGACCTGGAGTCACACGGATGGTGAGCCTTAGTGATGAGAAGTTCTTGTTGGGGCTCCCAGACACATCCCAGGGGCTGCCTGTCCTGAGCTCAGGTGTGCAGCTATATCCATCATAAGACCCTGTGACAACTCTAATAAATAGTTTCCTATTTTTAATATGTCTCCTAAAGTCAATCTCTCTTGCTAACCAGTCGCCAATAGAACAGACTCCAATATATGACGGTGGATATAGTCTGTTCGAAGGATAGTTCCAGTCTTCTTAACTCTTATGATTCATCACAAATCTGCACAAATCCTTCTATAAAGCCAAGAGACTGTACTAGTTAAGTTCACAGAGTTTTTTCTCCTCTCCAGTACCCAAGTCTCTCAAGGTCCTCATGCCCCAGCTCCTTCTGGAAGTTTCTTTGGCCTTAAATGATGTCTCATCCCTCTAAGCACTTATGTCAATATTCGGTGGGCTTACATTACCATTACTCCTGCACTTGTATATAATGCATCTTTCAATTAGTTGCAAGCCACTTGGAAACAGACGCCAAGTCTCGCATTTAGTGTGTGTGTGTGTGTGTGTGTGTGTGTGTGTGTGTTATTCTCTTAATTGCTTGATGCTGAAATGTTTGCATATTACCCTTACACCTAAATGTTTATTGTTAAAATATTTCTTTCTACTATACCATGCCTTATAAATATTTACATGACAAATAGGTGAAATACATACCTGCTTATATTTCTAATTAAAGGGAATTGGAGATGATAGCATTCCTTTTTCCAAAAATGCTCCTAATTTTCCTTTCCCTCGTTTGTGCCTTGTAGCATGGATATGAGGCATTCCCTCTGTAGAATGTCTGCTTTGTAATTGCTCACGTCAGGGTGATTAATGGAGAGTGGTTCGTGACCAGGAACCTCTGTGGTGACCTAGTGGTCAGCAGAGGCCACCTTGTCTCAGATATTTCTATCCCTGCATGAGTTTTTTTTTTTTTTTAATATGGCTTTGGGGAAAGAATTAAGGTTGCATGATGGGTCTCTTTGCATGTGGATTCCTGGAGCCTGTTGATGGCTAATTGCATCCAGGTGGGAGGCTCTCTTTGCCTGCCTGTCCCTCCTAACTGGGAGACCACATGGCCATTCCAGGCTAGAATCAGGCCAGTGTCTTGACCCAAATGTGTTTTCTGCTTGGGCTTGTCGTGCCCTCTGCTGACATCTCAGGCTGGGGATCTCTTTGCTGACCTCGCATGGCCAACAATGGGCTGGAGTGAGGGGAGTAAGGGTTCCCCCACTTCCCCTGCATTAACCCCTGCTCGTCAGTAAGGGTAAAGGGATTTCTACCTTGTGGTTACATTCATCATGCTGCTGTTGTGAGTCTCCCTGTTTTTCTTCTTTTGAGACTCCAGAGTTACTCTGGGCTTCCTTGTGGAAGACAGCAGTGGGCGGATCCATGTGTGGGAAGGAAGCCTGTGTAGAGGGAGCAGAGGAAATGTGGCTAGGAACTATGTCATGCAAGCACTGCGCTCCCCCAGAGAGCCAGAGGGCTATCATCTGCTCGTGTTCCTGTTCCCTACCTCCAGTTAATACCCCGGGTCCCTGGAGCTACAGTATACTACTACTAGGCCATCATCAACAGTGAACCAATATTAGCCTACTAAGCATAATTCGTGTGTCCCTAGAACTAGTCTAACTAATGAACTATGCCCTATTAATTGTATAAATCTTACATTTGTATTTCAGGAGCCAGTTTAGCAGCATATCAGGGGGAGAAAAAACAAGCCTGCTACTTGATTATTCAACCCTTATTTAGTGAGCATTCATTAACAGGTTAGCTGGATTCTACAAGCTAAAATAAATGCCCCTCAAAAGTTAGTGCTTACAGTATAGTTCAGAAGGAAGCATATCATCTCTCTGTTTGTGGATCTCCCTGGGTATGATTTGTTTGTTACTGTGGACCCATGGGTAAGCAGGCTCTGTTAGAATTGCTGGGTAGGGCAGGGGCCACTGCATGGTGAGAGGAGGAGGAGGAGGAGGAGAAGGAGGAGGAGGAGGAGGAGGAGGAGGAGGAGGAGGAGGAGTCGTCCAGCAGGAAGTGTTCTAGGCAGAGGGAACAGGACCTGAAGGGAAGGCTTGTGCAGACAGACACAATAGGAGGTAAGGAATCCATCCTTCCTGTCTCTCTCCTGGGCAAAGCTGGCTCCACCTGCTGCGTGACTGGGAGTAAGTCCATAGGGTGTAGAATGCGCAGGGTACCCCCACTGGCTGGGTTTAGTTACACTTTCACCCTGTTATTTCTCTCTGAGCAGTGTGGGGGAGGAGAGTCGCCTGTATCTTTACAACACCGGTGTGATTTATGCCCATTTAAAAACTGAGGAAGCTGACAGATGATGCAAATTGTTTTGTTCACCAGTCTAGTAGATGACTGAGCTATGGTTTGCATCTTGTCTCTGGAGCAGAGCCTCTGCCGTGAGGTGATAATAGTTCAGGTTCACACTTAAAACAAGAGACCAAGCTGGGTGTGGTGGTGCACGCCTGTAATCCCAGTACTTGGGGAGGCTGAGGTAGGAGGATCAAGGTTTTGAGGACAACCTCAGCAACATAGTAAGACCCAGTAACCTAGTGTGACCCTGTTTCAAAATAAGAAATAAAAAGGGTTAGGGTGTAACTCAGAGGTGGAATCCCTCTGGGTTAAAAAAAAATGACCAACAGTTTTGTAGAATTGGCTGTGCAGTATGTTCATATATACATGTGACATGGAGAGCAGGAACTAATACAGTATGTGTGCCTCTGCATGTGGAGGGAAATGGCAAAAGCTGAAATTTTTTTTCACAAAATGGATAAAAAAGGAGTATTTTAAATTTGACACCATATTTAGTATAGAATATTGACCATTTCCTCTGTACTTTAAAAATACTGGAGGTATTTTCAAATATGCAAGCCCAAATAATAGTATAATAAACCCCCATACACCATCTCCCAGATTCAATAGGTAACAATAATCTTGCAATTTCCTTCCATCTTATTCCCACATTTTTTCTGGAATAATTCAAAACCAATCCCTGATACAATATCATTTCACCAATGAGTACTATCCATCTTAAATAGATAAAGCATCCCTTTTAAAACAGAAACCTTAATAACAACATCAGAAAAGAAATCAACAGTAATTCTTTAATATTATCTGATACCTAGGCCCTTTGCAGTTGTCTTTGATTGTCTCAAAAATGTCTTTTTATAATTGGTGTGTTTGAATGAGGACCCAAATAAAACCTACGTATGGGTTCATCTTACTGGGTACCTCTTAGGTGTCTTTTAAAGAAGCATTTCCCTTTTTCCTGACACTTTACGTTCATTCATTTTCCTTCCTACCGCTAATTTGTCGAGGGTAGTGGATTATTTATCCTTGTTGATTGACTCTACCAGTGTCATCTAACAGTAAAGGAACGATAGATCTAAGACTTGATTAGATTCTGATTAGCAAGGAAACCTAGGATTTTGTTTGTACTTTAGTAAGTCTCTCCCGGGAACGACCACCTGGGGGCAGTGTTAGGCACAGCATTTTCTTCTTGGGCACAGCCTCCCTGTTGCCAGTGACCCTGCCCTCCTCCACCTGGAAGTCTTTGCCTCTTCCTGATGCCCACCAGCCGTGGCAGGACCAGCCCATGCCCTGTTCAGCTCCCAGTCGACCTGCAGGCCTCCCGGGACGCCTGCTGTATACATCTGGGTGCAGAGCTCAGGACCTAGGATGAGGGGGGCTGACAGCCTCCCTCAAGCCTGCTTTGTCCGGCTCGTTGTAGAAATCACCAGCGTCTCTTTAGATTAAAACACTTTGAAAAGTATTATTAAAAGTGCATTTTTGGTTAAGACTGAGGTTTTTCCAATCTGTGTTAAACTAATCAATGAGATTTTCAGAATGTTTCAGACAACAGCTAATTTAGAGAATATGATGGCAGCACTTTCAACTGTAACCCTTTTCCTTGCTTAACCATTTATTCCGTGAATTGACTTTCAATTACTAAAAATAGGTTAAGGGCAACCAGAAATGCTTTTTTTTTTTTTTTAAATAAGAGAATCGGACAACTCCTGGACCAGTCAGCTACATCTTTTCAAAATTGCTCCATCAGAAATTTAGAACAGTAACCAGCACAACACAGAAAATGGCAATGCCTAATAGAAAATACCACCGACCTATGGCCCTTGCACCAAAGTCATACATAAACTCAATTTATTCATCTGCAGAATGGGAGCGATAACCGGTAAGTAACCAGAATAGGCTTCAATGAAATGATAAGTGCCCCTGTCGTATAATTGTTGAACAGTTAGCACTCACATGCAAAACGGCGAACTCAGCTCAATCAGACTGGGTCTTCAGAGTTTGGGTTTGGTAAATTTCAGGCCATTTTAGAGTTTGAAACATCTCCCTGAATGAGAGGCCTGGCATCAGAACAATAGAGCAGAATGGTGTTTGTACTATTGCAACATTAATAAATGAGGTAGAATTAATCCAATCATGTGTGACAAGTGAGCACTCAGCCCCAAACTGGATATCTGCAATTTATGTGTTAGCTAATATCAGGTGAGAGCTATTTTACCTGGAATATCTCCTTCCTTGTAATTTAAAATTAAACCTTCAGCCAAGGCAAGTAACTTTAATTGGAATGAATCTCAAACTCTACTCTTGCGATGCTAATTTCTCTCCGTGCCTTTTTGCCTCTGTAGCCATCATGAATCAGAACATCTTGGCCGATGAGGTCTGTCCACGGAGGTAATTTATTTTCTGAACAATTTTTAGTGTATTATTTAGACTGTTTAAACTGCTTTTAGGGAAATCGCTGATAAGCATATTTAAATTCAGAGCCAGGTCATTGTAAAGAAGAAAAAGACAAAGAAGATAAACACCCTTATTCAACATCCTAAAACCATAATTATGGTCATAAATAGCCCTGCGTGCCTCTCTTCCGTGAGGGGATGATCACCCAATATAAGTTGTACAGAATCATTCAAAACATTTTCTGAAGAAAAAAAATAGGGGAAAAAAATCAATCATATGGTTCTTTCTGTCACATTTTGAGTTTGAACTAATTTATTTGATGATATACCGACGATGAGAAGAAAACAGGAATATTTAAGAAATTAATGATATAGTGCCATGAGCCCTCTGCCAACCACTTAGAAAGGAAGCCAAAATATTAACGGTAGGAAATATGTTTATATACATTCAGAATTTTAATGAGATTCTCTTGATATGTTACAAGTTAAATGCCAAATTGCTCTAACCAGCCAATCATACAGGTGTTGGAGAGAACTAAGGAATAATGTGCATGGAGTCAGATTTCAAAGTTTCTATTTAGAAAATTTTAATAAAAACCCATTCCTCCAAGAAATCGGTAAAATCCTTAGAGATTATTCAGTTTGCATCCCGGAGAGAAACAAAAGTTAAATTTTACGGTTAGCTGAGAGAAGCGATGGTGTTTTTCCGAGACCCGGCACCCCTCCCTCCCAACTCACTTTAGACTATTGCTTGGTGACTCTGTTTTCAACATTGCGATTTCCAGCTTATCCTAAATATAGACCCTGGATTTGAGCCATCCTAATTAAACTGTGAAGTTCTTTTGTAGCAAGCTCTGATGCTTCGGAAATCAATTTCAAGGCTTACACAAGCAGTCTACGTCACCTTCTTTACACCTTCTTCATTTTCTTTCCCTTTATGAATTTATCTAGAAACGATAAATTTCAAACAATACTTTAGAGGCATATTTGCATTATTTTTTGATCAAGACTGTTTAAAAAAAACATATAATAATTATACATTTCTGTCTGTTTTGTGGAGATCTAATTCATTTTTCATAGTTTCCCACCCTGAAGTACCTATCCCCTTTACAGCACCAAGTCTTTTTATTATAAATGAAGAAAGTGAAATAAAATGGCTTTTGCCTAAGGCTACCTAGAGAAACAAGTATCTGATCCTTTTGTTGTTACACAAAATTCATGTCTTTCCTTGACACACAGCTGTTGGAGATAATGGGATTTTCACTAAGGGAAAAGAGCTTAGAATCAAACACAAAAATTTCAGCACAAGGAAACCCACAGGATGGGGCTGAGAGCTGGCGTGTGGAATCTTGGATGTTGGCTGAGGGGTGTCCACAGCCTTCCTCCCGTTGCTGGCTCTCGCCCCCTAAGATTGCATCCCCAGCCTATGTGTAGACTGACAGTTCATACTCTGAGGAAGCACTCAGACTCCTCCCAGGTGCTGTCTACTCTGCAGAGATCCAGGCTGTAGTCCTTGGGCTTGGTGTATGCAGACTACGTTTGCTCTGCCCTTTCTACATTTTGGAGCCAGGAATATGAGAGGCAATACAAATTCTAGAAGAAGGCTGAAAAACACTTTTACTTGCAACTCTGAAGTCCTGCATCTGTTGGGAGGACAGTGGAGATTTTAGACTCTGATTTGTCCTTTGCCACCAACATCCGGAATGTAATCTAAACTAGAATGCTTCATGATTGTTGTGAGCTGGTGACAATGCTGGCTGTCCTTTTAAATTGCCTCTGGAAGACAGAAACATCTGAAATAGTCAGCGTGCTTGCTCAGGGCTTATGGGGTCAAGGAGAAAAAATAAGGTACACTTTCAAAATTACAGGTAGAGTTAGGCTCAAAGTATTTCTCAACTTTGACTGCTCATTAGAATATCCCTGCAGGAACTTTGAAATAGATGATACTTGGGTTCTTTCCTCAAATCAACTACATCAATTTCTTTAGGCAGGGGCCAAATGCAAAGGTAGATTCTAAAGGCTCCCCCAGGTGATATCTTATTTATTTATTATTTTGTGGTGCTGGTGATAGAGCCATGATTTCATCTTGGAGCATGACAGCACATTAGATAATTGATTCCAAACCTTGATGGTATGAATATTTGAGGGACGATTTAGAGGTCTCCAGGTATGTTGTAAGAGTCTAATTAGTTAATATATGCTTTAAGAAGAAATAGTTGTTATTTATTTATTTAATTTTTGGTGGTACTGGGGATGGAACCCTTCTACCTCCGGACTACACTCCCAGATCTATTTTATATATTTTTTATTTGGAAACAGGTCTGGCTTCGAATCTGTGCGATCCTCTGGTCTCAGTGTCCCAAGCGCGGGGATTACAAGTATGCGCCACCATGCCCGGTGAAATAATTGTTATTTTTATTATCATTTTTTCTTTTTTGTTTTGTTTTAATTTTTTTTTATTGGTGCACTGTATTCATACCTCATAGTGGGATACAAACTTTTGTAGACATACATGCACACATCGCCCAGTCAGCCCCCACCCGATCCCCACCCCATTCTCTCCCCATCCCTCCCTCCCATGCTTGGCTTAGTGGTTGACATCTAGTATTATAGCAATTTATCCAAAATTAAAAATGATAATCTCACATAACAGTTTCATTTGTCTGATACCAAGCTTTTGATGACTTAAAGATAACATTTCAATATTTCTTTTTACTTTCTTTCTTACCAGAGAATATTTTTTTTCTATTTTTTTAGGTGAAACTATCATATATTTATATATTTATTTTTCAGAAAAAAACTCTATCCTAATATGGAATATGGACTCTAGACCCAAAACGATCTTGAAAAAGAACAAAGCTAGAAGATATATATTTTCTGATTTCAAACCATATAAAGCTACAATAATTGAAACAGTGTAGTACTATTCTAAAGGCAGATATATAAACCATTGGAGTTAAATAAAAGCCTAGAGCTAAATTCTTCCCGATATTGTCAAGTTATTTTTGACAAGGTTTCCACGAACATTTGGTGGTAGAAATAATAATATTTTAACTAAATATTGTTGAAACATAATAATTACATGGAAAAGAATAAAGTTGGACCCTTACCTAATCCCATATACAAATATTAACTCAAAATAGATAAAAGACCTAAATATAAATCTTAAGACTATAAACTTTTAGGAGAAAATCTGGGTCATAAAACCTCACAACACTGAAATTGGCAGTGATTTCTTGGATATGATTTCAATGGCACAGGCAACAGAAGAGTATACAAACTTCCTAAAAAATAAAAAAAAATATTGGATATCCAAAGACAATGTAAACAGAGTTAACAGTTACTAATAGAATGGGATAAAATATTTCCAAATGCTATATCTGAAGGTATATTAATATTCCAACTAGAAATTCTAAAAATTAACAACAATAAAGGCAAACAATACCATTTAGAGATAGGTAAAAGACTAACATAAGTAATGAATCTCCACAGATAACCAATCTTAGTTGACTGTTGGATGGAAACTCTTGTTTCTCTGGTTCTGGTGTGTGTTACCTATTTCTTCTTTGTAGTTAATCTCTTTGAGTATTTTCAATAGTGCTGGTTTTGAAGACAAAAATTCCTTCAGTTTCTGTTTGTCATGGAAGCTTCTTATTTCTCCATCTAATTTGATAGAAAGTTTTGCTGGGTAGGAAATTTTTGGCTGGAAGTTGTTTTCTTTCAGAGTTTGGAATATGTTACTCCAAGCCCTTCTGGCTCTCGTGACTTGGTTTGGGAAGTCTGGAGTGATTCTAATTGGCTTGCCTCTGAATGTCATTTGGCCCTTTGTTTTTGTTGCCTTTAAGATTCTCTGCTTGGCTTCCACATTGGTCATTTTGACAATTATGTGGCGTGGAGATCCTCTTCTCCGATCCTGTCTAAAGGGAGTTCTATAAGTTTCCTGGACCTGTGTATCAACCTCTTGCTCTATGTTTGGAAAATTTTCTGCTATTACTTCCTTGAAGAGATTGTTGATCCCTTTGGTTTCACTTTCTTTTCCCTCCTCTATTCCAATTATTCTTAGGTTAGCTCTCTTAAAATGGGCCCATATTTCTTCAATATCAGATTCCTGCCCTCGGATATTTTTTCCTAGATTAGAAACTATGCATTCATTTTTGGAATGATCATCTTCTAAGAGCGAGATTCTGTTCTCCATGTGTTCTAATCGGTTGTTTGTGCTTTGAATTGAGGCCTTTACTTCATTAATTGCATCCTTTATCTCTTTTTGGCTCTCTCTGAGTTCTTTTCGAAGCACCTCTATTATTTCTACAGTTATTTTCCTGATTTGATCTTCTAGAAATCTCTGATTTTCTGTTTTATCGGGTTCTGATGTTGTGGGGTTGTGGGCATTCATTGCTCCAGTATTATTCCTCTTTCCCATGATTTCTGAAGTTTGTGCCTTCTCTGGGTTCTTCCCTTGGGTCACTATGACTTCACTTAAGGTGCTCTGGATCTCGAGTCAGTAGTATCTCAGACCCCACTACTCCTTTACTGGGTTGGATCACAGAGTCTCCGACCCAGAGAGTCGATAGAGGCTGCTTTAGACTGTGGGGGGTGCCAGGTTGCACATTCTCCTATGGTGTGATATCTCTGCCACCGCCCCTCCCCCACTGGGTCAAGTCCTAGGGAGTACAGTACTGGGATTTCTCCTCTGTGGCCTGCAATTTGACTCACTGTTCTTGAGTCCACAGATGTAGCTGTACTGGATTCGGTGAATTCTCTGCTGCTGCCACTGGTGGCAATATGGCGCCGCTGCTACGCCCTTGGCCGTGAGGCTGGCGTATTTCTTCCTGGTTTTGATTTCCACTCTGAATCCCTGCGGCGTGTGCTGAACTCAGCCACTGGGAGCTTTAGATTTTACCTGAGGCGAGAAATCCCTCCTGGCTGTTCCGCAGCGGCTCACCTCGGCTTGCTGTAGCCGTCTGGTGAATTTGCCGCTGCCGCCGGCAGTATGGCGCTGCTGCCGCCTCATTTTTCTTTTGTGGTACTGAAAGTTGGACCCAGGGGCATTCTACCTCAGAGCTACCTCAGCTCCACTCTAATTTTATTTTGAGACGGGATCTCATTAAGTTGCGGATGGCCTCACCAAGTTCCTAAGGCTGGCCACGAACCCGTGATCCTCTCATCTCAGCCTCCCAAGTACTGAGAATACAAGTGTGTGCCACCATGCGTAGCTTAGTTAGTACTTGACATGGTAATCTTGGAGGATGGAAGAAGCAGAATGGGTGCCAGAAAAGTAAAAATAGATCAAGCGCTCAGTGGAAAGTCGAGCCCATTCTAAGAAGACTAGAATATCGATTTAGAGCGTTGACTTTTCTCTGTGTTGGTCTAAGTTATAAAGAAATAATATAAAAGAAAGTGGCAGTTTAAAAAATAGAAGTCATGACAAATGTGATATGCAACATTTCTTTTTTCAGTTAATCAGGTACTATGGCAGAAATGCTATTTCAGCTAGTAGATATATACCATTACCATACTGTCAAGTTAACATCATGAATATTGCCAAAGAAGCGGTCCGTTTTTTAAAGTTAGAATTTTGCATTACTCTTGCACTTTAAGAAGGTGCTTCTTCTAAAACTCAATGTCAGTGTGAACCCGAGTTTCCCAAACTTGCACACAAAAACATAAAAGCATCTGGTACTTGTTAAAATCCACACTCCTGGCTTCGTCCCCAGAGTTTCCAACTTAGTTATTCTGGGGTGACCCCCCTACCCCAAAGAATTTGCTTTTCTAACAATTTGCCAGCCATGTCCACACTGCTGATCTGGGGTCTGCACTTTGAGAACCACTGGTCTAAAGCCGGGGAGCAACTGTTCTGGGCTCTATTTCACGCGGTATGTACCTTGGCTTGGATTCTCCTGTTGTAGAAATTCTCTCGAATAATTGTTTCAACACCAGTTAAGGCGGAAAAGAGGAGGTTTATTACACAGGCTGGCTGGAGTTAAGGTAGCTCCTGAAAAACTTCAGTCCCAAGCTTCATGTGAACTCTCATTTTATATGACAAAGGGTGGAAGTAGGTAGCCAGGCAGGGTTCAATTCTCAGTACTAAAAAAAAAAAATTCTACCTCCTCGCATCCTCACATACCTGGGCCACAAGGTCCATCGTCAAGTTCAGTGGTAAATCATGATGATATCATAAACCAATATAACGCCAACATTATAAACCAACTTATTTTAATTAATTTGGAAATTTAGTGAAATGGTTGAATTTGTAAGAGAGAATGTTATCAAAACCACTAAAGTATAAATATAAGACCATAATTCTGTAACTTCTAAAGAATTAAAAAGCAATTATAAATCTTCACCGAAATACAACTTCAGGTCTGGATGGCTCACCACTGGGTTTTAACTAGCACTTAAAATATGCATACATACATACATACATACATACATACATACATACATACATACATATATATAAAATCAGTATTTCACAAGTTCTTACAAAAAATAGAAAGAATTGAAGGAAATATCCAGAATGAGTTTTAAGATGCCAATGTTATCCTGATATAAAAAATTCCTAAGGGTACAAGGAGTAAGTAAAATTCCAGGCCGTTCTTAGTCATAGATATCGATGTAGAACTGCTAAACATCTACCAGTTTACAAAAAAGAGAATAAACTATGACTCGAGTGTCTCCCAGAAATAAAACGTTGACTTAACATTTGAAAATCAAGCAATGCAATTCATCCTTTTAATAGAATTAAAGGAAAAAATCATAAGATTATCTGCATAGACACAAGTATTTTAAAATAAAATCTGACATGCATTTTAATTTTAGAAAAAAAAACCCACAAACTTGGACTAGGAAAAAAAAAACTACAAAAGTTTCTTAATTTAAAATGCATCTATAAAAAGCCTACGGCAAACACCATATTTAGGAGTGAAATGTAAAAACTTTCCCTTAGAGATCAGAAAACGACAGGAGCTTTGCTGTCTAAGTGTACTTCCATAGTGAGATTTAAAAAAAAAAAATAAGGGGTATAGTAATTGGAAAGGGATAAATAAAAAAGTCACTATGCTGTGATATGATTATAGATGAGAAAAACCTTAGGAAAACGCTACAGATAAATTATTCCAACTAATAAGTATGCTTATCAGGAGAGTGGAGGAGGATACTTCTTAGTTAGTTTAGGCTGCCGTAAGAGAATGACCTCAAGTGTGTGGCTTACTGTACAATCAATTACTGTATTTCTAGAGGGGGGAAATACAAGATCAAAGGGCTGGTAGAGGTGGTTCTTAGTGAGTCCCTGCTTTCTGACTTGGAAGCAGCCCTCTTTTCACCTGTGTCATATGGCCTTTCCCAAGTGTCTCTTTCTTTCTCTTTCTCTTCTTCTCAGGGCTCTCATCCCAATAGGAGGAACCCACCCTCATGACAGAACGCCAGCCTAACTACTTCCTGCTGACTCCTCTTCCAATACCATCACATTGGGAGGTAGAGTTGCAATATATGAGCTTTTGTTCAGTCAGTCCATAACAACATATGCCTATGGAAACACACACACACACAAAATTCATAAATAATTTTCATTTTTACCTAGAAAACAAGTCATTTGAAAATTAAAATTTAAAATTAAAACTACCTAAAAGTACATCTAACAAAATACTTCCAAAACCTCAACACAGAAAACTAAAACTATTTTATGGAGAGTAATAGCTAAAGAACATTCTCTAATATGGAAGGATATATCAAGTATGTGTCTTGGAAAGTATACTTTCTTAGATGTGTCCAACTACTTAGTAATAATATGTAACTGGAAACTAGGGCTTTGAAATTCCAGATTATTAACTTCATATTTTATTTTTAGATGTGAGGTCCTAAATCTTAAAATTTTAATTTAGAATCTGCATATATCTTTATAAACCATGGGCAAGACGATTACTTTTGTAAGACAGAGAAATATGCTTTTTGGAGAAGGTGATTTGGTCATTTTATCTGCCTTGTTGAATAACTCATATTATCTGCATGGAAAGCCTGACTCTGAATGCTATGGGTAAAGAGAAGATGACTCTCACTCTTTCAAGGACTCTACAGTGTAGGCAAGGAACCAACAGGTGCAGAGGCAGCTAGATTTCAGACTGGACCGCGATCTTTTTAAAATCCTAAATGAAAATAGCCAACCTACAATTCTTCACTCCTATAAACAGAGATGCCCAGCAAGCTATCTTGGAGACATGGAGAAGGTTCCTGGGGAGCTCAAGATTGGAAAGTAAGGAGGTGGCGAATCTTCCATTCAGATAAATTCTGTGGCCTGGCTTGAGTGCTAGAATCCTTTAATTCTAATAGCTCTGTTAGAGGATGTTGTCTTTAATGATAGCTCGCAAGTGACACCTTCATTAGCATAGTGCAAATAAATGAACTTAGTCTGCGGGGACGAGCTATTGCCACTCACGCCACCTGAAACTGGTGTAATCCGATATTTCAAATCACTGTTTGCAGCACCCTGACAGGTGCCGCCATGCGCTCACACCTCTTTGTGTTATGGCGCTCTAATAGACGAAAATGATATCACATTAATGTGATGTGAGACGACAGAGAGTTGAGAATGTAATACACCGGTCCCTCGACCTGTGTGATGAAAAATGAGTGCTGATAGGAACTGCCAAGAGGGAGACATGCATCCTCCTCAAGTCCCCGCACTCAGAGGGGAGGTGTAGGTGTCTAGCATGGAGATGTCTTCAGCCCTCATCTGGAGTTCAAGTGCAGAGTGAGCCACATGGGGCCGGAAAGGGCAAGGCCCACAGGTGAGCTGCAGAAGACAAGAGATTGGCCCACACAAGGAGTGTGTGTCCGCAGGGGTAATTGCAATGGGATCGTTTGTGGCTGAATAATAGAGAGAAGTCTGGACTGAGACTCAGCAACTCTGAAAAACTAAGGTTTATTTATTTTTATAATCTCTGGTAACTTTACTTTTCTGGGTCTCTGCTTCCTCATTCAAATAAAAAGGGTTTTTTTTTTTTTTATCAGTTACTACAATATCCATTGTGTATCCTCCCATAGAGGATTGAGAACTTGGGACTCAATGATTAAAGGATCTGAAGTTTGTATCTGACCCTGCACTTATTTTAGCAAATGGTCAACTAGTTTGCCAACACTTACTTTAAATAAATTGTAAAGTGTCTTCCCAATGGGAAATGCTAACTCACCCTTTCCTCGCAGTGTTTGATGATGATTGCCACTCAGGCTTCTACCACCATTGTAGTCTTGAGCGGTCTCTGCGTTGAGCCACTCCTGGGGTTCCAATTTGCAGAAAACGTAACATAATACATGTTCCTTTTTTCGAGCCACCAAGTCATGTGGTAATTTGTCGTGCAGCAGTAGATAACTAATATAATCTGTTTCTGTTGGCCTGCGTTCCTCACAAAATTCAATAACTGAAATGTCTATTTCAAGAAGATATAGATCTGTTTTTTTTTTTCCTATATGGGCTTGAAGATTTTATTCACTCTGGTACTTATGATGACCAGTACATCACTGTGCTATTGAAGAAGTACCAAGAGGAAGTGGTGGGTGGTGATCTGTGGTGTGTGTGTGTGTGGTGTGTGTGTGTGTGTTGCTTGAGATTGAACTCAGGGCATTCTACCTTTGAGCTACACCCCTAGTCTTATTTATTTATTTATTTATTTACTTATTTACTTATTTATTTAATTTTTGGAAACAGGGTATCACTAAATTGTGGAGAGCCTTGCTAAGTTGCTGATGCTGACTTTGAACCTGTAATCCTCCTGTCTCAGCCTCCTGAGTACTGGGATTACAGTTGTGCACCACCACACTTAGATTTCTATGTGGTTCTTGCATTTAAGAAGCATCATTTAAGTAGAGAACCAAAAACTCATAGTTTTTATTTTTGTTTTTTGTTTTTTTTAGGGGAAGGGATTGTTTTGAATTGTGAGAAACCAAGCCCCCCATGCCTTAAAGGAATTTGCACTGTACTTTTTACAAGTAATACATGGTCTGGAAATAGGCAGATGTGGCCACTCTGTGAAGCTATTGTGGGCACACAATTAACTTTGCTTCCTACTCTGCGTTTTCCCCTGGCTCCCAGGCAGGAAGAATGGGGAGAGACAGGTCAAAAGCACATGGGAGCTACAATATTCTTTCTAGAATCTTAACTAAGAAACAACTGTCTTCTCTTATCTCATTAGTCAATATGGGGCTTGATGGCCACTTCATTTTCAATAGATGATGGAAAATAACACGTTTTGGTTACATCCCATAGAATGAAACAAACTAGTTTTATTGCTTAAGGAATCCTGTAAGAAGAAAGAAAAACAGGATAAGTATTGGGTAGGCAACATGTAAATCTAGCACAATTACCATGAATTAAATATAATTCCTGTGGATCCTGCAGAAAAAAAGTCTATTCTCCCAATTCTACAAAAGAATAACAACCTACCAGCAGAGGCTGAGTAACTTTTCTTAAGAAATAAACACTAGAACGTGGCTCAAGGGTAGTACTTGGTGGGACATGTTGCTAATTTTTTTCCCTACCTTTGTACTCTGGAAGTCATTAGGAAGTTATATAATCCATGTGGCAAGAGGGAAAGGAAAATAATAATCAGATACTCGATAATCAAATAAATTTCCAGAGAAGAAAAGCTCAGTGGGGGACAGGAATAATACAGGAAACACCAAATGTGAGTTCTGAAATGAATGGCTGGTGTCTTTAGTGACATAGGAGACGTTAATCAAGGTATGTCTCTAAGCTCCTCCTTGCTCCAACACCCTGAGGGTTTTCCTCATTGACACGTACTGAAGATGACCGTTCATTGGGTTTCAATCCACTTTACAACCAGCCATGACATTGCGTGATCTCTCTTGCTTCATGCAAAGCCGTTCAGCATAATAATTTGGTGAGTTTTCCGAATATCAGATTCAGAGTTATACTCAAAGCTGAGGTTGTTATCTCATTAGTGGGTCAAATGCCAGCCTGCTCTGGGACATGAAAGGGGTTGACATCCTTCCCCACACTGTGATGTTAATGTCTCCTGGAGGATTTGCATGTGCACTTTTTCAAAGAAGTCCATACCTTACCAACAAAAACAAAGAGAAAAACTCAACAATCTATGTCATTAACATAATAGAATTATCTAGAATATTGTTTGCCACATAGACATTCTTAAAAGATGTTGAGTCAAATCGAAGGAGAGAAAAACTTGTGGGTATTTAATAACTATCATCCTTATTCAGACTCAGATTTCGAGAGGCAAAATAATACCTGGTATTAATGTAAATATAATGCTTAGAGATTATGGGATTTACGGGTTCCATAAAAAATATTTATTCTGAAATATCATGTGGTTGCTGCATGACAATCTCTTGTTTTCTCATTAATAATACTAGAAAGGCAAATAAAAACATTATATTCAAACTTAATTTTTCTTTTCAACTGAGAAAGTTTAAATGGCAGTATTATTGAAAGACTGAAAAGCTCCATGTTAAAAAGAGGAGATGTAGCGGGCGTGGTGGCGCACACTTGTAATCCCTGCGCTTGGGAGGCTGAGACAAGAGGATTGCACAGGTTCGAAGCCAGCCTCAGCTACTTAGTGAAGCTCTCAGCAACTTAGTGAAAGCTTGTTTCCAAATAAAGTATAAAAATAGGTCTGGGAGCATAGCCCAGAGGTAGAAGGCCTCCGGGTTCCACCCACAGTACCACACACACACAAAAAAAAAGAGATGTTAATAACTCTATGATATTCAAAAATACTAAGGGATTTTGGTCTGAAAAAAGCATTTGTCTTTGAGATATTTATGCAGATTCATTTAAGTTGAAAGTTTGGAGTAGAAAAGAGGATATTTAAAGTAAGGCTACATATCCCATTTTCATGTATTTCTCTTAATATGATGGTCTGTTGCATGTCTCAGAAAAAAATGAAGAGATTACTAAGAGACAGTATTTGATTTGTTATTTTATTTGAGATTTAAAAATAAATTTTATTTTCAAATTTTATGTGGATCATATTGAAAATGGCAGACATTCAGACAGTGCTTGGTGCAACCTGGCCACTCATTGTTGAGAGGGTGAGAAAGGGTAAGTGGGGGCAGGGAAAGACAGTATTGACTTTAAATGCAAAGACAAGTATGCTATGAAGGTTTCTTTCTGGATAGATGCTCATGTTGTGATCTTCCTTAAGTATTATTTATCAACTTCTCTAAGTTACAAGTGACTTTTATTTATATTTATTTATTTGCATTTATTTACTTACAAGTAAATGATCATCATTCAATATTGCATTTTAGAATAGATAAAGTATTTTTTTTTTTTTTGCAGTACTGGGGATTGAACCCAGGGGCTGTTTACCACTGAGCTACATCCCCAGCCCTATTTTGCTTTCTTTATTCAGAAACAGGGTCTCACCAAATTGCAGAGGGCCTCACTAAGTAGCTGAGGCTGGCTGAGAACCTGTGATCCTCCTGTCTCAGCCTCCCAAGTACTGGGATTACAAGTGTGTGCCACTATGCCTGGCTGCATAGAATATTGTTAGGTTTCTTCCAATAGTTACTGATGTTGGTATCTTAAATGACCTTTTCAGGAGTCACAACTTTATTTTTTTTGTTTTTTTTGTTTTGTATCTCCATAAGACATAGTGCCAGGTAAAGGAATAAAGAACAGAAACACCAATTTGGGCTCTCCCAATTAAAGAGAACAGGGAAGAGTCGATCTTTCAAATGTAACGTTTCTTCTGAGTTTGATAGAAGGAAAACTTTGAATGCATTCTCAGGCAAATGTTCAACATTTCCCACTTTAGAATAAATAAACACCTTACAAACCTGAATTAGAATGGATTCAGGGGTTGATATTTTTCTTCAAAACCACTGCACTCTGTGGTCATCCTCATGTCATACTGAAAATATTGTAATTGAGTGAATTTTATCAATAAATATGTTTAATATTTGATGTATTTTAGAGAATCTTCTCACTTGAATTTTTTTTTTTTTTTTTGCAGGTCTGGGAATGGAACCCAGGGGCATTTTACATCCAAACTACACCCCCAGCCCTATTTTTTATTCTTTATTTTGAAACAGGTTCTCACTAAGTTGTAGAGGGCCTCACTAAATAGCTGAGGCTGTCTGCGAACAGCGATCCTCCTGTCTCAGCCTCCCGAATGCTGGGATTACAAGCGTGCGCCACCATGCCTGGCTTGAATTTTTATTTTCATCTTTTGTCTCTTTTTTTATTGGTGCACTGTAGCATACATTTTAATGGGGTACAAGATGATAGAGACATGCATGCACACTTCAGCCCTTCCCCAATTCCCATCCCATTCCCTCCCCCGCCCTCCTCATGTTTGGCTTAGTGATTGATTTTGATGTTTGTGAATGCACATCACATACATTAGGGGATTTCTCTCTTTTTCTCTCCCATTGCCCCCACTTAGATTGCCTTATTTGCTCATCTGTGTTTTCTCTTTCTTTGTCTAGAGTTTCTCCTATGACACATTTTCCTACTGGCTTCTGCATTTTATAGAGAACTTCTGAATTTTTACTTTTTGTGATTGACTAATCTCACTTACCATAATGTTCTCCAGTTCCATCTATCTCCATGCAAATGACATAATTTTGTTCTTCTTTACAGCTGAGTAAAATTCCATCGTGTACATATCCCATAGTTTTGTAATTCACTCATCTGTTGACGGACATCTTGGCTGGTTCCATAGTTGGGCAACTGTAAAGTGTGTGGCTATCTTACAGCAAATCAGCAACCGATTATCAATCTCTCCTCACCCTCATTCTTAGCATAGACATGGCACTGGAACCAGTCCTGACCAGACAAGGTATAGGCCTGCAATGGTGGGAGAACTGAGGAATGGCAAGATGGCAAATTCACATCCCAACTCTTGGGGGAGCACTTCTTAACTTCCATGGTTTTCTACAGTAAAAATTTCCACAGGTTGTTGTTGTAAGCAAGATATGTATAAATTCCACTTTTAATAAAAATGAAGCAACAAGGATGGGTGACATTTATTGAAATCTTCTGGTGTACCATGGACAGTACTATTTTAATAGGATTTCTACCATTACTGATCAAGAGAAAAACTTACAGTAAGAAGGACAGATGGGAGGAACAGTCCCCTCCATCCAGCCACATGCCTAGATATTCCCTTTCCATTCTACTCCTATTCATTTTAAAAAAATTTTTTATTGGTGCATTATAGTCATACATCATATTGGGGTAAAAAACTTGTGTGTACAGACATGCACACATCACTGATTTAACCCCTACCCAATTCCCACCCCATTCCCTCCCCTTCCCTCCCTCCCTTGCTCGGCTTAGTGGTTGACTTCCATATGTTCCTATTTATTTTTTAACAAGAAAGTTTGGATACAATTTCTTTTACTTACAATCTTTCTTTTATACAGGCTGAATATCTTTAACCTGAAAAATCTGAAATCCAGAAGGCTCCCAAAGTGAAAACTTTCTGAATATGATGGCATGGTACCATAAGTAGAAAATGCCACACCTATTCTTATCTGACAGGTCCTAGTCAAAACACAGGTGCACTAAAAATAGTGTGCAAAATTACCTTCAAGCCATGTGTAGATGGTATAAAAGAAACATAAATGTTTTCCATATTTAGACCTGGGACCCATCCCCAAGGTATCTCATTATTTATATGCAAATATTCCAGCATCTGAAAAATCTGAAACACTTCTAGTCCGAAGCATTTTGGATAATGGGTGTTTTCTCTGTTTACGTACATACTATTAATGCATATAAAAATCTATGAGACCAGCCCTAAATACAATTACTATTTTAAAATGAGAAAATTAGCTGGGCCTCGCGACAGACTTCTATAATCTCAGTTCTTGGGAGGTTGAGACAAAGAAATTCTTTTGTCAGAATCCCCCATTTCTCCATTAAATGTTGATTTGAAAAAAAATTATTTTAGTCCTAGGAACTGAAGTCAGGGATATGCTACTTCTAAGCTACACTTCGTTTAAAAAAAATCTTGAAAGAGAGTCTCACCAAGTTGCTGAGGACCTCATTAAGTTGTTGAGTCTGTCCTTGAACCTGCGATCCTTCTGTCTCCGCCTCCCCAAATCTCATAGCTTCTAAGCCAGGGATGGGCCACCACAGTTGGCTCCATTGATGTTAATTTCTGATAGGCTGCACCACAGGGAGGGACAGGCTTTAGTTACTTGTCCAGGATCTGAATGAAGCCTGCAATTCAGAGTGTGGATCAGGTTTGGCAAGTGGTATCCTCAAGGTCACATGAAAAGGAGGTCAAGAAGGAAGAGCCAGTGGTACCTTTGAAGTTGGCATCTCTAGGTTTCTTGTACTCTCCATAGCTTTTCAATCCCTGTATCCTCCAGGACCATGGTTTGTTCAAGGTCCCAATTACTCCTTGCTTTTGTACCTTCCAACATTACCAGTGCATGTCATTATTCATAATTATAAGATATTACAACTAATTTTCCTGGCTCTTGGTGGCGATGGACTTTCCCAATTCTCGACATTACTGATAACCAGCTCATGGTTCAGTCCTATTGCATTATAACTGTGAGACCGGCCGTATCCCGAGACCTCCCTGGTCTTACTCCATATACCTCTAAGTTGACAGCAAATTAAGTCATTGTTAAGACTGCTTTTTAAACCTGGGATTCTGTGATTCTTTTGATGAAAATAAAAATCATAAATTATAGTGAGTAAATAAAGACTTGGTGTATCATTTCTGGAAGGTTGCTGACCTCTAGTGTTGGCACAGACCTAGAAGGAAAATTCAAACCTCCAAATTAATTTTACATTCCTATCAAGATTTCCTTGCCCTTCTTTTCCTTTTTCCTCACAGAGGATGAGAAAATGTAAAATACTTCAAATTAAAGTTCTATTAACTAAAGCTTCATTTACAGAATAAATATTTCTGCTGACATTTGACTGATTATATCAATTTTGAAGTTCAGATTTTAATAAGGTATTACCAGGCCCAAGAATAAACAAGCTAATCAGGCCTGGTTTCCTATTTCCTTCTTTGTATTAAATGATAAGTGAACTTAAAGCTATGCTTTGTCTTATTAATATCTGCTAAATATGGATGAATTACTGAATATATATTTATTCTTAAACTCATTTGGAGGCAAATATTTACAAGGCTTTTCTCTTATAATCTGATTTTAATATCTCAACTGAAACTGATTTATAACACATGACTTCCAATGTGGTATTAGTTAAAGAGGCCAAGAATTAATGAGCTGATCCTATCAAGGGTTTCTTGAAACTGATTTTGAAAGGGGAAAATATTTCTATTTTTTAATCAAATTTTAATTGTAGGAATTTTCATGGCAAATATCAGAGTCTCACGTAAACAGATCTTTAATAATTTTGCATGTGCATATATTTGGTTTTACTGTATTATTAACGGAGTTAGAAGCTCACTTGAATATTCTGTGCCATCTAGTGAACGCCGTTTCTAGTTTGCAGGTGGATTTCCTCATTTATTCTGGAATTAGTTACTGAGGAAGTTAGCAACGTAAGTTTCCTGGAAGTTTTTAAAACTTGTATGGTCTAAGGCCTAAGGCAAAGTGGGTTGGTGAAAGCTGGTTAAATATCTCTCCTTTTCTACTGCCCAATACAGACCGTCGTCCACCTACCCATTTTGTAAGTTCAGAACTTGCATACTATTAAATGCACTGGAGAGTGTATAAGCTTCTGGGTGTAACTGGCTTAGAGTTACATTCTAGAGATAACAAAACAACTTTGTTGTAATGTAGTAAGATATATACATGACTAACTGGTAAACTGTATTCACTCAAAAAGTGCTTATTCCTAGTCAAACACAAATCCTAGGCACACTTGCAGATCTTTGTCCTGGAGTTTTATCTTGATCAATTATAAATTATGCATTATGTAACATAAAAATTAACTATATATATACATACATATATATGACTAAGTAACTATCTATGTGCTGATATACAAATTTATAAGCATATATACATATTTATATAAGTAACTATATATAGTATATACGCATATAGATAGTAACTTATTCATATATATATATATATGTATATATATTTTATTTTGATCAATATTCACACATCTGTGACCCAATGAACTTAACCGTACAACTTAGAGAAGGAAGATTCATTAGTTCACAGTTCTGGAGAAATTAGAGGTTTCATACATATTAGGCTGGGTCAGTGGAGCTCAGGACACAGTGGTGGGAAGCAGAGAGAGGGAGAGGAAGGCTTTGTCCTTGCAAAATGAGGCTGAAAGCCAGAGAGAGCAGGGAAAAAAGAAACCTTATATAATTTGCAATGCCACAGCTGCAGCGAGCTTTCCTTAGCACCCAAGCCAACATTGCTACCCGGTTTCTATAAGGACAGAAGGAGCGTTATAAAATCCAAAACAATTTAACCTCTCCCTGGCCCCCTAGGTCTCAGAGCCACCTCACAATGCAAAATGTATTTAATCCAGTTCCAACCTTTCTATAATCTTAGCAGCGTTAGCGGAAGTCAAATTCTCCTCTGAGACTCAAGGTAAACTTTCGGCTGTGAGCCAGTATTAAAAAAAAAAAAAAAGCCAGGCGTGGTGGGTATGCTTGTAATCCCCGGGCTTGGGAGGCGGAGACAGGAGGATCGAGCTGGTTCAGAGCCAGCTTCAATGGCTTAAGAGACCCTGTTTTCAAATTAAAAAAAAAAAAAAAAGTCTGGGAGTGTAGCCCAGACGTAGAAGGGCTTCCAGGAACCCCAGTACCACAAAATAAATAAATAAATAAAATAAATAAATGAAATAAAAAAGACATAGCTGGGTGTAGTGGTGCATTCTTGTAATCCATTTGGGAGGGTGAGACGGGAGGATTGCAGTTTTAGAACAGCCTTAGCTACTTAGTGGTGCCCTCTGCAACTTAGTGAGACCCTGTTTCAAAATAAAGAATAAAAAATAAGGCTGGGCGTGTAGCTCGGGAGTAGAATGCCCCTGGGTTTCATCCCCAGTACCGGAAAATAAATAAATAATAAATACAGGTATGTACCATCTAATACACAATGGCACAGAGCAAACATTTGCATTACAAAAGGGAGGAACAGGGCTATAGAAAGAAGGAATGGTTCCAAAACCGGATTGATATCCAGTAGAGTGAGACTTTAATACTTTTGCTTGATTTTTGGCATTTGGGGCACATGGTGGTGAGATATGATCTCCAAGGGGCCTTGGCAGCCCTGCTTCTATAGCCTGGTTTATCGTCATCGAGAACATACTGGTTCTTCTTGACTGTCTCTGTGATTTTCAGCCTGCAGCCTTTTCTTGCAGTTGTTAAACATTTCTAGCACTTCTAAATCTTAGGAGTTTTTCTTAAAACCTTGGCTTCACTTACATGCTTCAAAAATCGACCCACTTGAGCCTGCTTTTAGGGATTCTGATACTGCCACATGTTGCCTGGCTTTTCAGGACTTCTTTTGAAATCCAGGAGGAAGACACTATGATCCCTTTTTGCCAGGAAAGCCAGCATAAACACTGAGATCAATCACCACTAGGAAAGGGTGTCATCCCCTTTTTAATCACTGTCCCTTGGCCCTTTCCAATTACAGCCTCTAGGCCCCTCCATCATGACAACCACTGGGCTCATCTCCATCCAGGCTGCTGCTGGGTCTGCCTCCATCATGGTTCTGCTTCCTATTTTTCATCCATCTTAGTTTATTTTTCAACATCATCTTTAGGGGCCCAAAATTTATAATGCCTTTCTGGTAAACTGAAAATCTCTCTGTTTTACTTTCCACTCCTCAAATTCAGTGTACAGATCACCGAACATGGACATTAATATGCATAATATACTTTGGATATTTTGCTGCTTTGAGATTTTCTCTGCCAATTTAATCAGTCCATCATCTTCAAATTTGACCTCACACAAAGTTTCAAGAAACAGGCAAAATGCCTATAAGTTCTTTATAGGATCGTAACATGAATGGCCTCCACTCCATTTCCTTTTGGAGTTCTCTTTGCCCTATGAAATCCCCTGATCATAGTCCCTTCCATCTGCCTTTCTATCTGCAGTCCGTCTCTTCTAACTTCCTCGCACAAACCCTTCCAAAGACTCACAGTTCACATGGTCAAGCTTAGATTCAGCAGTGACCCCACTTCTCTGACCCCAATTTCTGTCTTCGTCAACATTCTAACTGCTGTGACCAAATAAACCTGATTTCAATTTAGAGAAAGGAAGACTTTTTTTTTCATGGTTCTGGGTATTTTAAAGGTTCAATCTATGCCAAGCCAGGTCTGTGGAGCTCAGAGCATGGTGACAGGTAGCCAGGTAGCAGAGAGGGAAAGAGCAAGGTTCTTCCCAAAACAGAGAGAAAGCAGGGGAAGACCTTATATAATTTACTAGGGCCCCTCCTCCTCAAGAACCCCTTTATGCAACTAAGCCCTGCTTTCAACACTGTTTCTGTGTTTCCAAAAGAGATAGTCTAAAACATACAGAGAGAGAGGGAAAGAGAGAAAGAGAGAGAGAGAGAGAGAGAGAGAGAGAGAGAGAAAGAGAGAAGGAGAGGGAGAAAATGAGTAGTAAGAGACACTAAATAGTTGAGACTGGCCAAGAACCTACGATCCTCCTGTCTCAGACCTCCAAATACTGGGATTACAAGCATGTGCCAGCGTGCCTAGCTCTGATGATTAATTTTATTTGTCAATTTAACTGAGCCATGATACCCAGATAATTGACACAAAACTATTCTGGATAGTTCTATGAAGATTTTTTGTTTTTTAAATGAGCTTGTCATTTACGTTGGTGGACTTGTTAGTACATCTGATTAAACTCCATTATTATGGAAAGACCTCATCCAGTAAGTTGAAAACTTATAGAAACAAATAAATCAAACAACAACAACAACAAAACTAATCTCTTCCAGCAGGAGGAAATTTTTTCAGTGGAAGATCATTGGACTGGGACTATAACTCTTCCCCTGTTTTCCAGCCTGACCTACCCTGGATATTTAAAAAAATTTTTTTTATTGGTGCACTGTATCCATATATTGTAATGGAGTAAAAAACTTCTGTAGACATACATGCACACATTTCCCAGTTAGCCCCTACCCAATCCCCATCCCATTCCCTCCCCATCCCTCCTTCCCATGCTTGGTTTAGTGGTTGATATCTAATACCATAGCAATTTATCCAAAATTAACAATGATAATCTCACATAACAGATTCATTTGTCTGATATCAAGCTTTTGATCACTTAGATATAACATTTCAATATATCTTTTTGTTTTCTTTCTTACCAGAGGATATTTTTTCTTTTTTTTAAGGTGAAACTTTCATACATTTATTTTTTATTTTTCAGAAAAAAATCTATCCTAACCTGAAATATGAACTCTAAATACCCAAAACAATCTAGAAGATGTACAATTTCTGATTTCAAACCTTATAAAGCTACAATAATTGAACAGTGTAGTACTGCTATAAAGGCAGATATATAAACCAGTGGAGTAAAATAAAAAGCCTAGAAATAAATTCTTCCGTATATGGTCAAGTTATTTTTGACAAGGTTTCCAAGAACATTTCGTGAAGGAAATAATAATCTTTTCACTCAATATTGTTGAAAAATAATAATTACATGGAAAAGAATAAAATTGGACCCTTACCTAACACCATATACAAATATTAACTCAAACAAGATAAAAGACCTAAATATAAATCTTAAGACTATAAACTTTTAGAAGAAAACCTGGGTCATAAAACCTCACAACATTGAAATTGGCAGTGATTTTTTGGATATGATTTCAAAGGCACAGGCAACAAAAGAATAAACAAACAAACTTCCTAAAAATAAAAAATATTGTACATTCAAAGACAATGTAAACAGAGTTAAAAGTTGCGTATAGAATGGGATAAAATATTTCCAAATGCTATATCTGAAGTATATTAATATTCCAAATAGAAATCCAAATAATTAGCAACAATAAAACAAACAATACAATTTAGAAATAGGTAAAAGACTAAAATAGATAATGAATCTCCAAAGATACTCAATCTTAGTTGTCTGCTGGATGGAAAATCTTGTTTCTCTAGTTCTGGTGTGTATTACCTATTTCTTCTTTGTAGTTAATCTCTTTGAGTATTTTTTCTAGCCCTGGTTTTGAAGACATAAATTCCTTCAGTTTCTGTTTGTCATGGAAGCTTCTTATTTCCCCATCTAATTTGATAGAAAGTTTTGCTGGGTAGGAAATTTTTGACTGGAAGTTGTTTTCTTTCAGAGTTTAGAATATGTGACTCCAAGTCTTTCTGGCTTTCAGGACTTGGTTTGGGAAGTCTGAAGTGATTCTAATTGGTTTGCCTCTGAATGTCACTTGGCCCTTTGTTTTTGTTGGCTTTAAGATTCTCTGCTTGGCTTCCACATTGGTCATTTTGACAATTTTGTGGCATGGGGAACCTCTTCTCTGATCCTGTCTAAAGGGAGTTCTATAAGTTTCCTGGACCTGTGTATCAACCTCTTGCTCTATGTTTGGAAATTTTTCTGCTATTACTTCCTTGGAGAGATTATTGATTCCTTTGGTTTCACCTTCTTTTCCCTCTTCTATTCTGATTATTCTTAGGTTAGCTCTCTTAAATGGGCCCATATTTCTTCAATGTCAGATTCCTGCTGTCTGATTTTTTTTTCTAAGTTATAAATTATGTGTTCGTTCTTGGAGTGATCATCTTCTAGGAGCGAAATTCTATTTTCCATGTGGTCTAATAGATTGTTTGTACTTTGAATTGAGGCCTTTACCTCAATGATCACATCCTTTATTTTTTTTAGACTTTCTCTAAATTCTTTTAGTAGGTCCTGTATTATTTCTACAGTTATATTCCTGATTTGATCTTCTGGAGATCTCTGAATTTCTGTGTTATCTGGTTCTGATGATATGGGGTTGTAGGCATTCATTGCTCTATTGTTCCTCTTTCCCATGATTTCAGAGTTTTGTGCCTTCTCTGGGTCACTAGGACTTCACTTAGGGTGCTTTGTATCTTGACTCTGTGATAATCCCAGCCACCACTATCTCCAAGAAGATTATCAAAGCTGTGCAAATCCTTGGGAGTGCAGTACAGGGATTTCTCCTTTAGGGGCTGCAATTTTACTCATGGTTATTGTGTGCACAGATCAGGGGCTGTCACGGGGTGTGGTGAACTCGCTGTTGCTGCTGGCAATATGGCACTGCTGCCATGCTCTCGGCCGTGAGACTGGCATTGCTGGCAATATGGTGCTGCTGCCACTCCTTTGGCCGTGAGGCTGGCGTATCTCTTTTCTGGTTTTGAGCTCCGTTCTGAGTCCCTGGAGGGTGTGATGAGCTTGGCCACTGGGATTTTTAGGCATTCTTTGTGCTGAAAGAACTGCTGAATTACCCCCGAATGAGCCACAGCTGCTCACTTCAGCTCCTTGTTTACCTTTCCTCTCTGGAGCCTGGTGCTGTGAGGGAAGATGGTGCTGGCATGGCTCCGCAGCTGCATTGCGGACTTGATTTCTTTTCTGGTCTCTGGTTGTTCTTCTAGTCTTTTTTTCTCTGTCCCTTGTGTTTAAAATTTTTTTCCTCTGTTGCTAGTGTTTTCTGGCTATGAAAAGTGCTGATTTTGTGGCAATAGAGACTGAGTTTTAGCAGGACTCATAAATGCTGCTTTTCTCAGTTGCCATCTTCCCAGAAGTTCTGCCCTGGACATTTTGGACTTGCATCTTCATAGTTATATAACTTGATTCTTTAAAATTCCTTTTTTTATCTCCTCTTTTCCTTTTTCTTGTCTTCTTCCTCTTTCTCCTCTTCTTTTTTATCTTGTATATGCTTTTCCCCTTCTTTTCTGGAAAACACTGACAAATACAGAGGTGGCGGGGCACCTGGAGAAACCAGCAGAGTAGAATCCTATTTTTTTCTTACATGGATTTCTGATGTTCAGAATCTTTTACAAGATCTGTTCTGCATATAAAATTTTATTTTGAAAAATGTCATAAAGCAGGAGTAAAACTTTAGAGGACTCAATCAAGAACCAAGGGAGTGTTGTTCACTGTTTCAGATTAAAGAATTCTGAAGGGACTGGCACGCCTCTGCATTGGAGACCTTGAAGAACAGATGGTGATGTTCCTGAAGGCCAAGGGCAAGAGAGATGATTGCAACCTGTGTTTTCTAGGAGTATAGTTCCCCAGCTAAACCAGCTCAGGCTTAGCAGCAGGGTACCTAGGCTGTGTGAATCATGTTAACATGCCTACTTTAAATAGCCTGCCTGGCCACCAGGACCCAGCTGCTGTGTTCTGTCTCCACACTGTGTGGGCACCATACTCTGTCTTCCATAGACTGCTCCTACCAGGGACATAACAGGAAGGGCATACTTCCATCATAGGCAAGATTATTCTTATGGAAAACTTGGTCTAAAGATGCCTACTGGTTTTACTGAGCCTCCTCAGAACTTCACTGCATTCTGAGCTCTTCTCACCCCCTCCTTCTTGCTCTCACACCGTCCTGACTCCTTTCATTTTCAAGATGAGGGTTTGGACCTATGCTGTCTCCTACAAGCTCTTGAAGACTGCTCTTTTCCTGCACAAACTTTATTTCCAAGAAAATTTCTGCACTTCTAATACCATCTTGACGTCTGCTTTTAGAGAACTTAGACAATGTATGGGGCTGGATCTCATGATTTACAGCTGAGGGATGGATGGAAAAACCTGGTATGAATCAGAAAAATCATATAATAGAGTTCTACAGGTTGCTAGGCATTCATGGGGAATTAGCTCATATGGTTTCATGAGATGTGAGACTTCTTCCTTTGATAAACTAGTTATCTGATGGGACTCTTAGAGCCATAAGTTCAATGTATTTCCTAAAAGCATTAAAAATACTTTAAAGAAGTTGAGGTTAATGAAGCTGTGAGCATCTTTTATGAAATTAAATGCTAATACCAATGCTCCTCTACTTACAATGGGGTTAGGTCCTGATAATCTTATCATAAGTGAAAAGTACCATTAATCAAAAATGCATTTAATCCACCTAACTTGGTGAGCATCAGAGCTTAGCAATACAGTGCATTGAAGAGTGTCTGATGTTTACATGGCTGACTGGGAAATGCAGCTCACTGCCACTGCCCAGCAGCATCAAAAGAAAACATAATACTCCTAATGGCTCACTGGGAAAATATGAAAACTCAAATCTGGAAGTATGATTTCCCTTTCATATGATTGTAAAATTGAAAAAATAATTAAGTGCAACCATTCTAAGTCAAGGGCCATTGGTACTTAGTGAACAACCACTAGGTATAAAGTATTGTGCAGGTTTAGGAAAGATAAATGCATTTTGGCTTTTGCCTTCAGGTTAGTAAAAATGCAGGAAAGCAAAGCAGAATGTAATGCAGGGGATCAAAACCAGGGCTTTTCAAATGTTTGGCCAATGCTCTACCACTTAGTTACATTATTAGCCCATAATATAATGCTTACTACAATAAAAGCAAAAACAAACAAACAAACAAACAAAGAAAAATACTATATTGTCTGGAAGAACAACAACAAAAAAACCCCCCAAAACAGAAGCACATTAAAGATTAAAGTCTGCTTCCAAAATAAAAATGTTTGTAGAGAATGTGTTCTTCTAGCTGCATGTCATGGGAAAATATATTGTGGGAAGCATAGGTAACCAGAACCTGGTAGAGATAAAACTGTGCTGTCAGCACTGAACACAGAGTGGGGTTTTCTGAAGACCGATGAGAGGTGAGTGTTTCATATAAAGCTAGAAAGAGTCCGGGGAGGTTGGCAAGGCAGTCACCGAGTTACCTGATGCTCAGTAAAGAAAAGAGGAATTGATTCTAGGAGGAGTGCTTCAAGCAAAGGTGTGCTTGCATATTTGACACATTGATTACCAATCGATAATGTGTCCAAAATCAGTGATTTGTCCTGTGAACTACCTGGACATTTCAGCCTGTTTTCCACACTGTGTCAGATATTCTACATTGTACCCCATTGTACAATGCATCAATTAAAAATTAAAAAAAATCATTACAATGTTAACGACATGGTAAGCTTCAGCTCATATTAAGTGTGTGTGTGTATGTTTATGTGTATGTGTTGGCTTCATTATCTGTACAACAAATGTGAAAAAGTTATACTCATGTGGTTGGAGTAATATAAATATTATAAAAGGTAACTGGTCAAAGAGTGGGTGGTTGGTAGCAGAAGATACATAAGAGATAGAGATAGAGATAGAGATAGATGAGAGAGAGAGAGAGAGAGAGAGAGAGAGAGAGAGAGAGAGAGAGAGAAAGAAAGAGTCCTTGAAGACCAACATTTCAAATATGCTCAAGAAGATTGTGGTAGGTTTAAAATAAAGGCAAAGTTTAAGAAATGCCATTTAGGTCTCAGTAAAATGAAGCATGTTTTCATGATGCAATCCTTAGTGGACTTATAAATGAGCTGATCAATGAAGACACAGTCAGACTGAAGTAAAACTAAGAAGAACAAAGGCAATGTAAGTAAAGAATGTCGATGTGATCTGGGCATGGTGGCACACTTATAATCTCTGTACTTGGGAATATGAGATAGGAGGAGTATATGATCCAGGCCAGTGCAAAGTAACTTAGTAAGACCATGTTAAAAATAAAAAAAACTAAAAATTAAAAAGGGCTGAGGATGTCACTCCTGGGTTCAATCTGTAGTAATACCAACACACACACACACACACACACACACACACACACACAAAAAAAAAAAAAAAAAAAAAAAGGTCATTTTAAAATTTTTATAATAAGTCCATAATGACCTGTCATAACAAGCTGAATGCAATGTATATTAACTCTAAACAAGTTTCAGCATTATTAACTTTCATAATTCTTTCTTGATTTATCTTTTTAAACATTCTGAATTAGAGATTCAAAATGGTGACTGCAGGACGCAGCACATCTCAGTAGCTGAAACAAAGTTCAACTACTGAGTCTTATAAAATAAAGTTAGCACATGACCCAAAACAGTGTGTGACAGACCTGCTGCGGATGCAGCCAGCCACTGGCACCATCATGGACCTTGGGCCCAAACCGCAAGTACTGGGGCTGCAGTCCAAGAAATGCAGAAAAAAACCTCAAGAGTTTGAAAGCAGCCATAGAGCTCCAACATCTTAAGCAGCGAGCTGCACCTGAGCATCTGAGCAGCACTGTTTGCTCACCAAAACCGGCACCTGCAGCGGCACAGTGAGACCTCCAGAGAACTGAAAGGGAACCAGATAGCCCTGTACAACCAGAAAAGCTATGGGATCCAGCGGTGCAGCGAGCCCTCCAGAGCCGTAGTCCAGGCCATCCAGGTAACAGTGTGTGCCCAGATGAGTCACCAGTCCTGGCGTAGACCTACTGATGCCACAGGACATGATGGACTAGTCCAGTTAGAACCTCCAGAGACACAGGAAAAGTACTCAAGGCATGATACATGCAGAGGGCTATAGGGGGTTGCTCCAAGACTACATTGGATGCCCTTCACCCCTGTGGGTAGGGAAGCACAGGCATAAGCTCTAGGAGGAGAATGAGAGGCACAGATTATAGGCTGAGAATACACAGAATCAGAGACTTGCACAGAACTCATTAACAGTGACTATCAATGCCCTGACACCTACACTCAAAGCTGTGAGAGGTGAGAGAGGGGCCAAAACACTCAGAGAGTGGGTTAAGAAGCTGACAGTAGGGTACAGAGCAAATAAAAGTCATTGGAAAATACTCCAGAAGCTACCACAGTGATCAGACATTCAGATATTATATGGGCCCACCCCATATACATAAATTAGTAGGACTGTCTTTTTCTTTTCTTTCTTGGTTTTGTTTTTTTCCCTTTTATTTGTTTTTTTGTTTGTTTTTTGGTTGTACTGGGGTTTCTGGAAATCCTTCTACCTCTGGGCTACACTCCCAGACACCTATTTTTTATATTTTTATTTGGAAACAGGGTCTCTTAAGCCAGCAAAGCCAGTTTCTCAATCCACCTGTCTCTCCCTCCCAAACACGGGGATTACAAGCATGCACCATGATGCCTGGCATTGGTTGCTTGTTTTACTTTGTTGTCTCACATGGTTGCTAGTTCTTTTTATTCTATTTTTGTTTTTTTTCTCTTTTGGTTGCTTTATTGTTTGTCTTTGATGTATAATAGTTAGCTTTTATATCTAGTTTTGTTACTTTATTCATGTTTGTTTGATCCTTCCCTCTACTCCTTTTACAAACGTCTTCACTCTAGCCTATCTACTCTTTTTTCTCAAAACTTTTTTCCTTTACTGTATTGACTTGTTTAATACTCAAGGTATTTCATATCTTTATACTTAAATATTCTACTAAATACAAGAGTCCTACTATCTAACCTTTTCCCATTCTCAACCAGATACTACCTTATGATATTTAAATTCCTCCTAAACCTAATCATATCTTCTACCATACCTGACTTCTGCACCCATCACCTCATCTCCTCCATCATCACCCAACCCTCACCATTGGATAAAGTACTGCTTACCTGCTGACACTTCTATATCCCTACAACTAAGACTGGATTAGACATAATAACCACAAAAGATGCCAAAATATCAGAAAAACAAGCATGAGAACCTTAACAATATGAGAATTAGGAATAGTGAAGAAATGGAAATCACGAATACTGACCTAAAAGAAAGAAGGAGAATTCTGAATCCTGATCTACAATATGATGAAAGGCCACAAAGCATGAAAAAGGAAATGAAAGAGAAAAGAGAGATACTAAGAAAGAATCAGAAATAGGTCTGGAATGAAATGAAAGAGTTAGTAAATGAAATAAAGATAGCAAAAAAGAAATTCTGGAAGATTAGATGAAATGGAAAATAGAATATCATTGTTAGAAGATAGCTCATTCAGAACCGAAAGCACAGTCAACAGCATACAGAAGTTTACAGCAACAAAACCTAAACATCCAACAACTATGGGACAATATGAAATGTCCTAACTTATGAATAAAAGGCATTGAAGAATGGATAGAGGCACAAACCAAGGGCATTCATAATATCTTCAGAGAAATAATTTCAGAGAATTTTTCAAACATGGAGACTTGGACTTACATGTTCAGGAGACATACAGAACACCATTAAGACAAGATCACAGAAGGACCTCCCCACACCATGTAATAATCAAAATAACCAATATAGAGGCCAAGGAAAGAATCTTAAAAGCAGTGAGAACAAAAGAACAGGTGACATTTAGGGGCAAAACAATAAACATTACCCGAGACTATACAACCCAAGTCATGAATGCCAGGAGAGACTGGTATGATGTGATCCAGACCCTAAAGGAAAACAACTTCCAACCAAAACTGCTACATCCAGCAAAATTATTATTCAAAATTGATGGAGAAACTAAAGTGTTTCAAGATAAGCAGAATCTCAAAAAATTTATGAATTTAAAACCAACACTAGAGAAAAGTATTTTAAAAAATAAACCATAAAAAAGAAAAAAGAAGCAACCTGGACCACAAAGTAAGCACCAGCAAATTTAAAAGATGTAATATAATTATTCCCTGCATCTTTTCAGACCATAATGGAATAAAAGTAGAAATCAATAATAGGAAACTCAAAAGAAACTATTTAAATACATGGAAATTAAATGATACACTACTGAATGAGTGGATATGATTGGAAATTAGGGGAGAAATAAAGAAATTTCTGTAAATAAATGAAAATAGAGAAAAAACTTACCAAAATCTATGGGACACTTTGAAGGCAGTGTTAAGAGGAAAGTTTATAGCATTGAGTGCACACATAAGAAGGACGAAGAGTTGCCAAGTAAACAACCTAATGACACATCTCAAGGACCTAGAAAGACTGCAACAGTCTAATCCCAAAACCAACAGAAGGCAGGAAATTATTATAATCAGAGCAGAAATAAATGAAATAGAGAACAAAAAATTTTCAATGAATTAATAAAAAAGCTGGTTCTTTGAAAAGATTAATAGGATTGACAAACCCCTGGCCAACCTAACCATCAGAGAGAATAAACTCAAATGATTAAAATCAGAAATGGAAAAGGAGACATCACCACAGACAGTGGTAAAATTGAAAGGGTTATCAGAAATTATTTTGAAAATTTGTACTCCAATAGACTGGAAAACATGGAAGGAATCAATAGATTTCTCAGCACATATATCCTACCTAAACTAAACCAAGAGAACATAGCAAACCTAAACCAATCAATAGCAAGCAAAATAATAGAAACAGCAATAAAAATTCTGCCATCAAAGAAAAGCCCAGGCTCTGATGGGTTTCCAGCTGAATTCTACAAAAACCTTCTGTGAAGAACTAATACCAATACCTCACAACTTGTTCCGGGAAATTGAAAGAGATGGAATTCTCCCAAATTTCTTCTATGAGGCCATTATCATATTAATACCCAAACCAAATAAAGATACCTCAAGAAAAGAAAAATACAGACCAATATCCTTCATGAACATAGATGCAAAAGTTCTAAGCAAAATACTATCTATACACATTCAAAACCATATCAAGAGAGTTGTACTGGTGTACAACTAAGTTGGTTTCATTCCAGAAAAGCAAAGCTGGTTCAACATATGCAAATCAATACGTTATTCACCACACAAATGAAACTGAAAACAAAAGCCACATGATTATATCAATAGATGCTGAAAAAGCATTCGACAAAATCCAACACCCATTTATATTAAAAACACTGTAGAAAATTGAAATAGAAGGAATGTATTTCAACATCATTAAGGCAATATACAATAAATCCAAAGCCAACATCATATTGAATGGAGAAAAACTGCAAGAATTTCCTCTAACATTAGGAACAGGATAAGGATGCCCACTATCCCCACTCCTATTCAATAAAGGCCTTGAGAATCTTGCCACAGCAATAAGACAAGAGAAGGAAATCAAAGGAATTCAAATAGGAAGAGGGAAATTAAAACTATCCTTATTTGAATATGACATGATCCTTTATCTAGAAGACCCAAAGAACTCAAACAAAAAAATTCTGGAGCTGATTAACCAATTTAGCAAAGTTGCAGGCTACAAAATCAACCTGAAGAAATCAGTTGCTTTTCTTTATGTCAGCAATAAATGCACAATGAAAGAAATAAAGAAAACAATTCCATTCACTATAACCTCAAAACCAATAAAATACCTAGAAATAAATCTAACCAAAGATGTAAAAGACCTCTACAAAGAGAACTATAAAACATTAAAGAAAGAAACTGAAGACCTTGGAAGAATGTAACATTGCTCATGCTCATGGATAGGCAGAATAAATATAATCAAAAGGGCCATTCTGCCAAAAGTAATCTATAGATTCAAAGTAATTTCCATTAAAATACCAACAAAATTCTTCTTAGACCTAGAAAAATCAGTCATGAATTTGATATGGAGAAAGAGAAGAACCAGAATAGCCAAAGCAATTCTCAATAATAAGAACCATACAGGAGGCGTAACACTCCCTGACTTCAAATTATACTAAAGAGCTAATAGTAAAAACAGCATTGTATTGGCACAACAACAGGCATACTGACAAGTGGAACAGAATAGAAAGACACAGAAACAAACCCACACACCTATAGTCAATTAATCTTTGACAAAGGGGTCAAACTCATACTCTGGAGTAAAAACAGCTTTTTCAACAAATGGTCCTGGGAGAACTGGCTATCCATTTGTAGAAAGATGGATCTAAATATTTACCTCTCACCATGCACAGGAATCAACATGAGATGGATCAAATATTTAAAAATTAGACCAGAGACTGTGAAATTTTTAGAGGAGGGCATAGGCCCAACACTCCAACATATAGGCACAGGCAGTAACTTGTTCAACAGGACCTCCACACTGCAGGACATTAAAGCAAGAATTAACAAGTGGGATGGCATAAAACTAAAAAGTTTCTTCTCATCAAAAGAAACCACCAAGAACCTAAAGAGGAAGCCTACAGAATGGGAGAAGATCTTTACCAGCCATCACTCTGATAGAGGTCTAATATCCAGAATATACAAAGAGTTCAAAAGACTCCACACTAGCAAAACAAATAACCCAATCAAGAAATGGGTAACTAAACTAAATAGGCACTTCACAAAAGAAGAGATACAAATGGCCAATAGATACATGAAAAGATGTTTTACATCATTGGCCATTAGGAAGGATGCAAATAAAAACTATGTTGATATTCCATCTAATTCTAATCAGAGTGGCAAGCATAAAGAAATCAAATAACAACAAATGCTGGCGAGGATGTGGGGAAAGAGGAACTCTTCTATACTGTTGGTGGGAGTGCAAACTAGTTCAGCTGCTATGGAGATCAGTGTGGAGATTCCTTAGAAAACTGGGAATAGATCCACCATATAATCCAGCTCTACCACTCCTGGGTATCTTTCCAAAAGGGTTGAAATCAGAGAACTACAGTAACATATTTATATGTATGTTCATAGCAACATAATTCGTATTAGCCAAAATATGGAACCAACTCAGGTCTCCATCAACAGATGAATGGATTAAAAAAATTATGGGAAATGCACACAATGGAATTCTATCCAGCTTTAAAGAAGAACAAAATCATGCCATCTGCAAGAATATGGAAAGATCTGGAGAACATCATGACCACTTCCAAGGAAATACTCCAGGTAAAATCATGCTCTAATACACAGTCCATCCTCTGGTTTCCCGATTGTCTTCAAATGCATTTTTAAAATTACTTTATCCATTTTTCTCACTCCCTGACTTCCAGTCCTGTTCTCCCTGGCTTTTTCTCTTTCTCTATGGCTTCCTTTCTCACCCTCTGGTTTTCTGTCTCCTTCTCTACTTCCTGACTCCCTCTCTGGCTCCTCCTCTTGCTCTTTCTGACTTCCTGTCTTGCTTTCTATGACTTCCTGCCTTGCTCTCTATGACTACCTGTCTTAGTCTCTATGACTTCCTATCTTGCTCTTTATGACTTCCTGCCTCGCTCTCTATGACTTTCTGTCTTGCTTTTTGGCTTCCTGTCTCACTCTTATTCTCGAGCTTCCCATATTTCTCTCTGTTTTTCTGTCTTCCCTTCCCTGCTTCCTTCTTCTTCTCTCATTTCCTGTCTCCTCCAATTCTTGTCTCCTTCTTCTTCTCTGGTTTCCTGTCCTGCCCTCTCTGACTTTCCATCTCCCTCTCTGGCTTCCTGTCTTCCTCTCTGATCTCTTTTCTCCCTCTCCACTTTTAGTCTCCCTCTGGTTCTCTGGCTTCCCATCTTACTGTCCTGCTCCTGCCTCCCTCTCATCCTCTGGCTTCCTGTCTTTTTCCTCTGGCTTCCCATTTCATTCCCATCTCCCTTTCTGGCTTCATCCCTTGCTCTCCAGCTCCTTGTCTGCCTCTCCAGTTCTCTCTGTGTTCATGCTACACTTCCTGTTCAATTTCTCCCTCTCTGGCTTCTTGTCTTGGTCTCATTCTCTGGCTTCCTCTCTTGCTGGGTGCTAAAAATAATACCTATTAAAGCTGTCTGTCATAGTATTCATATTCATGACTTGATTTTTCCTATTGGACCTTAAGAACTTTATGTTTCCTGAACCCAAATAATGATCAAATATCAACTTAACACCTTCAGTATTTCTAAAGCATTTGAATTTGTGTTGTGGGGGTGAAATCAAGTGGGCTCTGAAGTGTGTGCCTCTGATTGACTACTACATGGTGGTTATCTCTGACAACTCCAGCATACTGGCTCCATGTTGTGTTCCAAGTTTCCAACATCCCACTTCACCTAGAGTCCTGGATGTGGAACAGAGCGGAGGGGCCAGCTGCATGGGCCTCATACCTAGATGTGTCCACACTCACCTGGCAGGTACTGCTGTGCCAGAGGAATCACCACATTAAGTAGTAATAAAATCATGACATCTTGGGAGAGATTATGGAAAAAAAAGAAAAAAGCTTGTTTCCTATTTTCGGAGCCAAGGCTCCACATTTTCATTTTGCACTGGATTCTACACATTATATAGCTGACCCCGTGCTCAGGATTGAAATAGCTGCTTTCATTCTGATTTCTGTTTCTATTAACTGTTTTGCAGAGACTGAAATTGCTGCTCTTTTGAAAAACAGAATTGAAGAGAGAATCATTTCCTAATAAAGGCATTTTGTTAGACAAACTTGATGAAAATGTATGCTACAAGGATACTATATTAACTTGAATATATTTTATTACATGGATAATGCAACAAATTGGGTATTTTTTGTGGTACTGGGGATGGAACCCAGAGCAGTCTACCTCTAAGCTACACTCCTAGTCCTATTTTTTATACTTTATTTTTAAACAGGGTCTCACTGAGTTGCAAAGGGCCTCACTAAGTAGCTGAGGCTGTCCATGAACTGTGATTCTCCTGTTATGTGTGTGTCACTATGCCCTGCACAAATTGAGTATTTGATGGAGAAAATTTTGGAAACCTTTGATATCTATGTTGGATATTTTTAAAAAGACAACTATATTGGACAGTTTAGCCAAAATCATGTCACAGTATGGGTCATAGTGGAAGAAGGCTCCATTTTCCTTCCTTCCTTCCTTCCTTCCTTCCTTCCTTCCTTCCTTCCTTCCTTCCTTCCTTCCTTCCTTCCCTTTTCCATTTTATGTGAAGTAATCAGCTAACTTTCTGAATTTTTTATTACTTTTGATTTTGCTATGACATCCTGTAGACATAATCTGACTAAATAAAATGTTATATTTAGCGATAGTGGACATTTTAGATATACAAGGAATATAGCAATTAAAGCTATAGGCCACTATTTTAAATTCTGAATGGTAGGAAAGAAAATAAAACCAAAATGCTGAGATGCTATTAATAATATGTTCTATTGACTCATTTCAAAATCTTTGGATTAAGAGTGACAAAACCTGGATACAAGCAGTTCCAGGAAGTTAACAAGAGTGATGTGGTGTTAGCTGAGCAGTGTTTGAGCAGAACCAGTAGTGTGGGACTAAAGGGGTCTGACATGTGGTGTGGAGGCCCTGCCTCTAAATGGGTAGAGTTCGAACAGAGATTCCTTCTCCACTGACGTCAAGGACTCCTTCCAAATCTTAGTTTCTGTGACCTACAGAGAGTATGAACAGAAATGTACTGGGAATTCGCCTCATTTTCCTGGTGCATAAGACCGAGCTCTACCTTACTAGCATTATCCTAGAGACTGAGAGAAAGAAATGCTACACCGAGGGAAATCCCTGTGAGTTTAATATAATCTACCCAGCATTACACAAAAGGGAGTCCTGGGGTGATTGTTTTATTTTTGTTATTTTTTATTTGGTGACTGATAAAATGCCTGGTTTGTCTGCTCTTTCCTGTTTCCAACAATACACTTGCTAGAAACGGTCTATTCTTTTGTTCTTTAGTAGTACAGCCTATTTTCACCATTATAGTTTTATTACATACTGTCTGTAGAAATCTCAGCGTTGAAGTAAGGTGGCCATGAAAAGTTTGCGTCCCAGGAGAGTGCCTAACTTCTGGAGATCATTTTGAGGGCAATTTTTCACCAACATTCATAGCTTTTTCTTCTTGGTCTCTAGACATCTTCTCAAACATTTCTACTTGAAAATTTTTCAAAAATCAGGTTTAAAAGTAAAATAAATAAATAAATAAAAAAAAACCCAACTCTTGTTTATGTCATTGAAAAGGACCAGGAGATGACCGGCTGGCTGATCTTGGAGACTCGACTGAGACCTTTCCAGCTTGTGGGCTGTGAGTGTTCTGACCATCTGTCCCAACTGTCACCAGGTGCAGAGCACCGCAGTTCACCTCCTCCGGAGTTCCTGATAGACACAATCCATTTTTAATGCCTTGTGTCAGGCTTCCCTTGCTGCCCTCTAACCATTCTTAATAATAAGACAAAAGTGATATTTTTAGGGAAACAGTTAATAAATAATGTGACTTATCCAATCACACCTTTCACTAAAATATTATTATCTTTTGGCAGATTCATTACTGGAAAGACATCGGGATCTGATGAAACATTCTCTAATTCTACCACTAGTACATTTTGCAGAGTTGTCTTTCTTTTAATTTAATTCTCCCACTTTGAAAGCATACTGTCCACTGCAATTACTGAATGAGCATTTAATCTCGCATAACTAAGGCATTTTAATCTTTTCTTACAGAAAGATGATTAAAAGGTCCTAGTATTGCAATGATATGGATAAATTTCATCCCAACCTAGTGAATCAAACTTCTCTTTGTTCTCATAACTTGAGACAAACCAGGTCCCCAGGCACTATCCTGAAACTGTTAGGCCGCCTTATCCCAAGGTGTGATAAATGTTTCAACACACGGTCTATTTCAGTAGAAAGTTCTCTAGATCTTCCTTGCACAGAGGCAAGCCTAAAGGTAAAGAATTGCAAGAGAGTTAATAATAGTTGTTATGGTAGTTTGATTTATAGTCTATTATATTTGTCTCAAAGCAGAAAATCTTGGCACTTTTTAAATGCTGTGCCACCAAGAGAGATATTGAATCACTTTAAAACTACCTTGAGTTGGTTTTGTTATGCTGTAACCACCCTACATTGAACATTTCAGTTAAACTATTAATATTGTGCCAGCATAAAGCAAAATAAAGCTTATGAATTTTTAAGGTTTTTTGGGTGTCAGCACCTTTTCCTGTTTTTACCTTCCTGTCACCATTGATTTCCTTGGATTCTGGGATGTGACGTTAAAAGATTGTGCTTCCCAAATGTTTGCAATGTACATAAACCTTAGTCCATTATCAACTCTGGTGAAAATACATAAATATAAATCTGTAGTGTGTTGTCTAAAGAGGCAATTTCCACATGACTATTTTGCCTGGCTTCTAACCCCAGGGACTGGTATAATTATTTCAGTTGTACTGGTCACTGGTATATTAGGAAGATCTTCACACTGCGTTATTCATCTTTATAATACTTTGGGCTAGGGTGAGACATATCGTATTCCTTCACTTCCACCTGTGGTTTTCGGCCACAAACATTAAGGACCTTGTTGTCCTTTTTAGAATTGTGGTGATATAAGTAGGTCACAGATTAGCAAGTTTGCACTTAGGAAACGGGGCCGCTGAATGCATCTTTTATTATGCATTTATTCCTCAAGGATCATTTCATATTTATTGCGAGTTGGTAAAACAACAATTTCTTCCAGACTGATAGTATTCTGGCAATCACTGTGAAATGTGGGAAACAAATTCGGACTTGCCCGTTTCTCCAGTGAACACGTTCAGATGTCCGGAAATGGCCCTTTTAATGGTTATATTTGGACATCTTAGATATCCCTTTAAAAAGAACACGTTTTCTTCGATTCTCCTGTGTTGCTTTGTTACATCTTATTATGAACACTCTTTAAAAACTGCTTGAAAGATTTATTAAGTAAATGTTTGGGTTGATGGCACAAGCTATAAAGAACTATTTATAGGTATTTCACTTTTTTAAGGCAATAATGGTAGTGGCAGAAATGCACAGTAGGAATATCTAAGAACTTCTCTCCATACATAAATTCATAAGGATATAGATGTATTTTGTTTGCATATTGTTTCTTTATTAGCCAGGATGTGCTCTGATTATCTGGGCTGAGGTGTTGACAGCCAAAGGTGTAGTCCTTGATTACATAGGTAAAGGAATATACATTAAGCTGAATAGAAAGCTGATAGCAATGTAGGCTAAGTGCATTTAATTAGCTGCTTATTCAAATACCGTATTCATTATTTTCCTTTTATGAATGATATCAGTGTGTGTGTGTGTGTGTGTGTGTGTGTGTGTGTGTGTGTGTGTGTGTATTGGAGTAGGGATGTGATAATATTTTGGTATTTTTCTTTTGGGGGAAGTCTTAAGGAAGAAATAAGATATAAAAATCTCCACTTACAGAAAAAAAAATCCATTCACCAGTTTGACATTTCAAAAAGGACTGCTACAGTTGAATTTATCCTTTCTATAGTATTTCCATGTTGATAATTTGAATTTTTCATTATTTTTTTCTAGGTAATCTAAAAAAGCCATAATGATTTTATTATCTTCCTACAAAACTGATGGTTTAAAAGAGTTTTTTTTTGGGGGGGCAAGCATGGGTGCATCCATTCTCTTCCTTAAATATATAAGATTCCTTTAAGGTAAAATAGAATTGGAGTGGAAATAGTCACTTCAGTTTCTAATTGTGGCTTTTGAAATACAGCTTCTTATTTCATGATATTCTCAGTAAAAGTAAAGAAAATGACAAGGTAACAAATATCCAGTATAATATCTTTTTAAAAAATTATTTTTGGGGCTGATTGTAAGGAGGGAAATGAAAATCAAATTTTGTTACCCAAGTCAGTCTACTCCAAAAATACAATTCAGTTACAAAATTGCCCCAATAATTAAGATAAGAGATTTGGAGTCCAGACAAACTGAATTCAAATCTTAGTTTTGCATTTTATTGGTCATCTAACTTCAACAAAGGTTTTGAAATTTTCTGATTTCAGTAGAAATGTAAAATGAGAATGGTATCAAAATATCTGCTTGATAAGTTTATTTTGAAAAATAAAGATCATGTGTGTAAAGTTCTTAGAGTACCTGGCATACAGTAATGATTCGAAGCATGCAGTGTTAAAAGAAACAGATGAAAAAAACCTTAATGTTTAAGAAAACAAACTTTTCAAAATAAGTGTGTGTGTGTGTGTGTGTGTGTGTGTGTGTGCGCCCGTGTACACGCATGTGTGTGCCTGCCTCTTGCCATCTCCTTTCCAATTGGGTTGTTTGTTTATTTTCTCTTAGTGATACATAGCTACTTATTTCTTTAGTTAGAAAAAAAAGTCAGAAAAACATTCTGGAAATAAATGATCTGTTAAAAGTACAGCATAACCATGCCCTGACCTTGAAACAGAGTTTATGAATTCTGAAAGGGCGAAGAAAAACATAATAATTAACTATATACCTGCCCATCCAAACAGTTATTGCGGAAGTCCTGGCCCATCTGTTTTTATAACAACTTTGCAGACTTCAACAGGATCTGCTGCATTTAGCCAGTTGCCCAACAGCCTCTAGGGAACGTGGCCTGGCGTAGGCAGCAGTCAGCCACAGACAGCGTTTCTCTTTCCCACTCTATGGGGTTCAGAGTATTTTTGAGGAAAGGAAGTTCCATTGAGCTAAACGGTTTGCTTCCTTCTGAAGTAGAAATCATGAAGGCTGATGGTGCAGGAATCCTTTCCTCAGCCCACATTTTGGCTGCAGGCTCCAGAGCATTTTGTGATTAAAGTAACGCCAATACTAACCTGCATCGAGACTGGACCCAACACTGTTTTGTTTGGCTGAATTGCTGTGTATTTCTGTCAATGTCTTTCCTGTAGAAATAATGAAACCTGCTTTGCCTGATAGGATAATTTTGGTTGGGTACACATTATCAAATCAGGAAGCTTTAAAAGAAATTTCCCAAGTCTCCACCTGTTTAAATAGGCAACTTTCATAAATCCCTTTGCATTCACCAGATCACAATGCACCTTAAATTCCTTACGTAAATATGGAGGTCAAATGCCAAACGTCTCCCTCCCAGATGCTTATTCACTCCCTGTTGACTTGCGTTGGGTTTAGTTAATATTTTATAAATCTACATTGGGAAACCCACTATATGATTGTTAAGAAGCTAGGTATTGTTTATAAACAGGTATAATATGGAGTCCATAGTACTGGATTTCAAAGACTAATTTTCTTCCATTCTGGCTTTTTTACAGGAAGAATCTAGGTAGATTCTCTATGATGATCACTTTGGAATGTATATTGCTGCTAATTTGATCAAAGCTTTTAAGTGTGTTTTTTAATTTATAAAGAAAATACGTGTCTTATCTGTGCATCCAGACTTTCATTTTTGACTTTAAATAAATAGAAAATCTTTTAAATCAAAATAGGTATACACTGATATTTAGCAACATACATCTAGAAAATCATGCATTTTCATCTGAGAATATCTTTTTATGGCAAAAAAATAAGAGGTAGAAAAATATTTTGAAAGCTATATTAAAATTTAAAATGGAAGGGTTACTCTGGCTCCTGAAGACAGCCTCTCTCTCTCTCTCTCTCTCTCTCTCTCTCTCTTCTTATAACTTCCTTATAGGTTTATTTATTTATATTGGAAAATTATAATTAATTTGTGATCACAGAATAACCTGTTTTATTTATATAGCTTTTAAATATTGGATGCCTGGTTTTGTTTTGAACATGAACTGCTGAGATAAAATATCAAATCTTTCCTGGAGGAGAGAATAAAATTTTAATCCAATTTTGTGCCCTTTATTTACAGAGAGCTCATCACTGTCCATTTTTTATGATAACAGATAACAAAACTGCATACATGAGACTGTTGATCAAAATGACTTCGTTTTGCAGAATTAGGTGGCAGCGATAGCCACCCACCTGCTGGGTTTACTGTAGGTTCTAGTTTGCCTGGGCCCTACTCCTTGCCCAGCTCTAGTCGTGTAAGGTACCTAGATCCTACTGGGGGTGTTCTGCTTTATTACAGTCTCTCCCAGTTCACAAATTCCTTCTGGGATTTTCTGTTCATCCTCTAGTATCATGCTACTCTTGTACCCACAGCCTGTTGATTGCTGGGAGCCAGGAAAGGCCTGGGTGCTGGGAACTTCATACCCATTCTCCTTCCTTCCTTCAGTTCCCTTCAGCTTCTTCCTGTTCTTTCTCTGTTAGAAACAGAAACAAAACAAAAACAAAAAGAGAAGTCAAAATGCAATCAATGATCTGAGCCACTGGTCCATAAGAGTTCTTTAGAGGGAAGCTGAAATGCAATCCACTTCTAAAAAAAAAAAAAAAGAGTTTGTTCTCTCTATTCACATGATCTGGCTGGCTGTAGGTGTTCCACCAGAGAACAAGTACTCAAAATACTTGGAAAATTGTCTAAAAAGGATTGAACAATAACCACTGGGATGCAGGAGGTTTCCTGGGGATTAATGAGTAGCTGGGAGGAATTGGTGGCCTTCAGCTGTACTCTGGGCAGTTAACCTCAGCTAGTCAGTACTTCCTACGAAATGCCTGTGCTGGGGCGGTGATTGCTATTGTAAGATTTAAACATACAAGAACACTTTTGGTGTGATTTTATTTCAATGTGCCCTTTGCTTCTGAAAGACTGCGTGGCAACATGTGGAGAGTTTGGTGGTTAATAGCTCAGCACTAGGGACCCTGTAGTACACGCCGCATCACATTAACCAGGCTGATGGAAGTAATGTTTAAGAGGAAAAATTAATATTTTATCGTGGTAGAAAGCATCTTGTAAAAAATCTTTTAAAATATTAAATACACAGGCAAGATTTATTGAGAATAGTTCAAACCAGATCTGATTTTTTTTCACAGGTTCAGTTATAACATTTCTCCTAAGAGTGACAATTTTTTCTCCCTGCTGGTAAGATTATGTCAAAAACTTAAAAAAAAAAAGAAGTTCATTTTGTCCTTTTCTGGCTAACCTTTATGTTAGTATAACATTTTCTTAGCTAAAAGTTTCATGACCCAAATGTGCTTTGATTCTAATGACAAAGGTAAAATATTTTTGTATTAGGGATGAGTCCAGGGGCATTCTACCTCCAAGCAACACCCATGATCCTATTTTATTTTTTTAATTTTGAAACAGTCTTGTAAATTGCTGAGGCTGGCCTCAAAGCTGTGATATTCCTATTTCAGCTTCCAAAGTATTGGGGTTACAGGCTTATGCCACCACACCTAGCTGGAAAAAAAATTTAACCAGATATATTTAGATATATTGCTTTTTTTTTCCCTCCACTTCTTGTTGTGATTCTTATTTACTTCTTTGGAGCGCCTTTTCCAACAGATTGGAAAACGACCTTGTCATTTATATTGTTTGTATCTTAAATGAACCAAGCTTGGGGACACCTCTCAGGACTGATGCCAAGCTATCATCTCAGAGTAACTAGGCTGCTCATATCTGAACATCTCCATGATCCTGATCTTCCCATTTGGGAGGACTAGCAAACTAACCGACCTGTATACTGGGTCCTGGACATTGGCAATAACCTTCTATACTGTCCTCTTACTGATTTGCTTTGGGAGGTCTGCCAAGTCAATATTCAGGATGAACCACAAATTGATTGGTGGTATATTCTTTAGTCTGTTTCCTAACTGAACACAATTTTGTAGTGATTTATTCTGGAAAGTAATACATCAGTGGGGAGATGTCTGTTTCTAGATCTGCCCATCCCTCTCTGAAGGATGGGGGTTAGGAGCAGACAAGCTCCCTTTTTATATTGTCCTATCCCCTTCCTACACCATCATGTAGGAAATAAGATGCAGATTGTGGGCTCAGGCTGGTTTCTGAGTCAGAACAGATAGAAATGATTGATCCTGCAAGCAGACACAGAGCCTGGTGCTCATCACCTTGCCTGGGTATCCCTTGAGTCTGCTCTCTGGATGGTCTAAGCTTCTGGATGGTACAGGAAGTCATTGTCACAATCAAGACAGGAACATATCTCTGCCTATCAAGATGGTGTCTCCCATAATCTCACAGCTCATAGTAGGACTGGATCGGAGCTCAACTGGAGCGAAGGCAACATCTCATTTTCTAATTCCATTATGTTTAACTCAGGTGTTAAATACCAGTAGAACAAAGCTAGCCACAGAGGTGATAGGTTTACATAAAGCTGAAACTTGGAGTCCAAATTCGTTCATTCCAAGGACAAAAATGGAGAAAATCAGAAAACAAGTAGCATGATTGAAAAAAATACTTGAATGGTTGAAATTCAAGTCAGGAGAAATGCAGGCTTACGTGTTAAACCAATCATGTTATAAACTCTTGCACACCCTTTGAGTCCACGCTGGGTTGGATGATGATTACTCCCAGCTGAGGTTCACCATGAGTGGCAATTCCATAGGTAGAGGATGGAGAGCTGCAATAGCTAAGCATGTGATCTGGAGACAGAATCTCCACCTAATACCCACCAGCCATCTGCTGGGCTGTGATGGGCCCGCCATCACCTTTTACACCCTTCCCCGCTGCCTGCCTCTAGACCCTTCATGCGCTCTTTTTTTTTTTTTTAACCAAGTTGTTGTTTAATTAAATACTTGGGAGAATATGAGTTTCAGTTTGCTCATTGGTTCTATCAGTAAAATCTGGTCCTTGCTGTTGTCATTTATAAAATGGGGATATTTGATTCTTACTATGTCACAGTGGGTGGGTCTGATTGATGTCCTTGTTGTGCAGACGTAGAAACTAAAATATGGATAAACCGGCGTGATGCTTTTAGCATCAGTTAGCATCATCCTTTGAGATCTGGGATAAGAAAATATCTTTTTTATTGGAATTTCTCAAAGAAAGGCATTTTTCGGGGTGGTCATAACATATCGGTTGCTCAAAAACACCTTAATTCACCATCTGACAGTGCTGGAGGCAAGACATCCAAGATCAAGGTGTCAGCAGGGCTGTTCTCTTCTGAGGCTGCTCTCTCAGGCCTGTAGATGGCAGTTTTCCCTCTGCGTCTTTCTGTGCTTTGCCTTTGTGCCCTAATTTCTTCCTATAAGGGCATAGTCATACTGAATTAGGTCTCATCCTAATGACTTTATTTTAACTTACTGCCTTAAACTCCGTCCTCAAATATTATCACATCTCAGGTTACCGAGGGTTAGGACTTCAACCTTTGGTTTCCAAGGAGGTGCAGATTACGGCAAAGGTGAAGGAAAACACCATGCATGTAGCCCTGGACAATCTCTGGCATTCTCAGCAATAAAACAGAGGCAGAGCTGCCTTCAGCTGTGCTTTTGGGCTAGTGCTTTGGCACAAATCCCTTAACTGACCTCCCTAAGTTATGTAACAAAACCACGACTGAAAGTTCCTCTTCCTGGGCCAGAGGAATTTGATCCCTTGAAACTGTTTTTTAAAAAAACAGCAGGAATAACAAACAACAAAATCTTCCACTGCCGCTCTCTCTGTGTCTCCATTTTCTGTCGCAAAGAGGTACAGAAAATCAGGGAATTCTTGCAACGAAGTGATTAAACCATATAGGATTATTTCTTCTCCAGCATCAGCCTATCCGAGACCAAATTCACTTGCCATTCTCTCTGTCTTTCAGACAGAGTAGTGTAATTCACTACTTTGGTATCTAATATAAACTTATGGGACTATCCTGATAGGTCAGCTCAAGGCTTTGAGATGGTCCTTATGCAAAGAGGACAAGGACCTTGGAGAACAGTAAAGGTACTAAGGGTGTTGGACTCCCAATATTGTTGACGCCAATGTGTGCCTCTACCATCTTGCACCCTATTAAGATGTGTGACTACAATGCACCAATTAAAAAAAAAATAGGGAAAAGGGACACACCAGGCGTGGTGGAGACACCCCTGACAGGGATATTTGACTTATCCAGGAGCAGTAGTAGCCTCAGGTACAACGGAGGGAAGATGAACAAAAATAAAAGGTGTTGGAAGTACCCAGGAGTGTACTGAGCAGTTTGTTTGTTCTTCTGAAAAGGGAGGGGTTAGCTAGCAAGTTTGGGGATTCATGTTGGATCAGTAGGTGGATACATGATTTTGGACATTTTTGGCAAAACATGTACAAGAAGGGTTGAGTGAGTATAGGTGTGATAGCTTTTTCTGTCGTCGATGACTCTGTTGTTCAGGGGCGTTCTTGCTCACAATTATCTGCGGCTAGTTTGATATTCGTGCCTTTCATTTCTGTTCTTTGGATATGACTCTTTTTACTTTTGACTGCATTGCTTTTGTACATAACTTCATCTTTTCAAAAAATAAAATTTACCATGTGGGGGCATTGCACAGGAATAATAAGGCTAGAAGAGGATAATTAGTCCAAATTAGCCATTTGGCGGTGTTAAGTGGGACTTCAAGTGAACTGAGAGTTCCATTTTTCACTGAAAAGCTATAAACAGGCTGAATGTTAGTGACAGATTTGGAAAAACATTTAAAAATGGTCAATCTCAATGTTCTGAAGACATAATCATTAATTATGATCACTTAGCACAACAACGAATATCAATTTTGGACATATTTCTATGGCAATATTGCTCTTTCTATATAATATTACTGTCTCACTTTTTATCCATCATAGTACAGGTGTCATAAATACTTGCCACCTCATATTATCCTTTTTTTCTATTTTTTTTTTTTTTTCGGGTCTGGGGATGGAACCCAGGGACATTCAACCTCTGAGCTATAGCACCAGCCCTATTTTCATTCTTTATTTTTATTTATTATTTTTTTAACAATTTTTTATTGAACATAAATAGTATACATTTACACTATATTTGGTGCCCTCTCCCCCCCGCCCCCGTTTTCTCTCCCCCCCCCACCAATGGTTGTCCAGGTTAACCATGTCTTATTCATAATTTTACACATGTTCAGGTGAAGATGCTTCTTAATCAAGATCGGCCTTTCTCCTCTCCTATCTTTCCATTAAAACTTAGCTAGTATTTCCCCTCTAATATCTGGGGTTCTACTGGTATCCTTTGTGTTTTCTAGTTTGGGCATATTAGAGGAAACATGTGTATCTTCTCCTTCTGTGCTTGGCTGATCTCACTTAACATGATGCTTTCCAGGGCTTTCCATCTTCTTGCAAATGATATAATTTTGTTCTTCTTTATGGCTGAATAGAATTCCATAGTATTCATAATCTTTATTTTTTGAAATAGGGTCTCACTAAGTTACGGAGGGCCTCACTAAGTAGCTGAGGCTGTCTGCGAAACGCGATCCTCAGGTCTCAAGCTCCCAAATGCTGGGATTACAAACTTGCTCCACCACTCCCGGTGTCCCTTTTCCCTATTTTTTTTTTTATTGGTGCATTGTAGTCACACATCTTAATAGGGTGCAAGATGGTAGAGGCACAATCACTCATTTAGCCTGTCCTTAATTCCCACTCCATTTCTTCCCACCTTCCTCCTTCTCATCTCATGTTTGGCTTAGTGATTGACTTGGGTATGTTTTTTCCAGTTCACAAGCCTGAAGCTATGGACCACACAACAAACCAGGCTTAAAAAAAGAAAGAAAGAAAGATCCCCAAACTTGACTTTGCAGCTCTTTCTTTTATTTCTTTAGTAGAAGTTTGACTGGAAGTTGTTTATAATGGACAAGAGGCTGGGATTGTGAAGGTGGAGAGTCAAATTCTTGCTCCCTCATCCAAGGTCTTTGTTGACTTAGGCAAGATTCCTCGCCTGCCCCAGGTTCTTATTCATAGAAGGGCAAATCAACTCAAAGAGGACATGTAGAAAGGACACAGCAGATATCGCTGAGCACTAGATCTGTTGCTGAGAAACTTATAAGCCCTGGCCAAGAGTAAAGTGCTTCTGGACCCCACACCTTCCACTCTCTGTCTTCTCTTTGAGATGCCTCGGGGAAAACCACTAAGAATGTCTAGTAAAAATAAGTTATAGAACATTGGCGGTAGTCATAAAGGCTAGTGTTTCCAGGCACTCGGCTGTGCTTTCATTAAATTTCTTCTCCCCTTGTCAACACAACTTAACAGGAAGCCGCTCTTAGCCCCACTCGACTGATAAACGACTCAGATGAGTTAAGAAATGGATCGAGATCACACCTTCCCCCTATCAAGTGGCAATCAGAATTTATTTTGCAGGATGTCTCATCTAGACACCAATGAAGCCCTTTGAATACAGAAGGAATAAATTATGGTGCTCTTCCACTTCAAATTGAAGACAAATAAAGGAAATAGAAAGAGGAAAATTCTGAATTATAGAGCTAAATAAAAATTAATATCCAAAGCCCCTGGCCACAGAAGTTTGACTGAAAATTTTCAAGGAAGACATCAAGTTGGATCAAAGATTATTTGTCCGTCAAGCTTTTGCAGCCCAAATCTGTGAGTTCCATTTTTTTCTTGGTGAAGACACAGAAGTTTTTCTCTTCAAAGTCATATGCTTCCTGCTCCCTGTCTGAAGAATGAGTAATGAATTATTCCTAGGGTGAAGACAAATGAACAAACAAGAAATAAACAGAAATGTTTCACATCCTCATAATTTTAAAAATTCTAACAGAATCGACAACACGTAAGCAATTATAATTTACATTTCACAAATTAAAAAATCATTTTACACCTACCTGATTACAGAAACATACTTTAGATATAAAAATAAACTAAATTATTTAAAAATTATCATTCGATTCGGAGATGCAGTTAGTCATTTTGGGTTTGTGATTTGTGTATCTTAATAGCTCAGTGTTCTTGAAGATGTATCCTTAGGACCTGCTCAGTTAATAGGACTAAAACATAGTTCTAGGGTTTGAATGGTAGATTGCTAATACAGAAATTGTCTTAAGAGGGGGTCGCATATATTTAAAAGGAGATAATGCAACAGCTTTATACTTTTGGTAATAATTTAAAAATAATTCAAAGAGGATCTTTGAAACATCATAGAAAAAACACATTATATTAAAGCAGGGAATGTCTCCCTTTTACCTCTTTCCCACTTCAGAAGGTCTAGTGCACTCTGGACAGACTGTTACAGTATCAGAATTTGATAGTTTGGGGACGAATGTGACCATGATAAATTAGGCTGCTAGAGGATCTGAAGGACTTGTCTTGCCGACATATATATTCTTTTTCCTGTAGGCCAAGTTTGACCAAGTCAATATTTCATATCTTTAGTAAGCAAGCATTCTTAGAATTACGTCATCATCAGATTGAGAGCTGACTTTAGGAAGTACTGTATTCATCAGCTTAGCATGATATGCTGCAGTAACAAACATCCCCCACTCTCAGTATAAACTCCAGCTTAATAAAAACACTGGTCTTTAAATTCCAGGTTAGTTTTGGGGTTCTGTTAATAATTTATTATAGTTTATTTTTATTATTTGGACCTAGGCAAAAAGAAAAGAGCCTCTTTGTAACACTGCTAGTTTTACAGTACAAGGTAAAAAGAATGAGGCAGAGTTATATATGAGTCTTCAAAGCTTTTTCTCATTGATCATGTGCTACTCCTATTTATGTGGCCACAGGAAGGCCCTGATTGACGTCAATGTTTAATCCTTTTATAGGAAGGAAATTCTAATTCACATGGCTAAGCCTAGTGTCAGCAAGGCTGAAAATATATAATCTTCCCTCAGGGAAAGGTATGAATATATATATATATATACATATATATATATACATATACATATATACATATATATTATATAAATTTATATATATATATATATATATATATACACATTTTTATTTATTTTTTTTTGGCAGTACTGGGGAGAGAACCCAGGGGCATTCTACCTCCGAGATACACAACCAGCTCTATTTTTCATTCTTTGAGGGCCTCACTAAGTAGCTGAGGCTGGCTGCGAACCTGTGATCCTCTTGTCTCAGCCTCCCAAATACTGGGATTACAAATGTGCATCACCACGCCTGACAGTGAAACTGTATTTTAATAAAAAAATAAGTTAGGCCTGGAGGTATAGTTCAGAGGTTGAATGTCCCTTGGGTTCAACCCCCAATACCAAAATATAAAAAATAAAGTATAGCTGGGTGTGGTGACACATGCTTGTAATCCCTGCGCTTAGGAGGCGGAGACAGGAGGATCACGCAGGTCTGAAGCCAGCCATGCTGGCTTAAGAGACCCTGTTTCCAAATTAAAAAAAAAAGTATAAAATAGGTCTGGGAGTGTAGCCTGGAGGTAGAAGGGCTTCCAGCAACTCCAGTATCACCAAAAAAAAAAGTACAAATTTATTGTTTAAAAAGAAAATACCAATTAATTGACAGAAATGGCTTGATGTTCCATCATGTTTAAGATAAAAAGAGCCATGATTCTCCTTTCTCTGTCTCCCAAATGCTGGGATTACAAGCATACACCACCACGCCTGGAGGTAGTGAGTATTTTGAACAATAATACAACCCACCAAAGTTAGCTAATTGGCAATTAGTAATGTAGTGTTGTCTACCACACAGCCAGCATCTTGGCATGTAGCAGATAAATAATCAAAGGGAGAAAAGCACATCCTTTCAGTTTCTCTCTGATTGGCAAATAACCCTTTGGGAAACCACTTCACCCTGGAGAAGGCAAAGGTTAGTGATTCCTTTGTTTATGGAATGCATCACATGGGAAAATCCTATTTTGCATAAAAGGGGAAATTCATTTTGCACAAAGAGATCTTACTGACTATATATCCATTAAACATTATCTCCTATGGGATAACCTGAACTCATCTATTATGCCCCTGCATATTTTGTGAATTTGAGGCAAAGTACACAGAACGTGGCAGAACAAATTAGGTTTGGAACAGGAAGGACTGTCCAGCAGGGGGCAGCAGGACAACTGCAGGTGATCTCCACAGAGGGGATAGAATTCTACTTCCAGGGCGATTACTCATGGGAGAAGTTTTGTGGAATCAAATCACCTGCTGTATAATGTACAATGTAGTAGAGAGTTGTCTTGCATATATTCATAACATTTCTTTGGGCTCAGTGTGGTAAATCTATTTAAAGTGGGGATTTGGTAATCAAATACAACCTGAAAGATTTCTCTCTAGCTTGGAGAACCCACAAACTCTATTTCTTGTTTTTAATTTGCAGATCGGTGACTGATCCTGGCACACCACAGATAATGGTTTGCTTTCCTTTTCTTTCGTTCTTTCTTTCTTTCTTTTTTATTTTTTTTGCGGGTTTGGGGATGGAACCCAGGGGCATTTGGCCTCCAAGCTACACCCTCTGTGCTATTTTTTATTCTTTATTTTGAAACAGGGTCTCACTGAGTTTCAAAGGGCCTCACTAAGTAGCTGAGGCTGTCCGCGAACTGTGATCCTCTAGTCTCAGCCTCCTGAATGCTGGGATTACAAGTGTGCATCACCACGCCTGGCTTGTTTTTCTGTTTCTGTCTGGTCAACGTCTTTTAAGACTCAGCAGGAACTTTCTTTGTGTATGTGTATGTGTGTGTGTGTGTGTGTGTGTGTGTGTGTGTGTGTGTACGTGCACACTCATACATGTCTGAGTATGTGTGTGGGACTGTGGGTGGAACCCAGGAGCATTCTACCTCTGAGCTATACCCTCAGCCCTATTTTTTATTCTTTATTTTGAAACAGGGACTCACTGAGTTGCAAAGGCCTCACTAAGTAGCTGAGGCTGTCTGCAAATGGCGATCCTCCTGTCTCAGCCTCCCCAATGCTGGGATTACAAGCGTGCGCCACCACACCTCTTGTTCTTGTTGTTTTGCCCCTTTTGTGCGTTACAGTGCATCACATAGCTTAGACATGTAGTATCTGTGAGTCTATGGAGTTTGCACATCCATGTATGATACCTATAACACAGTGTCATTTGTTTCCATATCTCTTTTCCCCCCATGAACTAACCATATGTTCTATGTTTATTTCTTCAGAATAAATTAGATATTTTTGTGTCCTGAGGCAGAGTCCATTTCTTCTCAACCTTGAAACTCCAACATTTAGATGCTCAATTCCAAATTTGTGGAATGATTAAACTTCCAATATGCCTGCATTGCAATTATAACACACACACACACACACACACACACACACACACACACAGAGAGAGAAATCTACATGTGTTCCCAAGCAAGAATTGTGTTAGTAAGTGCGATTTCTTGAGTACTCACCACGTACTGTGCTCAGTCCTTTATATATGCCTTTTTATTTCGTTTAATCCTGACAGCATCATTGTAACTACAGAATTAATATCCCTAGTCTATTGATTAAAAAATAAAACTGAGGATGAAAGAGATTAGGAATCTACTTAGAGAATTCATAAATCTGTAAATATCGCATGTTTTCTCAGCATCTTCAAAAAGAAAAGTATATAAATCTTGACTGTGGTATCTTATGAAAACAAGCTATTGCTCTTTTCTTTTTTTTTTCTTTTTTTTTTTTTTTTTTTGGTGTGGTACTGGGGGTGGAGCCCAGGGGCACTGTACCTCCGAGCTACACCCCCAGCCCTTTTATTTTTGAGACAGGGTCTCACTAAGTGGCCTCACTAAGTAGCTGAGGCTGTCCGTGAACTGCGATCCTCTGGTCTCAGCCTCTCGAATGCTGGGGTTACAAGCGTGCGCCACCATGCCCGGCTTCTATTGCTCATTTCTTGAACACACCCAAACCCTTCTGAATACTAGGTAAGTTTCAACTCATATTTTTTAAGATTTCCTTTCAGAAGTTGAATAAAAACTATGCTATCTCTGTATGTAAAGTAGTTAGCAGGGAGACAGTTAGTAGGGAGGCTGAAAATTCTTTATCACAATTCTGCAAATATTCTGGTACCATGGTTGTCCAAGTTCTTTTGCATAATAAAAGCATAAAATATCATTCAGGTACAGGCTGGAATGTTGTTATGGTTTGAATTTGGAACATTCCTCACAAAGCTCATGTGTTGAAAGCCTGGTTTCTAATGCAGCAAGGTTCAGAATTGGAGAATTGTTGGAGGGAGTAGATCACTGGGGACATGGCCTTGGGCACTATATATGTTCCCGATACCCCCCTTTTGTGCTGTTTCTGGCTGCCATGAGCAAAGCAAAGATTTTCTCTGCCTTGCGGTGTCTCCATGATGTCTTCCTTGGAGTTGGCCCACTATGGATTTACCCCTGAAACCGAAACCGTGAGCATGGCTAAACCTTTCCTTCTCTAAGTTTATCATATCAAGTGCTTTGGTCTCAGCAATAAAAAGCTAACTAATACAAACATCTCTATATGCATTTTCATATTGATTTATTATAAAGGAAATTAAATGAAACTTAACTGAATCACCATAAAAGTTGGACTTAAGAGGCAAGCGGGAAACTGTTTTATTTCTTTTTATGACTTCATTTTGATCTGGCGGATTCCCTTCCCTAACCCAGGATAATAGAACGGGCAAAACTCATGTCTCCTCTGGTCACCTTGACATATTAGCATAAACGGGGAAATATTTGACCAGTTGTTGCTGGTTTTGAAGGCGAAGGGATCCAGCAGCTAGGGACTAAGGTGTCTTCTGGAAACTCCTGGCTAGCAGGCAGCAGAGAGATGGGGGCTTCAGTCTTAAAACCACAAGAATTGAATTCTGAAAACATCGCAGATGAGCTGGAAGCAGATTCTCCCTCAGAACCTCCAGAGAAGAGCCATGCTGGATGCCATTTTTATTTTTTGCTTCACATGATGAAAACAGAGCATCGAACATGGACGAATCCTTGAATGACAGCTATGAGATAATACATTCATGTTGTCTTAAAGTGAAAAATTTGTGGTGATCTTCTATAGCAGGAAGAGAAAAATATTTAATATGGGGGCTTTGAATATATTTTTAAGAATAAAAAATTAATTATTTCCATACAGTTATTTTCTTTGGTATTCCAGCCAGGACCACAAGGAAAAAAATATCTCTTTTAATATCATGCTACATACTTCTTTTTTTCCCCGAGTCAATGCTTGCTCACCTGCTGCTTCTCCAGGGACCAGAAGAGTCATTCTAAGCATCTCCTTTGGAAGTTCTGCGCATGAAGCAGGGAAAGGACAGGCAGCCAATTAATATTTCATGTATTTCATTTAAAAAGGAGTTATCTGGGCATGGTGCCGCACGCTTATAATCCCTGCGCTTGGGAGGTTGAGATAGGAGGGTAGCGCAGGTTCTAGGCAAGCCGCGCTGGCTTAAGAGACCCTGTTTCCAAATAAAAAAGTATAAAAATAGGTCTGGGAGTGTAGACCGGAGGTAGAAGGGTTTCCAGGATCCCCAGTACCACCAAAAATAAATAAATAAATTAAATAAATAAAAAGGAGTTAAACCTTTTATAATTTTCATTGTAGAGGGTTTTCATACCTCCTTGGTTAGATTTAACTAGGACAAATTATGATAAGTGAGTTTGGCCAATCCCAGAATATGAAGGGTCATATGTTTCCTCTCATATGTGGAAGCTAGGGAGAAATTGGGATAGTAGAGGGACTCCAGATAAAGGAAGAGAAACTCCAGTGGAGTGATGGAGGAGGAGGGAGATGGGAGGGAGAAGGGAGATTTGATGATGAAACAAACACTTCACGTGATGCTCTGTGTGTGTGTGTGTGTGTGTGTGTGTGTGTGTGTGTGTGTAATTGTCAATGCCAATCTCATTATCATGTATGGGCAAGGGGAGGGAGTGGGATGGGGCCCTGGGGCTCACCAAGCGCTGTGTGCATGTGTGTTCAAAACACTCTAAACCTCATTATGATGTGTGGTTGCAATGCACCAGTGAAAGTATATTAAAAAGGAGAGGTAAACTTTAACTCTAATACATAATTTCCCTCGGTTTTATTGAGCTATATATAGAGAATCAAACTAAAGGTTTACATTTATATTCAGAAATGACGTTGCTAAAACTTATGGACTTTAAATTCAACCTACTCAGCTCCACGCATTCTGAGATGGCTGCTTTTCTCTTCTGCTTGAACATCTCAATTTCTCTACAAAAAAAGTAGAAGAGTAAAAGGTAACATGCAAGATTAACTTCATTATGACTATTAAGTTACTATGTGATGTAGGAAGAAGCCATCAAGTTAAACTTTTATATGCTATTTAGGGGTAAAGCTAGATTCTCTGCTAGAGAGAAGGATATTTTTGTAGAACTCATGACCCCAGAGCAGGTGCACAAAGTGAGATATGACATGAGCTTTGCGAATCAGGATTTTGAGGGCTACAGAGTCTGTGCATCAACTGTTAATCTCCCACCTCGAACAATGGCTACAGTAGAGAAATAAGACCAGCACTGAAATCACCTAACACTGAAAGATTTCTTTTGTGTCAACTTTCAGACTTCAAGGGTGTGGGACACTTCCCAGATGCATCGGTCAGGATGGGCTAGGGAGTGCCATAGTGACCTATAGCTTTACAATTTTATAAGTTATTCCACCAAAATATTAGATGTCACCCATGTCACATGTCTATCATTCATCTGTCAGCAAAGGGGCTAAGTCCACTACGGTCAGAGAGGGATCTGAGTGCCTTCTTTATATTACTACCAGGATCACCAAAGCAAACAGATGAGAAGGTATTAGATCATACACAGGCTTTTAGACCTTCAACCTGGAAGTCACACTCTCACTTATATTTCATTGGTCAAAGCCAGTCACATGGTCATTGCTTGCCTCATAGTAGGCAGAAAAGTGAATTCTACCATGTTCTCTAAAGGCAGAGAGCTAGCCATTAGTTCATTAATAGTATTAATTACTGATGAAATAGCCCAGAATGATACTCAAACTTCACTTGCAATTACAAAGTGAGTTTCTGCTGAAACAATGATTTGTTTTCAGATATATAAGGCAGCTATTATTGGGAAGGGAACTTTTCTCTTTTCTTTTCTCTTTATCTTTTATTTTTTCTTTCTTAACTTTCATCTTATAGTTAATTTTATTTTGTAACTAAGAAGACAATAGCAAAAACAGAAATCTTTATGAAAATGTGGTTAAGAGGTAAGGTTTCTTTTTGTCCAATTTTATATAAACATAATGTGATAAGAAATTTAAAATATTCCTATGTTGAGCCTTCAAGAAGAAATATTATGTTACTATCTATGAGTATTAATGTAGTTTACCTTCAAGTGATGTAAATTATGTATATTTGTGCCTAACTTCTTGAACTGTTGGCTGCGATGGCAGAGTTCTTTAAAGGGGTTGGCTGCTTCAGACTCATAGGACCATTTGTGGAACAGGAGAGCTGAATATTTATATTTTGAGGCATCAACAATGTAAGCCATTGGGACATTCTTGTTTTCCAAATATGTTAAGGCAAACTGGCCTTAAAGAAAAAGGTGATTTGTTCTTCTGTTTTAATCAGAGCACAGTAGTCCCTTCTTATTTAAGGAAGACATGTTCTAGGACCCCAGTAGATACCTGAAAGACCAGATAGTACTGCCTTCTATAAACTATGTTTTTTCTAAATATATTATACATGTTGCTAATGTGTAATTCATAAGTTGCACAGTAAGAGATTAACAACTACTAATACAATTTTAATTTCCTTATTAAGCTGAAAACGATGACTTCTTCACTCACAGGGAACACTTTAAAACTTCTCTTTGGTAGAGCCCAACTGCCAGGATCATTGCTCTTGTACTTTGGGGCCATCATTAGGTAAAATAAGGACCACTTGAACACAAGGACTCTGACACATGACAGGCAATCTGATGTTTACTAAATGACTAACGGGTGGATAAGATATACAGAGTAGACACACTAGACAAGGATGATTGACTTCCTGGGTGAGAAGGAGTAAGGTGGCTAGAGATTTAATCAAGGAACTTAGAATGGCATGCAACTTAGAAGTTTTTCATTTTGGGAATATTCCATTTAATATTTTCAGCCCATGGTTGAATGCTGGTCACTGAAACCTCAGAAAGCAAAACCACAGACAAGAGGAAATTATTGTATTAGACAGAAGGGACTTGAGATTGGTATTTATGCTAGTACTGGCGGCATATGTAACTTGGGGCATTAATTTAATCTCTAGTATTTCCATTTATTTCTAGGACACACAGAAATATAATCTTGCATCACATAACACTATCTTGGTGAACAAGGGTCTGTATATATGATTATGGCCACATAAGATAATAATGGAACCGAGAAAAATCCTATAGCCTAGTATAGAATTTTTTACTTTATCTTTTCTATGCTTAGATATGTTTACATACACAAATACTTACCACTGTGTTACAGTGGCCTACAGGATTCAGTGCAGTAATGTGCTATACCGGTTTGTAGCCTAGGAGAAATAGGCTACAGCACACGGCATAGGTGTATAGGTGATACCGTGTAGGTTTGTGTGAATATGCCCCGTGATGTTCACACAACGAAATCATTGCCAATGACATAGTTTTAGAACATAGCCCTGTCATTAAACGAGGCGCAATGGAAAGGCTCAGTCTTCTCACACTGCACAAGGGCAGTGCGTTAGCTGCTTGCACTTGATGTGAAAAACAAGATGATAGAGAAAAATATGATCAAAAAACTTGAAAGTGTTATAGATTTATTTGCTTTTCTCTTTGCACTTGTTCTTTGATAATCCTGATATCTCTTCTGATCCACTTTTTTCTCCCTTCTCTTTTCTCTGTGGGGCCACTCATCCCCTGGGGAAGCCACAGTAGATGGATGTCACAGTCAGACACCAGCAACATATCCATGGGTTGACCCAGTCCTTTCCACTCTTATCATAGACAGGAGAGAAGGTACTCCAGGGGTCATACAAAGTTGTCATGTTTCTGGAGAGACTACTTTGAATCCTAAACAAATCTATGTTTAAAAAAGGAATATAAAGTAGATTTTTAAAAAAGGTTTCTAGATTGGGTTGTTTGTTTTGCTAGTGTAGAGTCTTTTGAGCTCTTTGTATATTCTAGATATTAGCCCCCTATCAGAATGGTGGCTGGTAAAGATCTTTTCCCATTCTGTAGGTTTCCTCCTTAGGTTGTTGATAGTTTCCTTTGATGAGAAGAAACGTTTTAGTTTGATGCTATCCCACTTGTTTATTCTTGATTTAATTTCCTGAGCTTTGGAGGTTTTGTTGAGAAAGTTAATGCCTATGCCAATATGTTGTAGTGTTGAACCTATGCTCTCCTCTACTAACTTCACCATCTCAGGTCTAATTTCTAAGTCTTTGATCCATCTTGAGTTGATTCCTGTGCTTGGTGAGATATAGGGGTTTAGAGTCATCTTTTTACAAATGGTTAGCCAGTTCTCCCAGCACCATTTGTTGAAAAGGCTGTCAATAAATGGGCAAATGAACTAAATAGACACTTCACAAAAGAAGAGATACAAAGGGCCAATAGATACATGAAAAGATGTTCTACATCACTGGCCATTAGGGAAATGCAAATCAAAACTACACTGAGATTCCATCTAACCCCAGTCAGAGTGGCAAGCATAAAGAAATCAAATAACAACAAATGCTGGCGAGGATGTGGGGAAAGAGGAACTCTTTTACACTGTTGGTGGGAATGCAAACTAGTTCAGCCACTATGGAGATCTGTGTGGAGATTCCTAAGAAAGGTGGGAATAAATCCACCATATGATCCAGCTCTACCACTCCTGGGTATCTTTCCAAAGGGTCTGAATTCAGAGAACTACAGCAACATATGCATACCTATGTTCATAGCAGCACAATTTGTAATAGCCAAAATATGGAACCAACCCAGATCTCCATCAACGGATGAATGGATAGCAAAACTATGGGAAATACACACAATGGAATTCTATTCTGCCATAAAGAAGAACAAAATTATATCATTTGCAAGAAGATATAAAGCCCTGGAGAACATTATGTTAAGTGATATCAGCCAAGCACAGAAGGAGAAGGTACATGTTTCCTCTAATATGCCCAAACTAGGAAACACAGAGGATACCAGTGGGACTCCAGATAATGGAGGGGAAATATCAGCAAAGTTTGAATGGAAAGATAGGAGAGGAGAAAGGCTGATCTTGATTAATGAGGGTCTACATCTGAACATGTGTAAAATTATGAATATGACATGGTTAACCTGGACAACCATTGGTGGGAGGGGGGAAGAGAAAACGGGGGCAGGGGGGAGAGGGCACCAAATATAGTTTAAATGTATACCATTTATGTTCAATAAAAAAATTATTAAAAAAATAAAAATAAAAAAATTTTGAGCAAAAATAATAAATTATATTCATTCAAAAAAATAAAAAAGGTTTCTAGCTGGGCTGTCTCTAATCCCAGTGACTCAGGAGGCTGAAGCAGGAAGACTACAGGGTTGAGTCCAGTCACAGGTGTTTGAGTAGATCCTGTCTAAAATAAGTAAATAAAAAGGGCTGGGGATGCAGCTTAATGGTGGGGCATCCCTGGTTTTAATCTCCAGTAAAATACGCACATGTGCGTGTGCACATACACATATTTCTATTTGGAATGGGAATACAAAGAAAGAAAGAGTGTAGAGCATCTCTGCTGAGGAATTACACAGAGCCTCTAAGTTCTACAGAAAACTGTGGGAAGAAGTCTTCCTCTCCCATCTCCTCATTTTATACAGAAGGACATAGGGTATCTGAGAGAGAAAATGGCTTGTGAGCAAGCCTGCTCTGATGATGGAAATAAACGTGAAAAGTCTTTGCCTACTGCCTCTGTTAAAGGAAAAGCGTTTAGAGCACAGCATCTCCTCTGAGACCCCACAGGGCTGGTAAACGTTGGCCTGCTTGGCCTTGGGTGAGTTGACCTGTCTCTGTGCTTAGACATGTTTAGATGCATAAGGTGGGTCTTGGCTACTCACTGTCATTTGTCAAATGAAGGGGTGATGAAATGAGTCCTGAGATCCTATCATTCAATAATTCCAGCTTTTTCCTTTTTTTTTTTAAATGAAGGAAGACTTCAATGGGAACAAAATGCAGGGTAGCAGAACGTTCCACAGATGGCTACAGTAGGGATCAGCATCCATGGATATATTCTGAATGGTTATTATGTGCCAGCCACTCACTCTTTTCAGGTATTTGGGTAAATCGATAAACACAATAGAAAATAGTATGAACTACTCTCACAGATCTGATATTCTACCAAAGGACAGGTGTGTGTGTGTGTGTGTGTGTGTGTGTGTGTGTGTGTGTGTGTGTGTTATTTAGCCAATGAGAATTTGGGGGGACAGATTGGGGACATCTGAGGCATAAATAACACTTATCTCAATTAAAAATAATGGACACCCTTTATAGGGAGTCTGCTTGTGCTGGGGCAGTTATGTACTCTATTTTAATCTTTACAACAACCTTTTAAAGTAGGCTGTATCACTCCCATATTACAGATAAGGACACTGAACACCAAGACATTTGCATATGCTGCTCAAGGTTACTTTTAAAAATGTAAAGAAACTGGAAATTTCCCTCAAATCCCCTGGCCCTTTTTCCACATCCATATTCTTCTCCCTCTGTGACAGGTGTCCTCTCCAGGTAAAAAGGGCAAAGGTTCACTTTCACAGAACAAATGGGCCATCACAAAGAGTTGTGTTCCCAGAAAACCCATTGAGTTATTCATTTCCACTAGTTTAATAAAATTATCTTAGAAAACCTAGAAAATAAGCTGTTATGTATCACTTTTTTTTTTCCTGAGGGTAAAAGAGCCGGGAGGCACAATATCACTGGGTCTTCCCAAAGTGACAACCTCCGTCAGAATCAAACGCTGAGTTGATCTATAGCGGTTATAATCCCAGCACAGCATCTGACGTCCCAGGCCAGGACTCCATTCTGGCTTGCCTGACTTTCCTGCCTCAATTGCCTCTGAGCTGAGCCTGTCTGTTCGCTTTTGTGGTCCTCGGCATTTATTGATCAGACCCCGTCATCTCAGAGATGGTCCTTACGAGCATTTGAACCCTCCACCTGCCAGGCCCTCCTCCCCGCCTCTCCATAACCTCTGGGCACCCTTTCACCTGGGCTGTCAGAATAATGAAGGCTTGATTTCAATACTTCCCCTCATTTCTCTGTTCACTGCTCTGCGGGTTAATGCAGATTCCAAACTTCAACAAGCAGCTGTTAAACATGTCATTAACACTGCTTCGGCTGCAAATGAGACTCTGCTACTGGGATTACTCCGTGAGCTACAGTTTTGTGATGAGCTTTGTCAATCACAGCTGACCTGCTGTGTACCGAATGGAACTCAGATTATCTTCTTTCTTCCTCTGACTCTTGTCATTTTTTTTCCCACAAAGAATTACTATTCTACTCCCTGAAAGATTGATTACTTGCACAAATAAGAGAGTCTGAGACATTAATACAAAATTCACAGGCTTTTCTTTATCTCAAACCTGCAACTCCCTCTACATTTCCTCCTGGTAATTATATTAGAATTGTGTACACTAGGAATTGCCATCTGATTATTATGAAACTAGTTTTGTCATGACAAAAATGAGCTTAAGTCTTGTTTTTTTGGAAAATGATCAGTACAGTGCACTGGATGAGAGAGAGGGAGATTAAATCCAACTTGCTTTCATCCATGAATGCTTTCATCTCTTTTTCAAACACAGGAAATGATTACCACTGCTATAAGCTGCAGTACATATGAGGGAAGAAGGATAAGGAAATATTGAAAATTCTGTAACCAACCGTAGGACATAATATAGGTCCCTGGCACCCACTGAGCGACACGTACTTTATTTTTCTATACTGCCAATGTCAAGAGTTTCATATTTGAAAGAGAATCTTAGCTAGAGGTGCGATGTTAAGGACTGAAAAATTGTATTTTTTAATTTAGAGCTTTTATTGTAGATGATTATGCCAAAGATAGTATTTGCAAATTTCAATAACTATGAACTACAGTGAATATCACTTTATGTTTATAGTTCCCTAAAAAGAGAGAACAGAGTAGTTGTTTCATCATGGTCTATTTTATAGTGTGCTCAGATAGAAGGTTCTTTAAGAGCAGGGATCATGAACTATTTATCTTGATAACCATGATGTAAATGGAATGAATGTTCTCTGTGGACAAGTTCTCCCCAGAACTTGTTCTAGCTCATCTTGAGCTCCGAGAAATAAATATGGTAAATCTAGAGAAACACTGACTGTGCCCTTTTCCTTTTGTTTTACGTACACACAGATACACAGAATGCTTAAATAACAATACAATTTACTTCTCAAATCAGTCTCTGCAATAGGCGTTATTTCTTAGTGAGAGTCCATTCTGCAACTGCTATATCAGTTATCTCTTGCTATCATAATGCTGTATAACAAAACCACACAGGTCTCAGTGGCATTGGATAAAAGGACTTATTGCGTGTGTGTCTGGGACCAGCTGGGGGCCGGCTAAGTGGCTCTGCTCATCTTGGCCGAGCTTAATCACCTGTCAAGGGATGGGCTACTGCATGATCCAGGATGGCCTCCACTGGACAGATGGGCACTTACCTCTGTCCGACTTCTCTTTTTTTCTCCATCAGCTCCATTTTTTTTTTTCCCCATGGATGGCAGAGATGCAAAAGTGAAAAGGTATAAACCTCTAGCCCTCTAAGGAATTGTAACTTACATTTCTCTTCCTTTCTATTGGCCCAATAAAACCAGAAGGGTTAAAGGAAAGTAATTTCTTCTTGTGGGAAGAATTCCAAAGTCACATGCCAAGGGGCGTGGTGAGAGGGAGGATAAAGATCTCAGCCATTTTTTGTAAGTTGCGCATTTTCTCTGAACTGAAATCCCCTTGAAAGAAAGGGATAGCTGTCACCTTGAGTTCAGTGCGCTTGTGGTTCCCTTTACTTTTTTTTTTTTTTTTGTCTTGGGATGGAACCCAGGAGTATTTGACCTCCGAGTTACACCCCCTGCCCTATTTTTTTAATTCTTTATTTTGAAACCGGGTCTCACTGAGTTGCAGAGGGCCTCACTAAGTAGCTGAGGCTGTCCGTGAATCGCGATCCTCCGGTCTCAACCTCCCGAATGCTGGGATTACAAGCGTGCACCACCACGCCCGCCCGGCTCCTTTACTTCTTTATGCTCTCGATTTACACATGCACACAATGGAAGTGTGCCCAAACGAGGTAAAAAAAAAAGAGAAATGTGTGTTTCGCTCCTATTTGGAATCTAGAGATATGTTCAGTTCCAGGCCACTAGGAAACGGAGTCTTTTCCTACAGACTGCCAGCATCCTCTCTGCCGTGTAGGTGTGAAGAAAAGAGCAGCAGAGGCAGCAAAATATCTGCTAATATTGGAATAGAACAGGAGGTGACTTGAAGGCTGGGGATAACCCTGGTACGAAGGAGGAATACAGGATCACGGCTCCCCTGCAAAGGCTTCCTCACCTCCAGTTCTATCAGAGACAGCAGGGAAGGAGAGAGAGAGAGAGAGAGAGAGAGAGAGAGAGAGAGAGAGAGAGAGAGAGAGGAGAGAGGAGAGAGGAGAGAGGAGAGAGGAGAGAGGAGAGAGGAGAGAGGAGAGAGGAGAGAGGAGAGAGGAGAGAGGAGAGAGGAGAGAGGAGAGAGGAGAGAGGAGAGAGGAGAGAGGAGAGAGGAGAGAGGAGAGAGGAGAGAGGAGAGAGGAGAGAGGAGAGAGGAGAGAGGAGAGAGGAGAGAGGAGAGAGGAGAGAGGAGAGAGGAGAGAGGAGAGAGGAGAGAGGAGAGAGGAGAGAGGAGAGAGGAGAGAGAGAAGAAGAAGAAGAAGAAGAAGAAGAAGAAGAAGAAGAAGAAGAAGAAGAAGAAGAGAGAGAGAGAGAGAGAGAGAGAGAGAGAGAGAGAGAGAGAGAGAGAGAGAGAGAGAGAGAGAGAGAGAGAGAGAGAGAGAGAGAGAGAGAGAAGAGAGAGAGAGAGCGCTTTATTTCAATGGATCAATAAAGTGATCACCGAACAAAGTCCATGACCCAAGGTTATTTGGGTATTTCATATTTTGACTCATTTACATTTCATGAGCCCCAAATTGTGCTTCTCCGTATTCAATTTTTTTCTCCATTGATTTTAATTAAGCTCACCATAGGCTAGCAACCCTGATGAACGAGGGAAGTGTTTTCTATCAAAAAGCTATCTAGGTTCTGAGGCAGGAAATTCTGGGGCTCGCCCACATCTTATTCGAAATGTTTTTACTTCCTTCCTCTGGTATGTCTCTTAGAATGTGAAATAAAGACAACATTCGGCTGCTACGCCATAAATATTTTCCACTCTGTAACTGTGAAAATTACCATATTATTCCTGATTCAGCCCTGTCATACGGAATCCGGGATCAGTAGAAAGCGCTGTATACACAGTGGCTTCTGCGCAGGAAGTGGCGCTCGGGGAGTTCATGACGGGACATGCTTCTTTCTTTCATTTAGATACCCCATCTCATGGATCCCCTCTGGCTTTCCATCATGCCCTCTCCATCTTTATGATTTTGATTTCTGTGTCTCTGACTAGAGCAAGGAATAGATATACTCATTTAGTGTTTGGGAATAAACCTAATCTATTCATTGCATTACTGGTTAAGAAATTGCCGCACTGAGTTTACGATGAGGAATTCCCAGGCAAGAATCCAAGTGCAAGGTTATTCTACTCAGTGACTTCAGAGAGAGCTTCAGGAGGAAGGTGGGGATTTTTTGTTGTTGTTGTTGTTGTTAGAGCAGTGTGGGTCAAGAGAACAACCTTTTCCAGGAGCATAAAATTTCTTGACATGGTCTGTCTACTTGAAAGCATAAATTGTATAGATAACAACAGTTTACAATGAGAAATGATACATGAGGGTCTAGTTAAAATCCGAAGAAGACAGGGAAATTGTGTGTAGTGTTGGCAAAAGCCACTGAGCTTACCTGTAGCATTCTGAGTTAACCTACCCTGCCGTGTTATTCTGGAGAAAAGAAAGAAAGGAAGGGAGAAAATAAGGGAAGAGAAACCAACCAATTAGCTAGAAGTCTCTTTCTGATCATAAAGTTAATGTGCTCAGTTTTTGAATATGGAAAATCACTTATCTATTGACATATAAAAATTGCCTCAAAATTCTGTGTCTTCAAATAATAGTAGTTATTATCTGATGCTTCCTATGGGTCGGCAATCTGGGCAGAGCTGAGCGGAGTGCGTCGGACTCAAGCTCCCACAAGCTGCTGTCGACAGCACAGTCTGGTGAGGGATCTTCTAGGGTGAGAGAGGGAAGGAGCTCCTTCAAGGGATCTAGTTCCCTAACCATGCACACCTTTCAATGGCTGCCTGAGAGCATCGTGGCTGGCGTTCCCAGGAAAAGTGCTTCAAGAAAGAACAAGAGGGAGCCCAGTATGGAAGCAAATATTTTTAAAAACTAGTCTCAAATCTGACCTTATTTCCATCTGCTGTGTTCTATCTGTCAGAAGTAAATCAGAAAGTCATTCTCACACTCAAGGACAACAGAATATAGAAGGGCTTGACCATTGGATGGTGGAATGTTTGGCAACCTTACTGGCAGCAGCTTCCACATACATCAGAGCACAAAGAAGAAAGTTTAAAAAATAATCTGCAATCTTATCATCTAGAGACAGTTATTATTATATTTCTGTTATATATACATACGTTGATTTTTAATACACATACATTTGTATCGCTTTTTCTTATAGAATCAGCTCACAGGAGTCACGATTTTCTGAAAACTTTACTAATGGTGAATAGTTAGTAAAAATAACAACAACAACAGAGGACTATTTAATGTCCAACTAATGCATATTTATTTTGAAAGCTAAAGCAAAATTTTCCAATAATTTATTACTTAGATATAACTACAATAGGCATTTTATAATGTTTCCATATTTTTGTTGTTTATTTAAGTATGTGTTATGCTTATAAACCCAAATGTTACCTATTTTCATGCCCTTGGTTGACCCGAGTGCTCACTCTGTATTCAAATAAATCTGCTGGAATCACCACACGGATAGTGTGAGGACACTTAGTTTCTGCAGGTAACAACTTATATTTATCATTTACATTTAGTATCACAAATATCTTATATTAAATATAATAGTTGTTACACATTGAGTAGCTTAATTAAACTGACATTTTACACCGTATCAACATTTTCTTTTGAGGTGTAGGATCAAACCCATGCGCTCAGTAAATTCAAGAAGTATATTTAAAGTACAAATTTATGCCAGGTGTTATGGCACTTGCCTATGTTTCTAGTACTTGGGAAGCTTTTACAGGAGAATCACGGGTTCAAGGCCAGTTTCAGCAATCTAATGAAACTTTCAGCAACCTAGAGAGACTCTTCTAATTTATATTTATTTATTTATTTATTTATTTATTTATTTATTTATTTTGCAGTACTGGGGATGGAACCCAGGGACATTCTACCTCTGAACCACACCCCCAGCCCTAATCATTTATTTATTTAAATCACTGGGGATAGATCAATTTGTGTTTTATTCTTTATTTTGAAACAGGGTCTCACTAAGTAGTGGAGGGCCTCACCAAGTAGCTGAGGCTGACTGTGAACCTGCAATTCTTCTGTCTCAGCCCCCCCCCCCCAAGTACTGGAATTACAAGTGTGCTCCACCACGCCTGGCAGCGAGACTTTATTTTAAATGAAAAATAAAATAGGGCTGGAGGTGTAGCTCAGAGGTTGAATGTCCCTTGGGTTCAATCCTCAGTACCAAAATATAAGAAATAAAGTATATATTTGTAATTTAAAAAGAAAATATTGGGTGTATTCATTCGAGTCATCCCTCCGTGCCAGTCTGGTATGGAGCTGTACCTTTCCTCTGTATTTCTATCTTTTAATAAACTTTTTTAAATCTTCAAAAAAAAAAAGAAAGAAAATATCAATAGTTTGACAGAAGTGGCTTGGTGATGTTCCATCATATTTAAGATAAAAAGAGCCAAACAAATGAAAAATAATAGCATGGACACAACTCCTTACAATTAGTTGCAAAATTGGCATTTCTGTTTCTGCAAGGGAATCTGTGTCACACTAAATTAATTTATTAAATAAAATTACATTTGCTGGTTTGTGGGTTTGTTTGTGTTGGGCTAGAGTTTTATAGTGGTATAAGAGGATGTGAGTTCAGACAGAGTTAAATAATTGTATTATTTAAGTACTTTGTGATTCAAAATGTAATAATCATTGGATATTTATGAGAAATTTTTCCCTTTCTGGGGTGGAGAATTCATGTCCAACATGTCAATATTATATTTAATATTAGATCCATATTTTCGACACTTCTCTCTCTGCATTCAAGATCTCACTCTGTTATCATTGCCCGAAATATCTTGATCCTTAGTTATTTTCTTTCTCTTTTGCATCCTGAACAATCTTTTGGCTTTGTTAGGGTTGTACTGGCAAATGATAGTATTTTTCTCCTCCCCTACTAATCGAGACTATATCTATATTCATATCTCTGTATATCTATATGTATGTAAAACATCAATTCAATAGAAAGTATCTTTAAGCATATTCTATGTACTACTATTCCAAATAAAGTCTTTGATCTAATGAAACATGCCTTCTGAAAGAAAAGATAAACTATGTGAGTCTATTTCCCTCCCTCTGTGTTTGCGTGAATTTTAAACATTCAAAAATATATTAACAAGCCAGGTGTGGTGGCGCACGCTTGTAATCCCCGCGCTTGGGAGGCAGAGACAGGAGGATCGGGCAGGTATGAAGCCAGCCGTGTGCGCTGGCTTAGGAGACCCTTTTTCCAAATAAAAATGTAAAAATAGGTCTGGGAGTGTACCCCGGAGGTAGAAGGGCTTCCAGGAACCCCAGTACCACCAAATAATAATAACAATTAATAATAATAATAATAATAATAATAATAAAAAATATACATTTGCCAGGCGTGATGGCGCACGCTTGTAATCCCCACGCTTGGGAGGCAGAGACAGGAGGATCGCGCAGGTTCAAAGCCAGCCACGCTGGCGTAAGAGAACCTGTTTCAAAAATATAAAATAGGTCTGGGAGTGTAGCCCGGAGGTAGAAGGGCAGGAACCCCAGTACCAACACACACACACACACACACACACACACACACACACACACACACACACAATCTATCTATCTATCTATATATATATACATACACACACATGTTTGGTAGTGATAAAAATCTATGAAGAAAATCAAGACAGATGAGATGATACTCAGAGCTAATCCATGAGTTTTGACTGTTCATTATTAGAGCCAAAACCTGGCAGAGACGAACAGATGGGTGGCCCTGTTTGGTAAGGATTCAGATTCAGTAACGCTCCGTATTAAAGCTGGGTTGAACCTTGGAGTGACCTGAAGTCATGAATAATGCTGTGTTTAAGTCTTACCCTGAGAGGGTCTGTGGCATTGCCTGGGCTGCTCTGGCTTGGTCATTGGGATTTTTAACAATTTCCTCCCTGATTCCAGGAATCCATCTCTTATTGCAAATAGGAAGCTTCTTAGGACAGGTTTTGCATAGGTCAGACTAAGCCAGTCTCCTGCTGGAGTCTCTTCAGTGGCTCTGCAAGGCTCGTAGTGGTTTCCCAAACATGCCAATGGCCCTTGGAATGCTTGTGCAAGTCCAGGGCCTTGGCATCCTCTCCCAGGATATTAAATCAGAATCTCCAACAATAGGAACTAGTGGATCATCTTAGATCCTTTTTAACACTCAGCTTGTGTAATACTGAGTATCTGGTGCCTCAAAAGATACTGCCTGAGTTCCTTCCATGGTATCCAAAGCCCTTTAGTTCAACCTCATCATCATCTGTTCAGCCATGACGGTCTGATTGCATTGCCATTTACAGATTACAGTGCATTCTTGTATTGAAAACTTTTGCCAGAAACAAGCAGACTGCTCTGTGTTTACAATTTATAACAAGTGGCAAAAGGATGATTTTGTTCTTCTTTATGGCTGAATAGAATTCCATTGTGTGTATTTCCCACAGTTTTGCTATCCATTCATCTGTTGATGGTGATCTAATATGCCCAAACTAGGAAACACAAAGGATACCAGTGGGACTCCAGATAATGGAGGGGAAATACCAGCAAAGTTTGAATGGAAAGATAGGAGAGGAGGAAGGCTGATCTTGATTAATGAGGGTCTACATTTGAACATGTGTAAAATTATGAATAAGACATGGTTAACCTGGACAACCATTGGTGGGAGGGGGGAAGGGAAAACAGGGGCGGGGGGAGAGGGCACCAAATATAGTTTAAATGTATACTACTTATGTTCAATAAAAAAATTGTTAAAAAAATAAAATAAAAAAATAAAATATTGCATGCTTAAAAAAAGGATGATTTTGGCGAAAGGTGGGAAACTATTTTGAATACGTATTTTAGAGGTAATTTGTAAAGAGAATCATTTGCAAACTAAGAGTGGATCTGTCCTTAGCACGGTGCAATTTTCTGTGTGTGTGTATGTCTCATTTTATTGCTTATAAAAGTTTCCATCAAGTGTTCTTCCACATAAACTGGTAGACATTTTTGTTATCAAAATATTAATGACATAAGAAGCCTCTGTTGTAATGACAGTATACAAACTTAGATGTATATAGTTAGAGGATTTGAAAAGCTTTTTTTTCCCCCCAAACCATGGCAGATCACTTGATTTTATCATTGCCAAAGAAGGCTGGAAAACTAGGGTCATCTATATTTTATGGAAAATCTGAGGCTCCAAAAAAAAAAAAAAAATCCAGGGATTTTAGAAGGATTATGCCTGGCTGCACAGCTGGTCACCAGCTGAGCAGATCTAGATTTCTGTGTATTCTTAGTACATTTTCCCCACTTTGGCAATCACAGGCTTTCCCCATGTTCTTACTTATAAATTATCCCTAGTATTTTCCTGACAGTCCCCATTAGGTTATAGATCATGAATACTAATTTCCTTTTGCAACTTAAAATACTCTACAAAGTTTGAGAGTAAAGTGCTTCTTTCTTAGTAATGAATTAATGTGGATACTTTTACTTCTTCATACTTAATTTAAAAACACGAGGTTATATTTTAAACCTGTGGCTTATGAAACAATAGAAAAAGTTTAAACCTAGGGACCAAAAAGACCTAGTTTTTGGTTGCTGTTTAGCACTTTTAGACAAATTCTCCATGTATGTTTGAATGGTCAGAAGGAATTTATGATTCAATTATTTTTGTGGGCAATGATGGGAACTTTTTACTTGAATAAAGGAGAAAAGATTCTTTCCGCTATAAGACTTGGTAGTAGAGAGGGAAAAAAAGAGTTTGGTAACTCATAGCTTCCAGAAGATAATTTTTCTCTCTCTGAATTTCTCTGTTAATTTATAATCAGATTTGGGATGTTCTGTTTTTTCTTCCTTGGGTGTCTAGAAGCAGACACTGTGAAAAGTAACTCACCCTAGTCTTGTGTGCACACCCACTAATGAGAGGAGACTCAAAACAGAATTCAGCAAGGGACTGGAGCCCTGCTTTATTAAAGCTCTTAGGGCGACAGATGTAGACTTTGTAAAGATAGTGGGGATTGAACTGGGCTGGGTGTCAGCCTACAGGAGCTGGATGAAGGTCATTGCCTCTGTCTACAAAGCTCTCTCATTCCCTCCCTTGGGTCTGAGCTTACCTGACAACTTCTCGCCAAAGCCGGGCACCGCTTGGCACCCTGTCCTTGCTATTCTGTCTCACAACACTCTGTCCCTTTCGTGCCACTCAGCATAATTTTCAGCTAAGTAATAAGCTGATAATTTTATGATTTCTCCAGTGGACTTTCAATCCACAAGAACAGGATTCCTATCATTTTTCCCAGTAGGCTGTCTTGAGTGCTCAGAGCAATAGTAATTATCATGAGGTGAAGAAATGAATGAGTGAATGAATGCAATTTCCTCCAATTGGAATTCTATTTTCTATCCTTTTTTTTAAATAATAAGCCACAACAAAACTCTTGTTAATATTTTTTCTTTTGTGGAACATTACCACACTCACATCTATCAACAGAAAATAGTATCTTTTCTATTTCTGCTCATTAAAGTCCTTCCATTTCTTTCACTATTTATAATGCAAACTAAAAATTGCCAATTTTATTTTTGTACCCCTCTGTAACGCCCACACTGTGGTCTTCTTCCTGGCAGAATTATGTCTTGCTAACTTGCATGTCCCTTTAGTGCGTGATGGCTAAACATGAAGCAATATTATTAATGGATGGGTAGAAGGACCAGTGGAAAAATGAATCTAAATAGTAGACTTATTCTAGAATAAATGCAAAAATAGTAGTGAAACATCTTCCATAAGGCAAAGGTAATATGTAAGGGTTAATATATGGGTTTAGATCTTTCTGGATGATTCTCAGCTCAGAAACCTCAGTGAAGTGTTTGAAAAGTACTGAAGCAGATTATGGGCATGCTTCTTTGAGGTATTTGATTTTAAGCTAATACTATTCCCTCTCTGAGCTCCAGTTCTTCACATGTAAGCTTGCCTACTTACATGAGAAGCATCTACTTGTTATAAGAAATGTTACATAATTTACTGATTTCTTAGGCTATTAGGATGGTCTTTTATTTTTTATTTTTTCCTGGTGAGGCCAGGAGCTGCTGCAGCCCAAGGATTAGGAGCTGTGCACAATTTGTGATTAGGGTGGTGGAGCAATTTTACCTGACCTGGACATCAAAGGTTGATAACATTTTGTCTCAGAGCCATGGAAAAACAGTGTTTCCAGTGTCTACCCAGTGCCACTTGGCTGTGAGGATAGTGATGTGAATTTGCCTTCTCTGAAGTCCTGTAATTCCATCATTGTGTTCTTGGACATTTCATGTTAAGGCAGATTAATTTTGGAGCTCGATTAAAAAAAAGAAACCTCTAGCTTGTTAATAACAAAAAGACTTACCTATGAAATTTTCTTTTTTTTAAAAAATGTATAATATTTAAAGTAAAAATGTTGATGTTAATTGTTAACCTTTTCTGTATTTTTCTCGTTCATATCTTTGGTGCTATGGATTTATAGTTAGGGTTGAGTCACCTTTACTCAAAATACTTGGGAGGAGAGATGTTCTGGATTCTTCAGATTTTGGAAGTTTTACCCACATAATCATGACATACCGTGAGGATGGGATCCGAGTCTAAATAGGAGATACTCTTTTGTTTCAGAGGCACGCCTGACACACATAACCTGAAGGTAATTTTATATAGTATTTTTAATAATTTTGTGCACAGAAAGACTCTCTGGAACTTTCTACCTGTGCATTTCAACGTTGGATTCGCAGATGGGCGAGGGTATACTATGACTGTTCTACTCTCAGTGATCTTTATCCCACTTTATGTATTTCTGTGTATTTATTGATGGTCGAAGGTAGCGATGGCATCAAACTAGCTAGAAATAGTGAGATGAAAGGCAGGCGAGGGGGACAATGGATAAAGAAGAAACAGAGCACGTAGCAAGTATATGTGTACAGCTGAAAACGTCAGGATTTCTGAGTTTTCTTTATAGAGCCAGTCTTTGGTCTGTAACACAGAAAGTCTAGTATTATGATAGCAGCAAGCCAAAATCATTTATCTAAAATTAGAGCATTCTGCGGTCCTGCTTAGCTCTGAGCCCCGTAGACCTTGCTATGCAGCAACAATTAAGAGAATAGGGATAAACCAAAACACATTTGGAGAAAAGTGTGCACGGAGAGGAAAACTGGGGACTCTGGTACACCATTCTCTTTGACCTTCTCATGCTAATGAAAATAAATCATTACTCTACTGCTGAGTGAAGGCCACTTCTCCGGCAGGACTTCAGGAAGAACTCTGCGCCTGACACTTTCTCTGATGCATTTGGAAGTCTGAACACTCAATTTCTTGCCACTGCCAGCTTTTGAAAATTGGCCTCTCCCCTCCTTGGGATTTAGCAGCAGACTCAGCAATGACTCCAAAGCCCTTGCACATTGGGGGCTTAAGGCCGAGGCTAGGGGCTGTATTTTTCAGGAGTAAGCAAAATGTTAATGTCCTCACTGCAGATGAGGAGAGGAAATGAGACTCTATACCCGGGTGTATCGGTGTATCGCGGGGGGCTCCTGTCTCGGGATTGTCCTGAGCCGTAGCGGGGTTATCTGCGCTAATAACTGTGATCATCTCCGAATTATTCAGTGTCCATTTATTTACTTATTTTTGCCATCAAAAAAAAAAAAAAAAGACAATGCATCGGCCATGAGCCAGAGACAATTCCTTCCCTGTGAAGGTTGGGGCACGCGATGTACATTCAGAGCCACACACATGAGTGGGAAGAAGTCGACTACCACAGCTATTTAATCAGGAGTGTTTGTTGATTTGAACAGAGGCCCTATGCTGTGAAATGAAAACAGAAAACCAAATTTTCTTGAGCAATCTTGCTGTTCCTGCTTCAGGTGCTAGGGCCATTTCACTAAAGCAGCTCAGACGAGAATGTCATTAGTTCTTAAGCCCCAGGTGAATTTGCCACTGTTCCACATGATTAAGCCAGATAATTGTGTGTTGATAGCGAATGTGGTTGGTGAAATACAATTTCTAGGACCTTCCTAAACAAACACAATGTAGGAGTGAGTCAGAGTGCTGTCATTTCGGTCCTTTGTCACAGGTTTTGCACAGGCTGACATCTCTGGTGAGGGCTGGCCACCAATTCAGTGCAGACGGCCATTCTCAGGCTCTTAAAGGTGACCTGGCTTGGAAAGCGAATCACACATCATTCTGCATTCGCTTAGGGAAGACGATAAAGGACATCTCATTAAAGTGCCAATATCCCGTGCCGCCTGCTACTTTTACCTTGCTTTGGACCCTGCATGTAAATGATTTCTTTAAGTTTGTTTTAAGAAAGCATTTGTGATTTCTGAGATCCTTTCTGAAATGTGTAAAAATACCAACGTCTCCAATAATGAAATCAACAACATCTGCCGGTGGAAAATATAGTCAACTTCCAGGGCCAAGTTTTTGGAAGCAGCCAATGTGTTTGCATGTGTGATATTCTTTTTCACATAGAAGTTTCTGGGGATTAAAAAAAAAAAAAAAAACACATGCATTTGTATGTACAAATCAGGTGCCCGAGTCTCAAATTTATAGGAACTATGACTTTTGCTGCTCCTAAATATTGAGGCTCTTACAACTGGTAAAGCTTTTAATTTGTCGTTGGTTGTGTTTGGCACGGGACCTTGGATGGTTTTATTATTCATAGTTTTAAAGGCAAGAGCTACTTAACTTCTCAGAGGGATCCCTTTTGCTGTCAGTGTGAGCATTATTTTTTTCCACTGCCCTCAAATTAAAAAGAAAAAAAAATGATAATAGGCTGCATTTTAGTAGCTTTTCTGTTTTTTTTTTTTTTCTATAACTCGAGCCTTAGGAAGGAAGATTGCTATTGAATTCTGAAGAGAAGAGAAAAGAATGCTAAAAACACGTGCCAAACTCAGTGGTTGGATAAACCATAGCCCCTTCATTGGCATGAAAAATCCCACACATCTCTTCTGTATAGAGATGTTGTGATGGAGCCCATGGTCCTTCAAATGCAATGAAGGACCGTGAAGTCTTGGTGGAGGTAGGATGAGGGTGTGGAAAGCAACAGAAACTCAGAGGAGGGGGCACTAAATAAGGCACAGGAGCCCAGAGGGGGTAGACCGCATTTGTTCCCTAGATATGTTTCCTGGCAGAGAAGATGCTAGAAACCAGGGTGGCCTAATGCCTTGGTATGGTTTGGAAATGAAATATCCCTAAAACGCTCATGTGCTGGCAGTGTGGCAAGGTTCAGAGGTGGGGTGTGGATGGAGGAAGTGTGTCTCTCTGGTGCTGTGGAGGACTAGATCTGTTCCTGGGTGCTTCCTGTCTGTCTGTCTGTGTGTCTGAATTTCTGTCTTACTGTCTGTCAGTCTGTCTGTCTGTCTGTCTGTCTCTCTCTCTGCTTCCAGCTGCCAAGAGTTAAGGATCTTTGGAGTCAGCTGACTTTGGACTATACCTCTGAAACTGAGAGCCAAATAAACCTTTCTAGTTCTGAGTTGATCTTGGGTTTTGGCTCACTAAAGGAAAAGCAAGCTGACACACATCACTTGGCTGGCAGCAAGATAATCTTTAACCCAACCCAGATACTGGCAACCCTTTGGCTTCCAAAGATCAGCAAATTCAATGAGATAAGGCTGAAATGGAAGCACATTGGTATCACCTTGAAGCACTAGGGGCGCGGTGTCGCCCCTCGGTGATCTATTCACCGGAACAAGCTCCTCACTAAAGGAATTTTACTGCATCAAAGAAGCTGGATCACAATACAGTCTAAAGTTAAACCGGGACCTTTTTACACTTAGCGATTGAGGTGATCGAGGGAGAGAAGCCTCCACTAGATATCAGAACTCTGTCTAGCATTTTGGCATCTTGAAAAATCCCCTCGTCTTTTTATAGAGTCATGGAATGCTAAGCATAAAAAGTATATCTTAATAGTAAATTGGAACTGATTTTTGAAAATACGAGATGCAGAAAAATAAGAAGCACTAAAGAAGAGAGCTGTGTAACTGGCATCAGACCTGTTTACATGATTTGTTCAGATTGATGTTCATTTTGAAACACACATGAAAAAAGAAAATTCATAGACCCCTGTCGTTTAAGATCCCAGAAATCCTTTCTGTTAGTGGTGGTGGGTGTGTGGGCCCCTGTGAGCAGGCGGAATGCGGCTATCGGTGGGGCTAATTCCACTCGGATCTTGAGGCTGCCCTTCTGAAAGGGCAGTGATCTGTGGGCACAGCCTCGCTGGCTGCCACCTGCACATGACGGCCTCGTGACAGAGCACAAATGCACTGGACCAAGTGGCACCGAGAGTGAACGCTGGAGCCAAGTCACCAAGCCAACACCCCGTGTGTTTCTTTCCACAAAGTGTAGCCTGTGTTTAAGGGAGACAGGAGAGGGCTGGAGTTGCTACCTAACTAAACGCTGTAATAGAACGAGCCTGGGTACTATATTTGTCCACTGGGCCGATAGCTACAACTGCATGATTTCTCCTCATAGAAACAACAGGCACGCTGTTGAACACGGCTGCCCATGCAGAATCCAGATCTCGACTTTCTCACTCATCCAACTTTGCCCTCGCCTAGTCTAACCCACCTATGTCTACTGATGCCACTAAAACAGGGCATTTGAAATTTAAAGAAATGGTTACATACATTCCATTTCCCCCCAAAAAAGGGTTTTCAGGAGCCTCTAAAACAGAGACTCCACAAGTAGGACTGCATCAGAATGATTAGATTCTGCTCTGCAAAATATTTACGTGGGCATCGCTCCTGTGAGTTTTTAGATGCATTTTTTTTTTTTTGCAGCTCAGAAATGTTTCTCGTTGTTAAGTGATTGAAGCCAAAGACAAGGAAGAGTTAGGGGCAGCCATCATTTTAAAATGAGCTGTTATGGCCCTTAACATTTCATAAGTGATCATAAATTTTAGCTGACAGCTTATTCCTTGATTCCTTTCTAATTAGACACTTAATAATATATATTTCTTCAAGGGGAAAGTGGTCTGGGCTCTTAAGATGCCAGAATCTTGGCTAAAATAAAACAACAGAGGACAGTGTCAGACGTATGATGATTTCACAGAATGGGAGAGTGCTAGACGAGGTCCAGGGTATCATGCTACGAAATTTAGGGGAAACCAGAGTATGTTTTAATCATTTTAAGTAATTTTATCCAAATAGCCTTGCTCATACCTTAAACAGCTTGACACTTTACTGCCGCTCAAACAGGGTTCCAAATGGATCTAAACGGGCTTCATGAATGTGAAGTTTCCTTCTCTACTTGTAATATTTCCAGAAATTGTGCAATTAATTTGATTTGTATGAAGGTGCAAATCATTAGTCACTTGGGTGCTTGTGTTTTAAAGGGATTTGATCTTATTTAACTCTTTCAAATCAATGGCTTCTGGTTAAAAATGTTATTCTGTGAATTTTGAGCGATCAGTCTCCAGGATTGAATTTTTATTGTTTTAAAATTATACATCGGAAGAAGTTGCACTTGAGGGTTTGGTAAATATCATTTCTTTTGTAATAAGGACTTTACCTGTATACTCATTACAAAAATTGCCATGTTATTAACTCTTCTTTAAGTCAAAAGGCCGGTGTATCTCTTAATTTATTTACTTGAATTAGTTTAGAGTAAACCTGTATCCGTGTTATTTATTTTTGTTTTGTTTTGTTTTTTGTTGGTTTGTTGTTTTTGTACTGAGGGGTTGAAACCAAGGACATTCTACCTCTGAGCTACATCCCCATCTCCATTTTTATCTTGAAACAGGGTGTCACTGACTTTCTGAGGGTCTCACTAAGTTTCTGAGGCTAGCCTCAAATCTGTGCTGCTCCTGCCTCAGCCTCCCAAGTATTGGGATTATACACATGTACCACCATGACCAGCTATATTATTGGTTTAATTAATCCTCTTTCAGCAGGATTCTAACACCAGGATTCAAATATTTCTCAGATAATATAGTTATTATTTTTTAAATGGACTCTAAAACTATTCTTTAGATGTTTCAATAGCATTTGAAGCTTGCTGAGAATTAAACATTATCTTGCAATCATTCTGAGAGAAACCTTTGCCTTTGAGAAATGATCAGAGTTCAGGTCGATTATTTTTTATTTTTTATTTTGCAGTACTGGGATTGAACCCAGGGGCATCCTACCTCCAAGATCCATCCCCAGCCCTATTTTTTATTCTTTATTTTGAAACAGGGTCTCACTATGTTGCATCAGGTAGTTTTATATAATTGGAATTTGTAAAGCAGAGCAGAGAATGTGAGAGAGAGAGAGGGAGGGAGAGAAGAAGAAGAAGAAGAAGAAGAAGAAGAAGAAGAAGAAGAAGAAGAAGAAGAAGAAGAAGAAGAAGAAGTTTATTACATTCTAACTATTCAGAGTAATGGAATTTTCTTGCACATCTAGGGCATTCAGTAGAAACCAGCAGGGCAAAGCCTTATTAGTATGGCTAAGTTATCTATCACCCAACAAAGGCTGCACTAGGTTCAGCCTAATATATCTTAAAATAAGCATCTAAATGATACAGATAATATGCAAGTAATACCAACAAAATCCAACAGTATGTATATAGTCACAAAATCACAACAAGTTGTGACATCCAGTATGGATGGGAACATAACCTGAAGCAAAATCAGTCAATAGAAACAGACACATAAACGCGGTTGCCTTTAGCTGGCAAGGAGTTTAAAGTGCTATGATGAGTATATTCAAGAGCTTAAAGAAAAGCCACGAGCGTACTGAAGTCTATTAGTCTGGGTTCTCCAGAGAGACCGTAGAACGTAGAGATAATGATAGAAAAGGATTTCTTAGATTGGCTTAACAAACAAAGTCTGAATAGTTCCCAGTAGTTGTCTGTAGGCTGAAGGGCCAGAGAAGCTGCAGCTGCTTAGTCTACGAGGTTTCAGGATAAGAGAGTTGAGCGATGCAGCCCCAGTGTGAGCCTGGGGGCTTGGAGGACCCCCGGGAGCACAAGGCAGAAGTCTCTGTCCAAAGGTGGAAAAATCTAGAGTCTGAAACCCTTGGGTGATGGCAGTAACAAAAGACATATCTGCATAAGAAGTGTGGAGTGTGTGTGTGTGTGTGTGTGTGTGTGTGTGTGTGTGAGAGAGAGAGAGAGAGAGAGAGAGAGAGAGAGAGAGAGCTTTCTCCCTTTCTCCCCTTTTCCACTTTTTCCTCCATCTGGACCCCCAGCCTCTTGAGCGTGGATGCTGCCCCTATTCGGGTGAGATCTCCCCTGCTCAGTTCATTGACTCTCAGGTCAATCTCTGGACACATCCTCAGATGTGTGCTTTTCCATTTTCCCAGGCATCTATCGATCCACACAAGTCGGCAACTAAGGTGAGCCACCCCGTGGAGATAGAAAGGGAAATAATAAGAAAAAAACAACAACAAAATCACATACATGAAAAAATGCTAGATCTGACATGAGGAATTCTAGGATTGGATTCATAGCAGATTAGATGCTGTAGAAGAAAAGACCGGTTAACTTGAAGGTAAAACCATAGAAAATATTCAGGGGAAATAAAAGACTCTAGCAAAATAAACAGACGTGTGGGACCACATGAAGCGGGCTCTCATGTGTGTATATATAGATTTGGAATTCCCAAAGGAAGATTTGTGAAATCAAGCAATAATGACATAAGAATTTCTAAATGTAATGCAAACGATCCAAGAAAATAAATCCAAGGATGATGAACACCAAGATTCATGGCAGTCAAGTTGCCAAATACCATTTAGACAGTAAAAATCTTGAAATGTGCTAGAAAAAAAAAATCCACATTATGTAAAAGGGAACAAAGATGTGAATCCATCCCAATTATGAAATTGTGTAAGCCAAAAACAAAATAAATGAGCCATTTAAAAACACGAGAGAAATGAAGCAGTCGATATAAAATCCTATATCCTGTGAAAATATCTTTCAAAATAAAGGCAAAATAAAATGTTTGAAACAAACAAAGGCTGAATTCGACTTTTTTTTTATCAGTGGACTTGTACTCCCATAAATAGTAAGGGAAGTTCTTTAAAGAAAAAATGCCAGGTGGGGAGTCAAATTTATACAAAAAAAAAAATGGAGAATGTCAACAGTGGTTCATATAGGGATTAATATAAACTATGTGTTTTCATTAGTATATTATTTGAAAGCTAATGTACCATCTAACAGCAAAAGCAATGACAACCTACTATAGGGTTACAAACATACATAACATACAGGACAACAGAGACACAGAAGCCAGCAGTGGGAAACGGTGGTCTATTGAAAGGTTCCCACAGTACATAAGTAATGGTACACTGTTATTTTAGGTAGACCATGATAAGGTGAAAACATGTATTTTTAAATGCTAAAGCAACTACCCTGGATGAAAACAAAGACATATGGGTAAAAACAAACAAATAATAAAGTAAAATAAACAAAAAACTAAAAAAGAAATCTCCCCCAAACACAAAACTATCAAGATTTATCCTACCAGGAAAATACACACCTGGGAACTGTTGAATGAGACCATAGCACGGTACGCTGATTTATTGGGAGTATTTGTGCATAGAATACAGTCATCTTGCCCTTTTCAAACTCATTCTACAAAAATGACTGAATATACCGTGTACTAATTACTTTAAACAAGTGGATACCAGGGTAGAACACACTGTGGATTTGGGGGCAGCTCACCTTGCCACTTTGGCAGAAAACAAAGTTTTCTGTGCTTTTGTTGAAATAAATTCTGGAACAAGTAAAGTTCTTCTGAAAACACAAACAGAAACACCATCCTAGTTCAGTTTGCTGCAGGTGCTGGGAGAGTGTTTCTGAACACAGATTGCTACAGCGAACTTCTTCTCTTGCATGATGCAGTTGTCATTCATCTTAGAGCATTTATACCTCTAGGCTGTGATGATTTCCAAGGTCATTAGGATGCTCATCATCATGGCCTTACTTGAGTAATTCAGACTCCCTTGTTATGAACTGAATGTGTTAAAATTTCATAGAAGTCCTAACCTGAAGTGTGTGGCCTTATTTGAAAATGAGGCCTCTAAGGAAATAGTTAAGGTTAAATGCAGTCATAAGACTAGTGTCCTTATAAGACACTGGACAGCTGGCTCTCTCTCTGCACACAGTCTGAGGAAAGGTCACATGAGAACACAGTTAGAAGGCCATTGTCTGCAGCCCAGGAGAAAACGTTCTCACCAAATGCAGTTCTTCTGGTGAGCTTAGACTTTCAGCCTCCAGAACTGGAAGAAAATCAAATCTTGTTGTTCAAGTCCCCCTGGTCTGTGTGTTTTGTTATAGCGGCCTGAGATGACTAATACATTCCTGGATAACAGAAGCAGAATATTTTGAAACCATTAGTCTGGATGTTATCTGTAACTTGCTCTCAATGGAAGTCAAGGGATATTTAGTCATTTCTTTCCCATCATTCTTAAAATTATAATTGTGCACCTCTCAGTCCTGCCAAACCCCATACATAGCACCGCCTTCTAGACTGGGGTTTAATCACCTTTTCTCTGCAGTCTGATGGGGTATAAAGTGTACGAGCAAATGCTTTTTGAGAGTGCATCATCGTCTTCTTTATTCCTTTCACTTACTTTTTACTCCTTTAGCTAAAATGAATATTGTTTCTATGCTATCATTCTGCTTTACTGCATGTTGACAGCACCACAAACAAAGATCATATTTACTGTAAGCATGTCTTGCCTATGAACTAAATGGGATCTCCTTGGTGTTCCAGCGAGACCGCCTTCAGTTCACTAGATTCAGATACAAGACACCAACTAGTCCAGCGTAGCCTGCTTGGTCATGACGGCAAGTAGCTAGTAAAGATCAGGGGAAAGGAAAATGCTGCTAATGAAGCTGAGTCCTTTCAAATCCTGTCACTTAAAAATAAAATCCACCTGGCGTGGTGGCACACGCTTGTAATCCCGGCGCTTAGGTGGCGGAGACAGGAGGATCGCGCAGGTTCGAAGCCAGACGCGCTGGCTTAAGAGACCCTGTTTCCAAATAAAAGTATAAAATAGGTCTGGGAGTGTAGCCCAGAGGTAGAAGGGCTTCCAGGAACCCCAGTACCACCAAAAAAAAAAAAATCCAACACTTTTTTAAACGTGTGTGTGTGTGTGTGTGTGTGTGTGTGTGTGTGTGTGGTACTAGGGATGGAACCCAGGGGCTTTCTTGCTCTGGGCTATTCTCCCAGACCTATTTTTATATTTTATTTGGAAACAGGACCCCACTAAGTTGCTGAGAGCACAATCCTCTTATCTCAGCCTCCCAAGTGCTGGGATTACAAGTGTGTGCCCCCACACCTGCCTGACTTTTTCTACATTTTTAATTTAAATGAATAACTTAAATCAGCATTGGTATCTTTATTTTTCATTTTGCTTATTATTGAACCATGAAACTTTTAAATGCACTAGGTCATCTGAGTTTTCCCATCCTCATCCTCTATCAGGACAAATCATGACAGGAAGCATAAACTTGTAAAAGGATTTTGTAGTTTTCAACTTTGAATCTCTTCCTCCTGTTAGTTACCCTTGAAAAAGTGACTAAGAAACAAATGGAAGGAAAATAAATATTCAGACTGTTCTTTCCCATGTACTGTTTAAAAGAATTGAAAACAAAACAAAAAGATACTCACTCTAAGGTCTAGCTCTTAGAGTAGCATTTGACATATAGTAAGTATTCCAGAAGAATCATTGCTCGAGGAGTGAATAAATTATGAAAAGAATTGCCAGGATGCTTTGGAGGTACTGAAAAGTGATGCTTCTGAACTAGACTGTACTAAATGAGGTTTACAAATTCACAGGTTAAGAAATGTTTAAGCCGGGCGTGGTGGCGCACCCTTGTAATCCCCGCGCTTGGGAGGCTGAGACAGGAGGATCGTGCAGGTTCGAAGCCAGCCTCAGCTACTTAGTGAGGCTTTCAGCTACTTAGTGAGACCCTGTTTCCAAATAAAATATAAAAAAGGTCTGGGAGTATAGCCCGGAGGTAGAAAGCCTCTGGGTTCCACCCCCAGCACCCCCCCCCAAATACCTATTTACTTTTCCCTTTTACTGGTGTATTGTAATCATAGCTCTTGGTGCATTTCAGAATGATAGAGACATACACGCACACAAAACCCATCCCACTCCTCCCTCCCCACCTTCCACGTCAGCACAGTGATTGTCTCAGATGAGTCTGTGTACGTACATCATGTCCAGGGAGCTGTTTCTCTCTTCAGTCCTTTTTTCCTCCTCCTTCCCGGCTCCCTCTGTTAGGTCCCTTCCTTCTCTGTACTAAGGTTTCTCTTTAGTCTGGAGTCTCTCCTGTGTTTCAATTTCTCCCTAGCTTCCGCATATGAGGGAGAACACCCTACTTTTTCATTTTTACTTTTTCTCTCAAAGAAATATTGTTTACAATATGAAAGAAAATATCTTTATCTTAAGTGTGTAATTGGAGGTGAAACTACCTCACAGGACAGTATGGGAACTCACAGGCAAAGCCTCACAGATTTCTCTGGTTATCATGGATGCCCCCTCATCAGCATCTCAGGTATGAACTCATGCCCTAGTTCTCACCATGTTTGTACCTACTGTTTTTTCTTTTTTTTTTGAAATGCTTTTATTTTATTTCATTATATTTTTATGGTGCTAGATATCGAACTCAAGGACATTCTACCTCCAAGCTACACTCCCAGCCCTATTTTTTTTTAATTTTGAAACAGAGTCTTGTGTCTTGTTAGGTTGCTTGTCTCATTCTTCCTCTCCTCCTTCATCCTCTTCCTTCTCTTCCTCCTCCTCCTCCTCCTCCTCCTCCTCCTCCTCCTCCTCCTCCTCCTCCTCCTCCTCCTTCTTCTTCTTCTTCTTCTTCTTCTTCTTCTTCTTCTTCTTCTTCTTCTTCTTCTTCTTCTCCTTCGGTTTTTCTTTATGCCTTGGAACTTTGTAGAGAATAGCAGGAGATTAACTTCCTCTAAAAGAATAGTGACAAATAAGAGTTATTAAGAATATAAATATTTCTTTGGAGCTATCTGCCTGTCATTGAAATATTATCCCCTCCCACATACATGATCTGTGTCTATAATTTATGGGTCCTAAATTCCTTCATCTTTAATCATCCATTAAAATCTGCAGTGTTGGAGGAGCCAGTTTATGACATAAAGTAGAATGAACATTAGAACATTATTTATAAAGTAGGATGAGCATTATTTTCATTGATCTGGACCCTGGACATGGTTAGAATTTTATGTTAGACCTTAGCATGATGTGGCATCTTGACATCTCCAAATAAATGCTGTTCCACTCAGCATTCTTGTAGCTATGATATAAAAGAATGCCCATGTAACTTAGAGGAAAGACATTTTATCTTCTTACTGTTAGGGTTCAGTTCATGTGAGGCCAGGGATCGCAGATCTCAGTGCATGGAGAGAGGGAGAGAACATGGGCTGAGCTCCTCACATCATGGTCACCAAAAGTATGACAGCAAGCAGAGGGAGGAGGAACCACATCTAATCCCCAAGACTGTGCCTTCCAGGGACCCACTCCTTCAGCCACACCCTACAGCCTAGGCCACACCCCAGATAAATCTGTTATATTAGATTCATCCACTGCTGGGATTATAACCCTCAACACTCAACTCCATCAACTCCAAACATTAATAAGTAAGCTCTCTAGAGAACATCTTATATCTAATTATAACAAATGCTAAGTAACAGCAACCTTCCAGGAGGCTGGTATGGCATGGGATTTCTTGTGAAATTCACAAGCCTCAATCTCCTTGGTAATTGCCAACAACATCTTCAAGTTCTAGAAGTTTGTCCGTCAAGATACAAGCATCATGATATACAAGACGGGAATGTGCACTAAGCTCTTTTGACTACTGAGACAGGCAGGATGTAAAACAAGGTTGTTCATTAGTTTGCAGGGCCCCAGTTTTGTCTCACTGCTCACAGCCTGGAAGGCCCATCTTCAGAGATAGCAAGATTTCTTAGGTTAACCCAGATACTAGTTTTCTTCCAGAGCAGAATTACCTATATCAGCCACTAGAGGCCAGATTACTGTTTGAGAGGGTAAAATGGCTGAGGGATGTAGTTCAGAGGTTGAGCCCTTGCCTAGCAAGTGAGAGGTACCAGTTCAATCCCTAGTACCAACTGGGGAAGCAACAAAGGTATGGGATGTTGTGAACTCTCTGTGTGGCTGTTCTTTCACATAGAAACAAAGATCTATGATGTCTTCTCTTGCACTGGTAGGCCAAAAAAAGAAAGAACAAATAACCTTATTTATTTCCCTTTTCCAGTAGGAACTCCAGAAGCTTTGGTTCCTAATTTATTATGCAGAATAAAAGAAAGGACAACAAGAAAGCAACAACAACAAAAAATAAGGGCATGGAGAATATTAAGTGAGACAGGATGCTTTTGAGTTCATCGGCCAAGCCACCGTGTTTTCTGCAGGGGAGCAGATTAAATCTGCCTAAACACTTCATTTCCCTAAGGTGCCTGACTACATGAGAATGATTCAAGGTCCACTGCTTCAAGTGATGGCGCTTTCCCACCTCACCAGCCCACCCCCTGTAGTCTTTATCAAATTTAAATGACCTGTGCTCACCAGGACCCACACATACAGTTGTGTGTTTTGTCTAGGTATGTCAGATTTTAGATGCCTAGTAAACTTTTTATGCATGAAGCCATGGCTAGGTAGCTCAGGATACAAATCATATTTTAATATTATCAGTGAGGTTTCAAATGAACTCCCCAGGGTCTCCAGCAGTGGGGGCTTTGGCATGCTTTTCAGCTCAGAAACCTGAATAATTCTCAAATCCAACTTTTAGTTATAACGCTGATGGGATGGCTGACCAATAAATCGGGGAGGCAGAGGGCTGTGGCATACTGTTCAGAGGGCTTCCTTCGGGTCAGAACACTGCCCGGCTCCTGGCCTGACAGAAGCTACAAAGTCCTAAAAGAAAGTCCCAGCTCCCTGCACATGCAAAACTGAAACCATGCCCAGGCTCACGCACTCCTCAAACATCTCAATTCTTTGGACCTCAATTGCATCTGGGAATTCCTGGATGCTCAATGAATCTGCAACCAGACAGTATAATACCTTTTCTCTCTCCACTTTCAATTTTCCCCTCCTTTGACTCTTCTCTAAAAAGTGCCCACAAGCACTTACATAAGTGGAAAGAATGTCCGCGTCTTGGCTGGAAAAGGTGTTTAGACCTGTGTGGAGCTTGGGTGAAGGTGAAAGTTGTCAGGCTGTGAAAAATGGCATCGGTGTTGGCTGACCTGAAATAGGGCTGTAAAGTTCTATTCCTCACAAAGGCAAGATATATTATTGCTGTAGCGCCATTATTCCGCTCCATCACTTTTAAACCTTGTTCCCATTATCTGCAAGTTAAATATAACCCTATGTAAAAACAGGAAGGACAGCACTAAGTTGTCCAGCTTAACAGCACACACTTAAAACATAATAGAGCACTTGTTACCGTATTTTATGGAACGGAAACTCCAAATGTAAAGATGTATTAAGGAAATATCTCAAAGTTATTAGGGAAGGATATTTACAATTACAGATTGCTTTATATTATGCTTTTATGAACATCTCAGGAAATGAAATAGCCCTCAGCTGTAGAGAGTGAAGAGGGAGGTAATTTTCCTTAATACGGGTGATAAAATTAATCTGATTGAAATCGCTAGCGATTATTTCGCAGAATACTGAGTGGCAGTACAATCACTTACACTCTTTTATATTTTTTTAGTCAAAGCTCGTGTAGATGAAAGCTAATTACAAAGTAGTGATGTGAAGCGCTAAGAAAATAGTTTGTATAGCGTGGAACAGGCAGGGCTAATTGGGGTTTGTGATTACACAGATTGTTGTTAAGGAGAATTAACTACCAGCAGTCTCTCCTGCAAAGCTTCTCATCAACGCAAAGTAAAAATAGACACTGGATCTGTTATTTATCTAATTATGCCTTGAATATTTTCACAAGCGCCTTACACACTCTCCAATGGTTTGTTGTTCAGAAACTTTCGGTGCCACGCTGCTTGTGATCAAAGTGTCAATACAAGTTTTTCCGATGCTGGGACCTCTTCTGATCACTCTGCCTAGATCCCTGCTTGCAGGTGCTGGCCCTGAGCCGTCCCGCTGCGCAATCGATCACCTGGTGTGTTGGGAGAAGGGGACGGAGTGACAGGGGATGGTCCTATCACAGGACTTTATGGAGAACTTACAGGCCACCAGTTCAGAGTGTTTATAACAGGGTTGACTTTAAAGCAGGCAACAGAGAGAACTCAGAAGAGCTCTTATGTCTTCAGTGTGAGTTCATTAGACAGGTGCTGGGTCTCTCTGACCCGGGGCTACAGTTTATCACTTTCTTCCTGCTGCACCCCTGATCTTGACAGTCTCCAGAGAATCCTCATGGATGAAATATATCAAAGCTTCTCTTACACAGCCCTGAGAGTTGCTGATTAGCTCCCTTTGCACCTGTGTAGTTGCTGTTTCTTGAATCGAGGAGAATCTAGCAGGTTCTCAGTGGACTCACCAGGACCCCCACTGGACCTGTGTTTCCTTCTTGGTCCCTCAGCCATTATCCCGCCCTCTCCCAACTCAAGTTTGGTTTCCCATTTCAGTCATGGCTTTTTGTTTTGTTATTTTGTTGTTGTTGTGTTGTTTTGTGAGCACTTACTGAGGGCCTCCTACGTGGACCAGTCCAATCTCTAAGAGCAAAATAACACGGTCCTGGGGGTCTTATGGTGTTTCCTTGTGGCCACGCTGTTGGCATGTGAACGGTGATGGGAGCCAGTGGGGAGTGGTGAGCTCAGGAAGGAGCCTGGAAATGAAGCTGTATGCATCTTAAATAGCTGAAACAACATCGCCTTAAGATGTCCTTTTAAAAGTCGTTTTCTGGAACAACTTTGCAATACAGAACATGCAAATTTATTGACAAGGAGATATTTTTCTGAAGAGAAGGTATCTTCTGCGAGCTTCATTTGAACGGTGACAAACGGCATTTCTCAGGATATTAGCAGGCACTCATATAAGGACATGGTGTGAGCATATAGCCCTCTGAATTGGGCAATATTCCCCAGCTGCCGAAAGCAAACATAATAGCTTCACAAACTGCTCTAATAGACCTAAGATCAACCAGTAGCATACATTAGCAAAACGACTTAGAGATTGCAATGCTTACTTATTTGGTTAGGGTTTTTTTTCCCCTCTTATTCATCTTGTCTGCTCTTTTGTTTAATCTTCATTATTAAAATCATCCGGTTGCAGTGGGAAATTATGAGCTAAGTTTCATTTCCAGCATGCCAAACTGTAAAGAAACAGAAAAAGAAGGAGAAAAATACACATTCTTCCCTTCATTTGCTCTAGTTAGCTTCTGAGAAAGTTCTTCTTGTGTGGATAAATATAGCTAGTTTCCCAAATTGAATTTCCTGCATTATTATTATTAACAGTTTGCTACGACCAATATGCTCCTCGGCAGTCTGTGGGTGATATCGGTAACTTCACTGCCTTCCTATGTGAAAAGAAGATAAAAATTATATTATATGGGTGTATGCAAATTACCGAGGGCCTGGCCTTGAGTTCCAGTAATTCTTACATGTGCCTCTACATTGTCCATTTGGAATGACAGGTACTGAAAATTAAATGGTTTCCAATAAAAATCCTGTAACCTGAAACAAATCCCCACCGAATAATTACAGTATCTCACCCATAAAAGGTAATCGTGTGTCTTCTATTTTAGAAGAAGCCTCTATCCTCGATCGGCATCAATGGAGCTCTGGCTAGACTGGATCTTTAATTCTTATGAAAGAGACATAACGCTCATGCTTCATGAAGAAGCCTGCTGCTGGGGCTGGCAGCCCTGATAGTCACAGTGTTCTAGGATCAGAACTGAACTCATTACCTAACGTGAGAAATTTTTATTTTAGACACATCAGAAATAAGCATCCTCATGCCAGGAATGGTAGCGCATGCTTCATAATCCCAGCACTTGGCAGGCTGAGACAGAAGGATCATGGTTCGAGGACAGCCTCAGCTACTACTTAGTGAGGCCCTTTACAATGCATTGAGACCCTGTTTCAAAATAAAGAATAAAAAATAGGGCTGAAGGTGTAGCTTGGAGGTCAAATGGCTCTGGGTTCCATTCCTAGTATTGCAAAAAAAAAAAAAAAAAAAAGAAAGAAAGAAAGAGAGAAAGGAAGAAAGAAAGAAGCACCCTCATTCCCCAGACGCAACTAGTTGGCTATAATGTCTAGCTCCTTAAGAAGGATTCACCTTCCTTTGTATTGTCTTTTGTTATGGCGGGGTATCATAAACCCAAACTTCCCATTTTTATTGTCTTTGCCTGTGAGCAAAACAAACTGTTAACGTCAGGGAGGAAATTTCTCCTATCATTTTTTTCAGTTACAAATGCACCATTTCCTGCAACGTGGTAGAGACAAGGGGCCAGGATTTGAGGAAAAGAAACCTGAATTTAGACCCTGGTTGGTCCCCTAGCCAACTGACCCCTTGGGCACGGTAGTATTTTCCCTGACTCTCATTAACCCCCTCCACTGCAGAAGTCTGATTGCAAGAGAACTTTATAAAGATCAAATATGTTATGGCTGCACAATGATTGTCTGTCTTTCTTGTGGCAATTAGTCCAGAATGTGGGGTACAGTCTCAGACCACAGTGTGGTGAACCTTCTTAAAGCTTCACTATTCTTTCAACGCAAGAAGGTTGGGGCAAAGATTTAAGGCATGTCATTTAGAAGATAAGCCTTGTCAAAAATGATGGAGAAACAGAGTTATTTTAAGAAAGAAGGTGCAGAAAATACAAGCTGGCAAATCTCATAAACTGGGAATCCTCTGCGATATAACGGCAACAGTAGTTAGGTTCTAATTTTCTATAATATATTTAGAATATAAAGGGCCTCCTGTCTCTTGTAAAAGAAAAAAATCTACAAATCACTGCTAAAACACAAATAATAGTCACATTAAAAGGAACAAATTATAACACTGAAATATGTCCTTGGTCTAGAAACAAGGAAACAATGTAAAAGTGGCACTGCATACCACAAAAAAGATACGGCTTAATGATATGTATTAAAATAATTACTTGTAGTTATCAATTCTCCTCAGATAATTTAGTGAACTTGGTTTCATGACTATCTGGCTTGCCAGCTCTCCAGATATTCTTCTGAGAATTTTAACATTGGTGTCATTTTTTTCTCCCTCCTAAGTGGTAAAAAACGGAAAAGTCAGTTTCTGCTCATAGAATTTGATAACATCAAAACTCAGCTCATGGACTAAAACAAGCACAGAATTTTGTCAACGTACAATGAAAAATATTAATATCTCGAGTAAATGTTACTTATTGACTCTCCAGCCAAGGCCAAATATTATATAATGAATGAATATCCAGATATCATTTTCATTTAGTGATGTCAGATTCATTGTGATAATTATTTTAAGAAAATGTCTAAGCATATTACTCTCAAAATATCTATGCAATGTGTTGAAGATAACAATTTATAATTTCAACATTTTGCATTTTTATAAACAGCTCAATTTAATATCCTCTGTTCTTATTACTCAGTGAATGTAAGATTTGGAACTAGTGAATTAGAGTAAATAAGTCAAACATATTCATTTCCAATTATATAAACTTAAAATATTATTCAAGTGATTTCATGCGATTTCTCTTTACATAACCATATATATCTTGATCATATAAGAAATTATTTTTACTACAGAAGAATTTACTCCATTACTATTATATAATAAACTATATAATAAATATTTTTACTTCTGACTCTGATTATATAGAACATACAGAAAGGGTAAAAATGTTGAATTTAGAGTTACTTATAATTAATGTCAGATTTTTAAAAAGTAGGTTAACAGACAGATGTGTGGTGGCCCATGTCTGTAATCCCAGTACTAGTGAGGGTAAGACAGAAGGATCCCAGGTTCAAGACCATCCTCAGCAATTTATTGAGACTCTCAGCATTCTAGCAAGAACCTGTTTGGAAACAAAAATAAAAATGTTCTGGGTATGTAGATCAGATGTAGACTGCCTCTGGGTTCAATCCCCAGTATAACAACAAGAAGAAGAATATAGGCTAAAAGGACTATATCTATCAAATCTATTTTTATTTATAAATTTTAGAAATATACTATATATAATAAATGCAGCATATATAATCAATGGCATTGGATCTCATGTAGAATGTAGATAGTATTTGCAATAAACGTTGGGTCTAAATAATAATACAAGTTATCTTAAAGTATCTTAAAAACCTTTGTAGATAACATGACTGAAAATCATGATATTGTCTAAATATTTTCATTAAGTTTAGCACAATGTACACGTTACACGTAATTCAACGTTTTGAAGGTGATAGACACATGAGTAGGTTGTGTGTGTTCTAATAAAATCACATGCCAGTGGGTAATATATAGTTTAATTTAAAATTATGAAAGAGAAATTAAGTTTTTTAACTTCAACATTCTTGGTTGCACTTTATTTCTCATAATTTCCAGAACGTGACAATGTTCTTATAGAAAGACTGTTAATACCAAGATAAAAAACATTGGACTAGAATTGTTTTCACTGGGCCCATGGAAATCTTTTCTGTTTGAAAAATTAAAGAGGAAGAAAATGGTGACTGTGGAACACAGCATATCTCAGTAGCTGTAACAAAAACCAACTACTGAGAAGGCAGCTCCTGGAGGAAAAAAAAATGCAGTGAAGATACTTAGGAATGAAAACACAAAATAGGGAACCACGGCGGAAGAATATCCACAATTCAGATTTGCAAGGTCCACAGCAAAGAGCCCAAGTGCGCGCAGTTGACCTGGTTGACCACCATTGACCACGATGCTGGCTCCTTACCCTCAAGAAACTTCAGCAAGTAAACCAAGGACTTGAAGTGCAGTAAGCGGCGGCGGAGCTACAACATTTTAAGTGACCAGCCCCACGCTTCGGGGATGGAGAAAAAGATCTAAAAGCCTGTGTGCTCACCAGAAACTGGCACCTAAACAGGCGCCCTGTGCCTCCAGAAACCTGGCCCACAGGACAGCACGTTAATCATGCTCCTCAGTGGACGACTCTCCAGAGTAACTGTAAGGACTCCGGCAGGCTGAGATCTGGCGGCCCATCCCTGAGGTGGTTGGGTTACACCCACAGACATGGGAAAGGCCTGTAGTCTCTAGAGCACAGTACATGCACAGGGTCACAGGGGGTCACTCTGAAATTACACTGGATACCCTCTGTCAGTGCTGGTAGGGAGGAGCAGGTCCAAGGATGAAAGGCACAGAGCCGTGGCCCAGAAAGCACAGAACCTACTCCTGGAAAGTGCAGAGTTGAGGGCCTGAAATTACAGAGCACAGGGCCAGAGATCTCAGAGCCCAGGGAGAAGAGTGGGGGAGCCCTGGATCACAGAGCCTGGGGTGGGGAGCAGGAAGCTCAGGGCTGGAGAGCAAAGAGCCCAAGGTCAGAACGCTCAGAGCACAGGGCCAGAGCACATGGAACCCAGGTCTCCAGTGCACAGAGCCCAGGGCCTGAAGGTGTCAGAGTCCAGAGCCCGAAAGTGAAGAGCCCAGGGTCAGAAAACTCAGAAACCTGCATCTACACAGAACTAATTACAGTGACAACACCACCTTGACACTTGAGACAAATCTGTTAGAGGTGAGGGGGAGAGCGCAAACACTCATAAAGTGGGTTCAAAAGCTGACAATAGATTACAGAGAAAATGAGAGATATTGAAACTACTCCAGAATCTACTACAGTGAACTGACATTTTTTTTTGTGTGTGTGTGGTACTGGGGTTCCTAGAAACCCTTCTACCTCTGGGCTACACTCCCAGACCTATTTTATATTTTTATTTGGAAACAGGGTCTCTTAAGCCAGCAAGGCTGGCTTCAAAATAAAAATCAATTACAGGCTGGTTGTGGTGGCCAATGCTTATAATCCCAGTACTTTGGAGGCTGAAACAGGAAGATCACAGGTTGGCAGACAACCTCAGTTACTCAGTTTCAGAATAAAGAATAAAAAATAGGGTGGGGTTGTAGCTCAGAGGTAGAATGCCCCTGGGTTCCATCCCCAGTATTGAAAAAAATCAATTACATTGAAAGCTTAAAGTTTCAGTTTCTCACATCCTTTAAAGATTTAAAGAAATCTTTAAAGCATCACACATTATAGGTTGTCATGACATGACATTAGAGAAAGCAATACAAATTTGACACGGCTTTACTTCCTTTTGTTTCTTTGTTTGTTGTTTGCTTGCTTGTTTTTTAATAGAGTGACTGACAAGGGCTTCCAATGTTGTTTTCAGAGAACTTAAAGATCTTTAAATGGAGAGCAATCTAAATGTTACCTTATATGATGTAGCTGTTAGTTAGATTAGAGAAGGGAATGGAATGGATAGGACCTAGAAGTCTTCCTGAAAAAAAGACACAGAAACTGCCTCGCCCAGCTGTGGTGAGAGACTTTGCAGCCTTTACAGTGCAGCTTAAATCCCAGTCGGAAAATTCCAGTGAGGCAGGTGTAGCAGAGTTGCCTTAACTGGTGAGAAAACCAGAAGTGACCGTCCTAAAGTACTATGCCTGAGGAGGAGGGTGGGATTTGTGGTTGGTGTAAGAGCTCACCAGATGGCTTTGGGAGCTTCCTGGTAAACTCACCCAGTAAAACCTTTAGGTTTACCCTGTGTCCCTTCAAAGGAAATCTTTCTTTTGGGGGTGGCAAGAATTGATAGAAACCCACCATGCAGTGATGTAGCCACCTCCCCCAACCCTCAGGTTGAAAACAAGCAAGAACTTTCATTCTGCAGCACTGAATTAGGAGTCTCCTAAACCCAGAACTGAGCTTGAGATAAAGGCCTTGGCCGACCCCAAGTCACTGGGTCCTCTGGAGAAGTCACACATTAAGTGAGCTAGAGCCAAGAAAGCAGGTGCCCGGGGACCTCTAAAATCTAAACATTTGAAAAAAAAAAAAAAAGAATAAGCCGGGTGTGGTGGCACACGCTTGTAATCCCAGCATTTATTTGGGAGGCTGAGACAGGAGGATTGTGGTTTGTGGCCAGCCTCAACTACTTAGTGAGGCCTTTGGCAACTCAGTGAGACCCTGTTTCAAAATGAAAAATAAAAAATAGGGCTGGGGGTGTAGCTTGAAGGTAGAATGCCCTTGGGTTTCATCTCCGGTATTGCAAAAACAAAACAAAACAAAACAAAACAAAGAATGAAGTGGGCCAGGTGCAGGGAAAAGAATCCCTAGGAACAGACAACTAAATGCTATCCCAGAGCAAATGAGGAGCTGAACTCCATGTATACTAATCCAGTGGGGAAGAAGGTTGTGCAAAGAAGATTTGCTCAAGGAAAACAGAATGTTTACTGGAAAGCATCCTGTCGTAGAAGGCATTTTTTCCTCACCCTGAAAAATTAACTGGTGTCAGCTAAGGCTGAAGAAGGATGCCATGATTGCGCGCAGAATCCTACAGTTTCATATAACTGGGTTGCAAACTAGGCATGCACACATGATAGGAGATAACCCTAGTAACATCATGAACTTTCTTGAGGGTCAACCTAAGAAGTAAAAGTCTCCTTAAGAACAATAGCAACAGACAGATCTCCCAAAGCACAGAGCATGGTTGGGTACTTTGCCTCCCTTCCTTCCTTCCTTCCTTCCTTCCTTCCTTCCTTCCTTCCTTCCTTCCTTCCTTCCTTCCATTTTTGTGGTGCTGGGATGGAACCCAGGTCCATATACATGTCAAACAAGCACGAAGCTGCACCCCCAGCCCTGGCTGTTCTAATTTTTGATAGATCATCTACTCAAGTAGTTTCTTAGCCATTTAATGGTAAGTACTGAGCACGTACTACCGGCCAGGCAGGGATCTGCAGTTGCTGTGATTATAAAAGTAAACTTAGGATGACCTGTTGAACACACCTTTCACTTTGAATTGTCCCAGGTTCTGTGAGCACCAAGACATCAAAGACATAATCTTTGTTCTCAAAGAACTGCTGCAGGAACCTCCGGCATCCCACCAGTCCGATTTCTAAATAAGAAAATGCACATTTTGTACTGTCAAAAATAATTTTGGTCCAGATACAAAATAATGCATGTTAGCTGTAGAAAATTTGAAACATCCAGAAAAGCCCCCAAAGTTTATGCCAGCTTGTTATTGAAGTGATTAATCATGTGAATTCTAGTATTACAAATATTTTACCTTCTGTTTCTCTTTTGTTATTTCTTTTTAATCACACATACACACACACATATATACATATTTTGATGCATGAACATTTTAAATGTTATGAAGTAGAGTATAGCAATAATTTACATGGTAAGTTTGGCTTTGCACCTATCTACCAAGGCATTCCCCATTCAGGTACATTATATTTGGAGCTGTGTTGAAAGGATTTATTTATTTTATAAATTAATTTGCAGTAAATTTTATATAGGGCTTGCACTTTTTTTTTTTTTTTCAGGTCTGGTGATGGGACCCAGGGGCATTCGACCTCCGAGCTACAACCCCAGCCCTATTTTTTATTCTTTCCTTTGAAACCAGGTCTCACTGAGTTGCAGAGGGCCTCACTAAGTAGCTGAGGCTGTCTGCGAACTGCGATCCTCCGGTCTCAGTCTCCCGAATGCTGGGATTACAAGCATGCGCCACCACGCCTGGCTTTAGGTATTGCAGTTTAAGTATTTGGTCTTTGACACTTTCCTGTTACTTTTGAAAGGAAATATTATCAGGCTGGCAAATTGCCTTAACATAATTTTTCAAATTTTCTACTTTTTATTCATCTGAAATGTCACTATTGTCATATGCTAAATGTTTTCTGTATCTTAAGGCTAGATTGTTTTCCATTCACAATGATAATTTTGAATTAAAATTTTGATTTCTAATAACAAATCATGTTACATTATGTTCTATTAAGAAACTTAATCATAAATATTTATAAATTATAATTATGTGAGGATAACTGACAGATTTACAAAATTAAATCCTTAAATCAACAAGAAATGTTATAGCAACCCTTTCTGAGTGGTCTTATTCTCCACCAAAAAATATTAGCATTCTCTTAATATAGGTCTTACCATATTTTATTATTTAAAAACTCGATCATGGCTACTATTCATATCACCTTTGTGAATGAAAACATTTTTAATTATGGTGTCTTGTGAGTTATTTCTAGTATATGAGAAAGCTTTTGTGTGGTATGTGTGTGTGCGCGCGCATGAGCATTCTGGAGTTAGCCACTTGTGTTGAATAAACCAAAAGTGTTTGTTTTGTTTATCTTCTTTTCTCACACTGCAGCCAACATAGGAGACTTCTGTAACCTCAAAAGGGGCAGGAATTTCTCCCTCTAGCAAGCAAGCAATTCATTCTACAGTGGATGCCAGCTATCTGTCTTCTAATCCAATCTAGTTCTAAAATGTCAAATCCCACAAGTTAAAGGCTCAGCTCCCAAGACCACCCCTCACTCCAGATTCCAGTTGCAAGCCCCAGGCTGTCCTGATCACGGACTATAAAGTTACACATGGGGGAAGGGGTGCAGAGTCCCCTATGCCCATGAATATTCTTCCAAGCCCTATCCTTTTGGGTGTTTTTGAGAACTTTGGCAGAGTTGGTTGATCACATCTTTCTTGATCATTGGTAATGAACTTTTAATTTTCAGTCCCTCTGCCCTCCAAGGAGGGTGGGGAAGTGAAACTGGAAGCCCCAACTCTCTGATCCCACCTAGGTCCTTTGGTGAGATTACCACCACCTTCCCTGCCACTCATCAAGAAACTCATCATCGTATCAGCTACCCTGAAATTCGGTCACATAGCAAAGACACTTATTATGAATTTTAGGAATTGTTATGTCAGTAATCAAACCAGGTAAGACAAAATAGGCATTTTTTTTTGGTTTGTTTGTTTTTTGCGGAATTGAGGAGTAAACCCAGGGGCATTCTACCTCTGAGCTAGAACTTCAGTCCTATTTTTTATTCTTTATTTTGAAGAAAGGTCTCACTAAGTTGCCAAGGGACTCAGTAGATATCTAAAGATGGCTATGAAATCTGTGATCCTCCTGTCTCAGTCTTCCAAGTACTGGGATTACAAGTGTGCACCACCACACCCAGCTCCAAATACCTATTCCACAATATCACAGTACTTTTCTAGATTTTCCTGTTCATTTTATTTGTTTTTCATGGATAAATTCATCCTCAAAAAGTAACCATAGTTTTTTTTCCCCCTCGTTTTCTCTATTTATGCCTCACTTATTTCTGTGGTTTTATTGAACTGGCTAGAATATTCGGAAAATATTTCCCAATGATAGTTGATCCTCTACATTCATGGTTTCCACATCTGAATTCATAGATTCAAACAACCACACATCAGAAATAATTTAAAAAGGTGTCTGTACTGAACGTGGATGAACTTTTTTCTTCTTATTCGCTATAAAATAGTATATACAAACTATTTACATAGTTTTTGCACTCTACTAGGTATTATAGATAATCTGGACGTGATTTAAAGTATACGGGAGCACTTTGCATAGGTTCTATGCAAAATCACACCATTGATAGGGTTAGGTGATTTCCTTAGCCACAGGGTGAGAGTTGGGTGGTCCTAGAACCAATTATTCTTTCATACCAAATCCGTCTTGCTTTTTGACATTAGATACAGTGTTAAGAAAATGTCTTTGCATTAGCACTGCAAGATGATTATTACTGTTTTAAAAATCAGGAGTAGATAATGAGTTGTATTAACTGTCATAGACCTTAAAAGAAAGCCTTGACATTGTGCACCCTGGTTTGTGTGTGTGTGAGAGTATTTCTCAGGGGAGGAAGGCTTCTGTTGCCCCTTTCAAAAACATCTCTTATTTCCACAAGGTCACACTACTTGGATTGGGCAATTTTATTATTATTAGTGTAATATACCTTGCTTATTTTGATTTTCTAAGCTGAAAGTTCCTTGCATCTTTGATCAAGGTTGATTACTGCATATTGTTATTGCAATATATTGGTGAATTTGATTTTCTAGTATTTTATTTAGAATTTTTAAATCTATACCATAAATGAGATTTATCTACATTTTTACTTTGGATCACTAACTTTATCGTATATCTGTATGGGAATTACTGGAGAAAATAATCATGATTTTTTTTAAATGTTATACATTTTTGGAAAAAAAAAAACAAGATTTTTTTTTTGTTTTGCTTTGGAATTAAAAAAAAACAACTGGACTATATAAATAGTTGGGTCTGGTCATTGTTTGCAGACATATACCTTTAAATTATTTTTATTTTATGATAATTTATTTGATCAGTTTTGATACATCTATATATCAATTTTAATTTTTTATTTTTTAGGTACTTTTAAGCCCTATTTTAAAACTTGTTAGTATAAAGTTGTATTTACTGGTATTTTTTAAATAGTCATAAATATCTATGATTAAATTTCTATTTTTGTTATTGGCAATGAATATATGTATTCATTCTTCTATTAGTTGTGCTACGTGAATTATGATTTTATTGAGTTCATTATCATTTTCAAGTAACCAACTGTCCTAATTTGCTCTTCAATTTTTCTTCTTTCATCATGCCATTTTAAATGAATTTTATTATAATTCCTATTAATTCTATAACTTAATATTTATTATACTTATTTTTACAAGTTCTTTTCCCTTTAAAAAAGATGTATGGTTTTGACTTTTTGTCTCTGTTCTGCTTTGGTATTACTTCAAAGTTTCGAGGTTCAATATTGGCGATGCTACTATTTCTACCCTTTTTAGTTTCTCAAAAGACACCCAAGTTTGTAACTGGAAAGTTTTAAATGCAGTGTTATGGAAACAAAATGAAAACCACCCATATGTAGTTGTACTGTTGTAATTTTATACATATTCAATAATTATAACATATCTTTGATATTAGAATTATTTATTTTTATTATTTCTATTTAAGATGTTTTATTAATTGCTAGTTTTATTACAACAATATTGGAGAATATAACTAAATGCTTTATCCTGCTGGAAATTTAGTCAGTTTCTTTCTGTGGCCTATAAATTATTTAATGTTGTCAATCTTCAAGAATGACACAAAAGGTTATTTCTGTCTGTAGCGTAAAAATGTTAGTGCAGAGGATCAAATCGATGGAATTAGTTCTATCGTCCAAATTATTTTCCATTTGGCAGATGAGGCAATGACAATGTATTAATGTCATCTAATACATGTATTGATTTATTTATCTTAGTATTAGTAAATGATACCTTATAAGTAATGTTTTGATAAAATGTATGTAATACCTATACGCTATGAAAAATAGAAACCATCTTTTTTGTTTTAGTACTGGGGATTGAACCCAGAGACATTCTACCTCCAAACTACACCTCCAGCCTTGTTTTTATTTATTTATTTATTTATTTATTTATTTATTTATTTATTTGGTGGTACTGAGTATGGAACCCTGCTACCTCCGGGCTACACTCCCAGACCTATTTTATATTTTTTACTTGGAAACAGGGTCTCTTTACCCAGAGAGGCTGGCTTCGAACCTGCGTGATCCTCCTGTCTCCGCCTCCCAAGAGCGGGGATTACAAGCGTGTGCCACCACACCCAGTGTTTTATTTTTATTTTTAAACAAGGCCTACTAGGTTGATGAGACTCTCACTACTTGCTGAGGCTGTCTTTAAGCCCATGACCCTCCTGTCTTAGCCTCTCAAGTACTGGGATTATAAACATGCACCACTGTGTCCAGCTATGAGAAATTATCTTTTATTTTTTTTTACAACTTTTTGTTTTGAATTCCATTTTCTTTGTGATTCTTGGTTCCCTTCTGTTATATTTGCTAGCTCTGTTGTTTTTGCCTAGGCTTTGCCTTTTATCTCTCTGTATTTGCTGTAGTTTTTCTAAAGAATATATTGTCAGAATTTGCGTTTCACTTCCCAACATATGTTTATTCTTAATAAATAAGTTAATTTGTCTTCTCCACTATTATAAAGGTACATATATTTTGCTTTATATTTTATATTTTACTTGGTTTTCTATATTTTATATATATATATATATATATATATATATATATATATATATATGTAATCAAGGTATAAGGCTGTGATTATAGCACCTGACTTTGAAACTTATTTCTGGCACTTATTAGCTATACAATCTTTGTCAAATTCCTAGTCTTTTCCGTGTCTCGGTTTCCTTATCAGCAAGCCAGGAATACCAATGGATGCTGATTAAATCAATGTACCCACTTAAAGAACTTAGAACTAAGTCACCAGCACAGAGAAAGATAGTGATTAATGTAAAATTTCCTGTTATCAATATTACCTTTCTTGTTTTATTTGTTCCTACTTTCAGAGTGAAAGCAAAATAACCAAGTTTGAATTCTTTCTCTTCAAAAATGCCACCTGTGGGAAGGCGTTTAATTAATTTTGCCTGCAGTAGGTGATCTGCGGTCAGTTGGCGAGGACGCCTTTCTCTCCGTGATCGTGCCTCCTCATCCATTTGTTTTTATGTCTCCTTCAAGGAGAGAAATGATCTCTGTGCTAATCAGTCTTTCATTCTGCGGATGTCCCTTGAGTTCTGAAGCAGCCTCTCAACTTGTCCTCCCACCGATTCCATACCTACCGTTTGAGTTCATTCTTTATTGCATTCAGTCTGGGTTTTATCTTAGTTGGTTTTCAGTTTGTCTTTTTGTATAATTAGTCTTTTTACGTTTTCATTTTGCTCCGTTTTCTCTAATCTTGTGTCTGATTTTACTTAACCCATTAATCTAATTGCTCCAGATGTGGAATGCTTACAAAATCTCTAATATAATGTAATATATGATATGATATATGGTGATGATAAAATTATAATATAGTTGTTTATCTGTAATATTTACTAATATAGCAATATATATAACTTTCTCTGTAGGCTGTACAAGACAGTATGACACTGCTGGCCACTAAAGTTATCAGAGAATGGGGTGACTCAAACCCATCCTGTCTTTACATCACCATCAGGAAGGATGTAGGAAGAAATTTAACAGACATTCTAGGCTTTGAGCGTGTGAACTGAAAATTGAATAAGCCACTTGTGATATTCTTCTTTATTGACTATCTATTCCTCTTTATTGACTATTCCTCTTTATTGACTTGTGATATTCCTCTTTATTATAGACTTGTGGAACACTAACACTGGACATGGCCTTAGACTACAATGTCACATCATGATAAAGCCTTAGCCATACATAGGATGAAAGCTCACACTCCCAGGATGCACTTGGTAAACGGTTTCTCTATTATGATTACGTATAACAGCTTACAGCCAAGGTATGCCATTTGTTGAAAGTTGTTTGCTGATCGGAAGCAACGAGTACACAAGACATCTGCACATACAAGAACATGCCTCTGTTACAGATAAATTGCTACCATGCATCCAGATATAATTAGTAATATTAGTAGTAGTAATATTAGATCTGGGTGCATGGTGCTTTTGCAACGTCCATTAAGATAAAATACCTAAAATTTTTCCTATCAGGCACATTAATTTTTATTATGCATAGAGTTTTTGCAATTTCCCATATAACACAGGACCACATATTATTTATTTCTGGGAAGGTAACTAAAGTAAGAGAAAATATAAACTCCCAGTAGATAGTAAACTGTTTAATGATATATAACCTCCAGGAAATACTGGCCATTTCGAAGTAGGAGAAGAGAAGCAAGACAGTCATATTCTGTTAAGTTAGCAGCTGCAACCTGAAACAATCCCTGAACCGAGGAAGTGTGTCTCTTTTTGAGTTATGATTGCAGTTGTGAAAAGCCTTTGGTTCTTGTCTCTGAATTGTATTTCTTATATCAGCTACGACTGCACTGTGGTCGACTCAGTGGCTTTCCTGCGAAAATCATGCGCCTTTAATAAGCATCGGTGTGCTGACCAAAAGGAAGTGAGATAGACTCGCTCCAAGACATTTTGCCCCCGGTATTTTACTATCTGCTTCCTTTTACAATGTCTAAATTTCTTCCTCCCGCATATGACCTCCTGGGAAGTGTGTTTGGTTCTTAACACACAGGAAAGATGGAATATGTACCAAAGGAATGGAACACGCAGAGAAAAAGAGACCGTGAACAGTAAATCCAGCGAGGCTTTAGAAATGATGGGGATTTCACGTAACCTTTTGTAGTTCTTATCCTCTTTTTCCACCACAGGATTTTTCAATTTTCTCTTTCTTTTGTGGTACGTTCGTCTCCTGTCTGTGGTCCCTCACCAGTTTCTCAGCCCACTCTTGATCCTGTCCTTCTTTTTCCTACTATGTCTCTTCCGAACACTAAACCTTCTCCTAGAACCACACTCGATTGCGTGGTAGCCGCTAATCACGGGTAGCTTTTAAATTTTTAAACTTAAATTTCGTGAAACAAAATATAGTTAGAAATCCAGCTCCCCTCAGTTGTACCAGCCAGGTTGCACATGTCCAACCGTCCTATGTGCCTGGTGATTCCCACAATGGACAGAGAAGAAGAAGGATATTTTCGTTATCACCATACTTTCTCTTGGGTGGGACGGTCTCAGGTCCTCATATAATACGTTCTTTATAGCAAAGACTGTTTCTTCTTTAATGCTCTAAGTTATAAGACTTGAATCTTCTTTGATATTTCTTTCACTCCTCTATCCTTCCCATTTCTACTATCACCCTGAAGTCCAGGCCCTGTTCTTTGTTCTAAAAACTGTCCCCCCGGCCCTACCTGCTCCCTTCATCTTCAGCTTCTCCCCATTCTAACCCAGCCTGGCAAGACTCAGACACACGGAATCTAGATCAAAAGTCTGAAAATGTGGAGCAAATTCTCCCCTCCATTTGATTCTGTGCTTTTTAGAAGCCTGCTCTTAACTTGAAATTCACATAGAAATAGAGACCAAAGAGGAGATTTCTTGAAATGCTTCCACTGAGCTTTAAGTTGAAAAAAAAAATAAGAAATTCACCAGCATTGTATTTATTTCATCATTTTTTTATTATTAACTAAATTCTAAAACCTATATCTTAATATACATAACATATGCTGTGCCATAAATTAATTCGTGATTAACTCCTCAAACTTTACATTTGTTGCCTTGTATGCAAAATGACCTTTGAAGTAGTAATGTAGCACTAATTATGTTTTCCATTTGATGTAAAGTGCTTATAAGCTACCTCACATAACTACAAATTAAACCACACAGCAATACTTTGTGTGTTGCATTCTTCTTTCCAAAAGCTCAGGGACCTTTACAGAAAATCATTTTATTAATCTTCACACATCTCTGAGATGAGATGGTTGGTTTTAATTATCCTTCCTTTTGCGTTAGAGAAAGCTGTAAGAACGCCATTTATCACTGAAGTGTACAGGCAATGTACCAAGCATGCTGTGTTAATACACAGTGGCATGAAGGACTGAAAACCATCTCTTTCATCAAATATACATTGGAATCGAAAATCTCAGAAGGTCCAGTGAGCCACCTCTTCTGTCCAGAAGTACCCAACACCTTACTTAATCTGTTAAATATTAGGATACAGTGATCAGGCCTTTAGGGGGCATAAATCAGGGAATTTGGTATAGAACTTGGAACAAATAAAATATCTCCCCATTACATCTCTTTTCCTTGGTTCTTGGATCACTTTCATTTTTACATATCTTTAAATTAAGCCGGGCGTGGTGGCACACACTTGTAATTCCAGCGTTTGGGAGGGTAGAACAGGAGGATATTGGTTCGAGGACAGCCTCAGCTACTTAGTGAGGTCCTTTGCAACTCAGTGAGACCTTGTTTCAAAATAAGAATAAAATATAGGATTGGGGTGTAGCTCAGAGGTAGAATGCCCCTGGGTTTCATCCCCAGTACCACAATAAATAGATAAATAAATAAATAAATATCATCACCTACTCTTTGACTAATTATAAGTTTAGGGCAAAAGGGACACCAACACAAATCACATGATCATCCTCTCTCCATTACTTTTCCATGAGTCTTAATTCAGATAAAAAAGCAGAATGTAGTTAAAGGGGAAGGTCAATGGGCTCAGCTGATCAATGGTAACCCTTTACTGTTTATTAAGAGAAGACATGGTGGTGGGATTTTTGTTTATCCTCCTCTCAGGGAGCACCTGTAAGTATTTCCAACAAGCACACACATTTGCATTTCTTCTGATATTTTACTGTGGCTAATATAAAAATGTAGATGTAGTCAAAGGTGCACCTTCAGTGGGTCGGGAAGGGAGCAACTTGGGAACTGGATAAACAAAGGCAGAAACTACAGGAAGTTTTAAATCCCTCATGCAATCCACTAAGGCTACACACATGATTGAGAATTCATGGCATGTCCAAAAGCACAAGGCATAAATATGTGGAAAATAAAGACCAACCCGTGGATTGATGTTAGCAGCTGACAATCAGAGACAAAAGCACACACTTGAAGAAATGGATTCAAAAGAATTATTAGTCTTGTTTATATATAGGCATGTAGAAACTATTTCCTATACGTATGAATATGCTTAATGCATAAAAGTCGGACATATTAAAATATAATTTACATAAATGAAGATACGTAAATACATTAATAAACAAGGTTTCTGCAGAAAATAGTAAAAAAGAAAACAACCCAAATATACTCCCTAGACACTTTTTAAAATAGCGTTTACTTGTTTATATTGTAGTATAGTCAATTTCTATTATTGTAGCAAATACATAAAATAAAGCAAATACAGAAAATAAATCAACTTAAACAGAGGAAAAGTTTATATATATAATATACATATACATATACATACACATACACATACACATACACATATATATATATATATATATATATATATATATATATATATATATATGTTGGTGGTGGTACTGGGGTTCCTAGAAACCCTTCTACCTCCCGTCTACATTCCAAGACCTATTATTTTATATTTTTTTATTTGGAGACAGGGTCTCTTAAGCCAGCACAGCTGGTTTCGAACCTGCGCAATCCTCCTGTCTCCACCTCCCAAGCGCCGAGATTACAAGTGTGCGCCACCACGCCCGGCTTTATTTTGTATCACAGCTTTATAGGTTTCACTCCATGGCTGTCAGCCCCAGCCATTTAACTGAAAGGCTTCCTACTATACCACACCTCTTAGAGGTCAACGCCTTCAAATGCCATAATTTCTCAATCGTCTCTCACTGAGAACTCAACCCTTTAGCACATGAGCTTCCTGGAGCTACTACCCAAAACTATAGGACATATACATTTACTTTAAAAGAGATTTCTTTTTGCAGTATTGGAGATCTAACCCAGGGGCATTCTACCCTGGCCTCACTTTTTATTCTTTTTTATTATTACTACTTTGAAACAGGGATTCACTAAGTAGCTGAGGCTATCTGCAAACCTGCAATCCTCCTCTCTCAGCCTCCCAAGTACTGGGATTACAAGTGTGCGCCACCACACCCGGCATAAAAGTGATTCTTTAATATGTAAAAGCTTGCTAATATTTCTCCTCTTTCAGATTTCTATTTTTCACTCTTTGTCAGTTGTAATAGGGACAGTAAAAATCCTTAACGAACGTCTGAAACTTCAGCTTCTCAATAAACTTCCTGAGGATGTCTTCCTTGGCGAATTGTTCATTTTATGGGGTGAGTAGTGACACACATTTTTCTTCTATGATAGTGCAGGAAGAGGAGCACAGATATGAGCTCGATAGATGGTGGTGCAAATCTGAAGAGCTAAAAATATACGGTATCTAACCCGAGATGAAGAAAATCACTCAAAATGACGAGAAGGAATCCGAGTACTGAGGAAAGAGTCAACACTGAGTTCACATATGAGCAAACAAATCTGAAATTTACTGTATGAAAACAAGAAGCATTTGTTATCTCCTACTACATGAAGGAATCCAGAAACAGATTCACTGAGTGGTTCTGGGCTTAGAATCTTGTAGGAGGCGGCAAAGGTTTTGTCTGGGCTGAAGTCATCCATCTCATGGCTGATGAGGTGGAAGATCCACTTCAATTCCACTCCCCAGGCTGCAGGGAAACCTCGGTTTCACTCATGTGGACCTGCCCAGGAAGCATCACATCACCACAACTCTTTACCCCCACCCCCAAGTAACCCGAGGAAGGTTGCTCCTCACTCCCCAGTAATCTGAGAAAGAAAGAGAACACCTAACAAAAAATCCAGAGTGTTCTGGATTTGGGAGCATTTGGGAGGCTGAGACAGGAGGATCGCGGTTCACTGAGAGCCTCAGCTACTTAGTGAGGCCCTTTACAACTCAGTGAGACCCGGTTTCAAGATAAAGAATAAAAAATAGGGCTGGGGGTGTAGCTCGGAGGTAGAATGTCCCTGGGTTCCATCCCCAGTACTGCAAAAATAAATAAATAAATAAATAAATAAATAAATAAATAAATGTGACATAATCACTTCTGCCATATTCTATTTATAAGACAGGAATGAAAGAATGGGTACATCCAACCCACACTCAAAGGCAAGGAATGATACATGGAAGTAGGTTGAGGGCCGTGCAGATCACTGGGGGCATCTATGTGCCGCCTACCTCAAGCGTGAGGTTTTAACTCTTGTATACTTTGATGACCTAAAACTTTCAAATAACTCAAGGCGCATTTTCTCATTGGATCTTCACCGCAGCTCTTTTAGGTCATTTTAGAGTCATGCAAAATTATACTGAAGTAAAGCAGCCTGCTTAATCGGAGCCACGGAAGCCTAAAAGTGGATTCAGATCCTTTAATTCACAGTATATATTTCTTTCACATTTGAAATTGAGGACCTCCCAGTTGATACTTTTTATTTTATTTTATTATTTTATTTTAATACTGAAGATTGAACCCAGAGACATTCTAACTTTGAGCTACAACCCCAGCCCTATTTTATTTATTTTTGGTGCTGGGGACTGAATCCAGAGACATTCTACCTCTGTACTACACACTCAACCCTATTTTCATTTTTATGTGAAAACAGGGTCTTACTAAATTACTGAGGCTGGCTTTGAGTCTTCTGTATCAACCTACCAAGTACTGAGAATACAGATGTGTACCACCATGCCCTCTTTCTTTCTCTTTCTCTTTCTCTTTCTCTTTCTCTTTCTCTTTCTCTTTCTCTTTCTCTTTCTCTTTCTTTCTCTTTCTCTCTTTCTCTTTCTCTTTCTCTTTCTCTTTCTCTTTCTCTTTCTCCCCTCCTCCTCCTCCTCCTCCTTCTCGTCTTCCCCTTCCTTCCTTCCTTCCTTCCTTTCTTCCTTTCTTCCTTCCTTCTTATTCTTTAAACAGGGACTAAGAGTTGCTGAGGACCTTTCTAGATTGCTGAGATTGGCCTTGAACCTGTGACCCTCCTATCTCAGCCTTTCAAGTAGTGGTATTACAGGCATGCACCACAATGTTTAACTCTCATTGGGTATTTTAAACCTAATGGGAAATGGAATGTGAAATGAAATGCCAAGTTGATTTGAGTGCAGCTCAGCACTGAGCAGGCATGTGGGGAGGAGATGACAGTGGAGGTTGGTTATTTGGTTTGAATAAATCAAAAGGTAAAATCATCTTAAGTCTTTCCTTAGACATTTCATATAATTGAGTGAAAAATCTCAAAACCATGTCTTGAAAGCCAGATAATTTGGAGACACAGAATGGGTAATGATTGATACCACATAGCTTATCAGATGGCAGTATGGTAAGTGATAATATTGGAACTGAACGTTCCATGTATGTGCCCAGGTTTGATGTTGCCTGGATATATGGATTTGGAGTTGAATAATGGAGTTTAAATCACAGCTGGGCACTCACAAGTATCTTCTTCATTCGATTTGAAATGTTTGCTGCCTAAGTCTAACACATCTCACAGTGCCCTTTTGTGGTCTCCAAACAACAATGGCTATTTAGGTCAGGAAAAATGCTTTTTGATCTGAACTTAGATTAGTTTCTCATTGTTGGCACTGGTGACCTTTTAGGCTATGTGAGTCCATGTTATGGGGGATGCCCTAGGTATCTTAGGATATTTAGTAGCATCCATGGCTTCTGCTCATCAGATGCTAGTAACTCCCTCCACCACTTCCGTACACTCAATATGCAATATATATTATTCCAAATTATTATGAATTTACCAAATGTCATTCTATGCTGAAAACACTGTTCTTTTTACTTAGTTTAAACTAAAGTCATTCAGTACTCCAGCAATAAATGGGGGGATATAGGTTAGATATTGGTGCATACTATAAAAGAGAGGAATATTTGTAATCTCAATTGACTTGGATGAATCATTTGGGTCTAGATATGAGGTTTACTAGTTGGTTGGAACCAAGAGGAGAAAGATGTCAGTAGATAACTACAATCATATATGCATGTTTTGAATTTGGACAAAATTTTATGAGAAAGACTAGCATGGGGTCTATAATTAGATTTTCTTACTTGTTCTGAAGAATGGAGCAAGAGGGTTGTTGTGGTGCATGCCTGTAATCCCAGTACTTGGGAGACTGAGACAGGAGGATTGCAGTTTGTGGACAGTGTCAGCTACTTAGCGAGGCCCTTTGTAACTTAGTGAGACCCTGTTTCAAAATAAAGACAAAAAAACAGGGCTGGGGTGTAACTCAGAGGTAGAATGGCCCTGGATTCAATCCCTAGCACCGCAAAAAAAAAAAAAATAAATAAAAAGGAGCAAATTAAATTCAATAGTAACAGACTTATGCATCCAGTCTCAGGCAGAGTGGGACCCTGCTGAAGGCCTTCTCTTATTAAAACCAGGCTAGAGGTGTAGCTTGGAGGTAGAATCCCTGGATTCTATCCCCAGTACTGCAAAAAAGAAGAAGGAGAAGAAGAAAAGAAGGAGGAGGAGGATAGAGGAGGAGGAGGAGGAGGATGAGGAGGAGGAGGAGGAGGAGGAGGAGGAGGAGGAGGAGGAAAGAAAAGAATATTAATGAAGAGCTAAGGAGGATCATTGCTTCTTGTGAGGAGTTGCAAGAAAGGAGAGAGGACTGATGGAGGGGAAAGAATGGAGGGAAAAGAAGCATTTTATCTAATGCTTATAACACTCTTATTCTCCTTCATGGAGATCTAGTCAATCAATGCGGCTTCCAAAATAAATTATATTTTCTCTCCGAGGGTCCTAGAGTCACTCTCAAGGGATTCTTCTAAATAGCAGAAGGGCAAGAGTAACCCGAGGTTGTAGTTCTGCGAGGTAAATCAGAGGCTTGGAGTTCTTTGGTGAGAAATAAAGTAAATGGATAATTAAATATACCTTCAATCTAAATAGGATTAATAGCCCAAGGCAATTGGATTCTAGATGACTTGAAGTAAAATATGCACTTCTGAGAAGTTTCTAAGGACATTGGCCCCAATAACAGTAACACATTAGAAAAATATAAATTTTAAGATAAAATAATTTGCCTCTCTTCCTAATGAATAAAAGTGAGTAGAGGAAATCCAGATAAAGAAAAAAATATGATATACCCTTTTTGGAGCAGGAAGGACACAGCTAAAGAAAGAACCTATGATTTGGGTCACAGAAAATCCTTTTGAACAAAAGAAAACCCCGGTGAGCACACATACCCCAATCTCAGAACGAAGGGAATTATTAAAATCATGGGCAGATGTAAACCAGACAAAACACACCAGGCACCAACATTGAAGCCACATGAATTCTGCTCTATAGCAGATGATACATCAAACTCAGAACCACTTTTTCAACCCAGTATGTCTCAAATGTTTAAAGAGGGAATGATTAGGAATGAAATTTGCACTCTAACGTATGTGGTACTCATTAATATTGGTCAATCTAGGGGAGAAAATATTTTTATAAATCTACTGAGTTGAAATTGGGGTCATAAAAGTTTTCCTCCTGTTTGCACAATTTCCTTCTATTGTTCTTCCCCTTTTTGGTTTTAGACAAGATGCAGTGTCAGAACAGAATAGGAACGAAAACCAAACTGAAACAAATGTTTTCATCTAGAAAACTGAATTTTCTAAAAGTGATTACATTTTACAAAATCAGAAGTGCTACAATGAGGGTCTACAGCCTCCCGAGGTGGGTCAGAGGATGTATCGTCATTCCAAGCTACCTTTCTATGGTGGGCAACCAGGGAAACTGCCATGAAATGAATCATCTCTAAGTGTTCAGAAAACTGGATCAAAAGAATCTGAAGGGCAGGTAAAGAGGAATAAATACAAGGCTAACAACAGAATAAAGAAAGGGCTGAAATTCTAGGAATAAACCTAGGAATTTCTATTACCAACCAAGACACAGTGAGAGTCAACACATGGTGGTGTTCCTTCATTTGCAGAAGGCTGTAGGGGTGTAGTAATGTAGTTAAAAGCCCACCATGTTGGAATCCTGATTAATGCCAGTCACCAATGCTTGGGTAAATTTGAAATTCTGTCTACATAATGAGAAACTAGAAGGTGAATGTAGAAAAACAAGGATGGGCTTTTCTATTGGCTTGGACTCCTGGGGATGGAAGATTCTCTAGAATAATTATGAAGCCATTTTTGCTTGAAGATGAGAAATTGCTGCATTCACACCATCTCCTACAGCATTCTATGGGAAAAGAAAAAAAAAAAAAAGAGAACGAAGCCCTTTAATTCCCACAGCATGTAACTCATAGTTTATTAGAATATCAAATTTGTTTTCTGGCCAAGAAAAACTGGCAGTTGTTTTTAAATAAGGAAAAAACTCATAGCACTGGGCTGCTATAAGCCTTCTTGTCTTCTAGATTAAGCATTTCACAAAATCTGATTGGATTCTTCAACCTTTTCTCTTAACTACTTTCATCCTTAAAAAGTTGGTTGTACTGTGATCTGTGTCAAGTTAAATGAAACTCCTGGGCTTCCCTTGATCATATGTACTGATAGCTGAAGACCAGACATGGTGTCAACTGCTGGGGCACCCCTTGGATATTATCTAATTAAATCTTTATAATAATGTATGGTGGCGTGTGGTTTATCCTCAGTTAACAACTAAGGGGACTGAAGACCAGAGAGGGGAGGTGTCGCTGTCAGTTACTTAGTATTTGAGCCAGGCCCATCTGGCCACAGAGCTTATGTCTTCTGCCATCCTACACAGTTGCTACTTTGAAAGAAGGCAGTTCTTCCTTTCCCTGATATCAAGGACATTAATGATTCACAATTTATCCATAGAGGCTCGGGTGCAAGACTTCAAGCGGTGTAAGTGTGTGAAAACGTGCATGTGTGCACATGGGTATGTATACATGTATGTGCACACATGTGTACCTGTGGGCATGACATATTGTACTCACAAAGCCTCTTAACTAGGACATAGTTAAGAACATAATTTCTTCTATTAATCTTCTATGTATGTGTTTCATCTATTCATTTTGCAATTAGTCCTTGGAAAGTATTTTGTATATATTTATATATTAGGAATGTATGTTTTGTTATAAGATCTACCAAATTCCATATCCAAATTAATTCCCTATGAGGTCATGCTCTCAGAGGTCACAAACAAAATGAGACAAAGGTCGAGCTGTGCTGATGTCCAGGCTTTAGTGGACACTCTGATTTTAGACCAGCTTAATTAGCTACCAATTTGTGACTCTGCTATTACTATGGTACAGTTTTTTTCTTATCCACCAAGCTAATATAAATTGTTATCATTGTTGCTATACACAATTCAGCCTTACTTATAGACAGAGTGGTTTCTGTCAAACAAGAAGGTATTGCAAAACCTTCTGATTTTTGCTCTGAAATCTAACCTGATGGTTTGCAGATGAGCTCTCATTTTGGAGTAGCTGAATTTATTATCAACCCGAGTTTGCTAATGATTTGAAATTAAATCAGATTTCTTGAAAACAAAACAACAACAGCGAAAAAGAAAACAGATTTGTGTGTGTGTGTGTGTGGTGTTGAGAATTGAATCCAGGGGCATTCTACTTAGGAGCTACACCCCAGCCCTAGTTTATTTTTTTCTTTTGAAACAGGGTCTCACTAAGTTGTGGAGGGCCTCACTAAGTTGCTGAAGTTAGCAGTGAAATCTGTGATCCTTCCTTTTTAAATTTTCTTTTTTTTTGGTGGTACTGGGGTTCCTGGAAGCCCTCTACCTCCGGGCTACGCTCCCAGACCTATTTTTACATTTTTATTTGGAAACAGGGTCTCCTAAGCCAGCGCGTGTGGCTGGCTTCGAACCTGCGTGATCCTCCTGTCTCTGCCTCCCAAGTGCGGGGATTACAAGCGTGCGCCACCACGCCCGGCCCTTTTTAAATTTTTTTTTATTGGTGCATTGTAGTCAAATATCTATCTTAATTGGTACAAGATGGTGGAGACATACATGCACACATCATCCAGTTATCCCTTACTCAATTTCTGCCCCATTTTCTCTCTCTCCCTCCTTCTCATGTTTGACTTAGTGATTGGCGTTGATATTTTTTTTAAAGTATGTCATGTGCATTAGAGAAGTTCCCTCTTTTCCCTCTCATCCCCTCAGTTAGGTCGCCTTATTTGGTCATCTATAGAATCTCCTTCTTCTTCTAGAGTTCATCCTATGACCCATTTCTCCCTAGCTTCTGCATGTTATTTCTTATTTTGTGAGAGCATCCTATTTCTTATTTTGTTTGTGACTGACTAACCTCACTTAGTATAATATCCTCCTTCAGTTCCACCCACCCATTTCCCAGTAAATGACATAATTGTGTTTTTCTTTATGGCTGAGTAAAATTCCATTGTGTACCTATCCCATAGTTTTGTAATCCATTCATCTGTTTATGGACACCTTGGCTGGTTCCATAGTTTGGCAATTGTGAATTGTGCAGCTATGAACATAGATCCCTGTGATCCTTCTGTCTCAGCCTCCCACGTACTGGGATGCCAGACGTGCACCATCACACTGGGCTAAAAACAAATTTTTAAAAAAATTCTCATCTTTCTAAAATTTTGTTAAATGCTAACAAGAATGATTGAGGGCTTGCAGTAAACAGGCAACATCTGGGATACTGTGAGGGAATCTGAGGAGATCACCAACAACCGCTTTAGTAAATGAAAAAAGTGAGTACCCTGATATATTCGGACACTGAAGCACACTGGACTTAACACTTTAGTGCAGGACTTTAAAAATATGGACCAGAATTGAGAGAACAATAGAAACCTTTCTCAGTATAAGTTGAGATCTCCCCCTAGAAAGCTTGGTGTGTGGTAACCTTTGTCTGTTTTTTAAATTTGTATTTTTATGTGGAACACATTGAAAATGGAATACATTCAGACTGTGATTCGTACCCTCCCCTCCCACTCCCCCCCCCACACACAGTGACTGTCCAGGTTACCCATGCTATATTTATATTTTTATGCAAAGTCAGATATAGCTCCTTCATTAGTCAACCTCAGCCTTCTTCCTCTCCTCTCCTTCCATTATAGCTTTGGTGAAGTTTCCCTCTATTATCTGGAGTCCCTCTGGTATCCCTAATAGTCCTAGTTTGAGCATATTAGAGAAAACATAAGTACCTTCTCTTTCTGTGCTTGGCTGATCTCGCTTATAATGTTCTCCAGGTCTTTCCATGAATTGGACTTTTGAAGAACAGAAACAAGAAATAACTGGACCTCCATTTTTTTTCTTTTTGGCTACTTGGGCCCTGGATAATGCAGATGAAGAGGAGAAGGTGCTAGTGATGCTCAGCTCTGACCAAAATGTGTACTCGATTAGCAGCTAAGTCACGACTCTTGCTTTTACATTGTGATAAATCGCTGAGCATGGCTTAGTGGTAGACTATCTAAAAAAAAAAAAAAAAAAATGGCTCCTCATGAATCCCAGGTTCCCTTGAGGAGAACAACTATAAAATACCTAGAGTAATGTTTCCTTCTTCTTCCTTCAAAAAGTGCATGAAATCATAGCCTACCACTTCCCCGCACACAGTAAAAATGGGGACAGAATTTGCTAATCAAAATCACACTAGAAACCTGGGTTGCATTATTCCAGAAAGCCCGTGGCCCCATCACTTGCTTTCTCACTTGGAAAGAATTCCCGTGAAAGATGATCGGGAGGTATTTTCACATGTGCTGCATTTGACACGCAGAGATGTGATGCTCTCCACTTTGCAGCGGGGAATGGACAAAAGAAGGTGGGAATCCATGCTTAAAACTGTCTTCTTGTTTGGACAACAGAAACAGCATTCGTTGATCTGCGGGCCGCGTTTCTAAAGCACGTTGGGTTTTCGATGTGATGGGAAATTTCGAGGGCCTGTGGCATTTGCAGTTTGCTTTTGTTTTTTAGAAACTCTTCTCGTATACTTTCTCATTTACTTAGCAACACAGTAATCCAGTGGGATTTGTTTATATATAATTTCATTTTTATTTTAGGTGGTGAGAGGATTCTGGCTCAGAGAGTTGGAGGATTTGTAAGGGCTTAGGTGCAGATCTTCTGAGACCTGCCGCCTTTGCTTTCCACAGTAGCCCATTAATTGTCCTCCAGTTCCTCAGGTATCTGCTTATTATTGCCTGGGATTGTGTCAACCCTGCCCTGGGCATGGGAAGAATTCCAAGGACATTAAATAATACTGAAAAACACAAGAGAACCTAAAATTCAAGTTGTAAGAAAGTACATAAGCTCTTGAATAACTCTGTCTCCCTCCTAAGCGTTATGAATTTTAAGAGTATTCTCAGCTGCGTGTGGTAGCACATGCTTGCAACCCCTGCAGTTGGGAGTCTGAGACTGGAGAATTGCAGGTTCGCGGCCAGCCTCAGCTACTTAGTTAGGCCCTGATTCAAAATAAAAAATATGCCGGGCGTGGTGGTGCACGCTTGTAATCCAAGCATTTGGGAGGCTGAGACTGGAGGATCGTGGTTCACAGACAGCCTCAGCTACTTAGTGAGGTGCTCCGCAACTTAGTGAGACCCTGTTTCAAAATGAAGAATAAAAAACAGGGCAGGGGGTGTGGCTCGGAGGTCAAATGCCCCTGGGGTTCCATCCCCAGACCAGTAAAAAAAAAAAAAAAAATACAAAAATAAAAAATAAATAAAATAAAAATAATAAAAAATAGGGCTGGGGGTGTGCCTCAGAGGTAGATTGCCCCTGGGTTTAATGTCCAGTACTGCAAAAAAAGAGAGTATTCTAAGAAAGTATTTCTTTATGATTATTAAATTTATGTTGAGTTCTCAACCAAACGATAGGTGGTACCTACTGCAATATCATACTTATAGTGATTATAGCAAAAAATGCGTAAGGAAATGTGAAGCTTGAATTTACCTTCAGCATAAAACATGTTGAGTGTGCCAAGTCTAAGTTTAAGATACATGGGTTAAAGCACCACAAAATGCAATCTACTGGATATGACTTCCAGTGAACTCAGGAGATTTGGGGAGCATTCAAAGGAATATGAGGGCTACTGGGGTCTATTTTTTATTATTACAGTGTTAGGTTGCTTGTTTGCTTCTATTTTGTTTCACTTTTTTTTTTTTACTATTGTTTCGCAAGCATGCATTATTGCATTTTCCATAGAAAAAGAAAGGCATGATATAAATCATTTTTATAAAACCCAAAAATTGCAATGAAAGAGATACAGAAGAGAACAAGAGATTGGGTTACTTTTGTCATGAGGCCAATAAGGATTGACAAAAACAAAGGATGATATTAGATTAATTCTTGCATTGAAAAAGGACTATTGATGTTTATAGCTCTTCTGGGAAAATTTGAATTTAGAGAAAAAGACAGTAGAATTTAATGTAAACAAGTACTTGATGTACAAAGATTTCTCCAAAAATTATATGAACACAAATTGAGCATTATTAGACCAGTTATTAGTTGCAAAATGTGTAGGGAACATATGCAATCTGGTTTAAGGAGGTGCCTGAAATGGAAGTCAAGATTAATGAAATCCAGTTACTGCAGAATATTCTTTAAAGACTATGTGAATGTTCCAAAAGATTTTGAGTGCCATTTACTAGGTACTTGAGACTGGGGTAAGGTGCATCTCTGGCACGGTGCAGTGTATCACAGTATATCACTCCATAGCACCAAATGGTACCAACTTCCCAACCAGGCAAGTTCCTCACCTGCCCAGGCAAATTCCTCACCTGCCCAATTACAAGTCTTGGCAAGTGTGTGCCAGTTGAGGTACTCCTTGTTGAGAGTTATGTGCAAGAACCTGTATTCTCTAGGGCACCCAAGAACTAAGTAATATATAATGGAATCCTTATGGGGTACCAAGTAAGTCCTGCCAAATCTTCATCCTGGAGCAACTGTACAGGCTAAGAATTTCCATCCTCACACTCAGGTGGGGGAAGAGGGCCTGAGATATCTAGCCTCTAATAGAGTACAGGGTACTAAAAACTAGAATCAGTGCTTCCTTCTGATCTTTGAGATCACATAAACACTTTCCTCTACAGCTTGATTTTCATCTCTGAAGCCCTGGGCTCGAGGCTCTCTAAACATGACCGTTGAGCCAGCAGCATCAGAATCACCTAGTAATTTGCTAGAAATGCATATTCTTGGGTTTGCTCCAGATCGATGGAACCAGAAATGTTAGGGCTGAGCTGCCAGGTGTGTTTAATAAGCCACTAGGTGATTCTGATGTGCACCACAGTCTGAGGACCTCTGGCCAAGAATCCATACTACCTGTGAGTAAATCCCTGTCTGTTCCCATGATGGTGTTCTATGCCGCCATCAGTTGCTGAGACTATCCCCCTTGCTGGACCACCATTTCTTCCTTCACTTATTGATATTTATTTTCATGCATCCTTTAAAATTCTCAGGTCAGAAGTTATCTCTATAAGCTTAGATAGAACCTTTCTCTCTGCTTCAGTATCACCTTGCAAACACTCGCTGGTGTGTTGTTATTTGTTAGTGATCCTACATCAGTGGTTCACACTCTTGCTCTTGGTAGAATTCCCCCTTAATGATGCAGATTATAATTTAATGACCATTGTTACATTATTGAGAGGTGGGGCTTGTAAGAAGTGATTAGGTCAGGAGGACTCCATACCCACAAATATATGAGTACCATTACAACCAAAGTGGGTTAGTGATAAAAGAAGGGAGATGATTTCTCTCTCTCTCTCTCTCTCTCTCTCTCTCTCTCTCTCTCTCTCTCTCTCTCGATTTGTGGTCCTTCTACTCTATTGGGATATGACACAGCAAGAAACTCACCAGCTGTGACCCTTTGATGGTGGATTTTCCAATCTCTAAAACTGCAAATGAAATACATTTTTGTTCATTATAAGTTTCCCAGTCTATGGCATTTTGTTATAGCAATAGAAAATGAATTACTCTCCAACAACAAACTCTCTTTTCTTCCTGCCAAACACAGTGCCAGGATTTCTGACCCAGCAGAGCTTTACTCAACTGAACTCAAGGAAGAAGTAAACCAACTAGATAACCTTTCCTCTAGTTCACATTACACGCAAGAATAAAAGAAAAGCTTGAGTTCCCCAAGAGCCATATTTTAAAGCCACAGAGACCATCGAGTTAGGCAGAGATGTGGAGAACGCAAGAAAGAGCTCTAAACAGAACCCTAAAGACCTGGACTCATGATACCTTTCCTGTAGTACTGCTGCATTTCTTGTTTATAAAGGAGAGAATGGAGAATCCAGGTCTCAGTGACCCTCTGGGATAGAGAGAAGAGTGCAGAATGCCTTCAGAAACAGACAGTGCCAGATCTTTCACATGTTATGTTATCTAATTCTTGAGACTCACAAGATTGAGCTATGCCATTCCCTGCACTGTAGAAGAGATCATGAAGGATGTCAGAGGATGCTACACTTTGCACCCAGAGTGCTTCTCCACCAAAGTGGAGCCCTCAACTGGTGCGCTTTACTGCCCCCTACCACAAGGGAGGTGTAATTGCATGTCTGCTTCTATGGATGTTCTATGCTGTTTCTATAGGTGCTTCCCGTGCTGGGTTACAGAGCAGAGTAAGATTAGGAGACACTAAAACCTTCAGTTCACTTGAATATCAATATGGTGATCCAGGGAAGGAAATATAGTCTAGTCCTCTGAGGAGCACAAGTCTGGACGCCTGCGTGTTGGGCCAGCTGTGTTTGTCTAGCATAGGAGACCCCCCTCAGCCCCACCACCCTTTCTAGCTAGATGTATGTATATAGTGCATGGGCCTAGCAGGAAGAATGGGGCCTCCTGATGCGAGGGGCAGGCAGGTCAATCAAAAAACACCTTGGGAACAGCTTGCCGCATTACAATGATGAGATCAAGCGGTGGAAAGGGAAGCGAAATTAGGATGGAGTTTCTGTTTTGAAATTGCATCTTAGCCCAAGAATCACACTTTTCTTGTAGCTGAGGTGCTCACAGGTTAAATGATTTGCCCAAGGTCACATAGAAAGTCAGTGGCAAGAATAGGTTGAACTCAGAATCCTGAAAGTCATATTCCTTGAAAAGCAGCCCAAAGGGGTTCAATTTCCTGAACAATTCCTGCATGTGAATTCAGGGGCTCAGGTGCTGGGGAAGGCCAATCCTCATTGTCTGTGCACCTGTGAACTTGGCAGCCAGGAAACAGCACCTTGGACGCATACTATTTTTAAAGTTCCACGCTTAAGAATTTCCTCCAAAGTCCACTTTGATAAGGTAATCACATTGCTATAAAAATGCTGCTCTCTCTTCTCTCCAGATTTGCCCTCATTTGGGCTAGAAGGTGAAGAAAGTCAATCACTAAGCCAAGCATGAAAAGTAGGGGGAGGGAATGGGTGGGAATTGGGAAGAGGTAATTGGGTCGATGTGCGCATGTATGTTTCTACCATCTTGTACTCCATTAAGACGTATGACTAAAATGCACCAATAAAAAAAATAAATAAGTAAAAGAAATATCCTTCTTCCTCTTCCCCGCCCCCCACCATTCTTTCTGTCCCATCTGGATAGTAAGGAAGCGTAGAATCACGTATCACGTGACCTCTTTTGTCTACTAAAATTTCCCCCACGAAGGTCCTGACAACTGAGCTGATTAGGAGAGGGAAAGATGTCATGGCAGATACTCAAAACCGTGTCATTGGCTTCTAGAAACTGCAAAGGACAGTGAGCCAGCCTTGTGGACAAGTGTTGAGGTCTGTACATCTGCCCTGCACTTTCCACCTGGGACAGCAGGCTATGAATACACCACAGCTTAAACCGCTCTGATGTCTTGAGTCCAAAAGTCTATGTCATTGAAAAGTATCTTGGATGGGTTTCAAAAGGAAAGTTCTTTCTCCTTCGTGCAGAAGGGCACTTTGAGTTGTGGGTGTTTGGCTGCTTCTGCCTGCTACTACCCTTCCATAAATTATTATTATAATGACATTCTGACTGACCCAAACCCTTGGTCTTGCCTCTGTGCATATGTATAAATCTAACAAACGTCTGCACATCTTCCATTATCCTTCCCTATTAGTTGCCAAGGATGTCACCCCCAAGTGGCTTTATTTTACATTACCCTTAATGTTTTGTCAGAGAAACTAGGGAGTCATACTCTCCTGTGTTGAGTTGGAGACCTGTGCACTCGCTGTGGTCCAGCCTAAATAGACAGTCATTGTTAGGTAGGCTTCATCTTTTGATACAATTGTGGGGTCATTTTTTTGTGTGTGTTTCTGTCTCTAATAAATACATAATCACAGAATATATTGTATTAAGTAGATTTACATCCGAGCGTGTTTCTGATGCTTGTGGTCTGCTTAGATCTCAGAATGATATGAACTATAATATTATTTACATTTAAGGATTAGTTGTTTCAGAGAGTCTCTGTGTGGCCAATAATCTCTTGTGAAACAAGTAATAGTACCAGATAAAGCAGAGAGGTATCTCTTCCCTTTCTTCTCCAGTCACTTAAAGCTAAGTTTTGTCATAGGCTTGGGGAAAGAAATAGGTTCTGAATTCTGTTGCTTCTTTCCCACCACTGGTGTGAATTATAAGCCTGCTGCCCTAGTCATTGTAATCAGTATAGCTTTCATTTATTAACTGAGTATTTATTTTTAGTTTTTTAGCTCCTACTCTTCAGCTCCAAAAACTGACCCTCTGGAAGGATTTATGACCTAAAACATGTACACAGCTATGTCCCGGGTCTATACACTAACAAATATAGAAATATGTCTAAGTGGTGTTAATATAGAAAGTTTGCCTTTGCATAACAAAAGACGAAAAATAAACATTTTAAAGAGCATATGAAAGCTTAAATATCATCTCCCACCAAAGGACCCGATGCGCTTCAGACTTCTCTACAACCATCTTATCGCCATGTTTTTAAAATACAGGAGCAGAACCGCACCACTGAATAATGATGGATGCTGAATTCAAGCTCAGAGGAAAGTCAGCCTCTTCCTGGGAGGGTTGAATTAGGCCTCCTCCTCGCTCTCTCTTTTCGTTTGCATTATTCAGTGGAAAAATACAAAGTGGCATAATGATGGGAATAAGTTATCTTTTATCAAATCTGACTTTAAAATTCAGGTTATGTAAAACACAGAATCGCATAGGAAATTCAATCAGAACCTGGAGTCATCTTACGTACTGTCTGTTCTCCAGCATCTGAGCACTCCACAGAGCCCTTGCCAGGGAGCAGGTCCTAGATTCGCCCTTCCTGGCTCAAAACACCTTTTGCCAACAACCTCCACCAGGGGAAGCTCTGAGCACATCCCTGCTTCACAGGCAAACTGTGAAATTCAGGCAAGACAGGGCAAAGAAGGTGGCAGAGAGAGCCAGCAAAAAGTCCTGCAATCGCTTTCGCAGGGATTAATGAGTCTGGGTTTCTTTAAATCATCAAACCGTGATTTAACTACTTGCAAGAACCCAGAGCTGAGTCAATATGTAAAAGCACTTGGAACTAAAAAATCTTCCAACACCAAACTTCTTTACGGGAGATAACTCACTTGCTGTTTGAGAATGCCAGCCCTCTCTGAAGCTGAAACCATCATCCCTTGGCCCCTTAATCCCTCATCTGTGGGTTCTTGGAAGCTACGCCCATTCATTTTCTAGTTCACCTTGGTTTTAAGAACACGTGTGTGCGCGCGCGCGCACACACACACACACTCGCACGCACAGTCCTATAAATGATAAATTTGACGTCTGTAGAAAGACAGTCACCTAATTGCACAGTGAGGCAGAAGAAAGTCTTGCAAATGGTATACAATTTTCAAAGTGTTCCAAGCCTTAGGCAAAAGCCTTTCAACTGTGTCTAAAACTGAATGATAAAATATGTTGTACAAATTATCTGTGAACAGGAAACATGTGGCAGTGGCAGGGGACTGAAATGTAACACTTGTAAAGAAATGGGAACTGCCAGTCATTTAGACCCTTTCCTTTCTTTCTTTCTTCTTCTTTTTTTTTTAAATTTTGTTTTTAGTTGCAAGTATCATCCGAGTTTTATTATTTTTTTTACCCTCCGTTGATATTCAAGTTTATAATAAGACACTTATCAGATCGCAGTAGACCAACTGCAGCTTTATTTAAACAACAATAACCACCCCAAAAGGAAACAGATGAGGCTAAAGGTTCGGTCCTGCCCGCCCCCTGCCCCCGCCTGGGACTCCATCAGAATCTCTCCACTCTCTTGTCCGCAGCCCTGGTGGTTTGTGTGTGGAATTTTGAAAAGAACCGGAATCCTCCAGAAACAGGGAAGATGCTATGTGCAGGGAATCACACAGTGTGTAAACATTTCTCTGGTCTCTCTGGGCACAAAGGCAGCTGTGCTGTTCAGTACTGGTTAAACAAGAGGCAGACAGGCTTCTACCAAGAGATACCTGCACCCTCTCCTCAGGCTCCATGTGGATCTCAAAATGACTTAGAGGCTCTTATCCTTCCAAGAAACATCCCTTCCTCTCCCCCCCTGGAACCAGTCATGGCCACCTGTGATCCTTGCTGAGAGAATTGTCATGGGCTCTTGCTAGGTATCACCTGATCTCTTAAATTCTCGATGAACTAACAGCAGGCTCATGTATCTCCAGCCCCCCACAGCTTTCTGAGGCAGGGTAAGGTGTTGGCAAGTTCCTTCTTTAGAGAACAAAAACAAGGGACAGAGAGGACCATCTACTCTTGAGGCTTTGCTTTCTGTCAGAAAGTCACTCAGCATTCAGCCCAGGACCAGTCCACACTCTGGTTTTAGCTTACCTTTTAGCATAGGAGTGTTTGATGACATTCAGAAATAGCACACTTAACATTTTACCCTGTCCACAAATGGACTTTCTTTCTTCTGGAATTCCTCGGGATAATCATCAGACCGAGAGCGAGAGGAAAACAGTTTAATATTCAATTTTATTTAAATTCAATTAACAGAAAAAATTTTAAAAAAACCAGCAACTAGAAACAATCTATTCTTAACAATCATGGATGGTACAATATATCATGAACTGGGCAGCCAGACATATACTCTCCATTCCTGGGGTTAAACATTATCCGGTCTGCAAATAAAAGTTGTCTTTGCCCTTCCTTCTCTCCCCCCTTTTTTTCCCTTCCCTCCTCCTTTCCCGAATTCCCAAAATTATCCAGGGCTTCCTTTCGCGTCAGTCACAGTGGGGAGCTGTGGTTTTGATGACAAATAGGGTATGGTCTGTCTCGGAAGTTCATGGTGTGGTGAGCAATCTGAAACAAGTTCATAGAAGCCGTCACAGCACCAGACTTCTCCTTCCCACCGCGCCAGAGTGTGTGTCTTGCACTCTCGAAGACAGAGTTATCACATTTTGGTGTTCTTGTAGTAATGCTTTGGAATGCCAATCTTTCCATCCAATTTCCCTGCATTTTAGCATGTTGCTTGGAGGGCATATGGTTCTTCTTCCTTCCCTCTGCCTTACACAATCATTTCTACCTTTTGAGCTTCTTAGTCTATTTTTTAATCTATTTCTTGCATTGTCTCCTCCCATTCTTTTTGTGCAGCTAAGTTTTTCCACTTCTTGGAAGTTTGTATCACATGGTCATTTTTTTTAAATAAAAACTTTGCAAATGCTGGCTGTTTCTTATTTCAAAGTATTTACACATTTTGGGTAGATTGTATATGATTTTCTTCCCACTTATACAATATCATTCCTTTTAAATCCTAAACAAGATTAAGAACAAGAATAAGCCCCCCCACCTCTCTCTCTCTCTCTCTATTTCCTTTCTTTATTTTGGCACTGGGGATGGAATCCAGAGGCATTCTACCTATGACTTATACTCCCAGCCCTTTTTTTATTTCTTTATTTTGAAGCAGGGGTTTGTTATGTTGCTGAGTCTTGATAAGTTGATGAGGATGGCCTCAAACCTGCAATTCTCCTGCCTCACCTTCCAGTACTGGTTTACAGGCCTGTGCCACTGAGTCCAAGTACATTTTTAATAAGGTTGATAGCATCTTATGATGGTAGCAAACAGTGGTTGAATACTTAGTGGCTTCAGAGTTTATGATCTGTAATACTGAATACCTAGCACCTAGGAAGTTTCCAATAAACATCTGCACAGTTGAATTTAATGGGAGACGATTTGAAAATCTGAGAACTACTGAGAAGATTATTATAGAAATGCCTGAGGTGAATAAAGGGGGCAGGTGGGAAGACATTGTTCTTTGCCATATGAATAAGTTTGGAGGTTCAGATGTATTTATAACTTTCCCCAATGACAGTCAGTTTTGTCATGTGTGTATATAGAAGAGTCTAAAAGAAGAGGAATAGAGAAAGTAGGCAAATGGATTTAGGTATATTTTCCTGGCTCAACACACACACACACACACACACACACACACACACACACACAGAATAGTCAGCTCATTTTTGTCCAATGAATTTTAAAATTTATTCAATCCATCTCAGGTGCTTTATAAATTCTGTAAACTTGTCATGTAGATGCTTCCCACTGACATTCCTCTGTCTTTTCCTTCCTTCTTTTTCTTTCTTTAACTTTCCTTACTTGGTCACATTACTGATGGGAAATTGCAGAATCCTGGGGATTGTACCAAAATCAGAGGCAGAACATAGCAGAAGCTCCACTGTCATACTAATATCAGGCAGAATAGTTTGTTAATGAACCTACCAAAAAGCTTCGACATTGGTTTTTAGGGTCAGATACAGAGAACACCACCATCCATGAACATGGTACTTCAAGGGATTGTTCATTGGGTAGGGCATTATATGGCTTTGTTCTCCTGTAGCTGCAGGCTGGTCTACCTGAGAGGAACTGGAATTTAAAACAGTGCCCTCAGTGAGATGATAATCTCAGGGAATGGCACTCAACTTTGTCTAGTGATCATTTCATAGGTAGTCCTGTGAAATTGACATCTCATTTGTATTTTCCTCTCACAAACACCTGATGATGTACTAAAGAGCAAGATAATGGATATCGTGTATGATTAATTCTGAAACAATACAACATGAAAACATCTGCCTTGAAAGACCCAGGTCCTTGTAAACTCTGTGGAGTATATATCTTGGAGAGCATCCTCTAGTGAGGAGGTGGTACCTCATCTCTTGTAGACTAGCAGGAGAGAAAAAGGCACCCGTCCCGTTTTTCCTCTCTGTTGCTCTTTATGTGATCAATTAATCTTTTCCTCCACTTTCAATAATCTCAATAATCTTATTTCACTACCCACAAGGGATTTGCTTCAATTCAGAGCATTCCTAATCCTGAACTTTTAATTAGTTATAATTACTTCTTCATCCTACCTTTAGTTTCTCCACCTGTGCTCCACTTTTTTTTTTTTTTTTGCAAATATCATTAATCCTCAGGTGGGTCTTTATTTTTTACCTCAGTCTCTCAGACTTCTCTTAGCTTTTTATCTTAGATTTTTTCATTAAATTTTTTTTGTGGTACTGGGGATTGTGGAACTTAGGGACATGCTACCTCCAAGCTACACCCTGCAGCCCTTCTTTATTTTTATTTTGGAACAGGGTCTCCTTAGGTTGATGAGAGTCACAGAACTTGCTGAGGTTGTCATCAAGTTTGCATTTCTCCTGTCTTAGCCTTCCAGATTTGTGGGATTATAAGCCTGTGCCACTATACCTGGATTAGCTTTTTTTAAATTTTATTTCTGTATTCAGCCTAATTTCCAGTTTCTTACTAACTGCAACTCTCCATGGCCTCAATGTCCCTGCAACTCTTCCTTCTCAACAGAATGTGTACCAAATCTAAGACCAAATCATCCCAGGGTTCAGGAGCAACTTTGAGCAAAAACTCACACCATTTGTATTCCTACATGGCCCTGGTCAACTTTCCTTTCCCATTCTAAACCTTCTTTTCCCTCTTAGATGTCTTTCCCTGTCTCTCATACTATTTCCAGGAGATTCTGACCTTCTCCCTGGTGGCAGAGAGCACCCCAGGATAGAGTTTCCCAGCCTCAAATATCCAGAGCTCCTAATGCATTTCTGTAGGTTCTCCTTAACATCTCCTTCTTTGGATTATCTCTCCCTCTTTTCCTTATACTCTCTTTTCTTACTAATTGTTTGTCCTTTCTCCCTCCCTCCTTCCTTCCTTCCTTTCTTCTTCTTCTTCTTCTTCTTCTTCTTCTTCTTCTTCTTCTTCTTCTTCTTCTTCTTCTTCTTCTTCTTCTTCTCGCTCTCGCTCTCTCGCTCTCTCTCTCGCTCTCTCTCTTTTGGTGATACCGAGGATTGAACCCAGAAGCATTCTAACTCTGAGCTATATCTCCAGTCCCATTTTATTTTTTATTTTGAAAGATGTCTTACTAAGTTGTGGAGAGTATCACTAAGTTGCCGAGGCTGACCTCAAAACTCCTGTCTCAGCCTCCAAATACTGAAATTACAGACATATGCCACCATGCCCAGCCTGTCCCAACTTCTCTCCTTTATTTGATCCACTGGGATCTCCCTCCTGTCTCTGAGCATCTCTGGGACCCCTATCTATCTATCTATCTATCTATCTATCTATCTATCTATCTACCTATCTATCATCTATCATCTATTTTGCCATTCATTTTCTGATGTGGCATACAATGAGATGTATTCAGTCCTCATGTTTGCCCAGTCACTTCACAATGGTTGGCTTCTTTCTCTATCGTGTACCTGAATGTCATTGATCTAATTTCTCTACTGTTTACTTAAATTTCACTGCTGTTTTGCTTCTGAGATACTCAGGCCCCTCTTCCTTCTCTCACTGCTTCTCGTTTTCTTTATTGGCTATAATACCTCATATAAATCACCTTGATTTGTTTTTATGTTCCTGATCTTCTCCCCTCCCAACAGCATGTGTACTCCATTCAAGACCAAATCATCATTCAGGGGTGGTGGTGCAATCCCACCCTTTGGGTGGCTGAGACAGGAGGATCATAGATTAAAAGACGGCCTCAGCATGTAGCAAGATTCTCATCAACCTAGTGAGATCCTATTACAAAGTAAAAATAAACAAGGGCTGGGGGTTTAGCTTGGAGGTAGAATGCTGCTGGATTCAATTTCCAGTACAAAATTAAATGACCAAATCATTTCAGGACTGACAAGCGACTTTGAACACCATTTTTATTCTTACCCTCTATCTAGGCCATTTCATCTTCTTTCTACTACTGAAACACCAACGTCTAACACTGTCTTAATTTCTAGACCTGGTTGGTATTCTAGTATTAGGACCATGGCATTGACTACTTACTGTATATTTTCATGCAAGCAAGCTAATTTACCTTAAATACGATATATCCAAACATAATTCACCGACTTCCTCTGCAATCATGGAATCCTTTCATTGCACCTTTCCTTCCTGAGTGGTACTTCCAGCCACACATTTGTCTGATCTAGAATCAAGTATATTCTAGTTATCAACTCTTCCTTCTACCTCAGAAATACTTGTCAAATTACAGAACTTTTGGTTTTTGAGCCTTTTGCACATGTCTTTTCAATGTTTTCTGTTATTGCTTGCATCTGTGATTCTCATCCAGCACGGAGGGATTGATTCTCTTGTAGGGACATTAATGCCGACCACACCTGGAGCTGGCGGGGTCCCCTCTTCCCCATGTCTCCTCTACTTTCTTCCATCTGGTCCTATTTTATGTATGCTCAAGCACTGCCAATGGTGTGATATTTATCTTGACTTACTCAAATTGCCATCCCCTTTATCTCTCTCTCTTAGTAGAAGACTTTAATCACTTCGATTTGTGAGCACTCATCTGCTACTTCCTCCAAATCTGGACCATGAGCTCCCCAAAGGCATAGCTGTTGATGTTGCTGTTGTTTAAAATACTTTCATTGGTGCATTATAATCCCACAACATAATGAAGTTCAGAGTGACAGGGACTCTGAACTCTAATGACATTTGGCAAGCTCCCACCCGACTCCCTCCCCTCCCTGTGCATAATATTGAGCCTGGCACTCATAATTTCATATAGGTACATAGCGTCATTGGAAGTGTTTGTTTGCTGTTGTTATGATGCTTCGAGGATGGTTAGCACCCAGCACAGTCTTGAACCTATACAAGCAAGAATGCATAGCCTAAGTGTTCCAGAGATATTAAACACTTTCGCATACCTATTTGCTATCATTGCATTAGAGTGGTTGCATAATGTGTCATTGCATAGAGGAAGAGTGCCCGTTAGTGTGGAGGAGGTGAATAGGTTTGTGACCTTGGGCTAAGAATAGCTTCTCTGAGTTTCTGTTTCCTTATCTCCAGTATCAGAGAATAGAAATGATTCAAAATTGATTTATAAAGATACTTCCAGCTCTAAAAATATTTTAACCAAAAATGCCTTTTTTTTTTTTTAAACTCGTACCAAGGAAATTCTTAGCCTTGAGTTCCTCCTGGTTGGTTGAGAAGCTGGAATGGGTGCTTAGGATTTCCATGAGTCAATAAAATTGCACTCATGTTTTTGTTATTCTTTGCTGGAGACTAAGAATTGACAAGTGATACACATTCTATTTCATTATTTAGTAGTAGGTTATCTAAAATTTTAATGGGTCACATGGTCACCTGGACAAGTACATTTCCCAGCTGTCCTGACCTGGATGTTTCAGTACAAGACTTGAGAAGATTTTTTTTTTTCTTTTTGAAACTACTTTTATTGGTGCATTGTATTTTTTTTATTTCCATAGTTTTTTATTGATTTTTTTCTCCTGTATTTTATTTTATTTATTATTTTTTAATTGGTGCATTGTAATCATATATCACATTGGAGTACAAGACTTGAGAGGATATACAAGCACACATCATCCAATTAGCCCTCATCCAGCCCCCATTCCATTCCTTCCCCCTCCCTCGATCCCATGCTTGTTTGGTGATTAACTTTGATACATTTGTTTATGTACCTCCTGCGTTTTAAAGAGGCTCCATCCTCCCCTATTCCATACCCTCTGATTGGTCACCTTAGTTGCTTCACTATAGGGCCCTTTCTGTAGCTCAACCACTTCCTGTTGCCCCTTTCCTCCTAGTTTTTGCTGATTAGGGGAAGCATCTGATTTTTATTTTCTGCGATATTTCTCTGTGCATGCCGTGTTACAAGCACCGATCCCACTCTTGATGCTCCCCGTAGTGGCCTGGCTACCCGGTGGACTGATGCAGACCTCGCTGGCTCAAGCAGCAGCCTTGCCTCATGGGAGGCCCTGATTCTGGTCTCGCTGGCCCTGACACCAGCCTAACCCCTCAGCTGGCTCCGATCCCGGCCTCGGAGGCCCCAGTAGTGGCCTTGCCTCACAGCAGGCTCTGATGCTGGCCATTGGCCCCGGCACTGGCCTAACCCCTCGGCAGGCTCCAATCCGGCCTCGGAGGCCTTAGTAGTGGCCTTGCCACATGGAAGGCTCCGATGCCGGCTGTTGGTCCCGGCACCGGCCTAACCCCTTGGCAGGCTTCGATCCCGGCCTCGGAGGCCCCAGCACTAGCCTTGTCTCACGGCAGGCTCCAGTGGCGGCCATTGGCCCCAGTACCAGCCTAACTCCTTGGCAGGCTTTTATCCCGGCCTCAGAGGCCCCAGCACTGGGCTTGCCTCACAGCAGGCTCCGATGCTGGCCGCTGGCCCCGGCATCAGCTTAACCCCTTGGTGGGCTCCAATCCCAGCCTCAGAGGCCCCATAAGCAGCCTTGCTTCATGGCAGGCTTCGATGCTGGCCATTGGCCCCAGCACTGGCCTAAACCCTCAGTAGGCTCTTATCCTGGCCTTGGAGGCCCCAGCACAAGCCTTGCCTCATGGCAGGCTCCGATCCTGGCCTCACTGGCCCCAGCACAGGCCTAAACCCTCGACAGGCTCTAATCCCGGCCTTGGAGGCCTCAGTAGTGGCCTTGCCTCACAGAAGGCTCCGATGCCAGCCGCTGGCCCCACCACCGGTCTAACCCCTTGTCAGGCTCCGATCCTGGCCTCAGAGGCCCCAGCACTGGCCTTGCCTCACAGCAGGCTCCGATGCTTGCCTCGCTGGCACCAGCACTGGTCTAACCCCTCAGCAGGCTCCGATCCCGGCCTCGGAGGCCTCAGTAGTGGCCTTGCCTCATGGAAGGCTCCGATGCCAGCCATTGGCCCTGGCACCGGCCTAACCCCTCGGCAGGCTCTTATCCTGGCCTCAGAGGCCCCAGCACTGGCCTTTCCTCATGGCAGGCTCCAATGCTGGCCGCTGGCCCCGGCATTGGCCTAACCCCTTGGCAGGCTCCCAGCCTCGAAGGCCCCAGTAGCGGCCTTGCCTCACAGCAGGCTCTGATGCTGGCCATTGGCCCCGGCACCGGCCTAACCCTTCAGCAGGCTCTTATCCTGGCCTTGGAGGCCCCAGCACTGGCCTTGACTCGCGGCAGGCTCCGATGCCAGCCGCTGGCCCTGGCACCGGCCTAACCCCTTGGCAGGCTCCAGTCCAGGCCTCAGAGGCCCCAGCACCAGCCTTGCCTCACAGCAAGCTCCGATCCTGGCCTTGAAGGCCCCAGCACCGGCCTAACCCCTCGGCAGGCTCCGATCCCAGCCTCGGAGGCTCCAGCACTGGCCTTGCCTCACAGCAGGCTCCAGTCCCAGCTTTGCTGTGTCCGTCGCCAGCCTCACCCCTCGGCAGGCTCCATTCCAAGCACCCTCTTCGCCCAACCAATTGTCCCACATTCTCAAGGGTGCATGGTGGTAGCATTCTGCCTCTGGGGTTATTATTTCAAAGGTTCCAGGTGTAATGCATCAGATCTCTGCCTCCCCTGAGTACTGGCCACTGCCACTGCCACTGCCTCCACCATTTCAAATCCTTCCCAAGATCTTTTTCCAATCTGAATGTTGTCCAGTGTTCCTAAGCATGTGTGACGGTAGCATTCGACATTTGGTGTAATTTCTCCAAAAAAATAAGGTTGGTAGGATCCGATTTCTGCTTCTCCTGAATACAAGTCTCCACCGCCATCGTGGAGACTGCTTTCAACACCGCCTTTCTCCTTGGTGTCTGCTAAACTCTCTCCTTACAGGTGATGTCCAAGACTCTTAACAATATAGAGAAACAGCAGTCCTCCTTCACTGGGAATTTTTCCATAAGTTCCAGTGCATTTGGATAAGTTTTGTCTGCATCTCCAGTGTCCTGGCATCCGCCATGGCCTTCTTAACCCCTCTCCGATATTTTCCCTTTTTCTTTTTCTTTTCCTTTTTTTTTTTTTTTTTAATAAGAGAAGACAGTATATGTGGTTTGAGGAGGTAGTAGGATCAGGCACTCAGCAGCACTGTGACCCGGTCGGTTTCCCCATGGGTCCAGCGTGCTCCACAGTACTCCATCTGGGTCCCAGAGTCCTGCGACCCAGGCCCTGGCTGTTCTGGGGTCCAGCGTGCCCTGCCCGACCCCTGCCTGGGACCCAGGGTACTGGGCCCGGTTTCTCCAGGGGTCTGGTGTGCTACGCGTGGTCCGGCCCGGGGGCCAGAGTCCTGTGACCCGGGCCCTGACTGGCGTGCCCCGCGCGACCCCTGCTCGGGACCCAGAGTCTTACTGTGCCCGGCTTCTCCAGGGGTCTGGCGTGCTACCATCTGGATGTTTCAGAATTACTCGTTCCATATGACCAAGTAACTGAAAGTGTGTGGACAAAAGTGATAAAAACTTCCTTATCTCTTATGCCTGTCATCTACTTATTTCTCTTTTTTTTCCCCAGGATGGAATATAAATATCATGCCCAATCAGTTTTGTCCAAGAAGGACAGTACTCCAACAGTTGGCAGAACACTAAACCAGAAGGATTTGGGGGTCCGTGAATGGCCGTCTGTGATTTCCGCCATACCCCCATCATGCCAGACTTTTCTATAAGAGACTTTTAAAACTTCCTCACTTAAGCCAGTTATTTTAGGGTCTAATAAAGCTCCAAGCTAATATTCAGCCTAGTATGTGTGCATTTTGGGGAAAAGGGCCCATAGATTTTCCTAAGTTTGTAAGAAAGATTCTGTGATGTCACGGTGGATTAAGGATGGCCACACATTTACATGAGTAAACCTCCCATTGAGAAGTGAAATGATACCCCTTTCCATTGAACCTGAGTGAATTCTGAGACTTTTTGGGCAAACTAAATATGATGCCATACAGGTGTGCCAGTTTCCAGTTCAAGGCCTTCAAAGAAAAAGGGCTTCGTCTTCCAGTTTCTTGGAAGACTGGCTTTTGGAACCTAACAGACACACTGTCAGGAAGCCCAAAGAGCCTGCAGAGGTTGAAAAAGCTTCAAGACTCCTTCACTGCTATCTCCTTTAAAACTCACAGTGATTCTATGAAGAATATGTTTCCATGCTAATTTGCAAATAAGAAAAATGCAGCAAAAATTTTAAGTTACTATTAAGCAACACATTTCTACCAGGACCCTGGCAACCTAATTCTAAACCTTATGTGCTTTATTATTTCTTGTGCTATGCTGTTCAATACAGCATCAACTAATATTAGAAAATGTTGTAAAAATTTTTCAAGTAGGTTTATTATGTAACAACCTCTTTTCTAATGGACCTTTCACTTTTGTGGGTAGACATTGAGACCCCTATCACAATTGTTAAAGTATTTTATTGTGATCCAGTAATCTTTTCATTCTACCCAAGAAAACACTGAAACATGCGGGTTTGCAGTCCTGCTAACAATCACAATGGCCTGATCATATGTTTCCCTTTCTTCCCCCCAATTACATACTTTAAAGTATCTTGGTATTTGAATTGTATTCTACAGCATACACCTCCTGTTCTCTGTTTCTAGAGGTGCAGGCCTAACATTCACATCCCTAACTTACCACTGTTTTTCTGCCCAAGAATCCCACTGTTCAATCCCTGCTTGCGATTCTGTTGGAACATGTCCAATTAATGCCTGAACATGACCCTTTTGTGTGGATTCATGCACAGTTATATGCCCAGCCAATCTGCCAGTCCGGACCGACAGCCTCACACCAAAGCCTCCATTTCTCAGCAGGAATCCAGCAAACCAGATGTCAAGTGCATATTTCCTGAGTACTTTATGGGATCCACAGAGAGGCTCTCACAGTATGGTTCAGGCTTTAGTTTAGTGCAACTTGTCAAAATGAATTGTTTCATTTCTGTACCACAAATGCCAGGTTGGGAGAAAAAAATTTTTCAAGAATATTCTGCATAAGACTTCAGGCTTTCATGTTCTTTAATTTAAATCCCATGGACTTGGGGTTAGCATAAGGTCTTGGAGCTGGGGGCTGGGAGTGCTGGAATCTTGCTTTTTGAACAAGGTGGGGAATGGGATAATTAATATACTTCGTGTCAGCTTATTCAACTACAAGGAGATGAGATAAGAACTCCTTCCATGGGCTTGATGACATCCCCAGAGGTGGCTGGGCAGACTCATGGTTGTAAAGCATGAGGCAGAGTTACAGGAAGAATTCTCTCTTCATAACAGGGAGAGATGCAAACACTAGCAACAGGTCATTGACTGAATTCCCACTTGCTCCCTGGGGTGTGCCAACCTGGTAACACACAGAACACAAATGACTGTTTACTTATTTCATAAATGCACAGAGAGATTCTTCTCCCTGGATTCCTTGCCCTTGACAAGCTACTCGTTCACGAATGGGATACCTTTATTGCATATTTTTTAAAGGAATTTAGTCTTTGCATCAGACAGAGAAGGGTAAGGACACTGGATTTTTACTCACTGGTGAGCAGATTTGGGCAAGTCAAAGACTCTTATTTTCATGTGGTCAAGGTAAAGATGGACAGTACATATCTCATTCCATTATACTGCCAGTTAACTGAGCTATACCATGAACTCAGCCCAGGGCTTTGCAAAGTCAGTACTCCACAAATATTAGCTTTTGCATATTATAAATAATACCATTGATATTGTGACCACAGTCATGCGTCGTTTAATAACTGGAGACCTTTTTTTTTAATTTTTGTTTTTTTAAACAATTTTTTTATTGAACATTAATAGTATACATCTAAACTATATTTGGTGCCCTCTCCCCCCCCACCCCCGTTTTCCCTTCCCCCCTCCCACCAATGGTTGTCCAGGTTAACCATGTCATATTCATAATTTTACACATATTCAGATGTAGACCCTCATTAATCAAGATCAGCCTTTCTCCTCTCCTATCTTTTCATTCAAACTTTGCTGGTATTTCCCCTCCATTATCTGGAGTCCCACTGGTATCCTCTGTGTTTCCTAGTTTGGGCATATTAGAGGAAACATATGTATCTTCTCCTTCTGTGCTTGGCTGATCTCACTTAACATAATGTTCTCCAGGGCTTTCCATCTTCTTGCAAATGATATAATTTTGTTCTTCTTTATGGCTGAATAGAATTCCATTGTGTGTATTTCCCACAGTTTTGCTATCCATTCATCTGTTGTTGGTGGTCTGGGTTGGTTCCATATTTTGGCTATTACGAATTGTGTTGCTATGAACATAGGTATGCATATGTTGTTGTAGTTCTCTGAATTCAGACCCTTTGGAAAGATACCCAGGAGTGGTATAGCTGGATCATATGGTGGATCTATTCCCACCTTTCTTAGGAATCTTAACGGGAGACCTTTTGAGGAATGGCGCATCAGGAAATTTTGAGGTTGTGTGAGCATCATAGGTTACCCTTACACATATCTAGATGGTATAGCCTGCCATGCACCTAGGCTCGAGATGCAGGCATGTGACACTGCTGTTGGTGTAACACTGCATTCTGGTTTACAGTAAACTTTGCTAAGTAGAAGGAGTACACTCAAAAATAAGGGAAAAAGTATAGTACAGTTAAAATATAAGCCTGTAACATAGAGGTTTATATCACAATCAAGTATTATGTCAAGTACGTCTTATATGGGCTGTGCTGGATCACAGTGGGTTTGTTTACAACAGCGCCAGTGCATGAGTAATGTGTTGTGCTATGACATCACAACAGCTGTGACATCACTAGCAGATAGGAGTTTTCAGCTCTATTATAACCTCATGGCACCACAGTTTTGTCTAAAGTCCCTTGTTGACTAAAACATCATTAAGCGGTGGTGCATGACAGCATAGTAATCATTATTGATTTGGACTCATTACAGCTCCTTTATCGACTATGTTACAAGATAGAGATCTTTTGATGGCGTAGAAACTGTCTACACATTCTGCTCTCTGAATCGATGACTCCATATTGTACATTCCCTGGCTCTCTCCACTATGTAAACACTGTGTTTCCAATCACTGACTTTATTTGTTGTCTCTAATTTCCTGGGATGATCTACCAGTCTGCCCTCGGTGCCTCTTCTACCCTGTTCAGCTGTTGACACTGACATACCATCCAAGCTGCCTGTTTAGGCCAAGTCTGAGCAAGAAGAGTATTTCACAGGTTCAGAACTAGTGGCCACTGTGACTTCTACAATCTGCGGATGTGTGCTTGGATTATTCTAAGCACCCACAGGCAATTGGATCACTGTTCTTCCTTAACCCCAGTTGGTCTTCATTTTAACTGTTTCTGTTTAGGTCCCCAAGACCTTTGCTGATGCTGTAGCTGTGTCTCAAAGCTCATACCTCATGTCTCTGGCATATCCTTGCCATTCTCTAGCCAGGACACAATTCCCCCTGTCCTATAGACTTACATCCTGAATTATGTAGTTGCTTACGCACCCATTTGACTTCAAGTACCATCTACTACCCTCTACGCGTACCCTTCTATGCTTCTTTTGAAACTACCTTATCATAAAATCTTTATCAAGTCTAACCTACTTGCTCATTCTTTCTATATTATTAAAAATACCATTGACCTTTTGCTTCCTGGCATCTCAGTTATGTGTTATATATTTTCCTTTGTGAGTTGTTTTCTTTAAATGTGGAGACCATCTCTGAACTTCCCTTGAGTACGCCACTTGTGAACTCTGATACACAATATCTGCTAATAGATCGATTGATTATATTGCAGGATAAGGAAAACACATTTGGTGTTTTGGCAAATGAAAGTTTGGTTATTGTGAAAAGTCAATATGTTAGCATATATACTATCATTAATGGAGTTCTAAACTTAGAATCCTAAAACCATAGTTCAAATTTTGTATCTTCCAACCACTTACCTGTTGTCTTTGGACTATACATCTAAACTTTCTGACTCCCTGTTTGCTCATGTTTAAAATAAAGATAATATAATTGCCTATTTTTTTCTTGAGGATTGAATTCAATAATTTATGTGAAAATGCTTTGGAAAATAGTGTATTCTATCTCAGGGAATTCTATATTTTTAGGAAATAGCAATGAGATAAATTTCTGGATTGTCATTATTATGAGTCCAATACCAACATCCTTATATCTCAACCAGGTGGTATTTAGTTTTGAGCAAACATTCCAACATTCCTGTATCTTTTCAGTCATCATTTGCAAGTGCACTATTGATTCAAAGCTATTCATGACTGGTGGGCTTTCCACTGAGAAGATGATCATGAGAGTCTTTTTGACATGGTTACATTCTGATCCCACAGGAAGAGAAGAAAACTGAATATACAAGTTCCTGATGTAACTGGATGGAAAAAGGAAAAAAATCTTAAACAAAATAAAAAAATAGGCAATAAAGTATAATTCACTTACTCTTCTAAGCTCAAATGGTCCCCTCTCTTCAGTACTTGGATTGAGCTCACACCCACACTCACCATGTTTGGGCTCTGGGGGGCAGAGAACAAGACACCGGTGGCCTAGGAGACCCCAATACTGTTGTAAACAGAAATGAAACAAGCTGGGTTTGACTTTGATTTTTCCCTTGAATTAGTTACTTTTTAAAAAGCCAATTACATCTAGTGAATATTTGTCTTTCTTGTTCAGCAAATTATTTATTTAAATCGTTCCTAAGAAGTGTCTCTTTGCAATTCTGTCTAGGAGGAGGCTTTGAACATCTAAAGTACAAAATTCCTTTATTAGTCATATGCTGTACGCCCCTTGTCAGATCCCTGTGCATCGAGTCCTGGAATATGTCTGCTCAGACAATTCTCAGAAGAAGTGATAAGCTGTTCTCTTTAGCAGTTGTTCCAGAGTTAGAAGCAGAGAGTGCCCCTTAACTGATATCCAGTGAACCGGTTGGGCCAAGACTTCAGTTAACATTATTGCCCAAGTAAAAACGTTATTACACTCTGCAGAGTCCACAAGGAAGAGGCATTAGGCTGGCAAATAAACCAGGTAGGATTTACCTATGGGTGGAGACAGTGAGCTGTTTAAAGACATAACAGTGTCACAAGTGACCTATCACAATTTCTGACAGAGGTGCAGATACTGTTGATAACCAAATAAGGCAACTCACTGAGGGGATCAGAGAGGGGAAAAGGGATATTCTTTAATGTACATGATGTACATTCACAAACATATCAAAGTCAATCACTAAGCCAAACATGAGAAGGAGGGAGGGGGAGGGAATGGAGTGGGAATTGGGGAAGGGCTCATTGGGTGATGTATGCATGTATGCCTCTACCATCTTGTACTTCAATAAGATGTATGACTACAATGCACCAATAAAAAATTGAAAACAGAAGGTTTACACTAAATGCTTGCTAATTGAATGCCAAGCACAGTGTCCTCCCAGGCACATGGTTTTTAAGTCTTGTCTATGGCCCTTCCCATCCAGGTTGCTATTCACCCTGTTCTAGGATAATTCAAGTTCCAAGCAACTCCCCAACTGTGGACACAGAGAACAGGACTCAGCTGATTCACCATTAGAGAGCTAGATTGTTTCTTCTTCCTCTTCCTCTTCCTCCTCTTCTTCTTCTTCTTCTTCTTCTTCTTCTTCTTCTTCTTCTTCTTCTTCTTCTTCTTCTTCTCCTCCTCCTCCTCCTCCTCCTCCTCCTCCTCCTCCTCCTCCTCCTCCTCCTCCTCCTCCTCCTCCTCCTCCTCCTCCTCCTTCTTCTTCTTCTTCTTCTTCTTCTTCTTCTTCTTCTTCATTTTCCTCCAGGAGCGTTAGCATCTTTCTCCAGCTTCTTAAGCCAGCACCATCTAAATGCCCTCTGGAGCACCTATCCTACCCTCTCAAGGCCCAAGTCTCCTTAAATGGTTTTGGCAAATCCTTAATTCTGAATTAGAAAGAAGCAATGCTAGCTCCGAATACTACATCCTCTTAGGAAGATTTACATTTTATCAGAGCACAAATCTGCCCATAAAAAATAGTAAATGATCCCGATGAGCAAAATTTCAGGTCCCATCAATAGCTAGAAAAAGATACCTCTACTTCACCCCCCCCCGACCAGCTGCAAGGTCTTGAAGGACCTTTCGTCATATTCTGCAGGAAGCTGTCTTTTTCAACACAGAGTCCATCATAGAAAAAGCATATGAAAAGCATCAACGGTGCTATTGCCTCATGTTGCAAATTCTTCTTTCTTTTTCACTATCTTGTAATAGCCTCCCTATTTTACCAGTGACAAAATATTACCCACAACAATATATCTTATTTTTCTACGAATTATTTTCTATGATTTGCGACATAACATTTGGTCTTTCCAGTCGCTGATATCGTTTATCTGATTTTTGATGTTTTCCTTCTCCTAAGGAAATACAAACCTATTTTTTTTTTATTAAGGGAACTATTTTGTGGACACTCTAATCAGTCCTTAGGAAAACAGAGATGGAGCCAGCACTTTGAATGACAAGCAGATCTTATTAGCGCCAACCCCAGACCCAGAGCTGACAATTAGCAGAAGCTCTGAGTACATACTGTGGTAAAGAAGATTTGAAAACCAAGGCCTGATGATTCATTCCTCCTTGTGAGATTTGCTGTAGCCCAGAAAAGGTTTCAATTGATTTCAGTTCTTGCTCAAAGATATGCCAACAGAGCAAGAAAATGTTAAAATTAAAGGAGGGCCATGCCTGTTGCTCCTGTAGACTGGTCCTGGTAGGCACATCTTTCCCTTTGGGAACTAGTAGAGGCCTTTCAAAATGGGAGTATTGCATGAGACATAGAAGAGTCCTGGTATTGTTTCCATGCAGAAAAGTGTTGGAGGAGTATACTCTATTTACTGTTAGTTGCTCCCAATCATGGAAAAAAAGGCTCAGCTAGCAAAGTAGCAGTGGCAACAGCAAAATAAAAGCATAAAGTTGGCAGCTTGGGTAGAAAGAACAGAGATGCTTCCAAAGGAGAAAAGACAGGCTGCCGATTATCAGTGCATTTATGTAGATGAGGATGAGAGCAAGGACAGATCACAAACATGAAACAAGGACGTGGGCCTTCCCTCTGAGCAGAGCATCCTAAGACTCACAGCCCCTTCCTACTTGCAATGGCGAATATTTCAAAGGGAGGGAGAGAAGAAATATATTTCCCTCTCTTGCATAGTGAGTGTCTGGGATCATTAGGACTTGAAGTAGAAGAAAGGAAATAATTTGACAAAATGCCCAGAGGCACCACATGATATAAAGCATGACATTTTTCACATATGTGTAGGCTTGTTTCAAAATGGGCATTGCTTCTAAAAAGGAGAGCTTTAGAAAAAAAAATGTAGATACAGAGTCAACTTTGAGTTATCTGAGCTGATGAAGTGGTGGGGTATACACAAGGAGAAATACATTTTGTAAAAGATGAGAATCAAAAACATTTAGAGGGCTGTGTGTGTGTGTGTGTGTGTGTGTGTGTGTGATTGTGTGTGTGTGTGTGTGTGTGTGTATGTGTGTACATTTCTCGCCAATGTTAAAATATATTTGCCTTCTCTGAATGCAGTATAGGAGACTTGCAGAAGTGTAAAATTAGACCTGATTTCTAGGTTTCCTGCTGTTCTATTGTCCCGGAGAAGTCAGATAACCTTTCTGAGTGTCATTGGCAAAATGAAGGAATTGGTTTTGATAGGACCTGAGGTAAGTCCTAGGGATAAATTGTACTGACTTTATGAAGGTGTCCAAGTATATTTCAAATATATTCCATGGCAGAGGAGCTCTGTATCTCTTTTGGAGTTGGAGAGAGAGATGTAAGATATTTTTAAAAAAAGGAAGTTAATGAAAAGAACCCAGTAAAGAAAAGGAAAATGAATTCTTCAGAAACAGAAATAATAGGTCATCTCAACTTGGAAGAAGATACTGACGATATGTTTAAGGGTTCTTTCTGTAGGTGTTTTATTTCTGAGCATCTTTATCAAGGGCTCAAACCTGAGCCTATATCGAGAGTCTGGGTCCTCACATGATCCAGGATGGGACTCAATTTCTTTCCTCAGGAACTGGGTGATCCATTGTCTTCTGTGCATTGGAGGGTGGTTTGGGGCTTGACCGGTCCCAGTTCCAGCCTCGATGGGTCCTATCCATGTGTTCTTAACTGCAGTGTGAAAGCAACTTACTTGATCAACTGTGAAAAACAAACCCATTCAATCCTAGGTCCCACCAGATCCTCATTTTCTAGGGCTGCCCAAGCAGTGGGGGAAAGAAACAGAAGCATTGCTAGGAATGAAAGAAAGTGATCAGGTAGGCACTGGTTAAGTTACCATTAAAGTGACCATTTCAAAAATAAAATGTTCTTGGAGCTAGGCATGGTAGTGCATGCTATAATTCCAGTACTTGGGAGGCTGAGAGAGGAGAATCACAGGTTTGAAGCCAGCCTCAGAAATTTAGTGAGGCCTTCAGAACTTAGACCTTGTTTCAATACTGAAAAGAAATAAAATAGGGCTGGAGATGTAGCTCAGAGGTACACCCCTTCTCCCTAGATTCCGTCCCCAGTATTGCCAAAAAAAAAAAAAAAAGGAAAAAAAAGAAAAAATAAAAGAAAGGAAGTTTTTTTTTTTTTTAATGTAATAGGTCATAAAATTCTGTATTTGAGTTTTTACTTTTCACAAAGTGTTTCCTGCCAAGGTCAGTCCTGAAGTTCATGCATGGGACCACAGCCTATAGCACAAGATCATCACTCACTAATAGCCTCAACACTCACTCTTTCAGTTTTCTAGCATACTGATAATTTTAAGATCTATGGTTTGTAGGGTGAGGAAGAGATGGTTAAGTGAAGAAGATGGACGCAAGAAATGACACTTGTTGGTTTCGATCTGTGAGTTTTATATTGTGATGTGTTGATCGGGATTGTCAACTTGATTGGTTTGAGAGAAGCTGAGGACAAAACGGTTTCCAAGTGTGTACCTGAGGGTGTTTCCAGAGATGATTGGCATGTGGGACAGCAAACTGAGAGGGGAATGCTGCCCAGAATGTGGAGAATGTGGGCAGCTACCCAATAGGCTGGGGGCTCATATGGAGCAAAAGGGGTAAGGAAGAGGTTTGGGGTAAGCTTGATTTTTCTGGAGTGGTGTGTCTATTGCTGCTGCCATTGGCTGAGGACAATGGACTCTGTCTCCTTACCTTTTAGCAACGTGGACTGTCACCAGCGATTCTCCAGGGGTTTCCAGGTCTTCATCCTCAGGACTGTATCATTCATTGTCTCTCTAGTTCTGAGGCCTGACTTTATGAACTGAGCAGCTAATGGTTCCTCTGGTTCTCAGGCAGCACTTGTGGGACTACCTGGCTTCTGATTGTGTAAGCCAATCTAATAAATGCCCCTTTATAATTGTAGGTATACAGATGCCATTGCCTCTGTTTCTATAGAGACCCCTGTGTAGCACATTCAGTCATACAGCAAGGCTGGAGGAAAGTCAGAGCAGTACTTTAGTAGGGAATCCTTCCACTACAATTCCAGGAACCTCCTACTTAGGACATCCCTACTGTAGGGAGCTTTGTTAAGATTTGTTCTACAGGCTTCATTGAGAGATGTTGCCCTCTCTTTTGTATTCTGTGCATAGAGGCATATCTCAAGAAGTGTCTGCAAGGGAATTTGGGCCTCTTTGCCCAATCTGAGTTACTTAGGTGACAAAAGATATGCTAAATTTTGAAGATCAAAATGCATTTTCAAACATGAAGCATATTTTTCCCATAGAAGGTCACAATTGATATCAGAAATATTTAAGGTGGTGAGAGGTTCTATGGAAAAAATAGTTACTTCTATTATTTACAAAATTTAACTTTATTTTAGCATTTGGTAGGACACTGGCTTATTATGGGATTATTACATCCTATAGAGAAGGGTTTATAAATATCTCTCTGGTATGGTGAAGAGAAAATTGATTTTACTTTAACTTCAGATAGATGGGTCAGTTCTAGAGCTTTATTCCAATGAGCACATATGAACTACTTAATCTTTATGAACCTTAATTTCTTCACTTCTAAAATATGGGCTGTCTATGAGTCAAATGGATTAATATTGCTATAGCCCATCAGAAGGTCTGCCATGAAGGAGAGGTTATATAGATGCCAGTGAAGGTTATACCGGGTTCCTTTTTGTCAAAGTTTTTATATCAGTGGGTGAGTTATACTATGTAGTCAAGTGACAGGCCAACCAAGTTGCACACTGTGTCAGGGGATCAGACATGATCCTGTTTGCTTATATATGATCTTGCCCTATAAACATGAGCTCACCATGCCACCAAGATCCTTCAGTACAGACGATACTTCTCTCACCATTGAATCCCCAATACTGGACCACCATGGTGATGAAAATTCTGTGATACACAATGAGAATTTGGCACATTATGTTCATTCCTGGTACAGTCATATCTTATCCTTCCTAGTTAAGAATTTGGGATTCTCTCCTATTGGTGAAGATAATATTTAGCTTCCAGTGCCTTTCTCCAGACTCAGAATAAGAGGGTAAGGGTTAACTGGCAGAAACTTCTGGTTTGACCAGGCATTTATGAAGGAGAGAGATGACCTCCCTTCCCACAGCACTGGTATGCCCATTCCCTCCACTTGTACACTTTGATGCATAGCACACATCTTATGGCATTCACCGTAAAGCCTGATTCCTGGCAGACTCTGATCTACTTACATTGTGGATCACTCAGTCAGGCATCTCACACTCATGATCTCTTTTCCACTCTCACAAAATCTTTGTGAAAAGGGTATTTGGGGCTCCTTGTTATATGGTATTGCATGTTCATGCAAAGTACAAGCACCTAGATTAGCTATGTTTTAGAAAAATGGAGCAAGCCAATACTCTCCCCTGGAGGAAGGAATAGGATTCTCAAATCCATTTAGCAATGTACCCAAGGTCACTGAGTAAAACAATGAAAACAAAAACAAAACAAAAATAAAATCTGAATCACTTGTTCTAACTACAAGATAAATGTAGTTTCTGCTCTATGTATTCCTGGTGTCAGTCAGTATTCTCACTGGTGTGATCCAAACTTTTGATACAGACAAAACTTAGAAAAAAAGTCACTTGCTTACAGCTCAGGAGATTTCAGTTTCCATCCTTTCATCCTTCCATCCATCCATCCAACCATCCATCATCCATCCATCTATCCAACCATACATCCATTCATCCATCCTCCATCCATCCATCAGTCCATCTATTCTTCCATCCATCTATCATGTCCAAGGCTACAGGTCCTCAGGACATGATGATGGGAAGCAGAAAAAGCAAGGAGAAGGAGTAAGGACATAGATAATCCCCAAGACTAACACTCCTAGGGACCTATCTCCCACCCTGCCCTATCTTCACAGGCCAGGCGCCCAGGAACCCATCTCTGAACATGGTTGCCTCCAGAGTGTGAGGTCTGAGGGACATCTGTCAAAAGATAACATCAGCCTTCCAGAATAGACATGGAAAGAGGAGTTTGTTTGCCAGAGTTACTCATTTCTCTCCCTTTCATCTTAACCTTTTAACATTGTGAACATAACATAAATACAGAAAATGGAAATATTCAGAAACATGACTTACCCCTCTGGTACTGAAGAGAACATATACAAATTCCAAGAACCTTCCTCATCAGAACCCCCAGGCTCATTCTGAGCCATGATATCTTTCTTTTATTTGGTGACCGTTTTAACTTTTCTTTATTTGTATGTTTTTCTAATTACCATAGTTTAGTTTTACCTGCCTTCAGAACTTTATATTAATGGCTCACAGAGAACCTACTGTTCAGTATCTACTCCTTTTTATCAACAATTTGCTTATGTGATTCATCCAACACATTGCGTTCATTCATTTCTTCTTATCACTGTTGGGTGAACAATCATTCTAGTTTTTCCAGAACTGGACTGTGTACCCATCCACTAAGTGAGGGGCATCTTAATTGCTTCCAACTTTAGCAATTATGAATAAAGCTTCTGTAAGCACCATGTGCAAGTTTGCCCATGGACCAAGTTTTCAACTGTTTTGAGTAAGCACAAAAGAATGCAATTGGTGGATTTAATGGTGTTTCTAGGAAGCTACCAGTTTGTTTTCCAAAGTGGTTGTATTATTTCGCATCCCTTGCCCTTCCATCCCAGCAATGAAAGAGTTCCTGTTGCTCCACATCCTTGCCTGCATTTTGTATGTCAGTTTGCTGGATTTTAGCTATTCTAATAGGTATGCAGTGGTATCTCATTATTTTATTTTGAATTCCCCTGATAACTTAGAATGTGGAGCATCCTTTCCTGTACTTATTTATCATCTTTCTTAATTTCCTCTTTGATTAGGTGTCTGTTAAATTCTTTGTTCTATTTCTAATTTGTTGTTTGTGTTCTTAATGTTGATTTTAAGAGTTTCCTATATATTTTAGTTAATACCCTTTTATTTAATGTGTCTTTTCTAATTTTTGTTATTTGTGGCATATATTCTATTCTCTTTACATTGTCTTTCACATGGAAGAAAATTTAGTGTCAGTGAAATCCAGTTTATCAATACCATTTGGTATGAATCTAATAAGTGATTGACACCTAGATTTTCTGCTAGTTATTGCTGGGGATATTAATCATTAGGTTAATTTTAAATTTTAAATTAAGTTTTGTGAAAATGATAAAGTTTGTGTCTAGATCTATTTTTATTGCATGTGAATATCTAGTTGTTGTAGCAACATTTGTGAAGAAGACTATATATGGTCCATTGCATCGCATGTTCCTTTGTCACACATCACTTGAATATATTTATATGGGTGTATTTCTGAATTTTCTGTTATGTTCCACTAATCTGTTTGCCTATTATCTCACCATTCTAACATTGTCTTGAGTACTGTAACTCTGCAGTAAGTTTTGAAGGATGGTAGTGTTAGACTTCTGATTTTGGAAATACTTCTCCCTCAGTATTGAGTGTACTCTTTTGTCTCTTTTGCTTCTTCATTCTTTATAAACATTTTGTTGATATTCATAAAATGACCTCTCTAGACTTTGAATGAGATTGAGTTGCATCTATAGATCAAAATGGAAAAACATGACATTAGACAATATTGACTCTTCCTGTTTATGAACATGGTATATACATTTATTTAGTTCCTCTTTGATATTTTTCATCACAGTTTAGTATTTTCCTGATGTATATCTCATATATATAGATATAGATATAGATAACATATATTTGGACTTATGCTTAACTCTCATTTTAGGTGAGGAGTGATGAGGTAAATGGCAATGGCTTTTTAAATTTTAGGTTACACTTGTTCATTGCTTGTAGATAGGAAGCAACTGACATTTGCATACTAATTCATGTTCTGCAACTATTATGACACCACAAGGGCCTTTATTTGGTTAATTTACAATGGTTTAAATTTTTAGAATTTTGTTTTTATTCTTTTATAAAATTTCTATTTTCTGATTACATTATCTATCTGTTCTTTCATGCTGCCTATATTTTCCATTAAATCCTTTGGCAAATCAATCATAACTTTCAATAATGTCTTGATAGTATAGGTCCAACTTCCTGCCATATGTGACTCCAGTTATGATACTTGTTCTGTCTCTTCAGCTGATTTTTTTTACCTTTTATTATGCATTGAAATTTTTTGTTGATAGTTGGACATTGTGTCTGAAGGTACTATATTTTGTGGTATTATAAATAATACTGATATCAGTATTTATGTACCTGTCTCTTCTTAATAAGCGAGAATGTTCCCAAGTTTGGGGCATCATTACCTTGAGCAATCTAATCTCAGTTCTCCTGCCTGGATCTTACCACCAAAATCACCAGGGATTTTGAAATATTATGGGGATATTGTCAGTCATTATTATTTCTTTCTATAGCCTTAGCAAGGGCACAGAAAATAAAATCAACTAGATTTCTCTCCCTTTTTGGCAGTTCATGGTCACCTATTGGCTCTGCCTTGCTTGTCCCATGTTGGTAAAAATACATTGGACACACCGGTGTGGTGGTGCACAACTGTAATTCAAGTACTTGAGAAGCTGAAACAGAAAGATTACAGGTTCAAGGCCAGCCTCAGTAACTCAGTGAGACTCTCAGTGACTTTGGGAGACCTGTTTCAAAACAAAAATAAATGGGGCTAGAGGTATAGCTCAGAGGTAGAACATCCCTGAGTTCAATCCCTAATATATATATATGTAATCTCCAGCATAGTTAGGGCACACTGGTAAAGAAAAATATTCTATCCTAATTGGTCAAGATCATGATGAAAATAGACATATTATTTGGACATTTTTCCTGTTGACACTAGTCTCACAGCCATTGCAACAGTGGTGCTGCCTACCACTCTAGACATCTGCCCTTAGGACACCAGCAAGAAACATCCCAGACACTGGGAACTGTGGAGACAAGCCCTAACAGGGCATTGGGCAGGTGATCTATTGTAGCATGCCAACTCTGCACTGGCTGTAATAAAACAGAGACTATAAGGTTTAGAAAAAAGCTATACAAGTGTATACACAGCCACCCATCCAAGGTTACAATTGCTTATTTAAAGCTAAACCCACTCATTCAAGATCTTTAAGATTTCTTTTCTCCCGGGGATGCCATGACTAGTTGCTTTGTCTGTGGAGTGGAACTTTTCCACCCTGACTCTTGCCTTCCCTAAGCAGACTTGACTTGCTTTTCTGTATTTATTTTCATTTTTCCTGACTTGTTTGACCAGCTAACATTGCAATTTCCAGCTATCTTCTATTTTAGGTTTCAGCTTAGCTTTATCTATTTATCTATTTTTCTAGCCCCTCACCTTCACTTTGGATTACAAGCTGGCAATAAGGGGTTGAGTCTTAATGATTTCCACTGCTAAATTATTTGGTGTGTGTGTATGTGTGTGTGTGTGTGTGTGTGTGTGTGTGTGTGATATCTTACCAAATACTGAGACTAAATCACCTTGCCCTGTGGGTTCAGAAAAGATTAGCCTTCTCATTATCTTCAGAAGATATAATATGGCAATGGTGTAAGGATCCAGATATCCTTACTGAATGATTGAATAATTTTCATATTCACATGGCTTATAGACACAGTTGTCATGTGTCTCTAACAAAGGGGATGTTTTCTGAAAAATGCATCTTTAGGTGATTCAGTTATACAAACATCATGGAATCTACTTCCATAAACTAAGGTGCCCATGACATTACTAGGAAATATAATCTTTTGGGACCACCGTCGGGTAGGCAGTGTGTGTTGACTGACATGGCATTACATAGTATATGGTTGTACGGTGTATAGATCAGTACTGAAACATTCACACACTCTGTTTTTTAAAAGAAATAAGGGATGATCAGAATCCCGGGACTTCCAGAAAACGAAACGGCTTCCTCCCCTGCGCCCACATATCCAAATGCAAATGCTGTTTACAATTGTATAATGGTCTAAGAATCACACAACAGAAAAGATCCAGGAAGGGCTTTTGCTGAAGATAGACATCTGAAAAGCAATGCATTTGTTTGAAAAACTTCAAGCTCCTTTTCTCCAAAATCCTTTCCTGTGTTTAATAGCAAAAATGTCGAAAGCAATATACATTTTTATCAATTATCCAGTGCTTTCGATATCCTGCCAAAGCTGTTCCTCCACCCCAGCCTCAGCCCACGACAGTGGCACCAGTGCCCTTGCCTCCCTCTCCTGTCAGCCATTGCTCACAGTTCTGAAGCCATTCGGGTCATTCCAGGCCACTCAGCAGCTTGGAGCGGAGGTCTACACACAGTGGATTTGGCTGTCTCCTGTATCACCAGCTGGTTGTCTATGGTAGGAAAGAATTGAAAGAGTATTTTACACCATGGAAATTGTCTTCCAGGCCCAGATGGACCGTTGCTGTTCTAGCTTTGACAGGCCAGGATAGATATATTCAGAAAGCCTTCCAGCTATTTAGTAACTCTTCCAAAACACTGTCAGCACCCATGCTAGGATGCAGGGAGTGGGAAGGAAGTCTAAGTAGGGAACTAAGCCTAGTTAGTATATATTTGCATAATTATCTTGCAGTGAATGGATGTGTGATTGGGTGGCAGGGACCAGGTCTCCATGGACACTCAAAGCCAGAAGAAAGGTTGAGTCTTTCTAGGTCAGCACCTCCAGACCATTTTGTGCAAAAGTGTGTATTTGAAGTGTCTGGTTAAAAAGCGCAACCTTCCTTCAAATCAGCTTACCTGGGACATGAGGAGATAAGTTTGAATTCCAGGATCTTGGATACACCTCCCCATTTTTTCAAGAGCAAGGGTCAGCCTGGGGTTACCTCTTCCTACAGCCTGTCCTCGGGGATGGGGAATGAGGAGCATGAGGATCAGGGATGCAGGCAGCAAGCTCTCTCAGGTCATGGTTACTCACCTGGATCAAAGATGCTGTGCACAAGCAAGTATTTTAAAAACAAGATTATAAAGATACTATAGAATTCATGGCAGCAGCACCCTGCATTTAAATATAGCTTTGTGACTGTTAGCAAAATGATGTGGTTATGAGCTGACTATTAATATAGCTGTTTGCCTAAGACAGACAGAGGGAGGTGGTGGGGAGGGGCGAGGCAGGGAGAGAGAGAGAGAGAGAGAGAGAGAGAGAGAGAGAGAGAGAGAGAGGGAGAGAGAGAGAGAGAGAATGCTTCACATGAGTTATGGAAGCTCACTAAATGTGCTTATTTTGCGGCTAGATAGACTTCACTTTTTTTTTTTTTTTTTTGGTTTGAAACTTAAATTAAAGCTTCCAAGAATTATAAAATATACCAGTCAGGAAGGGCAGAAGAAGTGAGTGTAGAAATGGCCCCCTGGGCTGTCTTGTTTCCTGACAATCCCTGACCTTCGCAGAATAGTGTCATAGATTGCAGAAATTCCTCAAATGTCAAATATCTTCCTTTTTTTTAATGAATCATAATTTTTAAATAATGTTTCTTTAAGCTTACTAGACCTGCACATCTGAAAGAGAGTGCAATTCTTGATATGGAATTCATGGCTCACAAGAGAAAACCTTGAATATTTTTTCTTTTTTGTTTTGTTTTGCATCAGTATGTAGAACACAGAAGCAAATTCTGGTTTCATAATAATTTGTACTTTAAAAATCATCTATAAAGAATGTATACTGCTTGAAATTTTTTTCATTCAGCACCTTGAACAAGTCATTTCTTTTTTTTATGTGGAAATTACTAATTGTATTTTGACAAAGCAGTAATTAATCACTGGATCGTTGGGTTGTTTTTTTGCCTTACATAATGTCTCTGTGATGGCTTATTTGGATAAGTGAAGGATAAACCTCCTGAAAAGAACATTTCTGGGAGGGAGCAGGTCTTCTCAGGTAAAGCAGCTGACCTGCTCTCTGTGCAGTAAACAACTGTATTTAAATGAGACACTGGCTATTCGACAGTTATATGTAAAGTAGAAAATATACTATTCTTCTGTAGCACTATTTCTATCACTTTACAAGCCAGAATGATTTAGATTTTTACCCAAGATACTCATTAGGGGGAAAAGAAGAAAATAACTATATTTTCCACTGAAACCCAAATTAGGCAATTTACTTAAATTGACTTTTAAGAACCACAACTGCCTAAAACTTAAACTTTTTTGAGTCTGTATCACATTTAATAATACAGATAAAGACAGACTGCTCACAAGGAAAAATATAAGTTTCTTTTAAACAATTGATCCAAAATAAAGTCTTCCCTTAATAAATCACAGAAGTAAGTTTCCAATGGGCTGTTTGAGCCAATTGAGATCACTTCCTGTTCTCCTAAGTATATGGCTGAACAAAGCCATCCCCATATTCGGTTTTGGCTTATGTTTCCATTATACTAACTACCAAAGCAAAACAGATCTTCTTTTTTACTGACAATGCCCTGTGTCATCTGGGAGATGGGAGGCATATACAGGCATTCTCATAGGAACACTGTCTCTAAGGGATCTTAATTATTCAGGTATTGAAAGTGCCCGAACAGATAGCCATTACTTGTAGAGTTTTATATTTCCTATTTTTTCCCTTGGCTAAAATCATTTACCCTCAAATCATTCCCTTGAAATTAAAAGTATCTCCTGAAGTGAAATTTCTGAACATATGAATTTTCAAAAGTTATAAATTCCCCGAAATTTCTGAATATATAAAATTTCCAGTTGACTTTTTGCCTGTGCTTGTATAACAACTCCTTGGGCTAAATGTCTCTTTGATTTGCACTATTTCTGTGAAATTTCATATGACTTACTCAACATGCTATAGAGAGAAAGGTCCCTAAGGGCTATAATATGTCTTAATAATTTTCTACAAAACACACATTTGAAATGTGTAGATTTGTGTATGAGGTATATAGTGGTTCTGCTAGCTTTTTACTCATATGCTTGGGACTCTGTTCAAAAACTATCAAAATTAAAGTTAAAAGATACTTTAAGAAAACTGTCATTTAAGAGAACTGCTCAGCATTTGAAGATGCAGCTCTCTTCTCCAACACGAGGAAGTACAGTTTTATTTTTTCCTTATATGTCCCTTCTCTTCCTCTGTGTGTTCATGAATATTTTGACTTCAAGTTCTTCATGATAGCCATGTTTCCTACAGATAGTATTTTGCAGATAAAATTGTCAAAAGTATATGGCTGAACAAAGCCCTCCCCATATTTGGTTTCGGCTTGTGTTTCCATTATACTAACTACCAAAGCAAAACTGAGATCTTCTTTTCTCATTAGTAAAGCATATACTACAGATTATAATGGTTTACACTAACCCGCCACAAAGACAAAATTCCTCCAATCACTTAAAATTTTGGTCAGAGCTTATAACTCCCCGGCACTTGGCTCCTAGGTTTAGGCTGCAAAACAGGAGAGGTTGCAAGATTGAATGTTTGTCGGGGAGGTGGGGGGGGGGGCTTGGACCTGCATCTCAAAGGAGAAAATGATGTCATTGCAAATGCTTGTGGGAGAAGAAGAGGAAGTTCAGAAGGAGAATGGGAGGTGAGGAGAAGAACACTGTTCTTACAATGTCCCTAAACACAAGAGTCTCATTAGGCTAATACAGATTTTCACAATCTGCAATTAAAAATTCACATGATAAACCCTCTATGCCTTCTTCCGCTTTAAGTTAAAACAGAATCTGGCCAATGTTCATCAACCAAAAAGATACAAACTGGGAAGACAATATTGTCCCTAAGACAGAGATGTTTCTGTCTTACCCATTAGGGAGAAAATCAGGAAAACAAATTTCCAGCGGGTTTTAGAAAAGTGGTCTCTGTTCTCAGTTGCACGGATATTTATTGAACAGGCAGTATGTGTTGGGCTCCATTCTAGACCTTTCTGTTAGTATAACAAAATGCCCGAGAAGATTAACTTAAAAAGAAAGAAGGTTATTCTGGCTCCTGGTTTTGGAAGTTCAAATTAGCCCCTTTGCTTTGGGGCCTGTGGTAAGGCACACTTCATTTCAGAAGCACGTGGGAGGGTAAAACTACTCACTTTATGTCCAGGGAGGAAAGAGAGAAAAAGAAAGGGGCTGGCTCTTCACAATCTCCTTTGAGAGCATGTCTCCAATGATCTAAAAGCCTCCCATGATAGTCCTAACATTTTCACCACCTCTCAATGGTGTCCAACTGGGGACCAGGACTTTAAGACATGATCCTTTGGGGAATATTCAACATACAAAGTTAATACCTGGAAACATAGTCAGAGCCTGTGTCAGACAGGTGGTGTGACTGGTCTCTGAAATGTTCACGGGCTGACTTGCAATAGTTTAGGAGGACCTAATAGGCAAAACTCTCCTGAGCTTTGTGTTTGGTTATATTGATAACTTGACATCACCCACAGTGGGCAAATTTACAGGAATCAGCAAATGCTACATAGAAGTTGTTTTCCTTTGCATTCTGAAAGTTGGTTATTAAGCATTCATCGGCATACCACTACTTCTATTCTCCTGGGGGAGGAGGAGACAAATGATGAACAATAAATATGTAATAGGTCAAATAGCGATTATTCTTTGCAGAAGAATAAAATGTGGCCGGGAATTGAGAAAATGATGGATCCAGATGACCAAAACCTTTTTCTTTTTGTTTGTTTCATTTTGGTAAACAACATTAAAAAAAAAAAAACAACATGGTTTGACTAGAAAAGACTTAAGTAGGGGAGACAGGAAGGTTGGGTGATAGCCCTGTTGTTCTACGATTTTCTACAAATTACTTAATCTTTCTGAGCTTGTAAAAAGATATTATTTTTGTTTGTAACATAACTGGTTTGAACCAGATGTTCTTTCTAAGATTGCCCTCTGCTCTGGCTTTCTCCTGATTTTTTTAAGCTAAATGATTACTTGGAGTTTATCTAGTTAGTTCGAAAAGTGTTATCTAAGGACAGAAACAAATGCTTAGAAAAAAATATACAATTTACTACATGCCCCCAGACATTTAAAGGTACTTGTGAAAGAATAGCCCCTTAGGTTCAAGAGTGTCTCTTGGAATTACTGTCTGACCTGGATTAAGGAAGCGCAGAGGTCATAAAGTATTATCTAAACTGCTCTAATAAAGAAAAGCCTGCCTATACGCTTATAACAGGAAAGTGTATTCGCTAGAAATATGTACGTTTTTATTTTGTAGTAAGTTATCAACATGATGACCCTTTATTTCCTAAATACTTGCATTACCTAAGAACAAGAGCCTTCTCTAAGTTAACTGCAGCATGCTTGTCCAAATCAAGACCTTTAACACTGATATAACACTGTTGTCTAACCCATAGGTCTTATTCACATTTAAGTCAATTGTTCCATTGTCTTTATAGCAAACACTTTATTTTATTTTTTTTCAATTCGGGGTATTTTGGATTGGAAACATATTTTCTAAAATAGGATTAGTGTCCTAGTGGTGAAAAAGGCAAGACTCTGGGAAGCCTGGAAATTTTCCCATGAAAATTCTCTGCAAACTCTATGGTCCCCCTGCTAGCAACACTTCTCTCCTGCCCTCAGGGCCAGAGGGGGTGACACCAATGGCCATTAAGCATTTCCTCCAGGCCTAAGACCAGCTTCCTCAGTGTCTGAAATCATCTTCTAGTCTGAGGAGTGAGGACCACACAGCAAGCAGGTGGTTGGAGAGATCACTATGTGGGAATGAATATAGCACACTGAGGCAGGACATCAGTCCCAAGTTTAAGTCCCTCTTCTGCCACCAGCTGTGACCTGTTAGACAAATCCCTTAAGTCTTCTGAGCTTCAGGCATTCATCTATAAAATTGGAGGGAAAAAAAAAAAAAGACCCATTATGTCCCAGAGCTTCTCTAAAGGTTAAACAGTAACAGGATACTGACAACTCTTTGCCACCTGGATAAATATTATAAAGCATTATTACAATGATATCTCCCCCAATGAGTACAATATTCTCTCTTGATAGGATAGGGATTTCCCATTCCAACCACAAATATATTGGATACTACTAAGATTCCCTTCTAAAAAGAAACTGTGTTGCCAAATTCTAATGAGAGGCGAACGAATTTTGAAATCGTCTTCATATCACGAGTTGCGAAGAAAGGAAGCATAATCAGATTAAGCAAGCCCAACTTAACACTGATGGGATATTTCAAAAGCTGGAATAATTATGGCTTAGATGCTCGAATCGCAAACAAACATGCTTCCAGTGATGGAAATAATCCCTGTGGATGTCTGGATGTACGACGCTTGTCTTTAGAAAGTCTGCTCACTGAAAATGAAAGAGAAATAAAGGGAAATGGGAATATGAAAACTGCCTTCATGTTTCTTTTTGTCCAGAAGTTTACCGTTGCTGCTTCCTATCCTCTTTGGCATTACCAAAGCCTTTATATGACTTTAAATTTCAAAGCTACAGGTGGTTCGCAAGTGCCATGCTTCAAAGACACTTTTGATTAAACGCAACAATATTTGGGTAATAGGGACCCTGGATCTTTGAACTTTTCCTGTTCAATTCATACTACAGAGGTTCAATTAGGAAAGATGGGAAGATGCGGCACCCAGAGCCATTTCCATCTGTCACTCAAGTTTGCCTTTTCGAAAACATATCTTACATCAACCCGGGAGCAACAATTTATGTCGAAGATATAATCATCATAATTCAAAAGTGGCTTTCAAAGCACCAAGGTCCTTTGCTAGCCGAGTGTGGGGTGGGCCCACGTAGGCGCTACTTGAAGTGAGATTTTTCAGTCTTGGAAGCTTTGTGATTCCCCGTCCTGTTACAACTTGTCTCACCATTGATAACTTGCAACTTTCTGCCAACAGAAAAGTCTAGCCCAAGAGGCCCCGGTGTTCTGTGAGCCTTTGTATCAGTGACTGGAGCAGATTTCACTGCTGAATCTTGTGGTTTCTGCCTTCAGTGAAAGAAAAACTGATCCTAACAGTTTTAAACTTGTTAAATCAAGCCATATGTCAGAAAGCCAGCCTCCATATGGTGCTGTTCCACCTTATATTTACAAGGGGTTGCTTTTCAAAACATTATTCTAAAAGCTATATTTGCCCCAAAGTTACTACGTGGCATCCTGTGCTATTGAGTACTGTTTTTAAAACATTTCGGGCTTCGTGACTGCATGCTGATCTAGCAGAAATAGACTGATTATTAGAAACTAATTTCTGCTTGTTTATTGGCAAATATGTGCTCATCGAGTCCTGGAGGAGGGATGTGTGCTGGAAAGGAGAACGTCTTGCCAATCCTCTGTCACCAAATATGGCAAGAATAAAAGAGGAAACAGAAAGAAAATCGTAACCTTGTTGATTATAAATAAGACGCGGATGTTTCAGTGTGAAGTGCCCACGACGGAAGTACAGTAACGACTAAGAGACAGGATCGCTTTCTGTTCTCAGCTTTGAGGAAAACGCAGAAGCAAAGTGAACACTTACCACGTCATAAAAACCTGCCACCTAGCAAGGACTTTCGATCCAGGTCTCATCCTTTTTAATTGGGGTCTCCAGCCGCCAATCCTATTGACCCAAGATAGTAGGGAAGATTGTCGTACTGAATATTAAGTTCCCCTTTCCAAATACCTACGAGGAGACTACAGATGGATTAGAACGTAATTATCTTCAAACAGCTTTGTTTGATTTGCAGAGTCCAAGCAAGCATGGTTTTGATTGGAGAGACGAGCTTTTGAACGCAGTTGGCACCGTAGAGACGGTCGGTGCGTGTTAAACATATCATTTCTTTCTTTTTCTGCATGGAAAAAAAGGGGGAAAAAAGTGTTTTCCTCGTGTCTGGTTCCTGGTGGGCATTTATATATCCATTCTTACTGTAGAGTCTCTTGCAAAGTTCGCTGGCAAGATTCTCACACATGGAAGGCAGCCTACACTTCTCTCTGCATCTCTTTGCTTGCTTTAATTCATTTCATTCTTCGTGGAATCAATTTGTGTCTTTTTGTTTGTATTTCACACATTTCTCCCCTGTTTCTTCATATCCTAGCTCTTATGTAACTGGGAACATGCCTAGATTCTTCTTTTTCTTATTTCTCTTTCTGTTTTCTTTTCTTCCTTTTTTTTTTCCCCCCAGACAAATTAAAAAAAAAAAAAGCGGCATAAGGTTTTTCTTTGAAACTTATGAAATGATTCCAAGGGTTTTCTAAATCATAAATAACACATTGGGCATAAATACTACAATGCAGTTAAAATGTTCTTCCTGCGATGATAAAAAGGTTGCTTTACACATAGCTGCCAAATGATAAAACAATTATAACAAGAGGGAAGCCATCTGAGGGTCTACCTTTCTCTTTAAGCTTCAATAAATACTTGGACCAATATCTCAGCTTTACATGCAGGACAAGTCTATGTCAGGAATAGAAATGATGGCTATGTTTGTGAGCATGACAAGTGTCATGACTTAGTAACTATCTGTGGTCCCAGTGACATCTTTTCTAGAAACAGAATAGTAGTTTTATTGAAATTAAAACTTGTATATATGAATGAACTGGCTCAAGGATTCAGAGGGAAAAAAAAACCCATTCATAAACTTCCCAGTTAGTTTCAGCTCCCAGCCAATCAGGCATTCACAGCTCACAATCTTTGCTACTATGGTGTTAGAAAAGGTTTGGGTGAGAAAGATGAATTGTTTCTTACGCTGTGGTTTCTGCCAGGGCAAAGAATTCGGCCTAGACGCTCCATTCAGGGCCGAAGCAAGAGATTACAACTTCCTTTGGACTATTTAATACAACTCAACCCAAATAACTCGCTGCAATATATAGTGCGTGGTATTTGCAGCTGACCTTTAAGTCTGGGAAATCATAACACACTGTGATTTCTGCTGCCAGATTGACTTGATCATTATCACAGTCTAAGTTTTAAGATGCACTTTCTGATCCTGGATCTTTCTAGTTTCTTCTTGTAGGTTTCAAGTTTGGTGGGTTTTCCTTAGTAGTAAAATTGCTTAATGATTAACTCCTTACCAGGCTTATATTTTATAAATGGGCATGTTTATATATTCTGGATCTTTAACTCTTTAGTTTGTGTTGTATTTGGTTTCCCTTTCTGCCTGTTTTCCTCTTCCTCCTTCACTAATACTGATATTCTGCCATGTCCCAAAGGCTAATATAGTGAAATTTGTAGAACTCTCTCCCTTTGTGGTATTATAAAAAAAAATACTCTGACTCTAATATACATATACTTGGTGAATCACAAGAGACACTTTATGATCGATGCCCAGGATAAATAGCATGTGAAATTCTGTGAAGCCGAGGGCTCTTGAGTTGTAACACCGAGTCTGTTTTGATCTTCAGTGAGTGAAATGTTTTTGCATAGTTTCAGAATCAACACATATTGCCCTAATAAAGCCCATTAATTGCAAATTCTTGGTTTGCTGCTATCAGGAAACATCTGGTGCCGCCACTGGGTGTTTATGCAAGAGCTACCTGAGTGCAGTCTACTGTGCGATGCCAGTGCCCACCACCACACTTATCACACACTCATGGAACCATATTCAGAATGCAGAAGAGGATGGGGTTTCTAAAGAAGCCGACTGCTGGCCAGTTACTAAATTATCTCCTAACAAGCTGACTCACTCTGGACATATTAGGTTAACTGACCGTCAGCACTGATTCCACAAGATCAATTTCACATATCGGGCTGCCCCCGTAGGCTGCGGCTTCTGATAAATTATTAATGGCCCAGAATACAAATGAATGTGTGCAAATCATATTGTTTTTATACCCAGGCAACTGAAAGGAGACTTCCCTTTTCTTTCCTTTGATGTTATCATTTTAGTTGTTTATAAAAAAGGATACCAAAATGTTAATCACATCTTTAAAACATTAAATAAGGGATTGTGTCATATCCTTATAGAAGTATATGACAGGTACATACAATCTAAGAGCAGCGTGTTTTCCGTCTCCATTTACTTATAGTTGCCTGTTAGGATTGTAACATTTCATTATATATAAATGAATACATTTACACATTGTCATTCCTGTGTGGGGATTTATTTTAAAAATATACTGTTACAGTTCGTGGCCTTTTGAAGTAATGGTGCAAGGCTGACGACACTGAAGAAAACTGACGTTTGACTAGAAATAGATCCCTTCTGCAGGGTATTATATTAATCATTCTGTTTCTCTAGAAGAAGTACTTTGTTCATTTCAAAATTGCAGATCAAAATGTGTTCTTCTGAGATGTGCATAATATAATTGGAAAGAAAATACAATCATGAGTCTAGATACATTTTTATATCAACTACCTGCTGTATTAATGTGGTCCTAGTCTTTGTTTTACAAACACAAAGGCAAATAGAGATGTTTTTAAAAATCAATTTGTTGTATTCTCCTTGGATAGAGTCTTACACTTATTTCAACCAAAACGCTACACCCTGAGGAATGAGAATGTTGCCATCCTTCCACAAAGAGACACTTGGTGGCTAATCAGCTACTACCTCTCTACCCTAACCCACCCAACCCCAGGCACTCGTGCACATGGAACTCTGACCAGACAGGTATCTGGTTAAGATCACTTGAGGTCAAGGTGAGCAGAGCTTTCTTACCAGGCCGGAGGAAAATCTTGATAATATTGACCAACCAGTTCACCTACTCTTCCCATTGGCAAGGGACTGTTTAAGAAGTGAGCATGTGGCCGGGGCAGGCAATAGGGCCTCTATCAAAAGAACACACAATAGATGGACCCGGGCGGGGCGGCGCACGCTTGTAATCCCAGCATCTGGGAGGCTGAGACAGGAGGATCACGGTTCGCAGCCAGCCTCAGCTACTTAGGTCTTTTGGTCCTTCAGCCAAATACAGACTCATCAGTACAAGCAGTAGGAGAACAAGCTGTTCAGGAATAGATCACAATGGTGTCTGCATTTACCAGGGTGCTGTGCCACAGGGCTGTAATCCAAGCACTTGGGAGGATGAAACCGGAGGGTCATGTGCTGGAGGCCAGCGTCAGCAACTTAATGAGACACTCGGCAACTTAGCAAGATCTGTTTGAAAAATAAAGAGGAAAAGGGTGAGAGGTGTAACTCAGAGGTAGAGTGCCCCTGGGTTCAGTCTGCAGTACTGAAGCTAAATATCTAAATAAATAAATAAATAATAGTGTCTGCAATTAATTTATGGAAAGATGTTATGTGTTTCCAGTGAAGTGACTACTTTGAAGGTCAATAATTTTTCTATATTTTTTCTCTTCCATTTTAAAAGTGTATTATTCTAAAATGTGGGTTTATGCTTGCTGGGTTAATCCCTATTTAGGCTATTAGTAGAAACTGATGAATTTTCAAAGACAACAGGACAACAGTGACACATTACAATACCTTTGAGGGACAGAAGGGTCTGTGTCAAACTTTTGTTAAATTTTGTCAGCTAGATATCTGTGTCCTTCCTTCCTTCCTTCCTTCCTTCCTTCCTTCCTTCCTTCCTTCCTTCTTTAACTGTCAGGATCTCCTCCTCCTTCTCTCCTCCTCCTCCTCCTCCTCCTCCTCCTCCTCCTCCTCCTCCTCCTCCTCCTCCTCCTCCTCCTCCTCCTCCTCCTCCTTCTTCTTCTTCTTCTTCTTCTTCTTCTTCTTCTTCTTCTTCTTCTTCTTCTTCTTCTTCTTCTTCTTCTTCTTCTTCTTCTTCTTCTCTTTCTCTCCTCTCCTCTTCTCTCTCTCTATCTCTATCTCTCCCTACCTACCTACCTCCCTACCTACCTACCTACCTACCTACCTACCTACCTACCTATCTCTCTTGTTCTCTTACAAGTCTGACTGTTACCCAGGTACTACTCATGCCTGAGGGTTTTCCTGACCTTTAAGCACTGGGTGCAAATGCTCTGACATTTATTCCACACATGGTGGAAACTGTGTTCTCCAAAACTGAGGCTGGTGATAGACACTGAATTCAGATGGCTCTGGGCTGACCTTTGCCTTCTACTGTATTTGTATTTTCTTCTTTCTTCCTGACCACATTTCTCATCCTTCCCCAACAACTGCCCTATAATTTTTTCTCATTGCATTTATTATTTCACTCTTATTCCCCCCCAAATATTCCTTTATATATTCATTCATTTGACACAGAGTCTCTCTGTTCCCCAGGTTGGTCTCTAACTCCTGAGCGTAAATTATTTCCTCACCCAGCCTCCCCGGTAGCTGGGACTTCAGGTGCACATGGCTATGCCTGAGGTCCAACATACACTCTGTAACTTCCAATCTCGTATAGAAAGTTTGAACGCTGGCGAGGTTAAATGAACCTCTGTGTGTAAAGTCCCTTGCACAAGGCATGTACATGGATACCTTGCCTTTTCTTTTATGACAATATCCTGACTATAAGCATAAACTCTGGCTTGATGGAGCTGGATTTCCATCCTGCTCTATTTCTTACTATCTAATTGACCTCTGCTAATATATATCTTGTCTATATGAAACTTAATAGAATGGGACCCATAGATTAATGCCTAACACGTAAGCTGGAAGTACCCAATGGGCCACTGCAGTTAATTATGTGGCCGATCCAGTCTCTATCATTATTATTAAAAATTCAGGTGTTTTAAATTTTGTATTGTCTCTCCATCTTCATTTGCTAGTTACACAGCACTACCTCCTACCTCCTTCCTGTCCATTAACTTAGGGACAAGGCAGCAGATAAAATGCAAATTTATCCTGGACTCTGCGTAACCCACTGTAATGTCTTTTACTTGTATCATTGGAATGAAGCTGTACTCGGTGTCAAGCATGTGATTTGACTTTGTTTTGTTTGGGCATGCGGACTATATATTGCTTTTGATGTTCGAGGTCCATTTAGAGGTTATTTGGATGGGGTTTTGTGTTTGATCTAGGATATCACTTTTCTGAATCTCAGATGTGTTTGCACAGAGAGAGATGTTTATGTTATTTACTAAAATCCTTTCTTAAAATGCCAGAATTCAGTGGGATATGTCAAAATGGTTTCTGTTTCAAGTTCAAAATTAGCTTTTCCTGCCAGTTCCTTTTAGAAACTAAAAAACTTAATGGCCTTAAGTAAACTCTCTCTATATATTTTGTCCCTCGGCAAAATAGAGACAAGTTCTAAATATAATTTATTTTTTTCTGGGAGGGCCTTATTCATCCTTCTCTACTCAAACAAAACAACCACCCCCCCCACCAAAAAAAAATGTGATGATCTGACATATTTCTGCCCAAAATTTGGGCAAGGGTAATGTAGGCATTTGAAAATCACTTAGCTTTATACCTGTGGATGAACACATGGATTCTTAGCCAACTCCACAGAGTATTTCAATACAAATGCTTCATTTTAAAAAAATTTTATTTTTAACGAAAACAAAATGCCATTCTCTACATAGGAAAGCTGACATTTTTGAAAATCATTGACATTTTTCTGTATCCTGGGCTATTTCAAGCAGTGGCATTATTAAATTAATTCAACAGAAGTAGAAAAAAATCACCCAAAGAATAAATGGCCAAATGGAAAACCCAAATGTGTAAATACGATCAACTGCTGAAGAATTCACATATTCAGAATCACCCTTGATTGTACAGCAGTGCGTCTCCTCTTATCGACTTGATAAAACTTAGCAATTTGCTTGGGTATAAATTTACACGTCACATTTTAGTTTCCTGGCATATGTCTCTATGGACGAAAGGGTCAGTGAATCTGTTTAGAAGAGCTTTAGTTCTGAAAAGTTGTCCATAAGATGGAATTTTATATCTGAAACACTATCTACGAGGGTAATTATGAATTTGGAGGGTTCTATTTGTGGGTTATAAATACACAGGGTTTTTGTTTTCTTCTTGTTTTTCTTTGCTTTTGATCATCTTAAAGCTACCTTGATACAGTTAAACTCAAAGGGTTTAAAGAGATAGAAAAAAGAATACAACATTTAATGCTGTTGTATTTGTTTTAACTCAAAAATAACGAGACCTTTATTAGTATGTAACATATAAATTGTTTCCTGCACTCTCATCCAGTCATGCGATTTGCCTTGACTCCTAATCAGGGTGAACAGGAAGCACGGAACTGTTCCATTGCTGGATCTCAAGGGGACGGGAGGGTCTAGGGGTAGCGTTGGAGTGGTAGGTAATTTGGGGTGCCTCAGAAAAGTAGCTGTTTACATCCAATACGAAAGTGATTTAATTATATGTTTTCATAACAGATATAGCAACACTATAACATTCCACTTGGGTACCAATGCTGTATGAGTCCTGCATGGTATTTGTGGTAAACTGAAGAAGGAGAAGAATCTTCCACATGGGGCCATGCACAGGGCAGTATTTTTTTTTTTTTACACACGATTGCCTGAAATGTCAAGACATGGTGTACTTTATGTGTATTTAGTTAAGTGATTTAGGAACTGGCTTAAATGGTTTCAGCTAGACTAACCATGACAGAATGCAAGCGATTTATTTATTTATTTATTTATTTATTTATTTATTTATTTATTTGGTGGTACTGGGGTTCCTGGAAGCCCTTCTACTTCCAGGCTACTCTCCCAGACCTATCTATCTTCTATCTATCTATCTATCTATCTATCTATCTATCTATCTATCTATCTACATAATTTTTTTTTAAAACAGGGTTTCTTGCGCCAGCACAGCTGGCTCCAAACCAGCGCAATCCTCCTGTCTCCGCCTCCCAAGCACGGGGATTACAAGCGTGCGCCACCACGCCCAGCGTGGATGCAAGCAATTTAAATTCGTCCTGTGAAGAAGCCAGCGACAGAGGATGCGACGGGTGAAAGTCCGTGGAAATCAGTCCTGGGAAGAGCTCATTTATAACTCACAGCACAATCTCTTCAGTCGCATCTTGACTTTTTAAAGGTGAAATGAAGAGTCTGGCAAAAAAAAAAAAATAAAAAAAAATAAATAGATGAATGATCAAGAGAATTATCTAAAATATGGACTAATATTCAATTCGGTAACACTGAACTGTTCTTTACATGTGGACAGTCTTTTAGATAAAATAGAATGACATAATCAGTTAGAAAGAAATTTAAAAATAGTGTTCAATGTCATCATTATCTCAAGCTTTTAAAAGTCTTAAGTTTTAAAAAGTCAGTTACCTAGAACTAAATTAATTTTGTTTTTTTTTTAATTTATGACTCTCCATAGACTTTAGTCCTTGCAGTGTCCTCTCTAATTTTAATTATTATCTTTGGTGGGGGTGGAACCCAGGGGCATTCTACTTCCAAGCTACACCCCCAGCCCTATTTTTTATTCTTTATTTTGAAACAAGATCTCACTGAGTTGCAAAGAGCCTCACTAATTAGCTGAGGCTGGCCTTGAACCATGAGCCTCCTGTTTTAGCCTCCCAAATGCTGGGATGACAAGTATACACCACCACCCTGGCCCCTCAAACTACATTTATCAGAGATTACTTCTTCTTTTCATGTACATCTATTCAATGCTTGCCTGTTTTCTTACTCACAATTTTTTAAATCAGGAAGTTTTAAGTATTTAATCTTTAAGTTTAGACTTATATTTTAGTGTTTTATAAGTCCCATCCTATTTTTATTCTTAAAGTTATCAATAAATTGAACAAAAAGTAATAATATTCAGACTATTTTAAAAATATAAATACTGAAAGAAAGCACTAATATGGTGTGGTATTTTAAAAACAAATTATATTTTTTTAATTTACTCTTAAATGACAAGTTTTAATTCAGTAGGTAGGGATCCAAGGAGTACACAAATAAGGCAAAATATGCATTTCAATAATTATATTGAATTCTTTATCAGGTAAGTAAAGTATTTCATTTTCTTTTTTCATTTCATTTCATTTTATTTTATTTATTTTATTTTATTATTTTATTTTATTTTATTTTTGCTCTACAAGGGATTGAATCCAGGGGCATTTTATCTCCAAGATATACCCTCCAGCCCTATTTTTTATTATTTTATTTGGGAACAAAGCCTCCCTAAGTCGCAGAGGGCCTCACTCAGTGGCTGAGGCTGTCCCCAAACCCAAGATCCTCCTTTCTCAGCCTTCCAAGTATTGGGATTGCAAGCATGCACCACCATGCCCAACTAGTAACAAAAATTTATAAATATAATAGCATTGGTCTTAGCCAGGGTCTTATTTTCTACAAGGCATATTTTAAAATAACTGCTCCATAATATAACAAAATGAGTAGAGTTTCCTGGATAACATGAAAAACTATGACACATATCCATATCCATATTCATATACTGACAAACTAATCATTGTGGATAGTATACAGAAATTACATAATGCAGTCTGGTGTGAACTGCTCACCAGTCTTCACTGAAAATAGGGTAAACCTTATTTTAGAACAGGAGCTAAAAGAACCATTTCTCTCTTTTTCTCTCTACTTTTACATCTTTTATTCTAATACCCTCTTAGATCTACACTGATACTTATTTCTGATCTCTTACTATGATTTTGCATCTTCTTTTTCTCATTTCAATGATTTTAAATTATTGTTGTTATTTTCAGAGCAAGGACATTTTTGATTACTTAAATCTTGCAACCAGTGTCTTTATTTTTAGCAGCTCTTTCTTCTGCTTTTCTTGTGTTGCTGTTAGCCTCTGCACACATCTGTGTAATTCTGAAAACTACAATATACCTCTTCCACAGAAAGCTAACAAAAAAATAGACCAGCCACAGGTTCAAGTAGTGACTGGAAATATTTCTTCCTTGTTCTGCACACAACAGAAAGATCCAGGAGGCACCAAGAGTAATAGCATAGAACAAAAATTTCCAGTTTAGACCTTGGTTGGTAGAAAACAATCTTTCTTCTATTACTTACAAATAATTTCTCCTGGTGCCACCATACAATTTTTCCTTAGTCCCACCAGCATAGATTTTCTGATTATTCATCTTTGCAACTCAGTGAGACCCTGTTGCAAAATTTTAAAAATAATAAAAAAAAAGCAGGGCTGGGGGTTTAGCTCAGAGGTAGAATGCCCCTAGGTTCCACCCTCATACCACACACACACACACACACACACACACACCCTTTATACTATATATCTTATCATTCTGCTTTTTAAAAATATTTTAAAATATCTGATATTATCTTTATTTCTATTTATTTATTTATTTATTTATTTATTTATTTATTTATTTATTTATTTATTTTTGTGCATTCTTCTTCCCCAGTTTGACTCTCTGGATGGAATAAGAGATGAGGGTGAAAATTTTACCAAGAAATTTTAGGAAAAAAGTGTTATTTCTTTTCTTTCAATTGAAAGTATTTTTGAGGCATATCAGATACCCAGTGTCAAGCTACTTCCTCAGCATAGATCTATTTCTTTGAGATTTTAAACAAGGGACCTAACTTGCAGCAGGCTTCTATAGTTTGTTCTCTGACAACCAGTCTCAGATCCAATCTCTCTGAAAGTTTCCTGAGTTTCATATTTGTGGCAAACACCCCCCCCCCCCCTTACCCGGTAGTATTAGGGACTGAACCCAGAGAGCTATACCTGCAGACCTATTATGTTTTGGTATTTTGAAACAGTGTCTCATTAAGCTGCAGAGGGCCTGCCAAGGTTGCTGAGGCCCATTGCAAATCTATGGTTCTTCTGTCTCAGCCTCCCAAATACTGCGATCACAGGCATGCATCATCACATCCTGCTAGAAAGCTCTTCTTTAGAAAATCAGTGACAGCTTTTGCCATCAGTGTACCCACTTCCAATTTTTATTTTTTTGTTATTCAGTCAGTTACAGGCTTTTGTTGAATAAGTCAGCATGAAATGAATTCTCTGTTGTAATTTAGTTGTGTAAGGAAAACCCAAGGTCCAGGAGTGTTTTAAGAAGCGGTATACTCTGCTTTCCCTTTTCCTTTGGTAATATTTATTTTAGCTGGGTGAAAGTATCAAAGGAAGCTGATTTCTTGCTAAAAAACCATTATACTCTCAGTTCTTGCTTGGGAACTCTAGGCCGTCAGGGGCAGAGTATCCCAGTACTAAATTCTCACAGCTTACTGAATGGAGCTGACTCATCATTTTAGCCAGACAGGACTTTATTACTAACTTAGACCCAATTACTTTTTAATATAGGCAATTAGAAACTAAAAAGTGTACAAGATTTATATTAAGTCATCTATAAAAAACTAGCAGGTGAGTCCTAGCAACCAAAATTCGAATTCAAATGCTATTTAAACCAGTAATTTTAGATTATTTGCATCTAGCACTGACCTGTCTGAATAAATTCCCTAGAATTATATTTGGACCATGACTCTTATGTTTTTTTTATCATGAAATACTTACCTTGATTACAACTCTTTTTCTCAAGTTCTTTTGAGTGTACCATCACTTTCTTTTCTAGAAAACTGGATAAATGGTCCAGTGTTTTTTTTGTCATTAAGCATTTCAATTCTTCCAGAAAATTAAAAGGCAAAAGATATTATGATTAACAAAAACCATTTTCCTTAAACTCAAGAAAAAGGGATAGACAAGTCAAAACCTGAATAGTATTAATAAATTATTTGAAAATGTATGTATTAGAAGAGAGAGGCTTAATTAATTATATAAATATAAAAAGGAGACAAGTGTAGCTGCAGGTTAATAATGAATATTTCAGAAGCTAAGGCTTGAAAATATGTTCCTTAATTATGTTCATTTATGGTTTCTGAAGGGAAGAGTGGTAAGGGAATAAAAGAATTTCAATATATAAAATGAAGATGAATCAAAATGAAGTATGGGTGAGAAATTGGGAGCAGATAGCAGAAATAGATTCTAAATATTCAATCACTTCTCATATATATATCAATATAAAAATGTTCATTACTTTAGATTTTAGAAGTTAACATTTAATGTCGTCTTAGACAAGGGAAGCTAAACTGTAATGCTTTCCAATAGTTTTTGTATGTTTACCTCTGAAATCTAGGTTTCCTATCAAAGAAGATAATAGTAGTCAAGAATAGGAAAGTCGAACAACTTGTTAATGTTTGAGGAAAGAAGGATCCAAATAATCCTTTTTTTTTTTTTTTTTTTTTTTTTGCGGGTCAGGAGACAGAACCCAGAGGCATTCAACCTTCAAGCTGCACCCCCTGCCCAATGTTTTTTTCTTTATTTTGAAACAGGGTCTCACTGCGTTGCAAAGGGCCTCAGTAAGTAGCTGAGGCTGTCTGCGACCTGCGATCCTCCGGTCTCATCCTCCTGAATGCTGGGATTACAAGTGTGCACCACCACGCCCAGCTTCATATAATCCATTTTTCACTGGAATCTATTTAGTGTGAAGTGCAGCTTACTGAAACTTTGATTTCTATCACAGTATTTCAATTGGAGTTATAGTCAAAATTTTAATATCAATGGCCCCGCAGGTTGGTAAGACCTTATATTTCCTTCCATTTGACCCCCCGGGATATTCGATTTATTTTAACATAACTGAGAGTCACAGAATCATAAAGTTTCATGTGAGTCAAGACATCACCGTGGATCACTTCCACCCACCATGATGTGTGGGTGGACCATGAGTGAGTGAGGGACTATAGTTCATGCAGTGAATTAGAAGATGAACTTTCTTTCCAAATGCTAGGCCTTTTCTTGCCTCCTCATAAAGTAATCTTTATTCTGCCCAAGGAACCACCAACCTTACTTCAAATGGTCAAAGGGTTCAAGGATGTTCATGTCTTAATCCACCCGGGATCTTTGTCTGCTCTGAGAAACAGACTCTGATTCTTCATGCCTAATAGACACTCTTAATTTTACTTTTTAATCTTCATTAATGCTTCGTGAAGATGTTTTAAAAATCGCATTCTATAAACAGAAATAGATAGCAAACCAGCAATCAGGCATTTGGAAGCACCCCTGTAGCCATTTTGTGATGAAAGAGAAATCCAGTCGAATTGGATCTGTCTTTTGCTTGCAGTGAGCTATCCTCTAAGAAGTCAGCCTTATACTATTAGAAGGGTGCAACAAATACTCTAATGTAGGGGCTGCCCCAGACTTTAAATATTTTTTCTGGTAGTCTACAGAAGTAATGTCAACTTATTTCATATGAAATAATTGAGCTGAATCGTGTGTGTGTGTGTGTGTGTGTGTGTGTGTGTGTGTGTGTGTGTTGCTTTCTGGCCAAGTTGATTTTTCTCACCGTGAAGAAATATCAGAAGAGTGTCGCCATCTTGGTAGTCACATTCTCTCCCTCCCCTCCCCACCTCCATCACTTCTACCCTCTCTAGGAGAAAAGCAGTTTGACCCAGGATCTTTCTCCTGTAGCACAGACTTCAGTAGGTCAGGGATGGACACACCCAGGTCCCTCGTGCCAGCTTCATTTTGGAACTGACATGTGACAGTTCTGAGTAGTGAGACATTTTCTTTAGAATAGATGGCTGGGAGGGAGTTTCTTCCTGTCAAATGGCGGTCAGAAGGGGATGATTTACTCGCTCCCACTGGGCACTGGCATGTGCATTTGACACATCCAGGCTGCTGTGATCGTTCTGCAGCCAAAAGGGAAATCAGGCAAAGCGAGAGAGATGTTCGTTCTCCAGGACGTTACAGAGCGTCGGATCTAACCAAAGCCTTCACCGAAGTGCCTGAGACTCATTGCTACACAAGATGATACCATTTTCTTTATTGTTTCAAGAGAGCTAATTGAGGGTTTTCTGTTGCTCTCTGCAGAAAGCATCTTAATGGATAACCAAATACTATAGAAATCACCTTTTTCCCAGACATTTTAAGAAAAGTGGCGACCCCTATCAAAGGCTTTCACTCCAGTGAGATACTTTCATCATAAAGATGCTGCTAAGAATATACAGTTGGCTGGATCACTATCCCCAGTGATGGAATATTCAAAATTTAATCAGTTTTCAGTTCAAGGAAATAACCGCTAATAAAAAAAATGCTTTTGGATCATCTCACAAGGCAGAGTACTTTCTTCCATATGGCATCCTGCACGGCCATATGGCTTCAGGAATTAGGGAGGTATATTTGTCAAAATATCCAATCAATTGCAGCCCTTAAAGTTGATAATGTTATGTGTTTGGAGCATACACCATCTCTTGAATATGGGGGAAAGTCAAGGAGCAAATGCCAGCCAAAGGCAAGTCATGGTGGAGTTTATATTCAGGAGAGAAAGAAAGGAAAGAAAAGAGACCAGCACTGCTGTCATTCAATCTACATCACGTGAACAATATTGACTCTGAGCTGCAATAACCTTGTCACTGCTAAAAGCAATGTGTAATAAGGTTTATTCAAATAGGAATGGGGCCGGGAATTTTTGATTATTTTACATTTCACTTGGCACAATTTCAGGACCATATCTATAGCAGTTACCTTGAGGAAAAAAAGAAAGACATGTATTAAGCAAACATAAACACCTTCAAAATATTTCTATTTGATTTCTTAAATTTCTTCCTAAGTACTACCTACCTGTTTAACCATATGTTAAAGATTGTTTTTAACCCCTTCTGGCTTTGGGCTGCAAGTAAATGGTTTAAGCTATGATTGATTTTAAAATTCTTGTGCAGATTCATCTTTGCAGATAAAGGGTTTAGGCAGACTAGCCACCCACACAGAATGTACCTGAGAACAGGCACGTCTCATTTTTCAGCCCTATATTCTAGGTCTGGTGGTTCTCAGAGTAAATGAGGATGGTTCATGAAGTCAGGCATAGTTTTCGGGCAACAGGGTATTTTTTTTCTTTGCAAAGAAATAAATAAACAAGTAAATAACCAAATAGATGAGATAGATAATTAATAAGTAGCCAAAGCTGTATTTCAACAAAATTCTCTCTTCTTGTCTTTTCTCTCCAAATATTTAGGCGTTTTTGTAGAAAACGTTGAAGGTGTGAAATTCAACATTATATAGAGAGTTAACTATTAGCCAACCAAGGTTGACTCCCTCTTAAAAAGAAAAATTTAATCAACCGTCAGTCAAAAATGGTAGGAAAAGGACTTCCGGGAAGATGGCGACTGAGAAAAGCGGGGCTTAAGAGCCCCGCTAACAACAAATCTCCATTACCACAAAATAAGCGCCTTTCAAAGCCAGAAAACAACATCACCAGAAAACAAAAAAAATCACCAGGCTCCAGAGAGAAAGTGGACTGAGAACAGAGCCACAGAGGAGATCCTCACGCCTGAGGACGCGGCAGACGCAGCAGCAGTGCCATACTGCTGGCGGCACCAGCAAATTTACGGGACGGCCACAGCAAGCCGAGGGGAGCCGCTGCGGAACAGTCAGGCGGGATTTCTCGGCGCAGAGGACATCTAAAGCTCCCAGTGGCTGAGCTCAGCACACGCTGCAGGGATTCAGAGTGGAAATCAAAACCAAGAAAAAAAAAAACGCCAGCCCAACAGCTGAGGGCGTAGCAGCGGCGCCATATTGCCACCGGCGGCAGCAGCACCGAATTCAGTACAGCTACACTTGCGTACTCAAGAACAGTGAGTCAAATTGTGGGCCACAGAGGAGAAATCCCAGTACTGTACTCACTGGGACTTGACCCAGTGGGAGAGGGGCGGTGGCAGTGATATCACACCATAGGAGAATGTGCAACCTGGCACCCCCCACAGTTTAAAGCAGCCTCTATCGACTCTCTGGGTCGGAGACTCTGTGATACAACCCAGTAAAGGAGTAGTGGGGTCTGAGATACTACTGACTCGAGATCCAGAACACCTTAAGTGAAGTCATAGTGACCCAAGGGAAGAACCCAGAGAAGGCACAAACTTCCGAAATCATGGGAAAGAGGAATAATACTGGAGAAATGAATGCTCACAACCCCACAACATCAGAACCCGATAAAGCAGAAATTCAGAGATTTCTAGAAGATCAAATCAGGAAAATAACTGTAGAAATAATAGAGGTGCTTCGAAAAGAACTCAGAGAAAGCCAAAAAGAGATAAAGGATGCAATTAATGAAGTAAAGGCCTCAATTCAAAGCACAAACAACCGATTAGAACACATGGAGAACAGAATCTCGCTCTTAGAAGATGATCATTCCAAAAATGAACGCATAGTTTCTAATCTAGGAAAAAATATCCGACAGCAGGAATCTGATATTGAAGAAATATGGGCCCATTTTAAGAGAGCTAACCTAAGAATAATTGGAATAGAGGAGGGGAAAGAAAGTGAAACCAAAGGGATCAACAATCTCTTCAAGGAAGTAATAGCAGAAAATTTTCCAGACATAGAGCAAGAAGTCGATACACAGGTCCAGGAAACTTATAGAACTCCCTTTAGACAGGATCAGAGAAGAGGATCCCCACGCCACATAATTGTCAAAATGACCAATGTGGAAGCCAAGCAGAGAATCTTAAAGGCAACAAAAGCAAAGGGCCAAGTGACATTCAGAGGCAAACCAATTTGAATCACTCCAGACTTCCCAAACCAAGTTATGAGAGCCAGAAGGGCTTGGAGTAACATATTCCCAATTTTTTTTTAATTAATTTATTTTTTAAATTGGTGCATTGTAGTCATATATCAATCACATTGGAGTACAAGACTTGAGAGGATATACAAGCACACATCATCCAATTAGCCCTCCTCCAGCCCCCGTCCCATTCCCTCCCCCTCCCTCCATCCCACACTTCTTTGGTGATTTACTTTGATACATTTGTTTATGTACCTCCTGCATTTTAAAGAGGCTCCGTCCTCCAGTATTACATACCCTCTGATTGGTCACATTAGTTGCTTCACTATAGGGCCCTTTCTATAGCTCAACCTCTTCCTGTTGCCCTTTTCCTCCTAGTTATTGCTGATTAAGAGAAGCGTCTGATTTATATTTTCTGCGATATTTCTCTGTGCATGCTGCTTTGCAAGTACCAATCCCACTCTTGATGGTCCCAGTAGTGGCCTGGCTACTCAGTGGACTGATCCAGACCTCGCTGGCTCACGCAGCGGCCTTGCCTCATGGGAGGACCCAGTTCTGGTCTCGCTGGCCCCTGAACCGGTCAAACCCCTAAGCTGGCTTTGGTCCCGACCTTGGAGGCCGCAGGAGTGAACTTGCCTCACGCCAGGCTCCGATGCTGGCCATTGGCCCCTGCACCGGTCTAACCACATGGCAGGATTCCAATCCCGGCCTCGGAGGCCCCAACACTGGTAATGCCTCACGGCAGGCTCCGAAGCCGGCCTCACTGGCCCCAGCACCGGCCTAACCCCTTGACAGGCTCTTATCCTGGCCTCAGAGGCCCCAGTACCGGCCTTGCCTCACGGCAGGCTCCGATGCCGGCCTCGCTGGCCCCAGCACCGGCCTAACCCCTCGGCAGGCTCTTATCCTGGCCTCGGAGGCCCCAGTACCGGCCTTGCCTCACGGCAGGCTCCGATGCCGGCCTCGCTGGCCCCAGCACCGGCCTAACCCCTCGGCAGGCTCTTATCCTGGCCTCGAGGCCCCAGTACCGGCCTTGCCTCACGGCAGGCTCCGATGCCGGCCTCGCTGGCCCCAGCAGCGGCCTAACCCCTCGGCAGGCTCTGATCCCGGCCTCAGAGGCCCCAGTACCGGCCTTGCCTCAAGGCAGGCTCCGATGCCGGCCTCGCTGGCCCCAGCAGCGGCCTAACCCCTTGGCAGGCTCCGATCCCGGCCTCGGAGGCCCCAGCACTGGTCATGCCTCAAGGCAGGCTCCGATGCCGGCCTCGCTGGCCCCAGCACCGGCCTAACCCCTTGGCAGGCTCTTATCCTGACCTCGGAGGCCCCAGTACTGGCCTTGCCTCACGGCAGGCTCCGATGCCGGCCTCGCTGGCCCCAGCACCGGCCTAACCCCTCGGCATGCTCCGATCCCGGCCTCGGAGGCCCCAGCACTGGTCATGCCTCACGGCAGGCTCCGCTGCCGGCCTCGTTGGCCCCAGCACCGGCCTAATCCCTCGGCAAGCTCTTATCCTGGCCTCGGAGGCCCCAGTACCGGCCTTGCCTCACGGCAGGCTCCGATGCCGGCCTCGCTGGCCCCAGCACCGGCCTAACCCCTCGGCAGGCTCTTATCCTGGCCTAGAGGCCCCAGTACCGGCCTTGCCTCAAGGCAGGCTCCGATGCCGGCCTCACTGGCCCCAGCACTGGCCTAACCCCTCGGCAGGCTCTTATCCTGGCCTCGGAGGCCCCAGTACCGGCCTTGCCTCACGGCAGGCTCCGATGCCGGCCTCGCTGGCCCCAGCAGCGGCCTAACCCCTCGGCATGCTCCGATCCCGGCCTCGGAGGCCCCAGCACTGGTCATGCCTCACGGCAGGCTCCGATGCCGGCCTCGCTGGCCCAGCAGCAGCCTAACCCCTCGGCAGGCTCCGATCCCGGCCTCAGAGGCCCCAGTACCGGCCTTGCCTCAAGGCAGGCTCCGATGCCGGCCTCGCTGGCCCCAGCAGCGGCCTAACCCCTCGGCAGGCTCCGATCCCGGCCTCGGAGGCCCCAGCACTGGTCATGCCTCAAGGCAGGCTCCGATGCCGGCCTCGCTGGCCCCAGCACTGGCCTAACCCCTCGGCAGGCTCTTGTCCTGGCCTCGGAGGCCTCAGTACCGGTCTTGCCTCAAGGCAGGCTCCGATGCCGGCCTCGCTGGCCCCAGCAGCGGCCTAACCCCTTGGCAGGCTCCGATCCTGGCCTCGGAGGCCCCAGCACTGGTCATGCCTCAAGGCAGGCTCCGATGCCGGCCTCGCTGGCCCCAGCACCGGCCTAACCCCTCAGCAGGCTCTTATCCTGGCCTCGGAGGCCCCAGCACCGGCCTAACCCCTCGGCAGGCTCTTATCCTGGCCTCGGAGGCCCAAGTACCGGCCTTGCCTCAAGGCAGGCTCCGATGCCGGCCTCGCTGGCCCCAGCACCGGCCTAACCCCTCGGCATGCTCCGATCCCGGCCTCGGAGGCCCCAGCACTGGTCATGCCTCACGGCAGGCTCCGCTGCCGGCCTCGTTGGCCCCAGCACCGGCCTAACCCCTCGGCAAGCTCTTATCCTGGCCTCGGAGGCCCCAGTACCGGCCTTGCCTCACGGCAGGCTCCGATGCCGGCCTCGCTGACCCCAGCACCGGCCTAACCCCTCAGCAAGTTCCGGACCCGACCTCGGAGGCCCTAGCACAAGCCTTGCATCATGGCAGGCTCCAATGCCGGCCTCGCTGGCCCCAGCATCGGTCTAACCCCTCTGCAGGTTCCAATCCCGGCCACGGAGGCCTCAGTAGTGGCCTTGCCTCACAGCAAGCTCCGATGTCGGCCACTGGCCCCGGCGCCCGCCTAACCCCTCAGCAGGTTCCGATCACTGTCTCTGTGGTTAGTATTTCAAAGGTTCCAGTTGTAATGAATCAGATCTCTGCCTCCCCCGAATATTGGCCACTGGCATTGCCACTGCCTCCACCGTTTCAAATCCTTCCCAGGCTCTTTTTCCACTCTGAATGTTGTCCAGTGTTCCTAAGCATGCGTGATGGTAGCATTCGACATTTGGTGTAATTTCTCCAAAAAAATAAAGTTGGTAAGATCCGGTTTCTGCTTCTCCTGAATACAAGTCTCTACCACCATCGCGAAGAACTCTTTCAACACCGCATTTCTCCTTGGTCTCCGCTAAACTCTCTCCTTATATGTGATGTCTGAGATTCTTAACAATATAGAGAAATAGCAGTCCTCTTTCACGGCGAATTTTTCCATAAGTTCCAGTGCATTTAGATAAGTTTTGTCTGCATCTCCAGTGTCCTGGCATCCATAACGGCTTTCTTACCACCTCTCCGATATTTTTCTTTATCTTTTTCTGTTCTGGGCCCGGTTTCTCCAGGGGTCTGGCGTGCTACTCGCAGTTCGGCCGGGACCCAGAGTCCCGCGATCCGGGCCCCAGCTGGCGTGCCCTGTGCTCGACCCCCGCCCAGAACCCAGCATCTTACTGGGCCTTGTTTCTCCAGGGGTCTGGCGTGCTACTCGCAGTTCGGCCTGGGGCCCAGAGTCCCGCAACCCGGGCCCCATCTGGCGTGCCCAGCCTGCGACCCCTGCCCAGAACCCAGCGTCTTACTGGGTCTGGTTTCTCCAGGGGTCTGGCGTGCTACACGCAGTTCGGCCGGGGCCCAGAGTCCCGCGACCCGGGCCCCATCTGGCGTGCCCAGCCCGCGACCCCCGCCCAGAACCCAGCGTCTTACTGGGTCCGGTCTCTCCAGGGGTCTGGCGTGCTATGCGCAGTTCGGCCGGGGCCCAGAGTCCCGTGACCCGGGCCCCATTAGGCGTGCCCCGCCCGCGACCCCCGCCCAGAACCCAGCGTCTTACTGGGCCTGGTTTCTCCAGGGGTCTGGCGTGCTACGCACAGTTCGGTCTGGGGCCCAGAGTCCCGCGACCCGGGCCCCATCTGGCGTGCCCAGCCCGCGACCCCAGCCCAGAACCCAGCGTCTTACTGGGCCTGGTTTCTCCAGGGGTCTGGCGTGCTACACGCAGTTCGGCCGGGGCCCAGAGTCCATATTCCCAATTTTGAAAGAAAACAACTTCCAGCCAAAAATTTCCTACCCAGCAAAACTTTCTATCAAATTAGATGGAAAAATAAGAAGCTTCCATGACAAACAGAAACTGAAGGAATTTATGTCTTCAAAACCAGCACTAGAGAAAATACTCAAAGAGATTAACTACAAAGAAGAAATAGGTAACACACATCAGAACTAGAGAAACAAGATTTTCCATCCAACAGACAACTAAGATTGGTTATCTGTGGAGATTCATTATTTATGTTAGTCTTTTAACTATCTCTAAAGGGTATTGTTTGCCTTTATTGTTGTTAATTTTTAGGATTTCTAGTTGGAATATTAATATACCTTCAGATATAGCATTTGGAAATATTTTATCCCATTCTATTAGTAACTTTGAACTCTGTTTACATTGTCTTTGGATATACAATATGTTTTTTATTTTTTAGGGAGTTTGTATACTCTTCTGTCGCCTGTGCCATTGAAGTCATAACCAAGAAATCACTGCCAATTTTAATGTTGTGAGGTTTTATGACCCAGATTTTCTCCTAAAAGTTTATAGTCTTAAGATTTATATTTAGGTCTTTTATCTATTTTGAGTTAATATTTGTATATGGGATTAGGTAAGGGTCCAATTTTATTCTTTTCCATTTAATTATTATTTTTCAACAATATTTAGTTAAAAGATTATTATTTCTACCACCAAATGTTTGTGGAAACCTTGTCAAAAATAACTTGACAATATATGGAAGAATTTAGGTCTAGGCTTTTATTTAACTCCAATGGTTTATATATCTGCCTTTAGAACAGTACTACACTGTTTCAATTATTGTAGCTTTATATGGTTTGAAATCAGAAAATATATATCTTCTAGCTTTGTTCTTTTTCAAGATCGTTGTGGGTACCTAGAGTCCATATTCCATATTAGGATAGATTTTTTTTTCTGAAAAATAAATATATAAATATATGATAGTTTCACCTAAAAAATAGAAAAAATAGATTCCCTGGTAAGAAAGAAAGCAAAAAGAAATATTGAAATGTTATCTTTAAGTCATCAAAAGCTTGGTATCAGACAAATGAAACTGTTATGTGAGACTATCATTTTTAATTTTTGATAATTTGCTATAATACTAGATGTCAATCACTAAACCAAGCATGGGAGGGGTGGATAGGGAGAGAATGGGGTGGGGATTGGGTGAGAGCTGACAGGGCAATGTGTGCATGTATGTCTACAAAAGTATGTATCCCACTATGATGTATGAATACAGTGCACCAATTAAAATAAATAAATTTAAAAAATTAAAAAAAAAAGAAGCATGCACTACCAAAAAAAAAAAAAAATGGTAGGAAAAGCCTGTAAGGTACAAAGGCATGAATGGACTCATATTTTGAAATGTATTTTATTTTAAATTAATCACTCTTGGGTCTGAATAAATGCAGCATATATCTACTACCAGGCCAGTGACGTGCATGTGTCTGTTTATACAAAGGAACTTATAAATGGGGAAGCTCCATATATAATTCACACATCAAACATATATCCTCTGGATGTCTTATTCAAACTGGAGTGGTACTAAGTTAGCCAACTCACTTCATTTCTGCCAAGGATCACTACTTCTCAGTCACTGGAACCCCAGCAGTTCCCAAGTGTGGGATTCAACTTCCACACAAATTGGAACGCCAGTGCCCTTGGAATAGCACAATGAAACTACTGATGTTTGAGCTACTGTAGGCACAGACCTATTTAAAAAACCAACAATAAACTGGGACATAATAATGATTCTAATGATCCTGACCTAGAGTGACAACACTGATAACTATTCTGTCCTCCAATTTTCATGGTTAATTCTTAGATATACACACCTCTCATAGCCTAAGACGAATTTTGAAATGTCACAAGCTCCTAGGATGGTTAGAAGCACTTCCAGGACAGAGACATGGCTCCCTGGCCCCTCAAGGACTTGGGTCCATCTGGCGTTTGGTCAGGTGTGCAAGCCTGCACCTCAGCTGCCACAGGAAGTCAGATGCACTGTTGCTTCTACAGAGTTTTCTCTACTCTGTACAAACTTTCTTGATATCCCCCATCACACTGACTTCCCCCCACCAGGAACCCCCAGCATTGGATAATTTAGAGTTTCATTGTATTCTGCAAACTTCTCTTGCCTCTCTAAATATTTGGGAGTTCTTGCAGAAAGAGGCTATGCCTTGGTTTAATCTTAGTTCCTTGTCTCTAGTGCTTAGCATAGTACTGAGAGAAGGTGATGTTAATAAAGTTTAGGACAGAGAAAGAGGGTTTCTGAAGCATAAGGGAAGAATAGCCCCCCAGTAATCTGCCCCTAGCTTGATATGAACATGTGATAGTCCAAGAATGAGATCTGACTGCACCAAGCCCAGACATGGTCATATCATTGTGACTTTCCCAGAGTAGCTCCAGAAGGGGAGAATCAGAAAGAATTATGGAACCAGACAAATCTGGGTTTAAAGATTGACCACTATTGACTATCTTGAAACATTAGTCAAATAGCCTTCTTCCTCTCTCTCCCTCTCTCTCTCCTTCCCTCCCTCCCTTTATTATTATTTTTCTCTCTTTCTTCCTATGGTACTGGGGATTGAACACAGAAGCAGTCTACTTCTGAGATAGACCTCCATTCCTACTTTTTTTTTTTTTTTTTTTTTTTTACTTTGAAATAAGGTCGTTCTAAGTTCCTTAGGGCCTTGAGAAGTTCCTGAGGCTGACCTGGAACCTGTGATCTTCCTGTCTCAGCCTCCCAAGAATTGGGATTACAGACATAGGCCAACACATCCAGCTGCCTGTCTCTTATTAGTGCAAAAAGAACAATATAACTTTCTTTAATGTTTTGAACTATTGAATTCTTACCCTAGCAGGTAAGAATGGAACGTTTACATTTCAGGTATCTCTCTAAGAACCAAGATCTCTTTCCCCTCCAACTTTCTGTTTCTTTCTGGAACTAACTTCTATTTCCCTGAATTTTACCTTTGAGAAGGTAGGAGCTGTGAGAGATTTCTGGAATGCTGTGACTATTGCAAGGTTTCTCATTGATTTTATTAAAGGCCATATTTATAGCCATGCCACACCCTCTCTCCCACACAAAAATTTAATTAAAGTATCTCTATAAATAACTGAAAGACTATTGTTTTCATATTTTATTATTTTATAGGTACATTGCTCTATTCTTGTGTGTGTGTGTGTGTGTGTGTGTGGTGCTGGTCATTCTATCTCCAAGCTACACTTTCAGCCCTATTTTTTAAATTATTTATTTTGAAACAGGGTCTCACTGAATTGCAAATGGCCTCACTAAGTAGTAGCTGAGGCTGTCCACGAACCACGATCCTCCTGTCTCAGCTTCTCAAATGCTGGGATTACAAGTGTGTGCGATTGTGCCTGGCTTGCTGTATTCTCAAAAAAAAAAAAAAAACATTGCTGTCACAGAAAAGTACTACCAACTCTATTTAAGTTTTAACATGTCTGTTGATGGGGGGAAGGGTATATATTAAAGCCATAGTATCCATTCCTTGGCCTCCCCAAAACTTCAGAGAAAAGAGGAGACTAGTGGGACAGGATGGGCTGTGATATCATTACCAAGAACTGCCTGCCATTTTCACTCACTTAGTAATGGCAAGGGGCACAGCTGTGGTGGAGCGCTATTCTGCATTGATGCAAAAGAGCAGGATGGGTGGCCAGCACTTCTTGTCTCCTTTCCGTCATGCAAAAAGCATTATTGCCACATCACGAAGTTTGGCTTTAATCGCAACTGTAGGCCTCCCCATGGTGGCCCAGATGCGTCTTTGAAATGTGACAGAGCTGTGTGCTTGTGGCTACAGACACTTTACCTCGGTGAAACATTAAAAGGTGTAATCTAACTGAAATGCAAATCACCACTCTTGAAAACAAATTACAAATGGAGATAACAGTGTAGTTGAATAGCACTACACATCAGAGGACCCATCTTGGACCTATTTCTTTCAGGTCCAAATTGCAGCCACACGGTCACCCAGGGTAATAGGGGGCTGCTGAGGCATGCTGATTACAAGGTGGTGGTACCCAATGCTTCTAAATGTAGGACCTGGATAAAAGAACATACAACATTAAGTAGCTGAGTTCAAGAAGGCTCACGGGAGGGAACCTGGTTTTCCTGGGTGCTATGGCTTTAACCAACCCCATATATGGGCCACACAATCCCTTAGCTACATATACAAAGGTCTCAGCACCAATATCAATGACATGTGTGGGGAATGGGGAAGGAGTGGGGTGAGTTCTGGAGAGACACATATCCAATGCTGAGTGTATGTATGTTCTTACCACTCTATACCTCGTTATGATGTTTATTTAAAATCGCCAACAAAAGTGTATCGAAAAAGAAATAAAAAACCACATTATTTTCTTTCCCTTCATCATCAAATCCTAATAATCAATTGGGGAAATTGTCTTTTTTGGGGGTTTTTGTCCATAATGAGTATTTTTATCTTGTTTTAAATATGTGAGATTCTGTGGTTTTAAGAAGATGGAGAGAGGAATTAATCGCATGTCTTTTTCTTTGGTTTCTCTTTCCCCTTGGTTTGGTGTAAGGATCAGAGGGTCATTTCTGGAATGGAAGCATGTTCAGAAAAGTTCCAAAATCATGGGATTTTATGCTTCTTTAGTTGAATAGCACATACAGCATGTGAAATTCAAAGCTCTCAAGATAAGACCTGAGCTTACCATACACTAGTGTATAGACCTAGCAGGTGCTACTCTAGTTCGGACAGTTTTCTAGTTGGCCTTGTTCTAAGTGGAATTGTTTCTATAGAGTTTACACCTGTATAAAACACCACTTATAGTTTATATCTTCCATATTTAAATAGACTCTGAAATTCTATACCCACTTGTTAGGCCAACTACTTCAAAAGTAGATAGATTAAAAAAAAAAAAAAACACCTTCCCTTCTCTTAAGTTCTTAATACCTCTAGTTCTTAAGGCACTATCAACTTAAAATGGTCTACTCAGTTACTGTTAAATTTTTTTAATTTTTTAATTTAATGTTTTAAAATTTTAATACTGATAAGAATTTTTTAATTTCTTATCTCAACATTCTTATTCCACAGTGACATGTTTCATCTTTGTCCTTCTTAACATCCATTTTTGGCTTGATCTACAAAAGAACACAACAAACATATGCCAATCTGGGGAAAGTTTCTTTCTTCCCCCTTTTTAAGTCCCTTCTCTCTCAAATTTTCTTTATTAAACTATATTTTTCCATTGAATTGTTTGTTCATTACATCCATCCATCCATCCATCCATCCATCCATCCATCCATCCATCCATCTACCCACCCATCGTTTCTCCCACCTGACAATCATCTTCTTTAAGTGTGTCTCCTGCTATGGATTAAAACTGTATTTCTTTCATGAAATATTGGCCCAATTCTCAAAAGGCTCACTGTCTAGTCAGAAAGGACAAGGTAGAAAAAAACCAAAGATGTAGCTCATTACAATCAGTGTGGGTGAAAAAAGATGAACAGAACAATGATAGCATACATGATCATCCCAGCCGTACTTGATTTTTATTGCAGTTGCTGGATTAGGTCACTACTCACTCCACTGAGCAGTTCTTCTCCTCGTACACCCCTTGAAGAGTTTCTGAACATCCCCTGAATTTAGGAAAGTAGACCCCTTTGTGATACGTATGGCTCCATCTACAGCAAAGTCTTGGCAACAAAGAAGGGTGACTCTTAATTTCTACATTCACCAAATGTGGAGTGAACAACTTTGGTGTGAACTGGATCAGGTTTCTTGGTCTAATAACGACAGCCTATAAACATGGGTAATATCTGTGCACTTTGCACTCTTTGTGGACACTAATAGGGGCCCTGGTCCCAAGATGCCTAACAGAATTATTAAATAATTTAGGCAAGAAGGTAGAAATCTGTCAGAGAATCCTGACTCCAAATATATTTTCCTCCATGACTTTGATAAACTTTTTTTTTAAAATTTAAGTTTCCTAGATTGATTGGAAGAGCTAGAGCTACAGTATTTCTAACTACTCCTACACACTATTTGCTGCGAAGTTTCTCGATTTTTCCAGAAGCTTCAGTAATAGTGTTTTATGAGAATTAAAATCTGTAGAGAAGAAGATTATAAATACCTGTACTGCTACAAATGCACACCTTTTCTTAGTAGTGCGTGATCTCTAGGGTCTCTTTGGAGTGAGTAGCATCAGGGGTCTATATTTTTAAACATGGAAATGTGTGAGCATTTTATTTCTTTGTGATAAACTCTTTTACCGCCACTCTCTTACTAAAAAAAAAAAAAACTATTAGAGTAGCTTTGATTTCCTATTTTGAATCCCACTGTCTGTAACCTGTAGAAGAAAAATGGCAGAAGAGATAAGGTATAATTAGATTTCCCCCTGATGTATTCTCTTCTTTGTTGCAGAATAAGACATGACATAAGTACTGCATGTGGGGGCTGGTGATAATTAAATGGCAATTCTGTGAAGTACTTTTGAAGGTACGAAACCATTTGAACATTAAAACATCAGAAGTCCTATCGTAACTAGCATCTCTGGGTGCTCCACAGCTGAGGGTGCTTGGACTGTCTTAGCAGGAAAAATAAATCCCTTGTATCCAATGCTGGCTTTTTCAGATGAGTGCCTTTAATCACATCCTTATAAGAGGTATAATATTTTGATTATGTAAAATGCGAATAACTTTTAAACTATTATTTTGCTAGACTTGACAAACTGGGTGTCAACATAATGGATTGTTCAAATCCACTTGTGAGGATGAAGAACTCACCATTTCAAAACTTGTGTGAGTTAATAGGCATTCACAGCGGACCCTTCCAGAAATGCAGACATGATGGCTATGTTACTTATAAGAATCCTGGTTACTTGGAGTAGAGAATCACAAATGTATCAGTAGGCAAAAATATCTCTACTCATTTCACTCTTGTGTATTCTAAGTTTGGAATTGACGTCACTTAGTAAAGGGGACCGGCTATTTTCAGAGATTTCCATTAAGCTATAGTTTCTAGTATTCCAATACTATCAATTTATTTCATAAATGCAGTTTCTGATTGTAGAGGTATTGTTTGAAACAGAGATTTTCATCATTAACCAATCTAGCTTATGTTATCCCCCAATGGCTACATAAATAAAAGACATGATTACAAATCTTGATTCAAAATTTCAATTGTAACCACAACCACTACTGATAATATGCCTGAGCTTTCACAATTTCTCTGTCCTACTTTGTTTTTTGCTCATAAGTTTTACCCAAGTGTCCATGATTTACTTTTTTACAATGCATTTGCAGAATAAATACAAATACACAGCCCCGGAATGCGTTATCCTGTCACTACTTTTATACTCATAAGTAAGCACATTCCCTTCTCCACAACCTAAGATTCTTTAAAAGTATCAGGTTTGTCTTGTACTGATCAAAGTATTCAATGATGGACACAAATGAAAGATGGCTTCTGTTTCATTTCAAATTCAAGTTAGTCGCAAAAGCAGCCGATAGCACAAATTTGTAACAAATTGGGCAATTCAAGAAGCCATATTAATGAATGCTATGAAACGCTAGAACCATCTGTATAAATGGGGTTGAAAAATACACCTGTTGTTTCCAGTCAAGGAAACAATCCCATATCTGGGCAATAGGATAAGACTTGCTTTCTTAGTTCCTATCCATTAGGAAACAACCCCCCATTGTTGTTTCCACGTGGAGAGGGCCTGCGGATGGCAGGGCAGCAGGAAATGAAGCTGGAGAAATCATTTAGTGCAACCCGATCCTCAGACAGGTGCCACTTCCAGACATTTTAATTGATCTCATTTGTTCGTTATACCTGTAAATCACACCGTTATCATTCCTGAACAAGGAATGGAAACCTGAAATTGCCACTGACTAAAGATAACAGACCGAATCCCCGCATAGACTAGCATATAGATTTACGGGCTTAGTTTCACAACAGTACATTAGATTGAAATTAGAAACCTCAAAAAAATCCAAATTACACGGAGGCCTCTTGTTTCTTTATATCACGTTGACAGAAAACATGACTTGATATTCGACTGCAGCCAAATCTGCATATTACATACTAAGATGTGAGAGTATGTGTATGTGTGTACCTGTGTGTGTATGCGTATATGTGTGTGTTGAAGAGGAGAAAAGCTTTCAGGGTATAAAGGGTCATTTGTTTTGGTACAGTCAACGGTACTGCCATGCAGTAGGTCTTAGGCTCATCCAAAGTCTTATTAGAAAGAACTACCTTGCAAGCTGGGCGTGGTGGCGCACGCTTGTAATCCCAGCATTTGGGAGGCTGAGACAGGAGGATCTCAGTTCATGGCCAGCCTCAGCTACTCAAGTGAGGACCTTTGCAACTCAGTGAGACCTGGTTTCAAAATAAAGAATAAAAAATAGGGCTGAGGGTGTAACTCAGAGGTAGAATGCCCCTGGGGTCCATCTCTAGTACTGCAAAAAACAAACAAACAGAACCAAAAAAAAAAAAAGAAAGAAAGAAAGAAAGAAAGAAAGAAAGGAAGAAAGAAAGAAAGAATCACCATGCATCCAGTTAGAGTGTCACCCTGCATCTTAATGATGGAAAGATATAGTTTGAGAATATCAATGGATTATGAATAAAAAGCCGTTCAAAGTTACGGGATTCAAAGGTGTTTCAACCTGGGTGGTCGTGATAGAGTAGGGTAGGTTCTGCTTTTCTATGAGTCTTTAGAAAATCACCCAGAAAATCCACCATGGATCCTAAGACCCATCAATGAGAATACTGCTAAATATTCTTAGGGATCAAGTAGAAGCTTAGCAGAGATTTGATTACCAAGAACTCTTTACCTGGCACACAAAGATACCTCTTCTGTCCTTTTCAAGTCAAGCCACTTTCTGAGTTTATTGTACTCTTCAGCTGTAATGTTGCCTATTCCCTTCATGAGCCAATGAAGATGCATTCTGATTAATCCTACTTACCCAGAGTTTTACTGTCCCAGCTTTCAACTCCCTGTGATCATCCATGCCCCAAAAATATTATATGAAAATCACTAATTCTTAAATGTTTTTGTGGTACTGGGGATGGAACCCAGGGGCATTCTACCTCTGAGCTCACCCCTAGCCCTATTTTCTGTTCTTTATTTTAAAACAGGGTTTTACTGAGTTGCTAAGAGCCTCACTGAGTAGCTGAGGCTGTCCATGAACTGCGATCCTCCTGTCTCAGCTTCCCAAATGCTGGGATTACAAGCATGTGCCACATGCCCAGCTAATTATTAAAATTTTAATAACTTTTATTATAGTATATTGCTGTGCATATTCTGTTATAATGAGTTACTATTCTTCATCCTTTACTGTGCCTAATTTATAAATTAAACTTCACCATATGTATGGATGTATAAGAAAAATAATAGTTTATATAAGGTTCAACACTGTATTTGTCAGTTTTTGTTACTGTAACAGAATACTTGAGCCAGGTTAACTTTATAGAAAGAGAGGTTTAGTTAGCACATAGTTTGGGAGGCTGAAAGTCTAAACAATTGGCACAAGCTATGGTGAGGCCCCACCACTGGCTGCATCATCTCATGGTGGATGGCAAATTTGAGAGAACTCATATAGGAAGCAGAGCTGACATCTTCAAACAGGAAGTTAGACAGGGAGGAGGGTTTCACAATTTCTTCCGAGAGCACGTCCCCATTTGACCTGAGGACCTCTCACTAGGCCCTTCATCTTATAGGTTCCAATCCTTCCAACAGTACCAATCTGGGACCAAGTTTCCAACACTTGAAATTTGGGAGACAGACCCCATCTGAATCCAGTGCGGTAGTATCCCCAAAGGATACAATACCACACGGATCCAGTGGGCGCCTTGGGCCACACTCCCACACATAGAAGGAGGTGATTTTAACACCAATGTCTCTTTCAGATGAATCTTTGATTAAGAAGGCCAAGCCAAATCCTGTCTTAGTTTCAAATGAGTCAATTGCTATATGGGGTATAGTCATCATTTAAACTGCGTTAGTAAGAGTGGTAGTTAACACGAGGAAGTCTGTGTGAAACTATGAAATATTCTAAAATATTGTGTTGCAATCACACTTAGCATTGACTGTGGCTTAGTAAAATCATCAGTGTTGCTGGTGTATGAGAAATGGTTGAGTTTATGCCTGGTAAAAGACACACAAAAGATGCTCCTCCGATCAAATCTGTACCTTGTTGTGTTGATATTTGTCTTTTAATCCCTAACTTAAGTAATGAAATGTTCTATTTGACTTTTAAATCTTCTATTTTTCAAGGTAAATTAACTGCATGTATAAATCACATAGGAATAGTCTATAAACACTAAAAGTGGGCTAAACTGAGCACATGTGAGGATTAAGGGACAGGGAAAGGAACCGGAAGAGTCAAATATTTCATGTCTGGGGAAGGAATCATGAGAAATTTTGGATAAACATTAAAATAGAGGAAGAGAAAAAGACCTTTATTGGTGAAGAGTACATCTTTGTAGGAGAAATACTTCACATCTAGTATCCAAATTGTAGATATATATGTCGATAATGAGAGCTGAGAAAGTGGAGATAATTAATGAGTTGGACAAGCACATGGGATTTCTAAATTAACAAGGGGAAAATAGTATAGAAACTTGATAGAACAAACAACATGTGAACACAAGGATATGAACAAAGGGGAAGGTAAGGGGCCAGAATTGGTTTAATAAACGCAGCTAAGTATTATTTGTAAGACACTCAAAATACATGACACTTGTGGTTGAAAATAAAGATGGGGCATATGGGTATTATGCAGATAAAATCAGAAAAGAAAGACGGAATGGAACTGTTCACGTCAAACAAGGTGAATTTAAAGTTAAATTATCTAAAAGTATTAAGAAGAGATATCACGTCAGCTACTCCAGATGAGCCCAAGTTTGCAAAATTTCCATTTATATCTGGCAGCCTCAACATGGAAAGACACAGGGCAAAGCCTTATTGATTTATTCTAACAGTTTCCATTCAACAAATACCCACAGAGCGTTTCTATGTGTTAAAAACAGGACCTACAAATGAAATGGATAAGACCCTTTCCACATGGATCTTATGTTTCAGTGGACACAAGAATACAAAAAAAATCACAAACACAAAAACATGTCTGTAACATGAACCAAAATGAAATATTAAGGAAATGATAAACACAGTTCTATTGAAGAATTTCGCCACATTACTTTCAAAATTAGACTTACAACTAAAATAAATACGGACAGAACAATCAAGTAACACAATTAATATATTGATTATCAGTGGTTAAATTTGTACTTTTATTAATATTCATGCAACGAAACAATCAATATGACAAACTGTCCATGAAGGAATCTTCACAATGAATACATAAAGCCAGGTGTGGTGGTGCACGCTTGTAATCCCAGCATTCGGGAGGCTGAGACTGGAGGATCCGGGTTTCTGGCCAGCCTCGGCTACTTAGTGAGGCCCTCCGGAACTTAGTGAGACCCTGTTTCAAAAAAAAAAAAGAATAAAAAATAGGGCAGGGGGTGTAGCTCAGAGGTCAAATGCCTCTGGGTTCCATCCCCAAACCCACAATAAAATAAAATAAAATAAAGTTTGTTAAAATATTAGAAAAAGAAACTTCAAGTTTCTTTTTTTCTAACATTTTAACTACAAAGCCATTGTAATAAAAACAGCATGGTACTGGCACAAAAACAGATACATAGACCAATGAAGCAGAATAGAAGACCCAGAAACAAGTTCACACACTTATAGCCAATTTATTTCTAACAAAGAGGCGAAAAACATACACTGGGATAAAGATAGCCTGTTCAACAAATGGTGTTGAAAAACTGGTTAACCATATGCAGAAAACTGGAAATTAATCCCAGTTTCTCACCCTGCACAATAGTCAATTCAAGATGGAACAAAGACTTGGAAATTAGACCAGAGACCTTGAAGCTCCTTGCAGAGGGCATAGGTCAAACACAGCAACACATAGGCACAGATAAACACTTTCTCAACAAGACCCCAAAGGCACAACAAATTAAAAGGCAAATCAATACGTGGGATTGCATGAAACTGAAGAGCTTCTGTTCAGCAAAGGAAACTGTCAAGACCCTCGATCGAGAGCCAACAGAATGGGAGAAGATTTTTGCCACCTACACCTCCAATAGAGGACTAATATCTAGAATATACAGAGAACTCAAGAAACTCAACACTAAGAAAACAAATAATCCAATAAAAAGATGGCCAAGTGAACTTAATAGACACATCACGAAAGAAGAAATTCAAATGGCCAATAAATGCATGAAAAAAATGTTCAACATCATTGGCAATCAGAGAGATGCAAATCAAAACTACCCTGAGATCTCACCTAACTCCAACTAGAATGGCAATCATTCAAAACACAAACAACAACAAATGCTGGTGAGTATGTGGAAAAGTGGGAACTCTAAAACACTGTTGGTGGGATTGCAAATTAGTGCAACCACTTTGGAAAACAGTATGGAGAATCCTTAGAAGAATGGGAACAAATCTACCATTTGATCCAGCAATACTACTTCTGGATATCTACCCAAAAGAAAGGAAACCAAACTACCAAACTAATGCATGTGTATCTATGTTCATAGCTGCACAATTCACCATAGCCAAACTGTGGAACCAGCCAAGATGTCCATCAACAGATGAATGGATTACAAAACTGTGGGACATGTACACAATGGAATTTTACTCGGCCTTTAAAAAAATTACATCATTTTCAGAGAAATGGATGGAACTGGAGGACATTATGCTAAGTGAGATTAGTCAGTCACAAAAATTAAGAAATCAGATTCTTTCCCTAATATGTGAGAGCTAAGGAGAAATGGGTCATAGGAGAAACTCTAGATGAAAAGGAAAATCCTATAGAGGAGCAAACAAGACAACCTAAATGAGGGGACGGGAGGGGGGAAGAAGGAAATTCTCTAAAACACAATGTACTTAAACATATTGAAATCAATTACTAAGCCAAGCATGGGAAGGAGGGATGGGGAGGGAATGGGGTGGGAATTGGGTAGGAGTTAAATCAGTGATGTGTACATGTATGTACACACAAGTTTTTTTTTACCCCAATATGATTTATGAATATAATGCACCATTAAAATTTTAAGAAAAAGAAAAAAAGAAACTGTTTCCCTTTGCTTGTGTTATGGGATTTGTTTTAGAACAATAAGAGGTAATACAATTTAGTTATGTATCTGGATATATAAAATAAAGCTCTCTTTCTTCCTTCCTTCCTTCCTTCCTTCCTTCCTTCCTTCCTTTCTTCCTTCCTTCCTTTCTTTCTTTCTTCAGATCTAAGGATTAAACTCAGGGGCATTCTACCTCCAGGCTATACCTCCAGCCCTATTGTTTTTATTTTTTAATTTTAAAGCTGGGTCATACTAAGTTGCAGAAGGCCTTACTAAGTGCTGAAGATAGCCATGAACCTGCGATCCTCCTATTTCAGCTTCTCAAGTACTGGGATTACAAGTGCACACCACCATGTCTGGCTTGAAATTAATGCCCTATAACTCTAGCTAAAAAGTACAACTTGTGGATATTGGCGGAGGGAGAACTCAAAGACAGCATCTAAGACTCAAAAATTCTAAGCAATCCACTTTAAAAGCAGGGTGTGAGGACTTGAAGAAATTGTCAATGTATCTGCAACAAATGGAACAGAATCTGAATGAATTTACTCAAGGGATACTTAGAGGCCAGCTCTATTGCAAATGCTCATTATTTTTCCAGGACACAAGCCTTTTCCTTGAAGGGATTATATTCTGGCAAGGAGAGATAAACCAGCAAAACCGAACAGAATAAATAGTTAAGTCAGATTGTCTTTTTGAAAAGGTATTAAGTGGTAGGTCAGCTTTCACTGTTCCGTACAGGGTGGGCATCTAGAAGAAAGAGAACGGGTGATTTAAGCCAAGAATCGAAAGAAGTACACCAAGAGGCTAAAGTGTGCAGCTGCTTGGTGATGCCAGGTCCAGCCAAACAAACAGCTTTGTCAGGTTGAAGTGCACAAGGAAGATGTCACTGATAAAGGGAGAGGGAAGAAAGAGGGGCCCAGGGGCTTCTTCAGGTACCGGTCACGTTCTTAAGATGTGCCAGAAAAGGCTATCTGAGCGTCGTCATTAACTTTGTATTAGTGTGTGCTTTTGATGTGATACTTAGAATTCAAACAAGGTTTTCAGGATTTATAAAATGTCATCCAAATTTGTAGAGAAGGAGAAATGTCTCAACTATCCACGGAGCATGCATAAGTGTCAGGGAAAGATGTCGTGGAGCCAGCGCACTCTGAAAGGTGTTCTATGCAAGTCTGTATGCTACTCGTGCAAAGCTGTATATGTCAAGAACTAGGTGCCCACACATATGGAATTCAGTATAGAAGAAATGTGAGAGGTAAATGAAATGGCGAGGGAGAACCTATTAATTAAGACTGGAAACTCAGAAGCCAAGTAACTATACAAAAATCGTAGCTCTATTAACTGTTTTTCTATGTAGTCACATGTTGTAGATATGTAAAACACATACTATTCACAATCTATATAAAGTCATATATAAAGCATATATACTGAGATATATAAGTATACATATAGTACACTATTTGTATATATATGTAACATTGTCCTATGCAATACAAATAGAAAAAAGATAACTTTGAAACAAAATAGTTCTACAGCAGACAGGAGAAAAGGAGAGGTGTTAGAAATCAAGAAGTGAACATAATAATCCTGTTTAAGGGGAGCAAAAAGCCAGATATGGTAATGCACACCTGTAATCTCTATACTTGGGATGTTAAGAGGATTTCAGGTTGGCGACCAGCTTCAGCAACTTATTGAGACTCTACTTTGAAACAAAACAATAAATAAATAAATAAATAAATAATAAAAGGGGTTACGGGGTACAGCCTCAGAAGTTGAATGCCTCTGAGTTCAATCCCCAGTATCATGAATGAATGAATGAATGAGTTGAGCAAATATATGCCGAGATAATTCAAAGAGAAAATTTATTTTTATTTTATTTTATTTTGCAATATTGGGGATGGAATCCAGGGGCATTCTGCCTCTGAGCTACAACCCCAGCCCTATTTCTTATTCATTATTTTGAAACAGGGTCTCTCTGTGTCGCAAAGGGCCTAAGTAGCTGAGGCTCTCTGCGAACCCCAATCCTCCAGTCTCAGCCTCCCAAATGCTGGGATTACAAGTGTGCACCACCATGCCTTGTATAAAGAAAAAATTTAATTTAGCCTAGATTATATGATGCTGAAATTCCACGTTAGACAGTAAATACAAATTACAGTAACAATGTGTCTTGTTAATAACCATGAAAATATCAAATTTAAAGGAAAAAATCTATTTCTGGCAGACACATGTCAAAGAAGATTCCAGGATATTGTTGGTGGAAAAGTAAATTCTCAATACTTTTTTTGTTTTTTTCGGAGAACAATGAGTCCTCGAAACCACAGTATAGATATAAAAGTAAAAGCACCAGACTTCTAGTTGCAGTCCAACATGTTGGGAGCAAAGAAGTCTCCATCCTATCCTAACAATAACTAAGAAGTTGAACAGGTACATGACTTGATGGTCCTTCTCACACTCTTAGGAGAAGTCAAAACGCAGACCGTTCTCCCCCTAGTTGGAAGGATACACAGAGAGCTATAATTTACTAGTATAGAAATGAAGGAGCAGAAATCTTCCTACGACGTAATGCCAGGGCAGAGAGGCCAGTATGGTAAGGCGCTGCTGGTGGCTCAGTGAAGACTAATCTTTGTTCTAAAACCTCCAGGAGGAATCAGCAGTAAGAGATCCCTACCACGTCTGTGAGTTTTACTTTCTGGAGCTCAACCAGCTATTTGCAGGAAACTGGAGAAAAGTCCCCTTGGGCTTATACAGAAAAAGTGAAGGGGAACCGTTTTCAAACATGTCCCAGAATTCTGCTCTTGCTTGTCAGGTTCTGCCTTCAGGAAAGACTATTTTAACAGAGCCTAACCTATTGGCATTTGACCAGACCCTAACCTACCTCGGGGTGTACAGATGCTCAGCCATCACCCCATGTGTATGTAGGGAAAGGGAAATACCACCTGTACCCTCCTGGAGCCTTCTCAGTGGAAAAGGGGAATGAATAGGTCTCTCTTCCTTCCATCTCACATACAGTGTGTGTGGGGAGGGAAAGGGGGTGGGAAGTACTCGTGAGCCTCACGGTCCTGGGGTTCAGACTCACCTGAAGGCTGAGGCCTAGATACAGTAGATAGGCTACGGAACGGTCCCCATGGTTACCTTATCCACAGCTTCTTACAACCAAGGCCTAAAGCAGTGTCCATCAGCGTTACCTAAAACACTGTGTCTGGAAATCAAGAAAAACAAACAAACAAACAAACAAACAAACAAACAAACATTAAGACATACTCTAAAGCTAAGACTGAACGGGCATTAGCAGAAGACTCAGATGCAGCAAGAATGTAAAAAAGATCAGACCAAGCCTTAAACAAAAAGATTAATATATACTGAGGTCTTTATGGGAAACATAGGTGTCATGGAAGAGAAGATATTACCAACACAGAGGCAGCAATTCTAAAGAATAAAAGAGACAAGGAAAAAAAACAAAACACGTTGGGTTGTAGTGAGGGATGGATGTGATGGAGAAAAGAATGTCTGATTCTTCTTTTTTTTTTTTTTTTGGTGGTACTGGGGTTCCTGGAAGCCCTTCTACCTCTGGGCTACACTCCCAGACCTATTTTTACATTTTTATTTGGAAACAGGGTCTCCTAAGCCAGTGCACACGGCTAGCTTCAACCTGCGTGATCCTCCTGTCTCTGCCTCCCAAGCGCGGGGATTACAAGCGTGCCCGACTACGCCCGGCTATTTCAGGTTTTCTAAAGACTTAATGTCCAAAGTAAGTTACACATCTGAGCCTGGATTTAACAAATGGAGAAATACATCCCACTTTTTTGTCTTATCGGAAATGGAACCCAGGGGCATTCTACCTTTGGGCTTCACCCCCAGCCCTATTTTTTATTTTAAAACAGGGTCTCACTGAGTTGCAAAGGGCCTCACTAAGTAGCGGAGGCTGTCCTTGAACCGAGATCCTCCCGTCTCAGCCTCCCAAATGCTGGTACACCCCACTCTTTTATGAGAAGAATAAAAACGTCGTTTCCAACGTTGGTAGGCAGATAGGGACAGGAGAAATTTGCCGACATTTTACAGTCTGCTGTGCTCTTTTGTGGGTACAATCGTTCTCCTGGCACTTGTTCCTTAGATAGCGTTGACTTTGTACTTATCATCTTACTGACCGGCTTAGTGACTTAGTATGTGAAAGTAGGCATTCTACTGAAACAATAACTTTATAAGCCATTCCTTTTCCTCCCTTGTTCAAATTGCTGCCTTGGGATGGTGGCACATGTAAAAGTTACTTTACGTGAAGCACCATTCATTCTTATTTGAGATTAAGAAATGCAATAAAACACACTCGTATTTCATCGTGGCAAAGCGTTAAAAATAGATGACTTAACAGACTTTTGCAGGTTATGGGTTTTAAACACAGAACGATGAGAAGGAAACAACTTCAGCATTTGTTCGTCAGGGTAAAAATGGAACACGTAGTATCAACATGCGGATATTTTTTTCTCCCCTGATGAGGAGCAGACAGGATGGCATATGCTTTTCTACGTGCGGAGCTGCTCCGTGCTGAGCAGAGCTAACACGAGTGCAGTTAGATGACTCAGCTTCGGAAATGTTCCCTAACCACACTCAGTGAGTCAGGTGGTCTAGAAGTCAATACCAAGCAAATGTACTTAAGGCCCTGGGTTTATCTGAGATGATTTTTGCTAGCCATCTGGGCTAGCTCAATTTTTAGCTTTATGTTTTTTGCTATAAAAGTTCTTATAGTTGTTTCTGTTATTGTTCTGTTTTGTTTCACCTCTTCTTGTTGCAGCTGCCCCAGACCCAGCATCTCTGAAGGATGCAACAGTTGATCAAACAAATGGCCTGTCAAAATTGTGCCTTGGAGCTGGGCGTGGTGGCGCAGGCTTGTAATCCCAGCATTCAGGAGGCTGAGACTGGAGGGTCGCAGTTCGCAGACAGCCTCAGCTTCTTAGGGAGGCCCTCTGCAACTCAATGAGACCCTGTTTCCAAATAAAGAATGCAAAATAGGGCGGGGGTTTAGCTCGGAGGTCGAATGCCCCTGGGTTCCATCCCCAGACCCGCAAAAAACAAAAAACCAAAAAGCAAAAAACTATGCCTTGGAAAAAGACGTGTGAATATGTGAACTCAAATTTGGCTTATAGATCTATTATTTCTAGTTGATCAGGAAGAATCATCACATGTAAAGGACCTATATTTTTAGACATACTTACGAAAGTGGCCATGAGCTCAGTATTTCTTGGTCCCAGGATGAGTCTTCACAGATCTGGGTACAATCAGCAAGTTTCCTATTCCCTCCAACTGTCATAATTGCTTCCCTCTTTTCTCTCATTCAGCAACTCTTCTGCCTGGAGGTCAAAATGGGACCGGTTACTAATCAAGGCCACTGGCGAGCATGGCAGCTTTGGAGCGCCATGTTACATCTGTCAAGGAGCATCTATCACTCCTCTCCTTGTCAAAAAGAAAATTAAATGAGACTCAGACAATTCTCTGTTTTGGCCCTGATTAAAGGCCTACATCCTCCCTAGGCATTGCCGGACACAGTCTTGACTTGAGAGAGACTGGATGGTCTTAAAACCTCATTTGGAAAGAGTGTGCTTGTCTCCCTGGGTTATTATTCTTCAGATTCACTTGCTTTTCATGGACTATAGGCTAGATAATCTCGACCTCCTTTGGGGTGTTAATTAAGAAGAGTATCCAAAATTAATCAGCAGACTCACTAGGGCGAAGGGGAGCTGTCTGAAGACCTTGGAGTATAATATGTTTCTAGTGCAGAGAAAGGAGCCTTCGGCTATTGACAAAAATAAACAACTGCACAGACGGCAATGTGACATAAAAATTTATATATATATGCAAGGACACACTCATTTTTCTTGTCAGCTTGTCAACTTCAATTATAAAGGTTGATTTGCTGTTTGGCAGATCTCAACATTGTAGATGTTGACCATTTGAAAAGCAACGTATGGTCAGTGTCGTAGAAGAACAATGAAATAAGAAAGCAACGGGTGACTGATGTGTGCTTCAGTCCACACTGGGCACAAAAATGCTTGTGGTACAGCTGAATCCTAAAAACTCAGTCATCCCTCCAAGAAAGGAAATATATTTATCTTCATAGACTATTGACGATTGGCGAGAATCATTGATTCAGGAGGAGTGATTTTTGCCGTCATTTTACTTTACTCATTTTTTAATGTTCTTTAGTTTATTCTATTACATTTGCCTCTGATATAAAAATTTCAAACATTTAAGTGAAAAGTCAAATTTTAGCAAATCTTGGGTTGTGAATGTAATAAAAATTTACTAGCTTCAAATCTTTAAAAGCATTGTTATTTCAACTAGTGACATTCTCGAATCATATACTACTTTATTATCGTGCTTATTTAGTTAATAAAATTTTAGTATTTCCTGACTCTGCTATTAGCCTCCACTTATAAAGCAATTTTTTCTACTCAGCTAAAAGATGATTGGAGCAGGCTGTGGTGGCGCGTGCCTATAATCCTAGTACTGGGAGGTTGAGGCAGGAGGATGGCAGGTTGGAGACCAGCCTGAGAAACTATGGATACACTGTTAAAAAGGAAAAAAATAAAGGCTTGGAGATACAGTGCTCCTGAATTCAATCCTCAATAAAAGAAAGAAAAATGAATGAATGAATGAATGAATGAATGAATGAATGAATAGGGCTGGTTATGGAGCTCAGAGGAAGAATGTTCCTGGGTTTAATCCCCAATACCACTCACAGAAAAAACAACAACAACAAAAGAAAATAATTGAATTTTATCCAACAACTAAGACTTTCCATATCCTTTCCAAAACCACCTTGCTTTTACCTTTTTAGTCTTTACTTTGAAACAGGGTCTCGTTGAGTTGCAAAGGGCCTTATGAAGCAGCTCAGGCTGTCCGTGAACCACGATCCTTCTGTCTCAGCCTTCCAAATGCTGGGATTACAAGCGTGCGCCACCACGCCCCGCCTTATCTTTAAAAAAAAAATTCTCCATACTGCTTGCCACATGGTATACCCGGAACACTCGTATTCTCTATAGACAAGACTTTCTTCAAAGTCCACTGTTGTCTCTAAAATGAAAAATAAATAAGATGTCAGTTTGTCCCAATGACTAAATATTTGGATCCTCAGTTATCTGGTCCCGAAGTTTGTACAGCATCTTATTAGTAGAACTTGGAAAGGAGATTAATACAGCTTACAAATTGGTAAGGTTATTTTCTTAATAAAACTAAATAGCATCTTATGCCAGAACGACTGACTTATGTATGCCAAAAATAAAAATAAAAAATGAAAAAAAAATCAACTCATTTTTTGCACTTTTTTTAAGACAATAAGACAGGTACTCCAAGAACTAAATTGCATATCTTAGCACTCTATTTTAATATTGCCTATCTTGCAGAATTATTATACAATTTATTTCTAATAGTTAATATTAAGGGCTGTAAAATATTCTTACATAGTTATGTGCATCAAGAAACAAAGAAATTTGTTTTATACCTTGTTTTTATTTTTATTTTACTTGTTATTGTTTTGTATGTTACAGTGGATTAAACCCAAGGCATTCTAACTCTGAGCTGTACCCCCAGATCTATTTTATTATTTATTTTGAAACAAGAGTCTCACTGAGTTGCAGAGAGCACACTGCAAACCTGTGATCCTCCTGTCTCAGCCTCCTAAGTGCCGGGATTACACGCATCTATCCCCGGCTCCTTCATTTTTATTTAATATTATTTGTATTAATAAAATAATTGTGTATGTATCCACAAAATGTAATGCCAAAAATGGTTATTGAAAAGATAGAAGGTTATGCAAAGACACATAATAGATAATGCCCTAAAATGTAAAAGGAGCTTTTGAATCTTTATAAAAAGTCCTTTCTTAAATTCATGATTCTAAATATTGGCAAGAAAAATATTTTCATGATAGACATATTTGTTTCCATTATCTGTTAAAATTAGTTTAATAGTCTTTTAAATACTTTTTTCTTTTTCTCAGTTGGTACATTATAGTCATACATCTCAATGGGGTACAAGATGGTAGCGTCGTACATGGACACATTGCTTCCTTAGTCCCTCCCCAGTTCCTGCTCCATTCCCTCCCCCTGCCATGTCTGGTTTAATGATTGACTTTGATATTTTATTTTTCTGAAAGTCGTGTTCACAGTTCTAGCTCTTTTTACCTTCACTTTGCAAACGTCGATTGTGGCTAAATACATGATCTGATAGGTTAGGACTTCCCACCTTCCTTTTCAAAATAGAGTATTACAACCAGACAAAATCAAACCAGAATTTTCTCAGCTCACATTTGCTTTCATTCAATTTTACAGTCCCTAGCTTCCGGTGTGTATGCTGTCATAGAAGCTACGTGCTTTTGGACATATCTTTCCTTTCCTCTAACAATATAAACTATTATTTAAAGTGGATTAATAATAAACGTGTCATTATAATGGAATTAGACCGTTTGTCTCCCATGCCTTTGGAATCCACATATCTAAAACTAACTCCTGATTCCTGTGGTGCATCTCGTCATCCCTACAGTTTTGATTCCATCTCATCTCTTTCCAAGGCTGTTCTTTGGGTAAGGTGCATGATTAGAGAGGGACATCTATCTATTCCTAAAGGTGGGGATGAGGTATATTCAGCACCTTGAATATAGCTCAATGGCTTTGAAGATAAATTGGCTTTCGTTAAAGCTAGAAATTGTAGCTATGAAAAAAGGTATTATACCTAATTGTTTGCAAAACAGATTAGTAGTAAGAGTTACTGAAGCTCCACAGGAAATATAAGGATAGAGAAAAATATGTTTGCCAGAAACCCCTCTATGACTATTGTCACATGAGATTGTTAAAAATTAGGAGAATAAGTTTCCTGAAATGGGGGGATGGGGACATGGTCCAGAAGCAATTATTTGGTTCAATAAATGGCCACCAGCTGTCATCTCAGGACTGAGTCTGTCTACTCTACAGCTATTTTTTAGCTAGTAGACATGAGGAACGTCCCGTGCAGAGTGGCACACCTTCTCTAAACACTGGAGAAGTGTTTAAAGTTCCTGTTGGAATTTCCATTAATGGCCATGTCTATTTACCCTGGCTTCCCAAGACTTTATATATCTTACGCCATTGTTCAAATAAGTCTTATAATGTTTTACTGAGAATTTCACTGAGTTTTAGCTATACATTCTTTAAAAACAATATCATTGATGACTATTTTTTCTTTTTTTTTTTTTGGTGCTGGGGATTGAACCCTGGGGCATTCCACCTCCAAGCTTCATGCCCAGCCCTTATTTTATTTTATTTTTTTAGTTGAAAACAGAGTCTCATCAAATTGTAGACAGCCTCAGTAAGCTGCTGAGGCTGGCTTTAAACTTACGATCCTCCTGTCTCAGCATCCCAAATATTGAGAATACAGGCATATAAAATTTTAAATAGTAAAATGTCACTTAATCTTGGTAAATAAATTAGATGACCAAGCTAACTCATCCTCCTCTGAGTCTATAGCATAAAAGCTTGTGATAAATTCACAAATTACCCAAGGTAGAAATTTCAAAGTATTCTAAGCAAAAGCATTATTAATGTGAGTAAATGGTATGCCTAAAAGTTTATTGTTATGGCAATGTTTACTTTTATTTCAGATTCTCTTTGGTTCATTTAGAAAAACAGGCATATTTTATATGGACATTTTTGTAATGTAAATTTATTTGCAATAAGATAGATCTAGAGGATAATCTCTTACATTCTTTAAAATAGTCCTTCCAGACAAGTGTGATGGCACATGCCTGTAATCTTGGTACTTGGGAGGTTGAGACAAAAGGATTGCAGGTTCAAGGCCAGACTCAGCAACTTACCAAGAATATCAGTAACGTAGAAAGATCCTGTTTCCAAACAAAAAATAAAAAGTGCTAGAGATGTAGTTCAAAGGTAGAATGCTCCTGAGTTCACTCCCTGGTACCAAAATAAATAATAAAAAAACAAACAAATAAATAAATAGTCACCCAAACTTTGCCTGAAGATTTCTTATCAGTGACCTACTAAGAATAAAAAAGCCAAGAAAAAAATGGAATAATTATTTTATGCAGAGGCGGTAAATTTAAGGAATACTTTATCCTGAAAAATAGAACAACCTGTAAATGCAAATGGAACAAACTGGATTATTTATTAATACAAAGTGCTTATTAATGCCTTAATATATGGTGTTCTAAAGTGTTTTTTTTTCCCCTCACACAAAGCCTAACGAACACACTGTGTACTTTGATTCCATAGTGGGGAACTCAGAAGCATTCCACTTCTGAGCTATAACCCCAGCCCTATTTTTAACTTTTTATTTTGAAACAGGACCTTGCTAAGTTGCTGAGGCTGGCCTTCAACCTGGGGTGCACCTGTCTCAGCTTCCCAAGTATGGGGATTATAGGTGTTTATACCTGGCTGCTGACTTTTTTTTTTTTTAAATAGATACATTAGTAAAAAATTTAGCAAAATTCTGTTAGCCTTTTCACTTCCTCAGACTCTAAATGGTTACTTTATGGTATGCTAAGATGAGCTGAACAGTACATGAATACCCAGGACCATAAATCAGGATATCACATCTGGGTCAAAAATAATTAAATAATCACATGAATTTGAATGTATAGTACACACAAAAATATAGGTAAAATATAACAGGTGTCCTTTGATATCTTTGGGGGATGGACTTCAGAGCCCCCAGGATACTCAAACCCCAGATTGTCAAGTCACTATAAAAATGCACAGTATTTGAAGAGAGCCTAAGCTCATTCTCTCACAAATTTTAAATCCCCTCTGGAGCCGGGCGTGGTGGTGCACACGTGTAATCCCCGCACTTGGGAGGCTGAGACAGGAGGATCACACAGGTTCGAGGCCAACCTCAGCTACTTAGTGAGGCTCTCAGGAACTTAGTGAGACCTGTTTCCAAATAAAATATAAAATAGGTCTGGGAGTATAGCCCGGAGGTAGAAAAGCCCCTGGGTTCTACCCCCAGTACAACCAAAAACAAAACAAACAAACAAAAAAAAAACAACTCCTGTGGAGTTATGATGATACCTAATTCAATGCAAATGCTATGTAAATAGATGTTTTACTATATTGCTTTGGAAATAATGACAAGAAAAAGAGTCTTATACATGTCCAGTATAGATGCAATTAAAAATATATTTTTGATCCAAGTTTGAATTGCTCTGTGAATGTGGATACCTATTGTATGGAGAGCTATGTCACATGTGATATGGACATACAGATTCTCATTTAAAAACCCCGATGAGTATTAACATTTAATCAAACTATCTTGTACTGACTTGCATTTAGTTGTTTAGTTACTTTAAATGCATGTCAGCCTGGAAAGACCAAGTAGATATTCCTCAGAGTATATTTAACATTGCTATTTTAAAAATTAGATATTTACTCATTCATGTAGATCTTAGATAGCTTATTCCAAGTATCTTGTTAAAACTGGAACAATTTAATAGCTTTGGTGTACTTTTTAAGGTTAAAAAAGCCTCACCAACTTTTATTTATTTCTAAACTCTGACCATTGAATAATGAAGTTATTCAATGCTGCTAAATAAATTGCCAGTCTGCCAATAAATTGATAAAGTAGTTGGTAAAGGTTGATAGTAAAACCTGAAATTAGTATTAATATAAGAACATATGTCAGCCAGGCATGGTGGTACACGCCTGTAATCCCAGCATTTGGGAGGCTGAGACCGGAGGATCATGGTTTGCGGACAGCCTCAGCTACTTAGTGAGGTCCTCTTCAACTCGGTGAGACCCGGTTTCAAAATAAGGAATAAAAAAAATAGGGCAGGAGATGTAGCTCAGAGGTCAAATGCCCCTGGGTTCCATCCCCAGACCCACATAAATAAATAAATAAATAAATAAATAAATAAATAAATAGAACATATATATTTGCTATCATCTCATTTTCTCAAACAAATGACTCATCTTTTTGCATTTGCATGTAACATAATCCTGGGAGCTACTTTTAGTCATCATAGTCTTTATGTACAAAGGCTGTTAACTTCTTATACAAACTAGAGAGCCTATCAACTAGAATATGAATTGAAACATCCCACTGTACCCATAAATAGTACAATATGTGTGAATCTAAAGTAAAATAACAAAATAAACCAAGCAACCATCTGGCATTAATCTAGTTGTGTATACATTCTTCAGATTAAAACTATCACCACGTGGCTTAACATGAGTCTGACACAGAGTTTGAATTCTGAAATCATAGGAGTTCAGGGAATGATATCCCCAAAATATGATGCTTTAGTGCCGACAACTAGAACATGTAGGAATGCAAAGGCAGCAGGTAGAGGTTTTGTCTGAACTTTCTTAAACAGAGACCTTCCAAAGGGAATTCAACAGGCCAGTAGTGGACCCTTCCCCTGGAATCTTAACAATTCACATCACAAGTGTAAGACCAGAGGTGATGTCACACCCATGCAGACCATCACTTACTATTCTGAGGGTGGCTAAGAGGCAACTCCTGTTACTTGTGATGAGGAGGTTTTGCATCTGTGTAACTAGATGCCTTCACCCACTGTTGCCATCAGCATCCTCACACCTATAATCTAAAAGGTTAACCCCATAACTTAGAGGAAAAAAGATTTTTTTTAGGGTTTCAAGTTCAGTCCATGTGAGGCCGGGGACCATGGAACACAGGTCATGGCAGTGGGAGGTAGAGAGAGGGAGAGCACATGGGCTGAGCTCTTCACATCATGGAGGCTGGAAGTGTGTGTGTGTGTGTGTGTGTGTGTGAGAGAGAGAGAGAGAGAGAGAGAGAGAGAGAGAGAGAGAGAGAGAGAGAGAGAGAGAAGGCTATTATAACCTCCAGGGCAGCATCCCCAGGGTTGCATTCCCTCCAGTCACACCCTACTGGCCCGGGCCACACCCCAGATGAATCCATTACAGTGGATTTATTAATCCATTACATTACACTGCTGGGATTGCAACTCTAAGGACCCAATTACATCCGCTCCCACCATTAATAAATGAGCCCTTTAGGGGACATTTCGTATCTGACTGTAACATCCACCATCCACACTTCCATAAAGCGTGATCACCACCTTCCTCAGACCCCCGGACACCAATCCTTCTTGTAGTTGAGGATGCTACGCTACTTTAGCTATCAGACCCTCTTTCTGTTTCATATTTTGTGTATCCATTCATAATCAAAATACTTTTTCCTCCTGATAATCGACTCTATGTCCATGTAACTTGTAGCCCTGCCAAAGACTTTAGATGGGGGAAGGCAAGCCACTTTTCACTCCCCAACAAAATCCAAAGTCATGAATAATCCCAGTTATTTGGTTCTCTTGTCTGAAGCATGTAGGTTGTCAAAAATTCAATAGAAAGTTTCACAAGAGTTACTGTCCCCCTTTTTCTCTTGGAGCAGGATTAAGTTGCTTAAACAAAACAAAACAAAAACAAAAAATGACTCAGCAGTCCCTTAAATGCCTGTCGTGTTAACTTGATTAATAAAAAAGAACAAGCACTAAATAGAGTGAGAAAGGCAGAAACATAATGACCAGGATGTTTAGAAAAGATAATAGGTGGGCATTAAGTCAGTGCAGCCGGTGACGCTAGACAATATCTTCCCCACACATGCACTGATGTAAATATATTTGTAAGCTATGTTCTTACCCCAGCTTGCACTCTTCCTCATCAGTAGTTTAAATTACTTTTGCTCAATGGCAAGTATGTTTTAAAGATCTGTATAGCTTGCCTATGGACGATTCGTAATTCATCTTGAAAATTTAAATTTATTTTTTAATAGTCTCTTAAGCAATATATGCACTCCACGATTTAGCATCCTGCATTTTTATATCATTGAATAATGTTTGGGGGAGCTAGATAATAAAAGTACACTTAAAAAATTCAACCAAGTGAAATGCTTAAATGTATTTGTGCATATTTACCACGTATTTCGATTTTCAACGCTAGTAAAAACCCTTGTGAGTCTAATAATTATTTCAGATAAAAACACACATGGGACCTTGACATTTCCACATAAACATGATAACAATCTGAAATTTAGAAACAACGTACTTAGGAAAACAAGAAACTTGAATCTTACTACGTAATTATTTTCTTTGTCCTTCTTGGAGGATGAAACTAACATCAGATTTTAACTCTGAGTGAGCAACACCGTGGTTTGTCGTGTCGAACTAGAAATGGATGAACAGGGCCAGTCATTTCCTTCTTCCCTTAATCCTGGCCCAATCATTGCAAATGAGGTAGAGGTTGTTCCCTTAATGTTTGTTTGTTGTTGTAGAAATGAGAATACAAAAATGTAACTTGACTGTATTTTGAGTAAAACTTAGGTTAGAAATAACGATCAGGAAATTGTGTTTAAACTTATAAGCCTTTCCATATAAACTGTTCAGAATTTTATGAAATGAATTTTATTTTCACCAATTTTTCTCCTGACTGATGTCTCCTTTGGAGAGACCCAGTATTTTACTTTAGTCAGCTAAAGTAGTTATGGTTAAATTAAAAGTTAGAATGACTGACTACAACTATGCTAACATTAATGAATTTTTTTTTACAGAAAGAGGTGAGAAAATGAAAGGAAATTTAAAATTAGCACAGCCATCTTTAACAAAACAAAATTATCTAATATCTTCATGAGGCCTTGCTATAGGCATTAACTATTAAAACATCATCATCTTTCAACCCCCAAAATACTTGAAATAAAGACTTTTTAAAAAGGTCTCCCAATCCATCTCTTAAATATAAGTTATGAAAATCCACAAAACAATATTAGTAAATATCATGGATTATCTTAATAGTAATCTTTCAGCTATAATATGTGAGGATAACAACTTTGTATTCAGACAAAGGTGATAATTAATAAACAACAAACCTTTGCCAATTATTGACACATTCTCCTCTAATCCTGTCATGAGCCACATTCTAATGAAGTCATAGTTTATTGCTAATGATGCACTACTGATTTGTTTCACTAGGAGAGAGGAATCGGTATCATTTGATAGGCTTCATCGCTCTTTAATATCCCAGCAGGGCTAGGAAAACTGCATTTGGTCGGACACATCAGAGTCCAGCAAAGGACGTGACTGGGACAGTTGAGTTCAAGACCCAGCCTTTCACCGTCAGAGACATCTGCTCACCACCTGTACCTACCACCATTAACCCCGGGCCACCAAGCCCCTGGCTAATTATCTCTGAATAAGAATTGCACCAGACCTCCACTTTGAGTAACAGATCTGATTGTACATCAGGACAAAAGAGAAATCCTTTTGTCTTATCCAGAGCCTTTCTGTCTGGAGCCTAGGAATAGCAGGGACTCTTTCAACATAACACAATGAATGAAGTCATGATCACACCATTCACATACATGCCTTGAAAAGTACCAAGCTCCAGCTGGGCGTGGTGCCGCACGCTTGTAATCCCCGCGCTTGGGAGGCTGAGACAGGAGGATCGCGCAGGTTCGAAGCCAGCCTCAGCTTCTTAGTGAGGCTCTCAGCAACTTAGTGAGAGCCTTTTTCCAAATAAAGTATAAAAATAGGTCTGGGGGTATAGCCCGGAGGAAGAAAAGGCCCTGGCTTCCACCCCCAGCACAACACACACACACCAAGCTCCACCATCAAGACAAACCTACTGAGGCTGGGCACTGACCTCCCATCCCCTAGTTCTGCAAACACACCCTGGACAAGTTTTCACAGTACAATGATCATATTTGCAAGCAGTCACCCGATGATTGTAGAAAAGCCTCTTTTAGAAAGTGGATTTATTTTCAGTTTGTTTGTTTACCATCCTTGCTACCATTCTGAAAGACATAATTTGCATGGCTCATTTCAAATAAAGTTAGACTTGAATGGTGGTCAGGATGAATAGAGGTCTACTACAGTTCAAATGAATATAATTCTCTGGGGATGTGTACAATTCTGTCTCCTAAATTTCGAGAATTGCCTGAAGCAGTTTTTAAATAAAGTCCTTGAAAGATAGCCACCCAGTTCAACTTTGATTTCAGCATAGCTCTAACCTGTTGGTCACAGGGCTTACAAGGAGGTGGCGGGAGACTGGCTCCAAGTTTTCAGATAATTGCCTTAGGTGAACGTAGCTCTAGCAGCTTTAAGAAAGGACACCTTCCATCTGGGCGTGGTGGCGCTCGCTTGTAATCCCCGCGCTTGGGAGGCTGAGACAGGAGGATCGCACAGGTTCGAAGCCAGCCTCAGCTACTTAGTGAGGCTCTCAGCAACTTAGTGAGACCCTGTTTCCAAATAAAACATATATAGGTCTGGGAGTATAGCCCGGAGGTAGAAAGCCCTTGGATTCCACTCCTAAAACCACATAAATAAATAAATAAATAAATAAATAAATAAATAAATAGAAAGGACACTTTCCGGCAGGGCCTGGTAGAGAACGTGTGTAATCCTAGTACTTGGAAGGCTGAAACAGGAAGATCCCAGCCCCAGCAATGTAGCGAGCCTCTCAGCAAATGTAGAGAGACCCTTATTCAAACAATAAAATAAAATTCAAAAGGTTGGTAGTATAAGAGGTAGAATGACCCTGGGTTCAACCCCAGGACAGAAAGAAAGAAAGAAAAAAAGGACAACTTGGATAATGATTGGGTTTGTAGTGCAAGCAATTCAAATTCACATTTCACAGGTAGAGGAGACTTTCTTTTTTTCTTTTCTTTTCTTTTCTCTTTCTTTCTTTCTTTCTTTCTTTCTTTCTTTCTTTCTTTCATTTTTTTTTTTTTGTATTTGGGATGGGACTGAGATACATCCCAGCCCTATATTTTGTATTCTTTATTTTGAAACAGGGTCTCCCTGAGTTGCAAAGGGCCTCACTAAGTATCTGAGGCTGTCCACAAACTGCGATTCTCCGGTCTCAGCCTCCCAAATGCTGGGATTACAAGCGTGCGCCACCACGCCTGGCTGAGGGAAAACTTTTTCTGCCGAGCTTTAGAATTGTTGAGTGGACCTCGGGTCCGTTTCTCCAGGGCTCTCTCTCCTCTTCCCCACCCTCTCATTTTCCCTACAGCCCAGTGGCACTCTGCCAGCCCCTTTTCTTCTGATCTTTTGAAGAGCCATATAAACTTGTAAGGAGTATCAACACAAGGTGCTGATACTTTCCCCTCTTGCCTCCCAGTTTTATGCACTTTTGAGGTTATAAACAGCCCCATAAATACTGAGTAGATTTCATCCTCCCCTCCTTCCCTACGCCCCACATGGGCTCCACTCTGAGGGGCAAAGATTTATTGGTGATCAGTTTTATTCTCACAGAAGGGGGCGAGGAGGACATAGTTCTCCTCCGGGCAGGTGGCAGGGTTCACTGGTGTCTTGGGATGAGAATGATCAGAGAGGGCGGAGGAACAGCACGGAGAAGGCCAGATTCCCCCGTCACTTGAAGCTCAGACTGTCCCTGCTCCAGGGTCCTATTGAAGGTGCTGCTGAGGTCTTGAGGAGCACTGAGGGTGGCCTAGAGGAAGGGGCTTCTCAGGCACAAAGAGAGCCACCTCCGCCTAGCTCTTAGGCAGAGTATTCACCAAGAGAGACTGGGAGAGTCACAGAGTGATTGATTTTTCTCTTCTGTCATTTCACCTGGGAAGCCCGTTCCCTGGCACCCCAGTGCCAGGTGCACAGAACACACCATGCCAGGAGTCCTGCCTCTTGCCTGACCCATTCACCCAGAGGGCATGGTGCTTCCCAGCCCGTTCTCTATAGAAGGAGTGTGCGCCAGGGCAGGGTTCCCTTTCCAACAAGCCCCTCATCAACTCAGCAATAAATATTGGGGCCTCCTCCATGCTTTTATGACCACCCGATTCCCCAGGCTTCTAAAAGGCTCAACCTGCCGGACATGTTGGTGCACACTTGTAATCCTAGCATTTGGGAGGCTGAGACAGGAGGATCGTGGTTCGCGGACAGCCTCAGCTACTTAGTGAGGCCCTCTGCAACTCAGTGAGACCCTGTTTCAAAATAAATAAATAAATAAAAAATTGGGCTGGGGGTGGAGTTCAGAGGTAGAATGTCCCTGGGTTGCAGCTACAGTATCACACATAAAAAGTAAATCAATAAAATGGTGATCCTGTCCATTGCTGTTCCTAGAGAGGGATCACTGTTAGGGCCCCTCCTCTTTTGTGGCTATCTAATCTATGTAACAGGTGCCTTTGTCACTAGGGAGGCCCTTTTCATTCATGCCATATATTAGATGCTCATGTATTCACTCATCAACAGATACTTAAAACTCTGTGCTATATGTCTGACAGTTCAACAGGCAGAGATCTGCACCAACAAGGAAAACAGTCCTTGGGAAGCTAATGAGGGTCTCTACTGTGTTTCTCCTTAAACAAGCAAATTAAGTGTTTTGAAAGGCTGGGTTTCTGTTTTTATCACCACACTGTATAATAAATCTTTCAAGTCCTAATTTTCGCTCTGGCTAGGCAGTCCCCCTTCACCTCTCTCCAGTGTGGGATAGATCCTACAGTGAATTTCTAGGAGCCGGGTGACTTAACTGCAACCAGTAGTAGTTCTATGACCACTTTTTGCCTTGAATATGGATTTCAGTGCTCAGAATGGATTTGCTCTGTGGTCCTTGCGGGATGCTGGACACTTACCTGCTTGTGTTTCTTTAAAAATGTGATACAGAATTTCTCTAAAAAAATTTCTTTCAAGATGTCATGTGATAACCTTTTGAGGAGTTTTAGGAGAAAATTATACACCAGAAAGTTTAAAAAATAAAGTTAGTAACATTCTTTGCTGTGGTTTAAAGATAAAATTGCAACAGCACGTATAAATAAAAAATTCAATAGGATGTTAATGTTATTATCAAGTCATAGTCCAAATAGACCTTTAACATCCAAAAAAAAAAAAAAAACCCTGCTAAATCTCTATAAAACATCAGGATACAGTAATCAAACGTTCTTACAGTACTCACTTCACTAAAAACCTAATACTTGTGGTGGTTTCATAAATCCGGTGATTATGTAAAAGGGATGCTTTATACACGCTGTGGTTGTCTTATTTACTTAAGGATAGATTAAGTGAGTGGTGAGCTAAGCACCAAGCAGCTTTCTTATTGTCACTTAAAATAAAATCGCACGCAGGTCCTTTTCCTGGGGATTGAAGCCAAGAAGGCTTGCTATCTCTAGAAGCTACAAAAAGCTCCGACGGCACGAAAGAGAACACTTGCTTCCTTTAGAATTGCGCAGCTCGATGACACGTAGGGAAAATAAATGAGCTTATTTCTCTTAATTTCTCTGCGCCTGAACAAGTTCTTGCTGGGAAAGTATCATCTAATCACTTGACATGTAATTTAAAGCATTTCTATCATTTTCTGTCCTCGAGGACTCCTTTACTTTTTAAAAATGTGCAAACAATCTGATCTTAAGGAGACACTTTACGTGTAACACCAAAGTTAATCTACTTCCGTAAGTTCATACATCATCAAACTCAGAGGACTTTAGGGGTGCCACGCTGAGGTCAAGAAGCAAGCTACCACTTGGTCTTGCAGACTGAAATCTGCCCTCCCGGAGGGACAGGAGGAGCCCGTCCCTTGGCAGAGCTATGCCCAGGTTGCCACCTGGGAACCCACATTTGATATTTACCCCTAAAGGGTCACAGATTTTTATGTACAACTCAACGGTTGTACTTCTGAAAGACAGAAAAAGGTGGGGTTTTATGAGATGAAAGAACACGTTAAAAGAATCAACACAATAAATCTCATAATCCCACAAACACTGTAGTGTTATCACATTTTAAATATTCCTCGCATCCTCTCCAAGGGCATGTATCTCCTGGTATGGTCTTCGTTTGTCTTTGCGTGTCTTAAGTCAAAGGGATTCTTGTGAAACAAAGACAGGAATTTGACTTTTACATGACTACCTTGTATAACCTCTTGGCAAGAAAAGAGAACAAAACTCTAGTTTTGGGAGATATGTCGTAATACAAATAATAAAATAATATCCATTCCTACTTTAAAATCAGCATTTTCTTCTTTTATATTTGGTTTACTTCAAAAGTAGAAAACAAAGGCTAGGTGTGGTGGCGCACGCTTGTAATCCCAGCGCTTGGGAGGCTGAGACGGGAGGATGGCACAGGTTCAAGGCCAGCCTCAGCTACTTAGTGAGGCTCTCAGCAACTTAGTGACACCCTGCTTCCAAATAAAATATAAAATACGTCTGGGAGTGTAGCCCAGAGGGAGAAAAGCCCCTGGGTACCACCCCCAGTATTACAAAAAAATATTAAAAGTAGAAAACAATTTGTGGGTAAAATAAGCCCTCCCTCTTTACCTTTGGGGGGGGGAATCACCTCAATAGCCGGTTTATTGGACTTTATTGTTTGTTGATATTTTAAGTTGATTCTGACTTAACAACTAATTTGGTATCTTAGAAATACAACTGAATATTTTGAATTAAGTATTGAAACAAAAGTTTTAATATTCTACTTATTTCATCTCTCCTATAATTTGCCTGAAATTGATTATGGTTTACATTATTTTAAAATAAAATTTAATAAAAATGAAACGCAGGAGATTCATTCTTATTTTTCATCTTATACACTTCCAGAATGCAGATTATCTTAAGAAACCAAGAGTGTCGATCTAAAGCAGAATTTTCTGTTTGTTGTCCATTTCTTGTTATTATGGGTTCAAGTGTTAACATCTACATTTCATCATTTAAATCTTAAGTACAATTGATGAAAGTATTTAAAGATGTGAATCGATTTCTGAACTTCTCCAGCAAATATCAGCGCCTCGCAGACACTGAAGATTTTACCACTAAGAGAACGTGTGTTCTTTTGCCGCGCCATGTGAAATACTATAATTGGAACCTATTCCACATTCAAATAGATAAATTATTAATACTCTCTGCTGCTGTTAAACAAGCATCACATTTGCAGCATTGAAATTCTGATTTGTCAAGTATCAGGCGATGTAACTATATGAAACAATGTGTCTATGTGAGGGGGAATATTCCTTCAAAGGGGGATCTTAATCAGTTTCATGCTGAGCAAAAGAAAATTGTAAACTATGCATTAAAAGAAGATTTACTGAAAGTTATTTTTGCTAGATCCGCTGAATCCTAATTCACTACTTCCCTTCAGCTTTTCATGGTAATATACGTAATCTTCCAGCCACATTCATGAGCAAAGTTTGATATGGCTTTATATTTGTGGAGCTACATTACAATGGGTAGATTTAAGGTATTATAAAATGAGTTTTTGGATTTGTTACAGAGGTACGGAGCCCCTCAGACACAGGCGGATAGGTTTTCTAACATATGGCAACCACCTTATTATAAAACAAAACAGTGTTAAGTCAAAGTACCTGATTACGATTCGCCACCGCCATGCAGCTCCGGTAGCCAGGCTTACATTTAATACCTCAGAAACAATATCATTTATTTTCTGTCTTCTCTTATCCCTAAGTTATTGGGTTTGTAGGATCTGAAACCTTAAGCAAAAGGATGAAATACAAATTATAGAAAACATTGGAGTATGGAGAAATCAAATTACATTCTCCACAATTCTCCAAAGGATGCTCCACCTTCCTCTTGTGGAGTCTGGGTGAATCCCATCACCAGAGAGCTTTCAGGGGGATAATTAGTAGTCTTTGGGGTACAAGGAGAGCATTCGTATCGGACTAGAAATAGCCAATTATACCGATGAGTTAAGATCCTGGTTTAAAATAATAATCATCCAAGTTTTTGAGAAAATAAAACCTCCTACTGAAACTATCCGATAATGTTAAAAAACCCATCAGCAGTGGTCTAGGAGATGGTATACTTTATTTTGTGGTAGTAAGTTGTCCTATGTTTTAGCTATTTCTTCACATTTCAAATTCATTATAAAATTGCAGAATTTTGGAACTTATGCAGGACCTGGACTCGAAGGAAAATATTTTCACCATCAACAGGGCAGAGGTAAAAAGTGAATTCCTCTGCAACATCAGGTTATAATAAGTCAGATCTTTGTGGAAACTGCAGTGGATGACAAAAGCCTGTTAGTGGGTAGATATATTTAGTTGGGGAGGGTAATAACTAGTTAATCTATAACCAGTCAAAGTTAAGTCCCAAGGATTTGTCTTGGACCCCTATTCTCATACCCAGTTCTCTTATTAACAAGGTTTTAATTCCAGTACTGACAGCCCAAAGCACTGCACTCTAATGAACTGTCTACTCTCTGTGGAAAGCTGGTGGTAATGTAGTATGTTAGTTACAATAATGATAATCTTTAGTATTTTTAGCTTGTCAGAACTTGCACAGCTAACAACGACCAGTCTTTTACTAAAACCCTACCTCATCAAACTAACTTAATTAGCAATTCAACTCCGTATTTTTGTTTTGGATTCCCCTCTGGCTACTAATTAAAGCTTAATCGAAACCGCTGAACTGAGGTTGTAAAGAATTCATTAATATTAAAATTAGCCCCAACAATTTTTTGGGGGCTGGTGCAATTTGTATTTGTTACTGTCAGGGGTTTGAAACTCAGCTGAATTGTTAAAAAAAAAAAAAAGCCATACTAGAAATTCTCTGTCTGCCATACATATGAGCTAAGCACATATGACAAATGTCAATTGTTATACAAAGAAATCGGTTCTGACCAGGTGGACCCGGTCCAGTTGGGTCATTTAGAAATGCATGTAGCCAAAATACAAATTAGGATTTTTTTTTCCCCTGGAGTCTTTCATAGTGCTTTATCCTTCTAAGTGGTTTCATATTTTGGATAAAAGAGAGGAGAAAGGGCTCTGGAAAAAATTTCAAGGATTGATTTTTATGTATTATCTTGACAAGATTAATATGTTTGAAAAACGAACAGATTTAGCGCTTCACTTTGATTTTTCCATTTTTTGTAACATCAAAGATTACTCGAACAGCAGTACTGGTCATTCAGAAAAGTGAAATCAAATGAGTGCAAAATCCCAGTACAAGACACACACATTTTTTTTTCCAAAAAATGAAATCTGATCTTTTATCAGGAATGGTTGAAAAGGAAATGTAATACATTTCTCTAATAAAATGATCATGTTATATAAGTCTTCGGTTCTTTTCCAGATTTCTTTTGATGGTTTAAATAGTAAGTTTAAAGCTATTAGATTTTTTTTTAAAGCTCACATTAAAAAGCCATTTATTCAGTATTTGGATATTTGTAAATTTGCTCGATTTCCATGAGACCGCATTTTGTTTTACAGCATGTGACATGTGAATGCAAATTGGAAACGAAATTTCTTCTTGGTGAACAGGAAATGATTTTCATAAATCAAATCCTCTTTTCATTTTAATTTTTGATATTTTAATAATTTTATGAAAACATGTATATTTATTTTACCCTTTAGGAAAATTCCAAGTATGTAGAAAACAACCTTGTTGGCACTAAAATATACAGCAACTAGTACTATTTAGCATATCTTATTAAACCTGAAAATTAAAATGCATTTATAAAATGCAAAACTTTATCAAAATACCCACGAAAATTACACTTACATCTCGGTTTCATTTAGGTAACATTTGTGACAAAATACTCGTGCACACATTTTAAAATAAATAAATAAATAAATCCATTTTAAGCCCAGGGATTAAATCAACAATGGCATATAAGACACACACTTTTAAATCTTGGTGACAATTTCCATGAAGTTATTTAAATACATTTTGACTTCTGACAAGAAGATGTAATTTATAAAACAGAACATGCCTATCAGTGGAACCTAAATTAGCATAATGAGGATACTTTCATTTCTGCAAGCACCGTTTTTGACATCCCAATGTGCAGCTCTTCGAAGAAACCAGTAAAAGAGGTCAACAGACGTAAGTAGAGAATTATGAATAAAATACCTGGAAACTTTATCTGATTGGAGTAAACAAAATAAATTTTACTTTCAAAATGACAATCCTTCCTCAAACTGATAAAAAATAATGCTTGTTAAATGTAGAGACGTGAAATCCAGCTTTTAGCGGCAGGCATCCTTATAAAACGAGGGGAGGTGTTACGAGGTTATCGCTGTGTGACAAGAAACATTCTTTGACATTAATGTTATGCGACTTTTTTTTATCAGTGTTTTGAGTTAATTTCCTATTGTATTTCATGTAAACACACTACAATCATAAGTGTAACCTTTTAAAATTGTTTTACAAATTTCTAGTTCAAGTGAAATAATGCTGGTTGATAAAGGAGTGATTTGTATTGTATGCAGAAACATACCTGTTTCAAGAGAAAATAGATACTTTGCAAGCTTAAGTAACATCAGAACTGTATAACCACAGAAAATATTACTCATACCATGAAATTTTGACCAGGCCTGAAAAACAACAAAAAATCCACAAGTTATTTGTACAAAATTTGAAAAAAAAAACCCACAGTTAAATAAGTAAAAATAGTAAGTATATTTAAAGTTTAGTTATAAATATTATTTGTTCATAACTTTTTTTTTTTGGTGGTATTGAAGATGGAACCCTTCTACCTCCGGGCTACACTCCCAGACCTGTTTTATAGTTTTTATTTGGAAAAAGGGTCTCTTAAACCAGCGAGGCTGTCTTTGAACCTGCAAGTTCCTCCTGTCGCCTCCTCCCAAGCGGCGCGGGGATTACAAGCGTGCACCACCCCGCCCGGCTTTGTTCATAACTTTTAACACAAGAAAATAGTGACATTTTCCAAATAATCCCTAAAAATATTTCTGGTATTATTTTGGATATGTCTGAATTTAAGCTTCCTCCAGGAAGCGAAGAAATCCTCAGCATCTACGTCATCAGATGGTGGGTTTCCTCATTTTTTATAAAACCAGACTGGAAGCTGCTTCACAGCCTTAACAGCTAGGGAAATTTTATAGAGACCTTCTCCTGAAAGGGTTTAGAGAACTCTGCCTTTTTGCCAAAGGAATTCACACATTGTACGGCAGCGTTTATGGTGGACTCCTGCTTGTCTGCAGGAATGGCAAGTTGAGATGAGTGAGGTATGTGTCCAAAATAGAGCACAGATGAAGGCTGAGAGATTACAGTCTGAACTGGGCCTTTATCTGTAATCTTAATGGGTCTATGTTTCCTTTATTTATGATCTTAAAACATTTCTGCTTGAACAATTCAACATACTGTTATTGAGATTTATAAAAGCTATGTGTTACACACTGGTTCTAAGCAATATATATATATATATATATATATATATATATATATATATATATATATATATATATATATATAGTGTGTGTGTGTGTGTGTGTGTGTGTTGTTTTAAAAACACATTGTAGCCGGGCGTGGTGGCGCACGCTTGTAATCCCCGCGCTTGGGAGGCGGAGACAGGAGGATCGCGCAGGTTCGAAGCCAGCCGCGCTGGCGTAAGAGACCCTGTTTCAAAAATATAAAATAGGTCTGGGAGTGTAGCCCGGAGGTAGAAGGGCTTCCAGGAACCCCAGTACCACCACCAAAAAAAAAAAAAAGCACATTGTATTAGATGCAGAAACATCACCTGTGTCAAGAGAAAAAAAAAAAAAGATACTTTGCATGGTGGGCAAAGCTGGGCATGGTGGCACATGCTTGTAATCCCAGTACTTGGGAGGCTGAGACAGGAGAATCAAGGTTCACAGACAGCCTCAGCTAGTTAGTGAGGCCTCCACGACTTAGTGAGACCTTGTTTTAAAATAAAGAATAAAAAATAGGGCTGGGGGTGTAGCTCAAAGGTAGAATGCCCCTGGGTTCCATCCCCAGTACTACACAAAAATAAATAAATAAATAAATAAATAAATAAATAAATAAATAAATAAACAAACCTTATAAAGCTTTTCTAATTGGTGTATAGGTCAGAACAACTATTACAGTTTATTTTTTGTAAAGATACACTATATTAATATATCATTTAATTTTTAAATTTATCAAAAGTTAGTTAATATCAAATAGTTATAAACTTTGTAATAATATTTTAAGGTAATAGTGGGCAAATATTACCCAATCAAATCAGACAAAGGAACATACACTTAAAATTGGCGTAAATATTCCTTTTCTTCTATTTTGTAGTTATTCTCTCACCTATATACTCTTAATCCAAAAGGTGCTTCTAGTTTTTAAATATTTGTAACAGGAAAGGAATACTATATCTAATTTATACATGTCAAATTTTTAAAAATATATATGTGGTACTGGGGTTCCTGGAAACCCTTCTACCTCAGGCTACACTCCCAGACACCTATGTTTTATATTTTTATTTGGAAACAGGATCTCTTAAGCCAGCGATGCTGGATTCGGACCTGTGCGATCCGCTTGTCTCCACCTCCATAGCGCAGGGATTACAATTGTGCGCCACCACGCCCGGCTTATTTTATTTTTATACATGGAATTGGTGATAAAGGGGTTTGTATACTTGAGAAAGACCCCATTCTATAAAATCAATGAAAACATTATAATGTGATGAATAATGCTATTAATAAGTAAAATAAACATGGTTTTCTGAACACTTAACTGTGACTTTGTAATAAAGTAATATCACAAGTAGAAAAAATATATATATTCAGTACTGAGGATGGAATGGAGCCCAGGGGCATTTTTTTCTCTGAGCTACACCCTCAGCCCTATATTTTATTCTTTATTTTGAAACAGGGTCTCTGAGTTGCAAAGGGCCTCCCAAATGCTGGGATTACGAGTGTACCCCACCGCACCGGGATGCAAGTAGAAATATTAATTTGGATTTTGCACATAAAATAAGAGCATTCTGTGTATGTGGAAGGAAGGAGTGGATGGAATGGGTTGAGGTGGGAGAAAGGAGGAGGACAGACAGACATCCAGAAAATAAAAATGGCTCGAATTTGCTTCAGTGTCATTCATCAAATATTCCCTGGTGACTCGGTACTGGTCCGTTTGAATGGGCTCATTGGAGCCATAATTAATATTGTCTCCTTGGTGGGACATGTAAGTGTTATTACTTTATGGAAAATTTCTTAAGATTGATTCTCTTTTCTATATCCTATTGAATAAAATGTTGGTAAATTAATAATTAAAAGAAAAAAATGCATTGAAATGGGGGGTGAGGTAGAATGGAGGTTGCCAAGGGCTGGGTCATAGAAAGAATTGGGGAGTTAGTGCTTAAGGGTTATAAGGATTTACTTGTTTATGTGTGGTATGTATGTATATGTATATATTGTGGCACTGGGGAGTCAACTCAAGGGCATTCTACCTCTGAGTTACACCCCCAGTCCTATTTTGTTTTTATTTTGAAACAGAGTCTTCTTAGGTTGATAAGAGTCTCACCACTTGCTGAGGTTTGTCCTCAAACCTGTGATCTTCCTGTCTCCGTCTCCCAAGTACTGGGATTACAGGTGTGCATCACCATGCCCAGCAGGTACAGAGTTTTAGAATCGAGTTCTCTGGATGGAGGGTGGTGAGGGTACCCTAAGAATGTGAGTGTACGTGATGCTGCTGAATTTTCCACTTAAAAATGACTAATACGGCCGGGCGTGATGGTGCACGCGTTGTAATCCCAGCATTTGGGAGACTGAGACAGGAGGATTGCAGGTTTGCGGGCAGCCTTAGCTGCTTCACGTGAAACTTGTGATTTGTGTGGCCAGACACTACTTAAGTGAACCAGCTGACACATTACATATTCTTAAATTCATTTGGTGTATCCAGGTATTTACAATTGAGTTAGGAAGCTTCTTTAACAAAGGCTGAATTAAAAATCCTTCTTGTAACAATAAATATCGAAACGTTGTCACACCAATATGATACACTCAGTTAGTCTAAATATATCCCCTTAGCGATAGGTTTAAAAATGTTTAGCTTTTTTTGTGGTATGATACACATTATAGAAGCATGAAAGAGAATCCAATGATTTGTTGTTAAGGATTCAGAGCAAATGAATTATAGCCAGAATGTCTCACAATTAGGCATTAACAGTAAAATTAGAAAGATCAATTCTACAATTTTCAAATTTTTTTGCAAATGGCTTTCTAAACGGGCACTGTAATTTATATGCATCTTTGCACTTGTAATTTTAAGACAAGGACAAGAGTGCTACAGCTTAGCCCAACACCCCCATATGTAGCCTTCATTCACAGATATATAATGATGCTTAGAGCATCCAAAGAATGGTGTTCTAGCAACCAAAGAATCAAAACAACACTCCTGATAACCGGACTGCATAAACACAGTACTACACGTTATGTTTAAAATTCATTTAAAGGGAGTATTTAAAAATACTGTTTTGTTGTGTCTACTACAGTTTTCATACTCTTTTTATTTATGCATTTAAATACATAATTTTCATTTTCAAAAAGTCAATGTTGTTAGGTGATTTTAATGCTCATTGTGTTTTGATGTATGTTGAAAATTTTGATTTCTCTCATGGGAACATGCAGAATATTCGAAATTAATAAACATTACTCTAAAAAGCAAGAAGTAATAATAGTAAAGTGATGAGCATATTTATTTCTTTTGACTTCAAGAATTTATGGATCTCAAACCTAGTTTAATAGCATATGTATGAGTCCGCACAAATTCCATTGAGTTTAAAAATTATTTTGTTGATTCTGGTATTTCTTTTTTATCTTTAAATTGGCAACAGATAAATATATTTTTCCTTGGATTACATATTTTTATGGGTAGAAATTCTAAATATTTTTAAAATTTTAGTTCAAAATTAAAAGTTTATTGTTCCTAAATATGTAAAAATTGTTTTACTACTCACTTTGAGTTCCCACTGAAGTTAATATGCAACGTACAAAGCAGATCAACTATGTTTTGGTAAAGATTAATGATTTAAAATATCACACATAATAATGTCCATTGAAAATGTCTTTGTTTCTGTCAAAACTCATTCATATAGTGTGTTGAAGAAATATTAATTTTAATGATTATTTCATAATTGATTCATCAATAATAACTAATTATTCTCAGCATATCATTACTTAAAAATGTAAGCTAGGTTTTCTTAATTCTTTTGTATCAATCAGAGGGCAAATACTGGTGATTTATCAGATTATATCTGATGATATAAGCCTTTGTTTTAAACCTCATCTATTAAATTTTTATGTATAGCCACAGTTTTCTATGACAATAAATACAAACACAACAACACATGACATTCACATAGGCAAAAGCTAAGAAAAGAATTCGGCTATTCTTTCTCTTAGAAAAACAAGCAAGAAAGATACATATGGGACCCAAGAAATTGTGGATCCAATATGTACTTTTGAATCCAATTATTTGAAGAAACCAGTCGAAAGCAGATTACCTTGCTCCCAACTTTGCACACCATTTCAGCCGAACAATTATAACGTGCTTTGCTAATGCCTCTCATGCAACCTCATCTGGAAAAGATCTCAACAACTATTCTATGAGGAACATGTCTATACGCAATTTCAACCCAACTCCAACTTTATCTGATACAGAGAGCGAATCACTCGCAGCATTTCTGTAATAAATTTCAATTGATTCTCGTCAGCGTTCAAATATCAAATAGCAACAAACACAACAAAAGAAAAAGGAGGAGAAGACGAGTGAGGGCTCAGAGTCTCACTTGCCTTTGTGTGCTGCTTTATTCCTTATCAGAAGGGCTTGTGGAAGCCGGGTGTGGGGCTGCACGCTTGTAATCCCAGCTTTTGGAAGGCTGAGACAGGAGGATCATGGTTCATGGGCAGCCTCAGCTACGTAGGTCTTTTGCAACTTGGTGAGACCCTTTTCAAAATAAAGAATGAAAGAAAGAAAGAAAGAAAAAAAGAAAGAAAGAGAGAGAGAAAGAAAGAAAGAAAAAAAGAAAGAGAGAAAGAAAGAAAACAGAGCTGAAGGTGCAGCTTGGAGGCAGAATGCCCCTGAGTTCCATCTCACTGCCAAAAAATAAATAAATAAATAACGGCTTGTGGAGACAAATCACTTATTATCTTTTAACATTTATAAGCTGAAAGTTACCAATGGCTGTGACTGAGCTCATGAGACCGACCACTGCTCCCCAGAGAAAGACAGAGAAGGACGGAGGACGGGGACTTCCATTTGTAAATTTCCTTTTAAAATTCAATCAATTATGAATCGGTGATGTCAACATGAGATTGATTACCGAGATGTTTTTGGGTGGGTAAAATTTTATAATGAGAAAAGAGTGTGGAAGAGGGATAGGAAGAGGAGTTAAATGATGGCAGTTTAAAAAAAAAAGGTGAGAAAAAAGGGGAACGGTTAACTTTTGGAACATCCGTGAATATTCATCGCACAGATGGACGCAGCATGTGCTGAGCACACCTGGGCTAGCGCGTAGGCTGCTTGGATTTCGTGAAGACCCTAATTACAAACAGACAAGTAGAAATATGCCACAGGTCAGCCAGCAAGGGAAGGGGGGAAGAAAGTACCAAATTCTCAACATTTCCCAGGGAATAATAATATCTACAACTTCCCTAGCACCTTTCATCTGAAAAGGAACCAGGAACAGAGCTGCTGTCAAGGAGAAGAGGTGCTAGCCAGGCTCCATGATCACTCATCCCTCTGATCATTCAGCTCACTCACCTGACCTCCTCTGAGGCTCCCATCCCAACTTGAGTCTTGGAGAGAGGCAAACAGAAAAGAAAGTGGGATCATTGGATACTGGATTTCTACACGGACCCTATTTTCTTATGGGACTCCGATTTATCCCCAGGTAAAGACTTCCCAGTGCTCAGTCCATGATGCGATGTTCAGTTTCTCAATATATTATACCAGGGTACCAACTCGGTGGTCCTGCAAGTGTCAGGATCTCTTTATTTCATCTCTATAAAACCTCATTCTATTCTTTATGTGATCAAAGGATTATAGTGGTGTACTCTGAACTTTTATCTAAAGGAAGCTAATTTTCTGAAATGATGTATTTGCGTATTTATATTTACTTTGTCTCAGTTTGTTCCTATCCTTTTTATTTCCATGGGTTCTCTCTTTTGATGCTCACCCATCAAGTCTATGCTTATATTGTTTTCATTAGCATTGACTCTCCCTCTGTGATCCCAAATTCTAAAGGGCTGCATGTTCTCTGAGGAATTTAGCTCTACTTAGAGTTAAAGAGATGGGCATTCCATATTTGTCTTTGAAGACAGAGACAAAGGAATTGTACCTACTCAGTTTTACCAAGAATTAAACATAGTTTTTGTTGTCACTGTCTTGGTATTAGTACCATTCATTCTTAAAATAAATAGCCTTCACACGCACGTGCACAGGCACGTGCGCACACACACACACACACACACACACACACACACACATCTTTACCATATTTCCAAGTGTTTGCATGAATCTAAACATGAACTTGCTTGGAAGCAAAGTTGGAGCACATCTGCCAGGCTGGTTTCTCAATACCCATTCTCAGCCCAGTCACACTTTTTATAAATGGATCTTAGACATATGATTGAAAAATCAATAACACTACATTTGGTCATCAGACTTTGCATTTTCCACTCAAGCATAAAAGGAAGCTGGCATATCAATTTGATTGCTCTGGGCTGAGTTTTCATAACCCAACTCAGCCAAGTATGGTGATGCACACTTGTCATCCTAATTCTTGGGAGGCTGAGACAGAAAGGTTGTGGTTCAGTTTGTGGATAGCTCAGCCCCTTAGTGAGGCCCTCTGCAACTTAGTGACTGCTTGTTTCAAAATAAAGAATGAAAAATAGGGCTGAGGGTACAAGTCTGAGGTAGAATGCCCCTCGATTCCATGCTTAGTGTTCCAAAAAACAAACCAAAACAACTCAGAGTTGCTTTACAAAGGACACTTACAACTTTAGTCAGCTCTTTGTTGCTGTGACTAAAACACTTTGAAGGAAGGACTTTGTGGAGAAGGGTGGCTTTGTTCCTGGATGCCTTCTCACGGCATGTGTCCAGTGACCTGCTGCCTTTAACTAGGTCCTACCTGCTGCTAGTCCATTCAGCTATCAGTGGACTACTACACTTACCTTGCATTAGAAATTATCTGCAGTAGTGAGATTTCTTGTTACATATTTGTGTATGCACATAACATAATCTGGCCAATTTCATTCCTGACCCTTTTCCTGTAGTTGTGAAAGTGACTCTTAGCCTTTGGTTGTTGGCCTTTCTGCTGGGAAGGTAAAATATAAGAGAAAGCTGAGAATGGGCACAGAGAAACCAATGTGGTGGCTCTGCCCCAGGTTGTCTTCTAAGTCAGACATGTAGACATTATGAGTTGGAAATTTTAACATTGAAATTGAGTCAGAGGTTGCAAAGGAAGCAAAAACCAGCCAAATTTTGTGTGAGACCAGTCCTATTTAATTAACTGGCAACTTTGGGTGAGGTCTGCTAACCGTGGGGGAAGGGGCTGATGATCGGTCAGCAGAGTCACACCTCAGAGAAGAAGTGAGGGTATTTATGTAGCCGGGGTCTTGGGGGTGGGGGCTAGCGGTGTGGGAAAATGCAGGTCCTATCGCAACATCTGGAGTTTGCCCTGCAACATCTGGAGTCTCGCAACTTCTTCAGTTCTGGCTTCTGGGGTTCCACTTCCTGTCCCCGCTGCAGAGTCCTGTGAGGGGAGGAGATGGGACCTGACATATCATCCTGGCCTTTTGGTGATATTGGCCAATGACCGAGTCAATAACTACTTCCTGTTGTCAGAGGGGATGCCATTATAGGGGCCCCTTGGTCAGGAGAGATCTGGTCATTTGGAGGTAGGCAGGTGGGAGTATGGATGCATCAGGAGTTGATTGAAGGTTACCCTGGACAACTCTGTAATGCAAATTTGAATGAACTTTAGCAGACAAGGGGCTATTAGAAAGAAAAGCCAAATCCTGATAACGGGTCCCAGGAGGGGAAGAAGTCCAGCAGCTACTGGCCCTTGGAACCAGTCCCGATATGAAGCAAACTTCTGATATTGTGTTTTTAGATTCTCGCTTAACCTGGTCAGAGTTTAGACATTTTCCTCCGCTAGATCAGATTCATTCATGTAATAAAAGCATATTTACCTAAGAAACACACACCACCCTTTTTAGTAGTAAATGAAAAGCCCCTCTATTTTGGAGGGCTACCCTAGCAAGGGAGGTAATTTGTCGCTGAAGGGAGACCAAAGAGGAGGTTATAGATTCAAGAGCCACTTGAAGTTGCCTCTACTTGGATTAGGCTATTGGGTCAGGAGGATCAGTAACAGATTTTAGAGAGAGTTTAATACTTATGGCTGTCTGGCATCGAGAGAGAGAGAGAGAGAGAGAGAGAGAGAGAGAGAGAGAGAGAGAGAGAGAGAGAGAGAGAGAGAGGCGCTGCACAGATTCCACATTGTGGTTAGTTCAGCATTTATGGAGGGGAAGCAAATAGGTCTCCTGCCCAGTGAATTTTGAGACATAAACAGGTGGGCCTGCTTTCCTGATGACTGCAGTCAATATGGAATGTGGAGTTTCCAATAAACGTCAAGGGCTTGTGCCACCTGTTGAGTAACCTTAGAAATAAAAGCTGGTCCATTATCAGACTGTAAGGAATTAGGGAGTCCAAACTGAGGGATGATGTCCGAGCATAGAGCATTGGCCACCATGCTGGCTGTCTCGCCCTTTGAGGGGAAAGCATCTACCCAACCTGTTCGGATGTCAACCATGGTAAAAATATATTTTACTTTTTTGTGAGAGGGCATATGGGTGAAATAAAATTTCCAGTCCTTTCCTGGCAAATGTCCTCTCATTTGGGGGGTAGGACAAGAGGGGAAATGGCCTCCTTGGAAGAAATGGTAGCACAAGTAGAACAGGAGGCACTGACTCTACTAGTCAGCTGTTGGAGGAGGGGTGAATAAAACAAGGGGTTTAGGAAACATTTAAGCACCGTAGGCCCAACATGTAGGGAATTATGTATTAGGTTAAGTACCATTTAGGCCTGAGCCTTAGGAAGGACAATTTTGTCCTGTATCATGAGCCATCCATCCTCTATATAGGATGCCCCAAGTTTGGTTAAAAAGTCTCTACCAAAAAGGGGGGTAGATAGATGGGTGTGTTGGCGCATGCTTGTAATCCCCACGCTTGGGAGGCAGAGACAGGAAGATTGCACAGGTTCGAAGCCAGCCTCTCTGGCTTAAGAGACCCTGTTTCCAAATAAAAAGTATATAAAAATAGGTCTGGGAGTGTAGCCTGGAGGTAGAGGGGTTTCCAGGAACCCTAGTACCACCAAAAAAAGGGGGGGTTAGAGAAGAAAGGGATGATCAGGAATGGATGGGCAACCATAAGGTTTTCCAAATGGTAAAAAAATAGAGGGTCTGTAGTGTGTGGGCAAGCTCACAAGATGGAGAGTGTGCAATGTCATAAGATGGAGGTGACTGTGACCCAGCAGAGTTAGAAAATGGTGGCTGATGGGGTCCCTAGCCAATAGGACTTGGGTGGTAGAACAGTGAGCACAAAGCGAGGGGCGGGAGTGCAAGAAAAAGAAGGCCTGGATAAGCCGGGCGTGGTGGCGCACGCTTGTAATCCCCGCACTTGGGAGGCGGAGACAGGAGGATCACGCTGGTTCGAAGCCAGCCGGGCTGGCTTAAGAGACCCTGTCTCAAAAAATATATAAAATAGGTCTGGGAGTGTAGCCCAGAGGTAGAAGGGCTTCCAGGAACCCCAGTACCACAAAAAAAAAAAAAAAAAAAAGAAGACCTGGATATTCCAACCATTTACCAGACCACTTACAAAAGTTGCAGAGATCAGCTAGGACATTAAAATCCAGAGTTCCATTTCAGGCCACCATGACTCATTATCCAATTTGTACTGAGGCCATACCGTATTACAATAGAAGCAGAGGCGCTCAGGGCATAAAACCTCAGATAGTCCCAGGGTCCGGAGATTTGCAAGGAGACAATTCAGCAGGGACTGGGTATCTATTTTGGAATTTTGGCTTCCCATATCTGGTCCTTCCTTGGGTGGGAACGAAGACCAGGAGACAGGCATCCCCATTGTCCTGGTCAATGTCCAGGAACAGGGCAAAGAGAGCAGGAGGGACATCACTCCCTCTTCAGGGCTGGAGGATTGAAGAGAATGGGAGGGATTTCTCCACTCCCTTCTCAAGGCCGGTGGATGACCTGGTCACCTGGAGATAACTCTGACGTGGCTGCACATTTGAACAGAGAAGCCGAAGTCAGAAAGCCGGAGGAGATGCCCTGCTGGCTAGAGGAAGGGAAAGAAACTCACCCTATCAAAGAGCAGTTGGTCCAATCAAGAGTCAGAGAGTCCAGGTTGCTGAGAGTAAAGAGGAAGGCTCCCCTTAGGGGCCCGGCGGAACCACCAGGGAGGCACAGGGGTTCAGGGAGGGCTAAAAAAGATAAAAAACATCCTCCCAGGTTCGGCACCATATGTAATGTTGAAATTGAGTCAGGGGTCACAAAGGATGCAAAAACAAGCTAAATTTTTGTGTGAGACCAGGCCTCTTTGGTTAACTGGCACCTTTGGGCAAGGTCTGCTGACCGTGGAGAAAAGGGCCAGTGATCAGTCAGCAGAGTCACACCTCAGAGAGAAAGTGAGGGTATTTATGTAGCCGGAGTCTTGGGATAAGGGCTAGCGGAGTGGGAGAATGCCGGTCCTCTCAGGACATTTGGAGTATCTCCACATCTGTAGTCTCGGGACATCTGTAGTCTGCCCAGCGACATCTACAGTCTCTTGACATCCCTGCTTCTGGCTTCCAGAGCTCCACCCTCTGTCCCTACTGCAGAGTCCTGTGAAGAGAGGGGAAGGGGCCTGACCTATCAGAAATATAATAAAGAGTTTTGTTAAAGACATTTATTGCCGAGCGTGGTGGCACACGCTTGTAATCCCCGCGCTTGGGAGGCGGAGACAGGAGGATTGGGCAGGTTTGAAGCCAGCCGTGCTGGCTTAGGAGACCCTGTTTCCAAATAAAAATATAAAACAGGTCTGGGAGTGTAGCCTGGAGGTAGAAGGGCTTCCAGGAACCCCAATACCAAAAAATATATATATATTCATTTTCAGGGGTACTAATACCAAGACACTGATAGCAACAAATTTCCTACAATAGAAATCAGGCTTGAGCTTTGTTTGTTGTTTAGGTGCTGGGAATTAAGACCGGGGCCTTAAAGATGCTAGGCAAGTGCTCTACCACTGAGCTACATTCCCCAGCCCCAACAAGCTCTTTTTTAAGGCAGGGGGAATTGCCTGCCAGAAGATAGCAGAAGGTTGAGGCTACACATACCATATTCTAGTTAATAAACAGCTCACTTTCTTAGATTTATAAATGAACCTTTCTTAAGCACCCAATTTAATCACAATTTGCATTTTTTTCTTACTAAAGTAGCACATTTTGAATGATTGTGGCTGATCTGGATAAGCATTTATTTAATACTTAAAGGAAAACTTGGTATAGAGTTTGAAGTAAAAGGAAAATCACTCTACATATGAATAACTGACTTTCCTTTTCTCTTAACCTGCAGGGCAAAAGCCAAATGGGTGCTTTCCTAGAGAAAGAAACCATCAGACAGTGGGCAGGAAGTCAGGTTGCAAGGGATTACTTGGAACAAGAGCAGCACACCCCAGGGCTCACTGGTCACAGTCAAGGACTGGTTGTGCCACAGCTATTCATTCAACTAAACCTGGCCATTCAGCATGGTGGGAAGGGAAGTTAGAAGGTCCAAGAGTGATGGACACCCAACTTACAGTGAGCAAATCCTGTTCATGTGATTTCGGCTGATGCTTACGTCAGTGGTCAGGTTTAGTTTTGCAGACATGAGCTTAGGAATTTACAAAGCCAAACTGAAACAGAATAAGAGGCGCTCAAAGAAGCCCTGGCTTGGAGAATGACTGGGAATGGCAGATGCTTTCTAGCCCTTTGGTTTTAACTCTTAATGTTCTTCTATCCTGTTCTCTCCCAACTCTTTAATCATTGGCATGGTAGCCCACATTGCTTCACTTGCAAAACTTAAGTGCTTATGTTTTTACCCATCTCTGTGAAAGAATAAAAAGAATTATTTTTAACTCCCTAAAGCTGCTTTTAGTTTTATTTATCTCCTGCCATTATTAGCCTGGAGTACACCATTCTTTTGAACAGACTCAACTCTCTCCGCCCTGGTAATGACCTAAGACAAAATTTCTCAACACTTGGTTATGGGAGGATACAGATTCCGTCACAAAAATAGTCAGCATCGATCCTTACACAAATCGTAACAAATAGGGACTTACATGACTAATCCCATTTAATAGATGCTGGGGGGTAGGTGCAAAGTGCTAAAGTCCCTTCTCTCCAACACAGCACTGGGATTCACACTCAAGAGGCCTCAATCTATAGCCTTTTCTTTCATCTTCTGTTCTGTGATCCCAAGTTAAGTTCAACTATTGAAGGAGCTGCCCAGCATTAGGACACCCTGTATCCCATCAGAACTCAATTTCTGCTTCTGCCTCTGTGCTTCTCCAGAGAGGAAGGGGCCTGGGCTCTCTGTGTGAGGTCCCATCTGTGTCTCCCCTGGCCATTTGTATGGGGAATGCAGAGTCCTGACCCTTTTACCCTGAACTTAGCTTTATCTGCTCCTATGACCCTTAGGGAGAAGCGTCTCCACTGGGGACTTTGCTTCCTCACTAAGAAGTTCAAATACTAGCAACAATAGCAGCAGACAGCTCCACCTGCCTTCCCCCCTGGGGCCTCCCCCCCCACCCCCAGCACAGGCAGGTCAAAACTGCCCCTTCTTCTGGGCTGCAAGCAGCAACCAAATGGGGTTTCTCTCTCTCCTGATTTCCTTGGGTTTTAATTTGAAGGAAAAGAGAGAGAACTGCAGGGGACCAAGTCATCCTTCCAGGGCTCCATCAGCAGTCCTTGCCTCCTGCAGCTGTTCTGATTAATGGCTGCGCCTCCCGCCGAGTCCCTGTAATAGGTGTCAGGAAGGTGTTTACTCAAAGTTTTACACCCAATTGTCGTGAAGGTCAAAACAATAGGGCGTCTCCCCGTGCAGGTTAAACATCTTTTTATGAGTACACACTCTCTATTAGAGAAGACTCCGCATTTGCAGGCCACTAGCTAAATGCTGTGTGGTCTTGCTACCATCTACCAGGCAGGTTCCCAGGGAGAACCCTGGCAACTCAGTGTCAGAGGTCCCAGGTGGGTTCTGGGCCTTGGGAGGACGGCCTGGACCACGCGGATGCTCAAAAGTCCCTGCAGTTTTGGAGTATGAGCCTGCCATTAAAAACCCTGACCCATTTTATGTTTTCTTTTCTTTAAAAATAAGTTTATTTTTAACTGATATGTAAAAAATATGTACCCATTAATGGAATAAAATAGGATATTTTAAGACGTGTATTTTATATCCCTCACATCAGGGTAAGTATATCTCTCTCCTCATTTATCATTTCCTTATGGTGAAAATTTTCAAAATAATTTCTTCTAGCTTTGTGTACAGGACATTATTGTGATCTGTAGTCACTGTACCATGTACTAAGAGTGAGATACGTTGGCAATGTGTATCACCTATGTATCTGATAAGGCGTGTCAGGCATTCCTTGGCTGGTAATCTGGCCAAAAATAAATAACCAAAACTTAATTAAGTGGCCATACTAAATCCAAATGGAAGGACATTTTATAGAGACCACTGACCCCTAGCCTTTAAATGTGTCAAGATCATAAGAGACCAAGAAAGACTGAGAACTTCCTCACATTTTAAAACAAAAGAATAAGATCAAAATTCCCTTCTCAAGAAAGAGCATCGTTGTAAAATAGAGATGACATAATTCTTTAAAATAAAAATACCTCCTTTTACCACCTCTTTTTCCCATGTCGGTTTTCCCTTCTTATAATCGTCTCTGATATTCTCCCTTCAGTTTCTCTACCTGCTGGACAAGCAGTCCTCAAGAAACACATAGTAAAATGCTACAAATCAGAAAAATCATCTCCCATCTGTTGCCCACAAGCGTTGGATAGAGCATTTTTGACCCTATTTCTGAGGAAGGAGGAGACTGGAGGTCAAGGTGAATTTCCTGGCTGTCAGATGTTCTCAAAGCACTACCTTATGCCGGTTCACACCCTGCCCTGAGCCCTCTCCAGCCCTGTGCTGCCTCTTTTCAAACTGTGATCCTCCTGTCTCAGCCTTCCAAATGTGGGGATTATAAGCGTGCACCACCACACATGGCTCCAGACTCAGTTATAATAATAATAATAATAATAATAATAATAATAATAATTATTATTATTATTATTATTATTTTGGTGGTGGTACTGGGGTTCCTGGAAGCCCTTCTACCTCTGGGCTATACTCCCAGACCTATTTTATACTTTTTTTTAATTTTTGGAAACAGGGTATCTTAAGCCACAGTGGCTGGCTTTAAACCTGCACGATCCTCCTGTCTCCGCCTCCCAAGCGCTGAGATTACAAGCGTGCGCCACCACGCCCGGCTATAAATATTTTTTATCTGTGACAGATTGAATCATACTCATGGAACCCACAGATAAAGACTGCTGACCCCACAATGTTGAATTTGTATTGGACACCTAGTCAGTACATCACTTCTGTCTTTCTTGGCTTATAAAATTTGGGGGATCTAGTCAATATCTCTGGTGATAAATTTTTTGAAACGATAAAGCGGAGATATAATGCCGTCCTTCCCTGTATTTTGATGAAATGATGATATCCGAGTGACATCATAAATGTGAAAGGATTTTGTGAATCGCAAGCTACAATATTAATGTAAGACGCACACAAAATGATTACTTTGGTGCTGGGCTAAGACTGATTGTAAAAGAGGCATTAACGATGAAAGAAGTGTTTCCAGGTATCTCCAGCTCAAATCATCCTCTCTGCAAACAGACTCCCATGTCTCATATAGAAAGACATACTGTGTGAGTCAATGTTTTCCCAAATGGACTTGGGAAATTGGTGAGTGATCCAAGAAGAGGCTGCATCACATACAATAGCCGTGGCACCTGGTCTTTCTGAAAGGTGGTTTCCTTATCAACTAATTGGACAGGGGCATCTCTCTCCTACCTGCCTCACAGCTCCAGTCTCCATTTCCAATGAGGTCATGTATGGGGGATGCTCTAACTGTAAATGCCCATATCAATGCAGACTGTTACAATGCAGGGTTTGAAAAGTGCTATTTAAGTGCTACTTACTATTATTGTGGTTATTATTATAATTGAAGAGTGTAATGGATTTCAGCAACTAATGTTATAGATATACAATCTTTTACCACCATACAAAATCCCTGGGTATTTCTCTTTAATAAGTATACTCCATTTCATTTGGAACTATGTATTGATATAATTAACCTTCACCATATTATGTTCTTTGCTTTTAATTCTGGATACACAGCTCAGAATTATTTCTTTGCATTTACTCCTTTAAGTTGCTCCATTTTATTTCTAAATTAAATGGCATTAGGGAACATGCTACCAGGCACAACATACTTATTATTTCCACAAACATATTATGTAAGATTTAAGATCTTTCTTCATGCCTTGTTTTCACTATAACCTAATACACATGAATATTTAATTTTGGGGAAAAAAAGACTGCCAGTAATTAAGATAAGGAAGACAGCTAGTTAAAGAAGAAACGTTCCTTTGGTTTGCCTATATAATCAATCAATTTAATGTTTACAAGGATGATTAAGCACTATTTTTATTAATCACCTGGGTAGTCACATCTCCCCTCAAGGTATCATCTTAACAATATTTTTTGATGTTTCTCAAAATGAGTGTTTTAATTTTCATTGGCTGATGTCTACAAACATCAAGTTACTGAGTTGTAAGAACTATTCTTCAGGGTATGTCCTTAAAATCTTAGCCTTAGTCATTAATTCATGCATCATTCTACCACAAATGGGTCCTCCAGGGATAATAATTTGCCAGGGACTTTCAGGGACTCTGTGGCTGCAAGTGACAGCCACTCACCCTGTCCCCCTTTGTATCTCGCCACAGCGTCACTACAGAAACTCCCTAGCTGGCTGGATCTTGGCCTTCTATCACTCAGTTTTACATTTCATTATTCTAGATCCTGGGGGAGAGACTTCAATTATGTTGCTTGGTTCTATGTCTGCAAATTCAGGGAAGGTTCTCATTGGACTAGTTAAATTATATCACTGACCTCTGGACCAATCAGAGGGGTGAGAGTGAGGCTGATAAGTGTAAGACAGTGGATTCAACTCTGGGCATAAAGGGTGAAAAAGATAATGGACGAACAAGGTTTTGGTCTCATAGTATCTTAAATAAAATGTAAGTTCATACAAAGTTTAGAATTTATTTTATTTGGAGAGTCCTCCAATTCCTTAGTATCTAAAGTAATGAGAATTATGTGAAGGAATAATTGTACCATATTAGTTAGTGCCTGCCTGTTTTGTGAGATACTCGACCTCTTTTGTTCTGACATGAGCTCTATTGTCCTTATTTCAAAACAGAGAAGGAGGCTGAGACAGGAGGATCATGTAGGTTCAAAGCCAGCCTCAGCTACTTAGTGAGGCTCTCAGCAACTTAGTAAGACCCTGTTTCCAAATAAAGTATAAAATTTGTCTGTTAGTGTAGCCCAAAGGTAGAAACCCTCTGGATTCCATCCCAGTCCCACCATAAATAAATAAATAAATAATAAATAAATAATAAATAAAATTAAAAAATAAAACAAGGGTACAGCTCTGAGACAAGAGAAAATTGGCTAATCATGGGGTCAGGACTTAAACCACCCATTGCTTAGGAGTTAAGTTTGTGTTCTATTCTTCATAAAAAGGCAAAAACAAACAAACAAAATTAAACTGTTTTTGAGTAGTTGTGCTTAGCTCAAATTTAAATTTCCTTGTTATTTCTGTAACTTGGAACTGTATTTCCGGTTTAATTCACCTGATTTTTTTTTCCAGTTCCATTTAAAGGCTGAAGTAGGCCCCAGCATTGTCTTGAACGGCACCAAGAGGAATGGATTCCATATTCCAACTGGCTCCTGGCATGGGGGTCCTAGGCAATATGGTAGAGGGGAAGAGTCCAGAGACAAGAAATTCAGACATTGCCCCAGCCTTGAATTCAAATGTTTCCTGTTCCGTGATGTTTTTCAAGTTGTCTACTTTTCTCAGACTTGGCGATTTTATCTTCAAAATGGTGATAGTACCACATACCCGGCAGGGTTAAAGCTTATAAGAGTTTTAAAAGATGTATAAAAACTATTAAAAAGATTAAAAAATATGTGTAAGGTACTTTCCCTTCTGCTTGTCTGTTAGTAGATACTTTACCCATGCATCTTGTCTTTGGTCAATTAAATAAATAAAGATAGAGTGACAATATTCTGTGCTGAGGAAAGTCCTGGGCCATCTAGGAGTGAGTAAAACAGGTGCGGCCTCAGATATCTTGCCATGACTTCCAGTTGTGGGCAGCCCAGAAAGACCAAGGTCATGGCACCCCCTGGCACTGGAAGCCCTCAGCATTTTCCCTCTTAGATCTGACCTAAAGGTGCGATTGTGTTTCTGTGATTACAGTGGGCTCAAATTTCCAAGATGTCTGAGGCCGCAGGACTCAGGACATTCCTCAGCACAGAATATTGTCACTCTATCTTTATTTATTTAATTGACCAAAGACAAGATGCATGGGTAAAGTATGTAAAGTATGCATGTTACTAAACAAACAAGCAGAAGGGAAAGTACCTTACACATATTTTTAAATCTTTTTAATAGTTTTTATACATCTTTTAAAACTCTTATAAGCTTTAACTCTGCCGGGTATGTGGTACTATCACCATTTTGAAGATAAAATCGCCACATCTGAGAAAAGTAGACAACTTGAAAAACATCATGGAACAGGAAACATTTGAATTCAAGGCTGGGGCAATGAGAGGACAGATCAGGAAAAGTCAGGAGAGGAAGGGCATTCAGAGCACAGGGAACATCAGGTGCAAAGGCCTGAGACAGGAGAATGAATTTAGGAATTATGAGAGACTGAGGCTGCCAGAGTGGATTCCAGGCATAGAGGTCTGTTTGAAGATTTGGTGCTCTGTAGCAGATATAATGAGACACTTTAGGGTATTTCAGCCAGGGACGGCAGAGTCTGATCTGCATTTCGAGAGGCTGATATGGGCTCTGGCGTCCATAAGAGTTCATAAATAAGTCCTCAGAGTCCTGACTTCTAGTGGACTAGGCTGTTAGCCGATTATCATGGGTGGTTCATGAGGAAAGTTGGTCACTAGGTGAGGAATGCTATTACTGTAGACAAAGAGAACATAGCAGAAGAGAGATCAACTTTCCTTGGTGTCGGATCAGGAAAATCTCAATATCCAAAGTAGTGATTAAGCCAGTTTTTATGTCTGCTGCCAGAGACCAACTATCTATCCTCCATGTCTTCTTCCCTTTTCACAGAAAGATGGCTGACTCCCCAGTCCAGCAAAATTTAACACAGATCCGTGTGGCAGAAAACCTTGGACTGAACAGTCACAAAGCTACTACTTATGATCTTTCTTGATTCCACCTGCTTTGAATATTTTGCTACAAAATGATGTCTGTGTTTTATTACCCTAGACCTCGCCAGGGAGGTAAGTAATATGTAGTGTACATATCATGTTCCCTGCGTGTAAATTCAGAATTATTCTAAATGCCAAAATACATCTGGCTCCAAGGGTCTATGGAAATGTAAGAGCAATTTTAAAAAACCTGTGTCCTAACGTTTGCAAACTGACTCGCCCTAGCAGAGCTGAAATGTGACCTCAAGTTGGACTGGTCCCACTGCTCCGACCACTCCCCGCCACATCCCACCTCCTCCAAACAGAGCTGGCTCTCTTCCCCTATTATTTAGAAGAAATGCATCTACTGGCCGTGCGCTTTCTCTAATTATGAAACATGGATAATACGGAAGCAATGGAGCATCAACAGTCTGGAGGGGAAAAGAGTTTCCTCTTAGTGGCTGCCTGTTTCCTTTCTTCTCAAAATCCCATCGCAGTTTCCCATTAATGTACAGAAAACCTGCTCACCTTCTTTTATCACAAAGCTCCTTAAAAAAACCATCTGTTCGGCAAAGCATCTCAGTTACAATAACCAGGCGTTTCTCCAAATTGCTCACAGTGCATTGTGGTTTACAGTCGTTCATTGTCTCCTGTGTCCTTGTGTGTGTTTATATTGTAATCCCCCCAAGGAAGCTCCTCGCCTTGTTCTGTCTGTTACGTGGGCACACCCACCGCAGAGCTGCACCTACACTCATGCCCTGTATAAATAATGGATAGGAATAAAATCACCGCTATCTCTGCCTTTTATCGTTGAGGGTCAAGGAGCGCTACTTGTCATCTGGAGAAGACATCGCATAATTCAGTGGGGGAAACTTCAGAAAAAGCGATTATTTATTTAGGTAGGATTTTCCTATTAATTTTAAAGCAATGGATATTATTTGGAAATCCTTTCTGTGTAAGTCCAACAGAGACCGATCAATAACTGCCCACCCCAAGTGTCAGCTCCACACAGTCTCCAATCCAGGTGTTGCTGAAGCAAAAATCTCCAGGATCACATCATTCTATAAAAATATAATGCTCGCCACCTTCCACATAATGGAGGAAGATCAAGGTGAGGAGAGAGTAGGGACAGTTAGGTTTCCTTGTTTATTTGTTTGTTTGTTGGCACGGGGGATTGAACCTAGGGGCATTCTACCTCTGAGCTATACCCCTAGACTTTTTTCTTTTGCAGGTCTGGGGATTGAACCCAGGACATTCAACCTCTGAGCTACACCCACTCACCTGTTTTTTATTCTTCACTTGAAACGATCTCACTAAGTTGCGGAGGGCCTCACTAGGTAGCTGAAGCTGTCCGCGAACTGTGATCCTCCAATCTCAACCCCTCAAATACTGAGATTACAAGTGTGCGCCACCATGCCCAGCTACCCCCAGACCTTTTATTATTCACTTGCTTTTATTTTGAAATAAGGTCTCACTTTGCTGTTGAGGCTGTCCTTTAACCTATGGTCCTCCCGTCTCAGCCTCTGTAGTACTGTTATTCGGGTGTGCATCACTCAGCCAAGGGACAGTTATTTATTTATTTTTGCTGTAAATATGAAAGCTGAGATCCTCTGCTGTTCCCAAGTACTGAATCCATGGTGACCACCCAGAAAATTAAATAGAATATGAGATGATACCAAGAATTTTTTTCTTTGTAAGATGAAATTGAGCCAAAGTGGACAGGTGTATTTTTATTTCAGCACACTGCCTGGGCTCCCAGACTTTCCTTTAAAATCTTGATAGAAGTTACTCCTACCCCATAACTCCTACATCCTAGTACCATGTGGATCTGCCAAAGGGTGCTCTGTTCCTGGGCTCAGCTGAACACTAGCTGCACCAGTCTCTGAGTGATTTGTCAGGGAAACAATTCTTGAGATTTTACTGGGAAGGCAGAGACCCAGAATCCCAGGGAAACCATTTTTGAGGTTTTTCTCGGTAGGCAGAGACTTGTGAGCACTTTTGGCTAGTGATTCTTCTTTAGAAAGTCTTATAAATGAATTTACTCCTTCAAAATAGTTTCAAACTCCTCCCATATATGAATTCCAAAAGTTCTATCTACTATGTGGTCAGGTATACCTATAGTCAATAGCCCAACTTGTAGGTACTGATTTTCTTTCAATTTCCATCACTATAACAACATGCCTGAAATAATTAGCTTATCAATGGAAAAGGTTTATTTTTAGTTTACAGTTTTAGAGGACCTAGCCCATGATTGAGTGGACCCATTGCTTTTAGGTCTTTGGTGGGAGTGACAGAGGGCAATGACAGGGAGCACATGAAGGGACAAACTACAGGAGGACAGAGAGAGAGGGGGGGAGAAGAAGAGAAGAAGAAGAAGAAGAAGAAGAAGAAGAAGAAGAAGAAGAAGAAGAAGAAGAAGAAGAAGAAGAAAGAAGGAGGAGGAGGAGGAGGAGGAAGAGGAGGAGGAGGAGGAGGAGAAGGAGAAGGAGAAGAAGAAGAAGAAGAAGAAGAAGAAGAAGAAGAAGAAGAAGAAGAAGAAGAAGAAGAGAAGAAGAGAAGAGAAGAGAAGAGAGAAGAGAGAAGAGAGAGAAAGACCTATGGTTCCATAATCTCCTTTGGGGTCATGCCTCTGATGACCTAAAGACCTCCCAGCAGGCCCTGACTCTTAAAGGTCCCCATAAGTATCACCCTGGGTACCAAGGCTTTAATACATGGACCTTTTGGGGGTATACAATCTCCAAACATAAAGCATCCTAACTTTCAGACCAGGTAGGTCCTGCTCTATGTTATCAGTGGCACTCTGACTCAGGACTTCAAGACTTTCACTTTCTTATTTATTCTAATCAAGTGAGATATTTTAGAAAAATTTGGCAAAATCTCTTACCACCCCAGGATCTGCCTTTTTAGCTCTTTGGACCATCCTTAGCTGTTTTGTTTTTGTTTTTGTGCTTTTCCTTGGCTACTTTCAGATCAGACCACAGTCTTCTCAAAAACTAACAAATAAGTACATGACACAGTTATTTAATTCAAGTGATTAAAGGAACTAAGGGGGCTGAGGAAGGAGTGAGTTTTCTGGGGTAACCCGGGGGTAAGGGTTATCCTGGGGTTTTTCCCTGAGGATTGTCACATTTGAGCAAACCCTTTAATGAAGATGGGTGCTGGAGAATAGGCCAGGGAAAGTTAATAAAAATTTAAGTCTGCAGTAGAATACTTTTAGCATGTTCAAAGAACACCATGGTAGTGGGATAATAGCACCACAAGATGTCCTCCTCCTAAACCGAAGGAGCTAGGAATATGTTAATTTACATGGTAAATTGCAGATGTAAATTAGGGATTTTGTGATGGAGAGATTATTTTGGATTGGCTAGATGGGCCGAAGGTAATTACATCACATTCATACTTGTAGAGAGAATTACAATAGAAAAACATTTCAAAAAATCTAAATATGAAAAGAAAAAAGAAAGTCAATAATAGAGGGCATGAAGGCACAAATGAGAGGTTGAAATGATGCCAGAGAAAGGCCATGCTCTAAAGAATAGAGGTGACCTCTAGAAGGTAAACAAAACCAGGAAATGGATTCTTCCCCCAGAGCCTCATAGGACTACAATCCCCTGACCTTAATTTTATTTATTTATTTATTTATTTATTTATTTATTTATTTATTTACTTACTTACCTATTTTGGTACTAAGGATTGAACCCAGGCGCATTCTACATCTGAACTACACCCCAAGCCCTATTTTCTCCTTTTTATTTTGAAACAGGGCTTCACTAAGTTGCAGAGGGCCTCAATAAGTGGCTGAGGCTGGCCAAGAACCTGTGATCCTCTTGTCTCAGCCTCCCAAATACTGAGATTACAAGTGCGCATCATCACACCCGGCTTGGTCTTGACTGTAGAACAGTGAGGTTGACTGTGTACTCCTGTCCTCCAAAAGTGTAAGAGAATTAGCTGGCATTGTTTTAAGTAATAAGCCTGTGGAAATTTGTTACAGCAGCAAAAGAAAAACAACACAAACATTAATAAAGGGTAGAAGGATTTGAGATTGAAGACAAAATAGAGACCAATGCTTAGAGCTAGAGCTCTATTGATCAAAACATACTTTGGGGATTTGGAGATAGATGTTTCAGAATGAATGGGTTGAATCCTCTTGCCTAAGTTAACAATCAAGGGACAAAAACTAGTTAATGTTCTATCCATTTCAAGTAATCTTTCGTATTCTGAAACTTGAATATGGGAAAAGAATTTAAAGAATTATTCAAATATATTTTAATGGAATTTGCCCTTTGACCCTTGTATAAACAATACATTTAACTCTGTAGATCCCTTTGAATATCTGTCAGATACTGTATAGAAAATGCACATGCACAAAATATCGCTAAAATTCAGTTGCTTTATAAGAACCATCTGAAGCCCATGCATGGATCTTAGCATAAAGGTCCTTGTTGTACAACCAAACTATTGAGCAATAATTTAAAAAAAATCAAGTTGAATGTCATTATTCCTTTTGGTTGAACGTGTTTGTCTTAGTCTAGGTCTTCAAACAGAGGCTGAGTTTGAGATATAAGAGTTTGGGATGCAAGTGGTTAGTTTTGGAAGTGAGCCAGGAAGCAGCTGTGGAGGATAAAAGAGGAAGGGGTTATAGAAGAGAATCAAAGAGAAAAGATGTAAGGGTGGGTCACTGACTCAATACCTGATTTTTCCAAGGCCTTTGGAAATGCAACTCAAGACTGTCCATCTCGTAGATGAGAAGATAAACCAACTGTCCACCGGTACCTGTCTGCAATCAGTGCATGGTGGTTTCATGGTGAAGAGTTCTCTTGTACTTCCAATTGTACAACAGTATGATGAACCATTTCCTAGTGTTTCCATGGTCATAGAGTCAGAGAAGACCCAGAGCAGGAAGCAAGAGGCAGCATGGGTGGGGGCTGAGGGCTACATCTGGCAAAGCTGGAAGACCTCTGCTCAGAAGCAGAGGCAAAATAAGGGCCCAGGGGACTTACAGTGATGCTCAGAATGTGCCCATGACATGGTGTGCTCCCTCCAAAAGGTCATCGTTCTTTTGGTAGGAGAGGTAAAATTGCTTTTCACATTGTTAGTTTTAACCATCCAAATTCGATCTTGGTTGCTTTGGCTTTTCTCAACTGTTTAAAAACATTACTCCTTTATTTTCATGCATTTACAGCCTATTTATATCTAGATTATTTAAAATGTATTAATTTAGTTATAATAAGGGAAAACATGTATTGTGTCATGTGCTTATTTTATGCCAGGAATTCTAAATATTCATATGGATTATCTTTTAAAACTGTCTTCTTGATCCTTGACTTTTCATAGATGAAGGAAATGAGGCTAGAAAAGGTTAAATTACTCGCCACAAATCACTTGGGTCTTACTGGAGGTGGGCTTCAAACCTCTCTTTAATACTAGAATCATAAACCATTCTGCTTCTCAAAAAAAAAAAAAAAAAAAAAAAAAAAAAACAAGAAGTGCGCCTGGATCACCTGGAAGATTTGATAAAACGCAGAACACCTATATCCACAGCCCTCCTGTTTCTGATCCAGCAAGTCTGCATTGAAGTTTGACAATCTGCATTACTAAGAAGCTCCCAGGAGATGTTGACTTTGCTGGTATGAGGGCCCCACTCTACCCCTGCAAAATAGCAGCGTGTGTAATTCTTCCAAAGCATAATCCCTAACAATTCTGTACACACCTTCCACTCTAGTAGAAACGATGATTTTAGAGTTCTTCCAAAATGACCTCTTTATGTAACATTTAGTGATTTTGCTTTTTGCCCTCCCCAATGCCCTCAGCATGTGACAAAGGGCTTTGTCGCTATTAGCTATAGAAATGGGTTCAGCTCTCAAGGCATTGTCTTGCTGGAACTCCAAAGAAGCACATCCATCTTACAAATGATGTTTCAACTCTGCCTAAAATATAAATATTTATGAGCGTGAGGTTAGCTGTTTGGCATGCGATACATATTTTTTGTTAAAGTTTTCCCATTAGAAGACAGTTGCTTGGGAAAGCCTTAGAAATGAAGATTGCATTTCATTTCATGAAGATTGTGGAAAACTAAACAGCCAGAGACTCCACATTCCAATTGCTGATGAGAGGTGAGGACATGTTCCCACAATCTCCCAGTGCTAATGAATTACAGTCTCCGCATACTGCATGGCTCAGTATTGTGTTTCCAAGGCATAATTAAGGGAACACAGAATTAAGATAGAAGAAAAATTTATCAAAGAAGAGCCACCGAGAAGCAGATGGCGGCAGAGGTTGGGAGACCTGAGAGAAGAAGCCAGTCAAGAGAAGCGTCGTAAAAGCCACTATGTAGACGAATCCCTGGCATTCTTGGAGTTAAGGCCTGGGTACCAAGTAGGCAAGGTCCGCCATAGCTGAGGATACTTTGCAGGATTGGCCACTGGCCTTTTGCAGCCACTTCTTGTCAATATGGTGTAAAAAGTTTGCTCCACTAACTTAATTTAAGGATTACAGATTCATGCTACAGGAATATCGGTAGAGACAGGGAAGAAAAGTTGTGCTAGCAGTCTCTGTTGGGCTTAGGTGATTTTTATGTTTTTAATTTATAATAGTGCAAAAGAAAGATGCATTCAATAGAAACCGTGCTTAGCATTTTTGATTTAGATCTCTTCCCATGCCAGGCATGTGTATTAAGTCCCTCTCTCCTGCTGCTGGGCAAAGGCCATGACCCTCTAGCTTCTGAGATGCTAATTTCTAGGATACCTCAGTGAGACTGTGTGAGGCCTGATTTTACTTCTCCTCACCTTTCTTGCCTTGGGGTGATGCTAATTTGCAGTCCAATTGAGAAGTACTAGAGGCACATGGCCTGGCACGTTCCTTGGATGAGTTGGTCTTGTATGCTAAAACGACCCTGTACTTAAAACAGTGCCCGGCATCTGTAGACAGAGGTATATGTGATTCATGGCAATAAAGGGGTAGCTGCTTTCAAGGGCAGTAGCCTTGAAAGAGCTTCTTGGTAGGCAAGATGTGCATTTCCTACAGGTTTCTGGATGCTGTGTTCATATTCAGAGGCTTAGATGGAGAAAATGTTAGGTGTAGACTCAAGTCACAGCGCAAGTATGGCTATGCTCCTCTTTAATGGAAAAATCCCTGTTATATGTTCTACTTAACACACCATGTCCAATGTTGAGATTGAGGAAGGAAATGAGACAGATGAGAAAGGAATGATACAAGAAGAGAGGGACAGCGAAGAGAGGTCAAAGCGAAGAAGAATGAGAGAGATAAAGAGGAGGCCCAGCAGGAGGTGGTAGCTGTCATGAGAGGAGGGTTGATTCTGTGATGGGTCCAAGGAGTTCCCAAAGAAGGAAATACACTGCAGGACCAGCAGGATGATGCTTCTTGGTTATGTGACAGAAAGGAATTCCAGCATGCTCTACTGACTTAGTGGTTTATTTAGAAAAGTTCAGGGGAAAATGCAGGTTATTTCAAGAGGGAGACCCGTTGGGGAAATTCATGGTTCTTCTTTGAAAGGAGACATGGTAAAGGATGGGTTTGGGAAGAAATGAGAGGATGGCCTTGGTCCAGAATTCTCGAGGTGGTCATGTGGTCTGGTCATCCTTAGGATCCTCAGACTGATTGAGGTCTTCAATAGCTGATCAGTAAATATGTTGGAGTGCCCTAAATTATAGTTTTCTTGAGATAGCTTATCTGATTTTATAATTGCACAGGGAAACTATATTTTCTTCTGGTTAACTTTAAGATCTATGAATTTTCCAGGAATTTAGGAAAGACAGGCCTGGGAAAGAGAACTGGCTTAGAGAACACAGCTGAAGGAATTTAAGCACCTCCATTTCTTATATTAAATTTAGATTTTACTTCTGCTTCCTATCTATCTCCTTTCAACTTACTTATTACTTCTATCTTACACCAGTGGCTAAGCTGTCTTAAGTCATCCATGACTACAAATATCAATTATCTTCTGGGCTAGCATCACCAGCTCAGAGAGGGTAAGCTACGAGTTTTCTGTGCATCATTCATTTTATTTAATTCTCACAGCGGTTGAATGGCAAGAGCAATTTTGGTTTCTACTTTAACGACTGCAGGGGAAATTGCTGCTGAACTACTGCTGTCCTTCAGATGCTCTTGACCATTGTGTCCTTGGGCCCCAGTTTTCAGTTCACCTTTCCACAATGCTTCCCCATTCACCTCTGCTCCCCAATCATGGCAATTTCTTATTGCAGTTATCAAGCGAAGATGGAAAGATGCATATAGCCGATAGCAGTTCACTTTCCTTCTTTTTTTTTTTTTTTTTTGTTGGTACTGGGGTTCCTGGAAGCCCTTCTACCTCTGGGCTACACTCCCAGACCTATTTTTACATTTTCATTTTTGGAAACAGGGTCTCCTAAGCCAGCGCGCGGCTGGCTTCGAACCTGCGCGGTCCTCCCGTCTCCGCCTCCCAAGCGCGGGGATTACAAGCGTGCGCCACCACGCCCGGCCACTTTCCTTCTTTTGATCTGCAAAGTTTGTGGTAAAAAGCGGAAGTGTATGAGGAAGAAAGAAGGTACATATGAGAGCTGCGGCCCAGCCCGGGTCTCTCCCAACTGTGTGTTGGAGAAGCATATATGAAAGAAGTTCAGAAATCTGGAAATGATATGAAAAAAATTAAACAGAAAATAGCAAAAAGGCAACTTCAAAGCCATCATAACTTCATTAGGATTTTTAACTTAGGAGAGGGCAGGAACAAAAGGATCTGTGTGAACTCTTTTGTAGGCCAGCACATCCTGGGGTATTTGGTTCTCGTGAGGACTTGTGTTTGTTAATACTCGGGAATGTTTAAAATGATTCCTTCCATTGATAATGTTCTTTGAATTATTGTCAGGAAGACACATTTTAGCATGAGCCTTAAAATTATTTTAAGCAATTGGGTTTTAGTCATTCCAGTACTATTGATTGAAATACTTTTAGACTTTTTGAAATAATCATGTGTGAGCAGTGATGATGAAGTAATTCTTAGCTTTGAGAATTTATTCTTTCTAAACTCTATTCAGAGCTGGGGGTGGTGGCGCACGCTTGTCATCCCAGCATTCGGGAGGCTGAGACCTGGAGGATCGAGGTTTGCGGACAGCCTCAGCTACTTAGTGAGGCCCTCTGCAACTCAGTGAGACCCGGTTTCAAAATAAATAATAATAAAAAAAATAGGGCAGGGGGTGTAGCTCGGAGGTCAAATGCCCCTGGGTTCCATCCCCAGACCCGCAAAAAACAAAACAACAACAACAACAACAACAAAAAAACCAAAACTCTATTCAGTGCTCCATTTAAACCATCTCACTCAATTCTTAGAAGATTAATGAAGCCTAAAAATGTTTAACATGGGGCAGGGGATTGAGCTTAATGGTATAACATTTTTCTAACATGTGAAAGACCCGGGATTCAATGCCCAGCAACACAAAAACAAAAATTAAAAAAAAAATTGTCACGCACATGCATATGCCCACACATGCATGTGTGTGCGCGCACACACACGTGCACATACATAGGAACCTGAGGAACATCACAGTGAAATAGCATATTCCAAGTATTAATAAGAGCCATTACTGCTTGGATCTTATTTCCATTAAGATGTTAATTTAATATATAGTCACTGAGCATCAATTCCAGCTTACGTATTGCAATAACTGCTGGAGATACCAAGATAAGCAAAAACTGTCCGCTCTTAACTAAATAGAAAAGTAGACCGGATGATGGATAAATGGATATAGCGTATGTTGATACCGCAAGCAACTGCAAGGTATTAGGGATGATGGCTGAGAAGTCACCACTGCTTCAACCTCCTCATGCTATGTTTTGATCTTTTCTCTGGGCTAATCAGGAGCCAAAATCTATAGTGTTTAGCCCAAATGTGCAGGTAGTCGTTGGGTTCCTTCCAGCACCACATATCTAGATTCAGGAATTCAATTTGAAACTGGTGATAGCATTTCCAAAGACCTAATATCTATCATCACTTAATTACTGGACTTCAAAATGGTCACTAGAGTACTACTTATGAAATGCTCCTGGCACCTCTGAGAAAATGCAGTGGTAGCATTTCTGTGAAGGGGCCAGAGAAAGTGGGCATACACGCGAGCCAAGTGTTTGCTAATAGAGTTAAGCTTACACAGGAATCACCATATTTGGACTTTTCTCCAACTCTCCCCATCCAGTAATTCCAAACATATTATAGCTCTAAATTCTGTAGGCGCCTGAAGGACTCCTTAGGGAGTGAAGAGAAGACATAGATGATCCCATTTGATGTTTTAATACCACTCCACAGACTTCTTGGTGCTCTGTGAGTAGCAAATGGAAAATTCACTCCTTTCAGAGCCCACCTTTACCGAAAGACACTTGACTAGGAAGGAAGAGGCCTCCCTGCCCCCAACATCCTCAAACCAATTTAAGATTTTAGGAGCAAATCCCTGCTTTGGTGAAGTGGGTAGTATTTGAAGACTTTTGACATTAGGTCTCTTTTGTAGAGCATCTTCTTCACTCCCTAGAATGCCTGAGTACAGAAAATATATTCTTCTCTCTTTCATTTATACACAGTTTCTTATTTGTTCTTTTGGAATTTTCTGTGGAGCATCCCATTTGGGTTTCCTGTTGTCTTATGGGAATCCTGTTCACTGTCTGGATGTAGCTGAATTTTTTATTGGAGAGATGTCGGTGAGTTACTGAGCTGATTCCTTTGGCATTTCTAAAGGAGGTTATAAATTCACTTATTCACAAAAGAAATGACACTTAAAAAAATAAAATGGAAGTCACTGATTAGGCAAAATATCCACCAAGTGTGGGGTGGGTCCATCTATTCACATGGGGCTTGCTCCCTAGGTGGGGGTCATGTTGAGGTTCTTGTTCCCCAGACCTGGATCTCAGAAACTTGAATCTGTTTCTGGACCAGAGTTTCTCACCCACATGTGCTGAAGGCTAGCATTCAGAGGATGAGGAGAGAGGGAGAGGGAGAGGGAGAGAGGGAGAGGGAGGGAGGGAGAGAGAGAGAGAGAGAGAGAGAGAGAGAGAGAGAGAGAGAGAGAGAGAGAGAGAGGATGTTAAAATTGAGTCAGGGGTCACAAAGAAGGCGAAAAACCAGCCAAGTTATTAAAGGTCTCTTTAATCAACTGGCACCTCTAGACGAGGTCTGCAGATCATGGGGGAAATGACCAATGATCGGGCAGCGGAGTCACAGTCAGCAGAGCCACTCAGCAGAGAGGAAGTGAGGATATTTATGTAGCTGGGGTCTTGGGGTAGAGCTAGCAGCGTGGGAATGCTGGTCATCTCACGACATCTGGAGTCTGCCCCATGACCTCTAGAGTCTCACGACCTCTGGAGTCTCCCGACATCACCACTTCTGGTTTCTGGGGTTCCACTTCCTGTTCTGGCGGTGGGGTCCCGTTGGGGAAAGGAGGGGCCCAAACTAGAGAAGGAGAGACAGACAGAGAGATAGAGATAGAGATAGAGATAGAGATAGAGATAGAGAGAGAGAGAGAGACTTGCTGTTTGCATCTTAATTTGATAACGGAATAAATTTACCAAGCTCTAGCTAAAGAATCCAAGAAGGGAAGTTTAGACTATTACGAGAAAAATATTAGCGGTATTAAAGAATGGGTGCATTTCAGAGTGGATTCATAGCAGCCAGTGCAGAAGTTAGGAGGTATGAAATTTGAAGAATCACCAAGGTTATCTCAGAGAAGACTTTCTCCTTTATATCTTTGAGGAATCCCTTCTTTGTTATAGAAACAAAGAACCCTGGGATCCCATTTCAGGGAAAGAGTGGAACATTGTTAACTTGCTGAAGCCTATTCCTTTAAGACATCTTCACGGAGGTTTCTTCCACCAGTGTCTGGGAATGGAAGCCCTTTGGCTCACTGTTACCTTGTGCGAGAGGATCTGTGCACCAGTGGGCCCTAAGTGGGCTCTGTTCTTAGCGCCCTGTGTAAGACATTGCCACAACACTAGCGGAGATGTAGATCATCAAAGAATCTGCTCTGCACGGTAACGGACCCACAGCCAAGTGGCCAGCAGGCTGCACTAAGTCTGTGTTTATTAGAGACACCCAGAGGTGCAGAGAAGGTAGTGTGACCCTTGTCTCAGGGGCCAGAGGAGTCAGCTAAGTCAGAAAGACTTTTTACCATGGAAATAACCCACTCTGGTGCCTAAAAAGTGATTAGCAAATCCATGCCTGTGCCTTGCTAGGAGTAGTGTTGGCAAATAGATTTTCATGCCCACTCCTCTGTATGTTGATTGGCAGTGGTTGGTGGGAAGCTTCTAGAAGCACATAGCTGAGCTTCTAAATTTCCTATGGAGTGCCATTTCCAACCCTTACTAAGTACTTAATTCTAAAATACAAAGTTCACAATTGAATTAATGCAGGGAGTCACTGACTATTAGGTTGATAGGCTGAAAGGGATAGTGTGTGTGTGTGTGTGTGTGTGTGTGTGTGTGTGTGTGGTGTTTTCTACTGCAAACAACTCATTCACAGGCAATTCAGGACAGATGAATTTTGTGCAGAATCCATGCCTAAGTGCAGCCCTGGGGAGAGTCCTAGAACCCTACCAGAAAATGTAGCCACCCCAGGCTCAGAAAGATTGTCTGTACCTAAATCACCCCCCGTTGGAGAGACAGAATCTTAGGAAATGTGTCTGGTTCTTTGCTCCTTCATTCTGGACCGATCCTTCTGTGGAAGCTCCAAGTATCCTTAGTTAGAATGCTTCGTGTAGCTCTGTGGAAGCTCCAAGTATCCTTAGTTAGAACGCTTCGTGTAGCAGTCTCTCCATTTGTGCTACATCTGGGAAAGTCAAGCGACGTTCAGGAGGGAGCTAGTGTAGCTTATTTCCATACAATTGCAGGCAATCCTGGCCAAATGATAGTAAACCATGGCTGGTTTTGACTTAAAGGGCATGGCATTGAGAATTTATGAACAGTCAGACCCAGTGAGATTCCTCCTACGTACTGTCAGTGTGATGTTTGGGAGCAATTGAAGGGTCATAAGAATAAAGGACACTGTGTGATTGGACGTTGATAGTGATGGCACAGATGATATTGGCTGGGGATGTAAATACCAGAGCCAATGAATGTTGTCCCTTTTGCTCTAAAAATGGAGGGAATTAAAAGTGCGCCCTGAAGCCCCTGTTCTGATCTTTCCCTCTATTTCTTTCCATATAGAGTTTCCCTACAATCTGAAGAATTGTATTCCAGAACACTAAGCTTAAGGGAAAAACAGGTTGGAATAGAAGCAAACTGACAATTAATACATTTATTTCTTTTTGCCTTCTTTATAAGTTAATGGGCGTTAATTAATAGGTACTCAAACTTCAACATTGCAGGGTAGGATTATTAAACATTTTGGGGTCCAATACAGTGGCAACGGCTTCAATCAGGGTAATATTCCCTCCTGCAAGTAGCATTTAATTACAGGGATTAGCAAGCGGTGACTCTCTGAGTTTGCTTTAATTTTTCTAGACATATTCCAGCCAAATTTCACTGTAGTGTATATGATACCAGTGATGAACTCAGTGGTGGAAGAGTGGCTATGGGATAATCTATATATAATTGGCTGAAATAACATCTCTGAAGAGCCGAGGCTCTGTAATCTTGCAAATCAAATTAAGAGCAAAACAAACCCTTTCCTTTTAACCGTGACTAAATTCAATGTCCTTTTGGTATTAAAGAGGCAAAACAGTCTTAATTGTTTATTGATTATTCAAATCATACAAACCTGAGATATATTAGCGTGGTTCGACTGTTTCCTTTTAAGCACAGACATGAGTTTCGAATGAAGCAATGGTGTGTTAAGAATCTCTGCCCCTGTGGGAAGGAGTCTGGGTTTTCTTCTCTGTTTGGGGTGTTCCTACATCAGGGAATAAAGGGGGCCTTTATTACCTTGCAAGGTAGGGAGCATCCTAAGTAATTTTTTTTCTAGCAGACTGAGAATAAGTCTTGAGACGTCTATATAGAAACTTCCCTTTGGCCTCTTCAGTGATAGAGCTGCATGGTAAGTAGAGAATTGGCAAAAAAAAAAAAAAAAGACGCAGAGAGGGGTGGGGGAATCCTCAAAGATGATCCTTAGCTTCCTAAATGAGTTTCTGGTCAAAGTCTTTGAGCACAGTGTAAGAATGAAAAATAGAGTGGGAGGAATATTTTTCAGCTATTTTGCAATCTAATAATGTCGGCTTTCAAACTTAAAGTGGAGAATGTGGGGGGATGGAAAGTAAGTACGAATATTCTGGGATTAAAATGTTATCTTTAAATATTATGCTTCAACGGCAGAGCGACCCAGGGCTTTCATGCTGGCTGCCAGGGATGACTAAATCCGGGTTTCCTAGCAGTTGGAAGTAATTAAACGCTCTCCGACACCACTAGGTGGAGATGTAGGTTTACCCAGCGCCCACTCCTTGGCTAAAAATGGCCCATGATGATGGCTGCTAAATCCTTAACAAAAATTTACAGTGTTCAAGATTGATCCATTATGAATCATGTCGGTCACGAATTCACACTAATCTTTTGGGGAGAGGGGTGTGTGGAGTTCTTGAGTTCCTTTTTTTTTTTTTTTTTTAGCCCACATCATACAACAGCAGCAAATAACACTACTCAGTTGTAAAGTTGTTCACACAAAGTCTTATTTTTAAGCCCCGACTCTGATTTTTAAGACTCTGGGAGAATAATCACACCATGTTATGAATTGTCTGTTGCCAATCCAGGCATATTTTCCTTTATTCTCAGAACATCAGCTGCCAGCTCAGGCTATCATTGGTCAGGAACAAACAAACAAAACTTCTCCCTATTTAAAAAAAAAAAAAAGCACAGAATTTCCTTTCCAATTTTACCAGTGGAAAAGTGCCAGTCCTGGCAGGAGCTGGGAATTGTGTGTTCAAGTTTAAGGGGTTGCTCTAAATGTGGTACTTTTGGCGAGGAGTCTCATTACCTCACATCTTGATGTGGGAAGTGCGATTCACGGCTCGATTTGCGAAAGGCTAGTTAGCTCTTGTCTCAACGGCCTTAGGTGTCTAATATCCCATTAATCAAACCTTAGTGAAACGAAGCATTTCAGTTTGTTTTGGCTAGGCCTCTTCCCTCTACTTACTTGACCCCCTTCCTTTTATGCAAACTTTTCTATGCCCATTGGTAGATGGCATGAGGTATCAGATGGCTTCCAGGAGAGACAATGGATCCCAATCGTTTTCTAGAAAGGCAGAGAGTCATTTATTATTCCTCCTTTCACACTTGTCTCCCAGATAAAAACGCTCCCGAAGTTTATTTAATCACTCACTCACATTTTCCCTCTCTCCCTTTCTCTTGGTTTCTTTCAGGGAAAGAATACCTCACAGATTTAATCTAAGTTGCCCGTGTAACCCTACCCCTCAGCGCGGCTATTCCACCTGCCACCATCCCATTTAAAGACTTGATTTTCTCATGAAGTAAAGAAACTCACCATTTGCGGCTGGAAAGTTCAGAGAACACGCAATTATTGCTACATCACAATCGCGCAAGTCAGAACATCTCTGGTAAAGAATATTGAAGTTGAAAAGCAATGATTTTTAGGAGAAAAGGAATCGTCAAACTAAATGGTATTAGTACTCAATTTAATATTTTCCTCTGAAAAAAATTCAAATCATTCACAATTTTTATGACTGCGTAAATTAATCCGTGAAGGAACGTAGGAAACTTCTTTTGTGTGTGTGTGTGTGTGCTACTGGGGGTTGAACCCAGGGGCATCCTACCTCCAAGCTACACTGCCAGATCTTTTAATTTTGTTTTTTTTTTTGTTGTTGTTGTTGTTTTAAAGCAGATTCTCCTAGGTTTTGAGTTTTGCTATGTTGCTGAGGCTGTCCTTGAACCTGTGATCTTGTCTCAGTCTCCCAAGTACTGGGATTACAGGCATGTGCCATGCTCAGCTTGTAGGAAACATTTTACCGATTTATTTTATTTGTATGTATGTATGTATGTATGTATGTATGTTTTTATTTATTTATTTATTTTTTGTGGTACTGAGGATGGAACCCAGGGGACATTCTACCTCCAAGCGATGACCCCCAGCTCTATTTTTATTTTTTATTTTGAAACAGGGTCTCACTGAATTGCAAGAGATCTCACTAAGTAGGTGAGGCTGTCCGTGAACCATGATCTCCTGTCTCAGCCTCCCAGATGCTGAGATTACAAGAGTGTGCCAACAAGTCTGTTTTTGTAAAAAAAAAAAAAAAAACATTTTTAATGGCCATTATTTACCAATGGTAAAAGGATGAACAAATAATTAAAATTTTCTTGAAAAGTGGGATTTTTACCTAAGGCTTTGCTTACACCATTTGATGAGGAACCCACCACTAATTTAACCCGCTACTGACTTCTGCTCTGATTTATGACTGTTGTAGAGTAATATTAAGATCACCTTAAGTTTTCTCTTAAACATACACCTCTAGTTAGGATCAGGTAGTTAATTTACAGTGAAGACTATGTAAATTTGAAATCCCTTTTCTAATCTTAGTTATTCTCCCCCACCACACCCAGGGCTGGGAATTGAACTCAGAGCTTCACACACGTTACACAAGTACTCTACCTGTGAATTACATCCCCCGAACAATAATTTACTTACAAAATAAAAGTATGGCATATCTCACAATTATTAGATTTTTTCTGATTCTAGTGGAGATGTGAAGACTTGGTTTGGACAAAGCAGTGCACTGGGTTCATGGGAGATGCAGAGCAGCCAACGCCTGGTCTAGGCCTTCAGAAATCTCCTAGACTCCCCCCAAAGGGTCATGCTGAAGAAGAAAAAAAAAAGAACAAAGAAAATAAAAAACATTAGTGCCATTAGTGCTGCATCAATAATATCTGTACCAGAACATCTCAGTGGTCATTAAAGTTTCTAGTTGAAATATAAAATCTTTTATGCGTTTACCTTAGTTAATAAGATGCAACTTTATTCATAACAGTTGATTCCCTTCTTCCTCCCCTGCCTAACAGGTACACATGCTACTAAGCACTTTACCTGGATAAATGGACTTAATCCTACAAAAGTCCACTGAGGTTAGTGCTACCATTATCTCTATTTTTATAGGAGATTGAGTAATGGAGAGATAGTGATACTTGCCCAGGAGGGAACAGCTATATTCATACCCTGGCAACTAGTGGGCAGCACCCACCGTCCCGAGCACTTACATACAATCATGTACCATAGAGTGATTTTTCTGTCGTGACAGATCAATTTATGCCCTAGGGATCCCATGCAGCTGAATCTCCGGTGATATCACAGCTGTCTTCCGTTGCTCACACTCTCTCTGTGATGTTCAGTTAATGACGGAATCATCAAATGGTGTATGCCACAGAACAAGTCTCAGTCTTTAAGGGACATGTGACCACGGTATTTGCTTTCTAGAGCTTGCAAAAAAAAATTTTTTTTTCATTTTTTGGTGCTGGAGATTGAACCCAGGGGCATTCTACCTCTAAGCTATACCCCTGGACTTATTTTATTTTTTATATATTTTATATTTTATTTCTATTTTATTTTATCTTACTTATTTTAGGATCTAAGTTGCAGACAACCTCACTAAGTTGATGAGGCTGGTTGTGAACTTGTGTTCCTCCTGTCTCAGCCTCCCAGGTGCTGGGATTACAAGTGTGCACTATGATGCCTGGCTAACTTTTGTTTTTAATATAAAGGGTTTTCTTAGCTAATTTGGGTATGTAAATTATCCTTAAAATACCCTCCAGTAGTGCCACTTTTTCCAAGAAGAGATAAATGTGTTTTTCTGAGTTTCAGTTCTTTTTTACATAATACTATTTTTAAGAATTTAAAATAACATTTTTAACACCTTACTAGTTCTCCCAAAATAATTGTATATTATGTATATACGTTATTTTTTATTTTTTGGAGGAACAACGCATGCTAGAATGGTACATATACAAAGGAACCACAGTAGAAAAATAGTATTGTTAAAGTCAATCTATATTATTACTTTGGATGGGAAGAAATGAATAAAAATAACAAATTGTTAGAACAAAATTATATGTTAATGGAAAGAACCATTTTAGTCAACGCTCATGCGAATATCACACACACACACACACACACACACACACACACACACACACACACCACATACATGAGATCGCTTCTCAGCAAAATCATATGATCAACATGAACTTCTTTTACCCAACAGAGACATACATTTGAGCCATGAATATTAATACACACTGGTATACTTTGAACATAAAAGCCACATTGTAGTCAGTCAGAAACTTAGAACGTTTTATATCTAGGAAAAAATTCAAATTAGAACTTAGCGGGAGCCAGGAAGAAACTGAATTTCTCCATTACCAGAAACTACATCCCCCTCTCCGCGAGACCCTGCCCTTGCTTCCTGCCTAAGTCTGAATCTCTCCTAATCAGTTACAGATCGCGAGGGGAAATGGAGCACTTGCCCAATCAACTTTCTTATCAAATATTAAACATTAAGAATGGTTTCGGGGATGTCGGCCCTTGAGGTGATCACAAGCTGATGTGGGTAAGTTAGTTGTGTGGGGACACAGACATGCCTTCTGCGAAGTCCGTCACCGAGAAACCAAGAATCACAAAAGGGAAATTGAAATGAGGACAAAGGACTGGATTTCTCAACGGACGGTGAGAAAAATTCGTTGCTAGAAAGCTCCTTCCTAACTAATTATTTAGGCTCATCTTCTTATTGGTTGTAACTGGGAGAAAGACAGGAGACTTGGTTGAAAACTGACCCCAGAGGTGGGGCTTGGTTTGGGGCTTCAGTGTCCCTTTGCCATGACAAAGCTGGGGACGGGAGGCCCACACACACTCTGTCACATGTATTCCTGATCAATCCCCATGAGCACTGTCGGGCTGGCACCTGTGATCCGTTGCTAACATTTGAGCTGAAATGCATTCGCTTCAGGCTTTCACTTTTCATTTTTGGACTCCCCAGTCATCTCTCGACAAAAGTGCGCTTTGTGGGCATATTTCGTGGTGGGGAATGTTGAGCCAATCAGATGAGAGGAACAGCAGCATAACAACAACAATAGCAACAATAACGACCCCCCAGACAAACAAACAAACAAACAAACAAATAAAACCAGGAAGCCATACACCTTGAGATTTTCCCCCATGGACAGAACACATGTGTGATCAAAATTCAACGTCATTCGTCCTGTGAGGCTCTTTGTCGATCATGTTTGCTGGAAGGATAAGTGAGCTCCCCGAAAAGACATTTATCTAAATTATCCTGGTAAAGTGCCATCACTCTGGGTAAAAAGAAAAATGAGAGAGGAGGCCGGTTTGGACAAGAACGGCTTACACTTAGTATGATCTAGAAAAAACGAAGATGCATCATGTAACCAGGGTTTACATACACGTGTGTGTGTGTGTGTGTGTGTGTGTGTGTGTGTGTGTCTGCTTGTGTAAAGTAAATTCTAGCATGCTCAAAGTTATTATTATTATTATTTTGTGTGTGTGGCTATTCAACTCTGACAAACACTAGTCAAATCCTTCTATGGTCGAAACTTTGCTAGACGCTAAGACTTTCCGCCGGTTCACAGATAGCAAGCCTGTAGCCACAGTGTAAACAAATATAGGTAATGTCTGAGAGTCTGCACCGACAAGCAGATAAGAAGATAAATGTAGAGTTTCTCTTAATTAGCCTTCCTTAATTAAAAACAGCGGCGGCATTGTGATCAAAATGAACTCTGGTGGGAGCGTGGTCACTTGGTCTTCTGGGTATCGCTTGAGGAAAATTAGATTTTTTTTTCTCTTCCAGGATAAATTGTGCACTAAAGAAGGAATAAATGGTGTCTGTGAGCAGTGTCCCCTTGGTTGTTATCTGCCTGAGATGGATGTGCCTCTTGCCGTCTTCAGAATGGCGTGGGGGCAGACTTAGCCATCATTAGCACCCCGGGATGGGTCTGGTTCACTAATTACTTATGCTGTCCTGGTTCACTGAGATTTAAGTACCAAGTCAATCCTATTATCTGCAGTCTCCCAAGCTTGCCAGAACCATCCGTCTTTCATGGAAAAGAAGCACAAGGGTTATCAATTGGCCCTTGCAAGACCTGGGATTTTCCTACTTTGGGGGAAGGCTAGATTAGTGGGGACTCAAGTCCAGGCCCCACTAAGCCTCCACTTTGGGTGTGATAAAAATTAATATGGTGAGAATTATCCATAACTGAGTGAAAGGACTGGGAGGGGGCAGGTACAGAGCAAAGGAAAAAGGGGATGAGGAGAAGAAAAACAAATGAAGAGAAATTAAAAAAAAAAAATTGAGAAAAAATAATTCCTGCCCTGCTGTGACACCAGGCCTATGCTTCCAGGCAGTTTTCCGCATCACCTCTGCGCTACAAACGATAAGTCATCTGTTACAAACTCACGATAATATAGTCAGAAATCAGAAATTCAAATATTCTGGAATATCCCAAGGCCCCCCCACCCCCGGGAGAGGAAGGCTGGCAGGGGAGAGGGCCGCAAGAGGAAGAAGCGGCCCCGGGTGTCTCCCGAGCGGGAGACCCGCGTGGTGTCCGTGGGCTGCGAGGCCAGGCCTCCTCGGCTGCCTGGGCCGGGCGTTTGGCACCTGCTCAGCCAAGGGCCTGGTCGCTATTGGCACCGCCGTCACGTTCATTTGCACACTTTATGAAACAGCAGTGTGGCTACTAATACAAAAAAGAATTTTCTAAGCAGCATGACATCTCTTGGAATGGAATATTTGTCTTTACAAATGATTACTCTGCTGCCAGCACTTGACACAGTGCTCGCAAACATGTGTAATTGTTGGAAGTGTAATGAAGATTATTTGCATATTTAATGTTCAAACAGTACTGAAGAAGCAACCTAGACGAAACCTTTTAGGGGGAAGATTTGAATACCTTCGGCATCAGCCTCGAGGAGTCCCAGGAAGTAGGAGGCGACCGATGGAGGGCAAATACGGGGATAATTGGCTTAAAGTTCAACCGTACCACCCTGCTTTTATTCATAGACACAATAGCGCTCTCTGGGCCCATGCGGGGTGGAAGTTCACCAAAACTAGAAATGCGCTTTCTCTTGGCTCTGGTTCAAACATAAACTGCAAGACGCTCTGTGTCAGCCTGGTTTTACATTAACCAACTGTGAATACGAGAACAGGAGCCAGGAAATAGGCATGCGAGATTGATGCTTTAAGGAGAGAGGATATACACTGAATTCATTATGCAGTGGAAAGTGTCCATCCGTCTCTGAATCCCCCAAGAAATCATTCTTGGGGAGCAATCTAGCTGAAATCTTAAAATGGCACAACGTTCAGATCTGGAGGAAGAACATTCATTATGGGCACCTAGAACATGGAAGCAAGCTGGGGGTGGTGGCGTGCACCTGCAATTCCAGTTCTTGGGAGGCTGAGATGGGAGGACACAAGTTTGAGGCCAGCCTTAGGAACATAGCTAAACTCTCGGCAACCTAGTAAGACGCTCTTTTAAAACAAACAAACACACACACAAAATAAATAAAAAGGGTGGGCCCTGTAGCTCAGAGGTAGAATGCTCCTGAGTTCAATCACCAGTATCCAAAAAAAAAAAAAAAGGAAAGAAAGAAAGAAAGAAAGAAAGAAAGAAAGAAAGAAGGAAGGAAGATGAAAGAGAAAGTAACGTAGACGAACTTCTAGCCAGGTAGTATACCCCTGCAATCCCATATTTGGGATATTGAGATGGGAGGATTCCAGCTTGGAAGCCAGCCTCAATAACTTACCAAGTTCCTGTTGTGATAGATAGATAGATAGATGGATAGATAGATAGATAGATAGATAGATAGATAGATGGATGGATGACTGACCAGGCCTGTAGCTCAGAGGTAGAGAGCCCCTGAGTTCAATCCCAAGTACCACAAGGACACTGGCTCTGGGAAGCCTGTCATCCTGCCTGCCCACCTGGCTGTCTGATAGGCTCACAGCGGGCAGACTCACGTCCCCACACATCTTGAGCAACTTGAGACCCGCAGCCTGTGCCTCGTGCGCTCCGAATCAGCAGGAAAGGAGGTTTCAGACCTCGATAATCATCTCGGGGAACACGCACCTCACTGAAATCAAGAGAATAATTTTTGATAATGTAGCCACTTCATCTGGTAATTTGGCCTTTCACCTGTAGTGAGCAACTTCACTGGAGCCTCTTTGAGCTATTAGATACCTCTTACGTGGAGGCTATCCTCTTCTTATCTCTCAAAACATGACAAATAATTAGCTTTGGAGGCTTTAGTGCTCTCTCCTCTCACTTTCTGCCCCCACTCCTTGTTTACTCCCCAGGCTCCTCCCTCAACTCCACTTTCAGCCCTCCCACCCCTGTAAGCCTCTTGGTAACCAGCCAGGGCTGGCTCTGCAACAAACTGGGCAGTCCTTCTCAACCTGGCTCAATTATCATCTTGTAAACTGATTCTTTTATAAAAAAAATTCTGATGGTTGAAGACAGACCCAGTATCTCTGTTCCTGACCCTGTGTTGGTCTTTTCAACCTCTGCTTTCAGCAGGGAGGGAGCGTGACTGCCATTGGTTCTAATGAGTTCTGTTTGTGACCAGGGAATGATTTACCTGAAGTAGAGGAGGTTTCACAATGGTACCTTTGCAGACCCGTTGGGTGTCTTGTGCTTTAGGAATCACGCAATGCAGGCAGCGTACCTCTGAGCATCAAAGTAGCCAACCACTCTATGACAGGAGCAAGCCCAGAGTTCCAAGCGCTCCTCCAAGTTCATACCTCTTATGCCTCCCAACTACCTGATTACTTAGGTACAAATGGTACCAACCTCTCCCCCTCCACCCACATTTGTGAAGTACTAGAGATTGAACCCACAGGCCTTCTAACTCTGAGCTACATCTTGAGCCCTATTCTATTTTATTCTATTCTATTCTTCTGCTTTGAAGCTCTGCGTTGCTGAGGCTGTTCGAGAACCTGCGATCCTCCTGTCTCAGCCTCACAAATACCGGGATTGCAGGCATGTGCCACGGAACCTGGTTTCAAGTCTCCGTCTCATACATCAGGATATTAAGACGTGGGGAAAATAAAAGTAACCACAGTGCCTCCCAGCTCACAAAGAACTGGAGAAATACTTGACCCAAGCATCACAGTGCCGTTGTCTGAATCCTAAGCACTGTGCTCCACTACTACTTGGGATGAGATGTCCTACTTCCTGTTTTGAGGTTCACTCTGGGCTTTATATATGGACGCTAAAGCAGCCCCATTAACCCCGAATGACTTTGTTGCAGGATTTTAAGACTCTGCTTGCCATTTTGCATGTCACTTTAGAAAGAAACCAGTGGAAAGATGAGGTGATCCCTTCTGACCCCCTGGACTGGATCATGGCTCCCTGACAACACAGACTACAGGAAGCAAAGGGAATTATTTTTTATTATAATATTCAAGCACCCTTGGGATGCAAAGTTGAATTTTATTTCTTGTTAAACTCTTTGAAGAGCAAAGTATTTAAAAAGCATATGACAATAATTAGCAGTATTTCTTTAGGGGTTTGTTGGTTTGACCTTAGCCTTTTAATCTGTCAAAGTATGCTAATCAGCCCGACAGACAGAAAGATAAGATGCAGCGGCAAATGGACTCGTAGTGAACAAGAAAAAGAAGGTTGATGCACGATGAGCCGAGGGGAGGGCTGGGGACTGTGGCCAATAGTCCCTTTGGAGTCATTCTTCCCAAGTACCTCCAAGAGAATCAAAATCAGAGAAAGCCTCAGAAGCAAGTTGACTGTTCTTAGTACAAGCCCAGCAAAGCGAGCCCGCTCATCGTGTGTGTCCCAGAAATCTACTTTCACTGGGGAATTGGGACCCAAACAAATTTATTGTTTATAAAGTTATGGGGGTGCTATAAAAGCATTACTTATATTTCTTCCTCTTTAAAAAAGATGTGCACAATTCCATTTCTATATATCTCACTCCAGTCTGCAAAACACACTCACAACTGTGTAGGCAGTCCAAAGCCACACATGTCAACAGTTAGTGCTATGAAGGGATTCATGAACCCTAGGGCAGAAAGTATAATAAAGAGAGTGCTGATTGTCACTGGACAGCAGTCTGAGGAGGTCCTTCCAAAGGGGCAATGGGACCTCAGCTCAACCCCATGGAGTTTTCAGCCTATGACAATGAAAATAATTCCAGGGCATATCAAAAGCAAGGCGGGGCAAAGGCTTAATAAAGAAAGTTAGACACACCCCAGAGGAAGGTGCAGGTACCTTTGCTTCTCAGAGAAAACGAGTGTCACACCCAAGCTTGAACGGTTTGATTATTTCTATGTCTTTCCTGGGAAGAAATGTGCAGGCTCCCAAGGATGCTGCTTAGAAAATCAAATACATGACAATCACTTGATGTTTGGGGTTCTGAATGTTCCCTTCGTGGTCAAGCAGTCTAGCCATAAGTCAGTTTCAGGCATATCACATAGGTCTTTATATCTGGTGACATTTAGACTAATTGTGTTTTTGCTCCAGTCTATCTGGTAGAAGCGTGTGCTGAGGTTTGTGTTCCTCTATCTAAGGAACGGATATGACTGGTCATGCTAGATCTGGGTCTTCATTGACCGAAAGTCTCTTTCTTGTTCTCCAAAAATCTCGCCTACCTCATACCCAGCCTTGGGTGTTTTATTACAGCGATAGAAAATGAACTAACACAAAACCCAACCCACACTTCCAATAGAAGTGCTTGATAGACGTGCAATTATGCTGCCTATCTCTTTAGGTAGAAGTCTAGGGACCACCCCCTTCCATCATTCAGCAGGTTCTACAGCCTCAGACCCCTTAATTGCTCTCAATGTTACCAGTTTCTCTCCATTTCAACAGCCAGTGTCTTAGAAGAGGTCTTCATCAAGTCTCCTAACCACTGCCTGTCTGTCCACGCCATCTCCTTTAAGTTCACTGTGGACATTATTTGCCTGAGAGATATTTCTAAATGAAGACTTGGAAGTGATGGGATTGTCCCCAGATTAAACTCTCCAGAGATAACTCATGGTTTTCAAAAGAAAGGCTGGCTCTACTCTGTTGAGCAGAGCTGGTTCTCTGCTCTGACCCAGGTCTTCTGGCAGCTCCCTGCAGGCACCATCTCCTCCTGCTCACTCCAGGGCCTTTGCACAGCGTCTTTCTACCTCACTCGTTTCCTATTATGTACAAAGAATCTCATCGTTGACCTACCCACCCACCTACCTCTACCTCCTGCTTACATATATACATACATACATACATATATTACTCGGGATGGAACCCAAAGACATTTTACAAACTCTGAGCCCTATTTTTTGTTTTTTATTTTGAAATAGGGTCTCACTAAGTTGCCGAGGACTTCACTAAGTAGCTGAGGCTGACCACGAACCTGCAATGTTCCTGTCTCAGCCTCCCAAGTACCAGGATTACAAGCGTGCGCCATCATGCCCAACTTTTATTTTGTTTTTTTTTTTACAGGATTATATCACAACCTCACAGCTACAAGTATTGTAGGTGCATTCAGAACAGGTGTTGTTTATCACCATTTTACAGAATAAAAAATGGAGGCTTGGACATTTTAGGGGCACACACAGGAAACTAACCAATTTTTCCAAGAGTGAAATCAATAAATGGCCTAAGATTCTAAGGCCTGTATTTTTCTAGGCAATTTCTCTTAGGTTACAACTTAAAGGCAGGAGGAGCAATCCCCATTTTCCTCACTTCAAGGACCTTGCCTCTAGAAGGGAGATGTGTTTCTCATGCATCTCTTTACTCTAGGAGAGAGTACAGACTGTTCTGTGCTAGGTACCCTTTGTTGTCCTTTCTCTCTCCCTATGCAGTCATGTATGCAATATTAAGGACAAAATCTAGGCTCAAAGATTCCCCATACTTGCTAGAAAACTCTGGGAGAGTCACTTTAGGTCTCTAAATTCAGTTTCCAAATTCGCAGCATGATTGTGCTAGGGGAGGCCACGTGAGTCTAGAGGTCTTGTCTTGATCTAGTAATCTCTATTGTCAAGAAAAGATACACGTGAGTCTAGAGGTCTTGTCTTGATCTAGTAATCTCTATTGTCAAGAAAAGATACACGTGAGTCTAGAGGTCTTGTCTTGATCTAGTAATCTCTATTGTCAAGAAAAGATAGTAAGTTCTAGAATAAGAATTTTGCCCAATCTGTTTTCAATCACAATATTGGAATGTTGCCTGCTTACAGAGAAATTTAAATGCTCAGTTTTGTAAGTAGCCCCCAAATCCTTATTAAAGAAATAGGGATGCTACGCCCGGTGGGCTTCAGCAAGACTTCTCGGCATGTCACGGAACGGATGCTTGTCTATTTACTAGGGCCAAAGGAGGTGTTACTGGCCCAGAAACTGTGTTTAAATGTCTGTGCCTCTGATTAACAGAACATACTGAGCATGTCATTTGTAGATAAAGGATAATAGTAACTGTACATCCGCTTCACTTTGTCTATGTCTGAGACAAAGAACACCAGATCCCTCTGAAAAGTTCTAAGCTAATAAAATACATTGCCCCGGTTAAATGTTGGACTCTTTTGTGTATTAGAGATTGAACTCAGGGAGGTTCTGTCTCTGAGCTACACCCTCAGCCCTATTTATTTTGAAACAGAGTCTCTCTAAATTACTACATGCTGGCCTCCAACGTGATATCCTCCTGTCTTAGCTTCCCATCTACTGGGATTAGAGGTGCTCGTCACCGGCTATTAACTTCAATGAGCCCCCTCTTTGTCTAGACCACAATTCCCTCCTTTAAAATAAAGGCATTAGCTATTTGTCTCCTCCATTTTTCTTAATACTGGGAAAAAATCAAGAGCAACGATGTTGACAATAATCATAGAATATCAGGGACTCACTCTGAGCCAGAATTGTATAGTCACACTTTCAGGCTTGGTGTGATGGGTTGTCCCGTGTGTATGTGTGTGTGTGTGTGTGTGTGTGTGTGTGTGTGTGTGTATTAAAGGGGATTAAGCCTAGGGGCATTTGAACTCTGAGCTACACTCCCAGCCCTTTTTATTTTTAACGTTAAACTAGGATCTCACTAAGTTGCTGAGGCTAGCCTTGAACCTGTGATCCTCCTGTCTCAAGTTCTGGAATTACAGTCTGGTGCCACCATTCCCAGTTTGAGCTGGCCCTTTGATTATACAATATCCAAATGCATTTTCAATTCTTAGAACACAAAGTCTGTCTAGCATTGCTCACATGCGTAGTGCCCCAAACAGAAGGCATACCTGCTTTTACATCTTTCCTTTTACTGCCTTTTCTCATCATATGCTCAGAGGTAGACCGTGGAACCATATCCGCTGTGTACTTTTTAAATTTATGATACTGCCTTAGGCATCCTTCTTACCCACAACCACATCATGTTCCCAACTGGTACATTGTTCTCTTTCTTCTTTCAATCTTGTTCTCTTTCCTCTGTTGGGAATTCCTAGCTTTCTTTTCTTGGAAATCTCTTGTTCTTCCTCTGACTGTGCCTGAAGATTGCCTCCTCTCTTGAATTCTTCCTTAGAATTCAGCCAGAGTGACCCCCGCCTCTGTGGTTATTCTCGGGTGTTTTCTGTTCCCGTTGTGTGGCTAGCCTACTGCCATTTTGTTTGCAAGCTTTTATTCTTTTCTTTCCTCCAAAGACCTCAACTTCCCCTTCCCCTAAGGCAAGGCTTGAGCACTGCACCTTACCGATCTGTCAGCTGGGGGCGTGGGGTTCAGTACCTGGTGGCATCACATGAGAGCTTTGTAAAAGAATGACTCACAGGCTCGGGAAATGCTTTCCATGAAGTTTGATTAATTTCATTATCCTCCAAAGTATACTTCATAATTTTACTCTGATGTTCCCTATCCCAACAACTTGGCTATAGCTGTTAAGATGAACTAAATGGATAACAAATAAAACTCAACAGGACATGTTTGAACATGCTTATTGTACCTAGTCCCAACAATTTAAACCTCCATTTCTAAACATAAAATCTTAGCTTGATTTCTGGGACTAAAAGGCCTTAAACTGTATTTCCTTCCAGCCCATGGAGAATTGATTACGTGCAGGGCTACCTTAGAGTTGGTGAGGTGTCAGGAATCACGGCCCTAGAGAATGTGGTATGGAATTCTCAAAAGCAAATTGCCAAAAAAGCCCGGAGAGAGGAGGGAGATTGCTAGGGTAAGGAAATTCTTTTTTTCTTGCTATTAAACTTTGGTTTTTTTTTTTTTTAATTAAGAAAATAGAAATCAGCAAAGGATACCAGAGAGAGCACACTACCCGCAACCCCCAGGCCCTACAGGTCACAAGGAGTCCTCTTGTTGGTAGAAGCAGAAGGCTTGCAGTTTGAGATACAGGTCATGGAGCTGGAGGGGGAGAACTGAGCAGGAGGATAACGAACCTGGAAGCCAATGACAAGCAGTTTAAATTTCAATATAAAAATAACTGAGGATTCTTGAGCTGGGGATGGAGGGCTGGGGGAAGCAGATCACAAGTGCTCTGCTTTGGGGATATGGAGAAAGCTTCCTCTCTGGTAGACAGCAAAATCGCAGCGCTGTCTTAGTTATATAGATGGACAGCTCTAGAGCTTTATCATTCTAGAGTATATGTTTGATTTCTTGTCACGAGGAGCACCTGTCTGGTGTGAAGCAGCACTGCCAACCCGCCCAGTCAAACAGTCATACCTGTAGCCATTGCAAGAGTTTGAGCTTGTGAAGGACAGGTCTGTGAAAGCACACAAGTCATTGTCACCCTTGAGTCCCCAGAAGCATGACACCCAGGGCTGGAAGAGGCCGCCTTCCCGATTTTGTTAGGGCCATTTGGCAACCGATCCTTCCTCCCCGGATTCCTTGTCAGGCCTAACTTCTCCGGACAAAGCATTGCAGTGCTCTCTCCACCCCCTGGCTCTCTGCACGGCCCCTCCCCCCCACACCCCCTTTTAAAATCTTCACACCCATCTGGAGCTCCAATTGCCAGTTTCTTTTCTTCTCTCTTCAGGCAAAGCTAGTAGGCAGAGGACTGTGGCAGAATGCCGCAGGAGCCAAGGCAAGGGGAGAGATGACAGGGGGAAGGAAGTTCCTTTCTTCAAGAAGCAATATCGTAGAGGTGGGCTGTCAGGGAGCCTGCGAGGATCTGAAGTTTCAGAGACTGAACGAAAGAAACACTCAGCTAACAAAACAGAGTGCCGCAGAGGACGCTTCATCTGCTTTGGCCAAATCCCTTCTTTCTTTCCATCCTTTCTCTCCTAATAACAGCTGCCCTCTCATTCCCTGTTACTCTGCTGTGTAGAACAAAACCTCCCTCTGACTATCTGTTTTTCTTTTCTTCCCCAGAGTAGGTCTCATTACTGGTGATTAGCAGATGATTAAAACCAATTCAGCTTCCCCCAGTAGATATTTTCTCCCTGTTTGTGCCTAACGCGTCAGCCTTCAATGAACGTGCTCCTAAGCTTATTAACGGGCTCAGAGGATTAGCCGCCGCCAAGCTCGGTGGCTCCCATATTGTGATGCAAGGACTGACATGGAACCGTTTGCGGAGCGCAGACAGGACCGCTGGGACCAAACTATCTAATTCACAATTTTATTTTCCATGTCGAGCAAGATAAAAGGAAACCCAACAATAATTACAAAAATCAAACGTTTGGACAAGCTTGAAAATATTCTTATGAACTCAGTGGGAGAAAACAGGCTAAGCCAATCAGGAGGAGCGTCTGTGTGTGTGTGTGTGTGTGTGTGTGTGTGTGTGCGTGCATGTGTTGTTGTTGTTATGGTGGTGGTGGTGGTGGTGGTGGTGTGTGTGTATGTGTGTGTGTTTGTGTGTGTGCATGTATTGTTGTTATGGTGGTGGTGGTGTGTATGTGTGCATGTGTTATTGTTGTTATGGTGGTGGTGGTGGTGTGTGTGTGTGTGTGTGTGTGATGCATGAATATAGAATCCTGCAGTTTATCTATGTTCCCCCTCGTGTATGAAAATAAAGGTACTCGTTTAGTCTTTACATTTAGCTTGATGTCTACACAGTATGTGTTTGTATAAGTCACATATGGATGGAGTTCTCTTATATCAGAGACTGAAGAATCATCAATTGAGAGTATACCAGGCTGTGAATTCAGGTCATTTTTTTAAAGAGCGTCTAATCCTTCATAATTGCTAAACCTGAGTCTGCTATCCACACATATAAACAAAGAAATTCTCAATAACTAGTTTCACTTTTGTTTTAAAGCCATGAAAAAAAAATTATAGGGTTTTTTAAGTTTACCCATATGCAAGGTTGTTTTCTTTCACTATACAGTGATGATAAAAATGATCAAAGCAAGAATATTGATATATTTATTAGCTTGTATCAAAATGAGTGGGCAAGGAAGGCAAAAAAGGGCATTGTTCTAATAACAAAAAAGTTCTGAAAGGAGAAAAACCTCATGGTGTAATTCTTGTATACAACGCATTTTAAATGATGGTGTTCGTGGAGAATGGGATGGTTTTATTGTTAAAAATAGTCTCTTTTTATTTTAAACCTCTAAGTTTTCCCATTTATTTTTTTCCACCTTTTCAATCCAGCTTAACTCTGAGAGTGCTGGAGCTTGAAATCTACTTTTTGATTCATAATAGCAACAGAGTTTGTAGAAAATGTCAACAAATCCCCCACTGCCAGAGAAAGTTGGATATGTGAAAGGTACCCCGTGTCAGTCTCCCTTGGCTGCCCGATGGAGAGAGTCTGTGGTTAAAGAGAAGAATGGAAAATCCCCAGCAAACCAGATATTTCCACCAGGCAGTGAAGACCAGCAGTGCCAATAAAGCAGAGAAAAACCTGACAAAAAAATAGGAAAATAATGAGGAATTAGTGGATGATATTGTCGACCACCCCAAATTGCACAATCTTGTTGTGTTTGATTTTAATCATTTAGTATTTGAGGGAAAGTGACAGACAAGGAGTTCTTATTGGTTCCATTTTACTAGCTTTAAAAAAAATTTTCAAGGAGTAACTCTGACCTCAGTTGGCCCCAATAAGTAGTTAATTGCTAAAGGATCAATTCCCTCCTTATTAAACAATAGATCCCAAAACAAATGCAATATGTGCATTGGAATGAGAGGAAAGCATAGCTGCAGGTAAAAGAACACAAAGAAAGCCCACAAGTGATATTCACCAAAGGGCTGTGATAAAAATAATAAATAAACCTTGAAATCAAGGATGCACAATAATATAGCTAGCATATGCAGGAGAAAGTTATGGTTTAATAAAGTTCTAAAACATCTTATGACATGCCTATGAGGTACATCATATATAGGAAGAACGTACTGGACGTTATTAGACAAAGGCAAATATTGCTTAATAAAAATGCTTCTGCTTGGAAGTCTTTCACTGGGGCTTAAGAGGGTTTCCGTGTTAGTGGAGAGAGAAGTTCAGAAGCTGGGCAGTGCCAGCCACCATAGATGAATAAAAGAACTGGTGCCATGGGAAGGGAAAGGTGTTTCTGTTCACTCCACAGTTCCCTCTGCACAGCACAGAACCTGTGCAACATCTTGAACTGAGGTCCTTTTTTTCTACTGAATTAAACATCATAAAAAAAGACTCACTTGTTTTTCTCCCACAACTCCTCAAACAACTCCACGGGAATGGTGGGCTCCAGAGCGGTGGCCATTTTACTTCTTAACGCATCTTGAGAATTTTGTCTGGTTCCTTGATACACAAGGTCGCTTCTTCCTTCAGAATTGGCTCTGTATTCTCCTTTTCAGTGTTCCAGGGACAGAACACAATGTACATGTTAGCACCTGTCAGGAGAGAAAATGCATCCCACAAGTTTCTTTTATGATTAACAACAGAATAATGTGGCAGGTAAGAACCACGAACTTCGGTTTGGACCAGTACTTAAAAATTCATTGTGGAATTGGTTGAATATTCCTTATCTGAGATTCTCAGGGCCAGAAGTATTTCAGAATTTTTTCGTGGATTTAAAAAAATATTCCTATATGTATAATATGATATCCTTAAGATAAGATGAAGTGACTGAAGGTAGTTTTTAATTTTTTTTTGAGGCACTGGGGATGGATCCCAGGGGCATCCTCCGAGCTACACCCCCAGCCCTACTTTTTATTCTTTATTATGAAACAGGGTCTCACTGAGTTGCAAAGGGCCTCACTAAGTAGTAGCTGAGGCTGTCCGTGAACCGTGATCCTCCTGTCTCAGCCTCCCAAATGCTGGGAGTGCAAGTGTGTGCCACCATGCCCGGCTCTGAAGGTAGTTTTATATGGTATGTTTTAGTGTGTTTGCACTTTCACTGTTATCTGTTACAGGAAGCCAGATCTGGGATTTTCCACTTGTGGGAGTTATGTCAGCATTCAAAAAGCTTTCAATTTTGAAACATCCTGGATTTTAGATTTTCCAGTTAAGGATGTATAACCTTGAGGTATTTACTTAACCTTTTTGAATTTTAGTCATGTCATCTGTAGCCTGAGAGAAAATACCCCCTCTTTCATAAAGTTACCATGTCTCAATAACCTACTGAGAGTTAGTTGATGTTCACAAAGGATTCAACCTAATATTTGGCATAGTAGGATAACAGTATACATTTCTCGTGCCTGTAGTCATCGAGAAAGACAAAGTTTATCACATATGTACAGAAGTGTGGACCCTAGGGAGCTGGGTGAGTTGAAAGGGACATTACTTTAGTTAATGAAGACACTTATAGGAAGTTTGAGAGACAGTAGCTACCTCTGATAAACTTGAATCTTGCAGGAGGCGAAGGCTGGAATTGGGGCAAAGCAAGAAGATAAAAGTATAAGGGACAGGTCACACATTAAAAGATCAATAACAGTCTAAGGGAGCATTGTAAGGTAATAAGTGAGTGTTAGAGATAATAAATATTGTCAGGAAGGAGAGGGATCATCCTGGCTTGGTCTCAGAGAAAAAGGTGCCGGAATTAGGGCTAGAAGGAAGATCAAAGGGGTGAAAAGAATGCACAGAAACTTTTCATGGAGAGCCCAGGAGTCCCCTTTCTCCTATTCTAGAGGATTCTGTCCAGACAGCACCTCCCTGGATATTTTCCTAGCAGAACACTTGCACGCTGTTATGTGTGATTGAATGAATGTTCGGCTGGTGGGAGGGTTATTGCTATTATTATTAATGATAATACTACTTGAAACCACAGCCAATTCAACCCAACCATTTGGAAGAGCTACACGGCTCTATTATCCAATTGATAATTTCAGGGTTTTATTCACAGGCACAATCACGAGAAAAAAACAAGAAGAAGACAGTCTCTCGGTTGTGTACATATGCGTAGACTTGCCTTTTGAGAACATAATTGGGGATGGGAGTTATTACAAAGAAGAGATCATTAAGAGTTACAAAGAAAGAGAGAGAAAAAAGGAAAGAAAGTGAGAAAAACAAATTCCTTGCCCTCTTGTGCTATGTGCCAAGCCCAAGGAGGCCTGGTCTACTTGATCCAACAGCTCTTGTCAACAAGAATACCAAGGGAACCACACGCAGGGAGCCTGGATGGGGCTGAGGAAAAGAAAGTGGTATAGAGGCACAGAGAGCCGGGGTGTTGGAAGAGAGCTGCAAGGGAATTCTCTTCCACTCAAATATTAGAAAAAGGATCGAACAGATCTTTTGTCTAAGACCTCCACTCGATGTCCTAGTAAAGAAAATGTCCTCAGCTACTGGATCTCTATAAATATAGAGATGGGCAACTAAAGCCCTTAGACATGTGCAGGTTGGCATGGCAATGGGACCCTTGCTGCTGGGTCACTGAGCAGAGGTGGCGGTGGAGGAGGAGCACTTTGGGTGGACACTGTAGGCCCTCTGCTGCTGATCCTGGAAACAAACATATTGGGAGGGAATGAGGGCGTTTGTAGTGGCAGAAGCTTGCCTGTTCCATGTGGCCGGGCCAGAAGCCCAGTGGCCATTGAGTGCCATATTTCCAATGAGAGGCAATCAGCTTGGTTTCAGCTAAGTCTGAGAAGACAGACGTATTGAAGGGTCATTTAATAATATATATGGATAGTCTCAAGAAACTCAGAAGTAGGTTAGGTAGCAGCAAAATCACTGAGACTTAGATTGGATAGATCTTTTTCTTTGTATCTATCTATCTATCTATCTATCTATCCATCCATCCCTTGGTATCTTGATCTCTTTCCTTTTATTTCCCTATATTAGTCATAATCCTTTAGGGTCTAGCACATTTAGGTCTGGAACATTTGGGATCTTCCTACAGAATCATATGATGGAATAAATATGTGATGAATGAATATATAGGTATAAGCATTCCTGATAAGAAAATGAAAAGTCACATGTACAGGACTGTAACAATTACTTACTTACTTACTATATATATATATATATATATATATATATATATTTAGGAATTAATATAAAACATTTTATTTATTTATTTATTTTTATTTTTATTTTTTATTTATTTTTTATTTTTTTATTTTATTTATTTATTTTTTATTGGTGCACTGTATTCATACATCATAGTAGGATACATACTTTTGTAGACATACATGCACACTTTATTTATTTATAGTACTGGGGATTGAACCCAGGGGCATCCTACCTCTGAACTACACCAACAGTCCTATTTTTTTAAAATTTTTATTTCAAAAATGGGTCTTTTTAAGTTGATGAGAGTCTCACTACTTGCTGAGGCTGTCCTTGAACCTGCCATCCTCCTGTCTCAGCCTCCCAAGTACTGGGATTACAGTTGTGCATTACCACGCCCTGCTAAACATATAGAGTAGTGAGGTCTCGCTCTTTCTTCACCATCTCTGTAGCTGTTGGCTCTTATTCTGCTGTGTCACTGGCAAGCATGACTGTCAGGTAATGTGATGGAGGCCTCCTGGCCTTGGTCACTGTGGTGTTTTGTGTCAACCTCTCCTCAGGTATAATAAGAGCCAACAATATTGCTTCAGACAGTGTCTCAAGTACACTGTGAAGATCAACACATTTAAACCTCACAATATAAAGCCCGTTAAGACCTTTAATTTTATACCGATAGAAACTTTATGCAGATAAGTAACTTTTCTGTCTTGATCATCTCAGGCTGCTATAACAAAGTACCTGAGGATGGGGAGCTTATAAACAACAGAAATTTATTCTTTACTGTCGTCTCTGGCCAAAGTACCCCCCACTTTTAGATACCCTTCATGACTATTATTTTCTTTGTAATGATTCCTTTTAACTCTCTACACGAATTGCTCCGGTGATGTGAGATCAGGACTATGAAAGAAATTGAGTCCGTGGAAATAAATTCTCTAATAATTTGTCTAAACGCCCTTGGCTTTGCTCAATAGTAATGAAAAAACTGGCCAGGACTCAGATGCTGTGATAAGCATTCCAGCTGCAGCAATCACAAATGGTCTCTGACCCTCATTCCTATCACTAACTTAGGTTAAGCCATTGGTCTTGGCACTTTACAGTTCTGAAGGATAGAAAGTCTGGGATCCAGACATTGACAGACTCGGCGTTTGGAGAGAGCCATCTTCCTGGTTCATAGATGATGCACCTCATGTCTTTACACACAGAAAGGGTGAAGAATCTTTCTTGGGCCACTTTTTAAAAATTTTATTGGTGCACTGTAGTCATACAATTTAGTGGTGTACAAGATGGTGGAGAGATACATGCTTACATCACCCAGTTAGCCCTTAGCAATTCCAGTACCATTCCCTCCCCCTTCATCCTCATGTTTGGCTTGTGATGGACTTTGATATGCTTGTTAATGTACATCATGTACATTAGAAAAGCTCCCTTTTCCCCCTCCTATCCCACCAGTTAGGTCGCCTTATTTGCACATCTATAATATCTCCTTCTTCATCTAGAGTTCCTCCTATGACCCACTTTATAAGGGCACTAATCCTATGAAAGCTCTGTACTCATAACCTGTCTTCAAATACACCACCTCTTAATACCATGGCATTCCTGGTTTTAAGGGACACAAACATTTGACCATAACATTGTCTAAGATCTCAGATGCAGGGAGTGAAGGAGTCGCCATAGTTTTCTGTGCACTAAGGGATTTCTGCCTCTGAAACTGGCTCTTTTTTTTTTTTAATTTTATACACTATCTCAGAAGTGTCTGTTCCTTAGCAGTCTTAAAAAGTTGCCTCAGCCACGCGTGGTGGCGCACGCTTGTATTCCCCGTGCTTGGGAGGCAGAGATAGGAGGATTGCGCAGGTTCGAAGCCAGCCTCACTGGCTTAAGAGACCCTGTGACCAAATAAAAAATATAAAAATAGGTCTGGGAGTGTAGTCCGGAGGTAGAAGGGTTTCCATCAACCTCAGTACCACCAGAAAAAAAAAAAAAAGTTGACCCAATGCTAACAATAATTATTCTGCAGTTCATTAATGGTGGAGGACCACAATTAAATACTTCATTACTGTCCAAATAACCCTCTAATGGAATGATATCAGGAAACAAGAGGATATCCTAAACATTCTTTACATGAAAAACTAAGTAATAACTGCATCTTAGTGCATATTGTGTTCTGAATAGGCCCCCTAAAGTAAAAGGCAGTTTTATTAAATAGTTTTAGCTCTTGGTATTTCTCATACCAACGGAAGTTATGAGAGGCAGATTGTTAATTCAATTCTTACAACCTATGAAAATCCCACTAGAATTTCTGTGAAGGTGTCATATTGTGTCACAGAGCCAACTTTTTATTATTTTATCTCATTGATCACAATATGTTGTAGGAATATTACATATTAAAAGAATACAATTTTTATATACTAAAACTTCATCTTGGGGAGTTTATGGAATTCACAAAGAAAATAAAGAAAGAAAGGGAAGCCAATAGAAAAAATGAAGAGAAGGAAGGAAGAAAGAAAGGGAGGAAATGAAGGAGGGAGAAAGGGAGGTAGAGAGGGAGGAAGGAAGAAAATAAGGAGAAAGAGAAACAGAGAGAGAATGAAAGAGAAGTATGAAGTCCACTTAAAATACGCAGAAATATTGTTCTTACCTGACACAATTAGTTGATGGTTGTACCTTTAAATCAAATGTATCATGAAATGCGGGTCACAAAATAATTATATTTTTATAGTAAATAAGTACTACCTATTTCATCTTTATGTGCTCTACGTATCATGCTTAGCAAGCTATGTCTTCAATTCATAACTTAGTAAAGTGCTTAATATAACTAAACACAGATACTCACATTCCACTTGAGTAGGCCTCTGCCTTTGTATGACAAATGTAATGGAAGGCAGTCTCTGGAGGCTTCTGAATTGAATTATCACATCGCTGATACCTTGTTATTGAAGACGTCTTAGATTAAGATAAAATACCACTTGATGCTGAAAGGTAAGCTGATCAACTAATTACTCGAGAAGTTTCAAAAGAGATTTCCAGAAAACAAATAGAGGGAGCACTTTTGAAACTGAAATATAATTATAAAGTAATGAAGATTATATAGCACTTAGGTCCTTGAGTATTGACGCTGAACAAACGCATGCCTGAAAGTGGTGTACATTTCCCCAAGTAAACTGTTTTCTCCTGTCTTTTCATGATGACAGCCATAGGTAGAAATTCAAATGGGCTTTTACTATCGGTCAAGCCAGATGAGCGTCCTACACTTAAACATGCCTCATAGCTGTCAAGCAGCGTTTGGAACATACTCAGCTTGTTATATAATCATCATTCCATGGATACCCAGGAAGCAATAATCTCAAAGTATCTCATGCCCCATGTGTGTAAAGCAATGTTCTTCATCTAGGAATCTAATCTTTTGTAGGTCAAGTAATCTCTCTGCACTTCAGTTTCTTAATTTGAAAACGGGAGCGATAATTTCTATCTCATTTATCCACTCTTTGAACAAATGTTGAGGGAACAAAGCAAAACACAAATGCTCATTCTGGCTCTGGCATAAGAGATGGGTAATAAGTAAAGGCACATGCCCATATCTGATGCCTGCAGTGGATTCAAATGAACTCAAATAATAGGAAACTTAAATTTGGGGTTCAAAGATGCTATTATATGAAGTTTCTTAGGGAGGATCTTATGTAGGAGGATTATTCGAGCAGAGGTCCTAGTTTATAAAAGAGCTATCTCTGTGGATATCTAAAGGAAGATTGCCTCTGCCCAAGGAAACAGAAACAGCCAAGGCTCCAATCTGGGAATGTTCTTGGCATATTTTAGGACTATAGAGGACTGCTGTGCCTGGAAGTTGATGAGGAAGAGAAAGCATATTAGGTGATAAAACTGGAGAAGTAGGAGGGCCAGAGTGTATTGCTAAAAGGACACTGATAAAGATTTCCTACTCCATGAGGCAGTATCCCCATAATTGCCAGGTCCTTACTCTCAAAACTGAAAATCTTGCACACACCACAGAAACCATTCTGAAAAAGATGTAAAGAAGATGTAAAGAAGAAGATGGGTTACCTGGGGATTTCAGAACTTGAGGATCAGAACATTATGAAAGCTACAGTTCTCCTTTTGGATACCACTATCCTGGACAGGGAGAGTCTATGGAAGTCTCATCCAGAACTGCCTACTGGAACTGCCAAAACAAACAAACAAACAAACAAACAAACAAACAAACAAACACAATTAAAATAAAGCTCCAAGCAAGCTTATTTGTACTCACACAGGACCTATCAACAGAAAACCATTTTGGCCAAACCCAACCTTTGCACACACTCAGCCAAATATCCATGTACATAGTACTCCTTTACATGAATGTCATAAATGAGCAGTGAGCTCCTGTCCTCTCCCTCATAGTGTTGGTGGGGCCAAGGGAAAAATGTGTTCTCCTTCCTCCTTGCTGCAGAGTCAAATAAATATAGTCAGATTCCCCTGCCAGGATTGGGAGAGTGGGTCTAGTGTTCCCTTGAGTTTCCATTCCCACCCAGCACCAAGAAGCGTAAACAAGGGGGTTTGAGGCAGGGTAGAAAACATTCCACTTCCTCACCTCAGTGTTAGTGGAGTCCAATGGCAAAATGAGCCCCAAACCTGAGCACGATGGATGTGCAGAATGAGATGGTAAACAACAAAGCTGATGTTCTGCCACTTGCCCATCCCTCATGTCAGTGGGATGCAGGGATGAGTTTATGCCCACATCATGCCATTATGAAGCAATGTGGACACGTGTTTTGCTTCTGTTTTCTAGCAGTATGGGGACCCAGAGGGGAGCTGACCTCAAAACTTTTGTTCAGAGTCAAATAAGTAGCGTGGTCTAATATCCCAAATACAAAGGAAAGGCGACCATAGAGCTACCCTCCTCCTGATGCTCGCCAGTGGGTCACTTATGAGTTGGTGCTTCATGTTTGTCTGGGTGGATTGGCAGAAGCCAGGAGGAAACTAAACGTACAACCCCCCATACAGCACCACTCCTGGACTGGTAATTCCAGCTGAAAGAAGAAATTATACAGGATCCAGAGACTCCAGATGGAATGTACAAAATGTCCAGGTTACAATAAAATGCCAAAGGCAGGAGAATCATAATCAGCAGAGGCCAAATGAATTGAATGTTGAAATTATATGACGAGTGTTTGTAAAAAGCCTTCACAAAAATACTTGAATAAGTAACCACCAATTCTCTCAAAGTAAAAAAAAAAAATCAAAGAAATAAAAGATAGAAAAAGAACTAAATAAAAATACAAAACTATAATATTAACATGACCAAAATTTAAAAAGGATTGTTTCACAATACTGGTGGACTCAGTAGCAGAGTGGGGATGGCAGAAAATAGTATTAGGGACTTGGTAATAAGTCAATAGTATTGGTGTGATCTGAGCAAAAAAAAAAAAAAAAAAAAAAGATGGAGTTTGTAACATAGTAACAAAAATGCTAAAATTTGTATCATCAGTGTTGGAGGAGAAGGGAGTGGGATTAAAAATTTTTTAAAATGTCTAAAAATGTCCCGAATTGGACAAGAAACAGATCTATAAATTCAAGAAGATGAGTGAACCTTGGAAAGAATAAACCTAAAGAAATCCACACAGAACCATGGGAATTAGACTTCTGAAAACTAAACACACACACACACAGGCACACACACGCACATTCTTGAATGCAGCCAGAGAGATACTTACAGAGAGAGAGCACCAATTCAAAAAGGCAGATTTTTAAATCTGAAACAATGCCATTCAGAAGATGGCAAACTATTTTCAAATATAGAAAGAAAAGTATTGTCAACTGTGAATTCTATTCCCCACGAAAATATTCTTCAGGAATGAAAAGAAAATGAAGACATTTTCTGATGAATAAAAGCTAAGAGAATTTGCTTCTGTGGCCTTATTCTAAAAGAAAAATGAAAAGCAATTCTCTCCACAGAAAGGAAATGATAACAAGAGGAAAGGCTTGGAACGTCACAAAGGAAAGCGCATCAGAATGAGATGGTCTGGATTCCATTACTGTGACACAATGCTTGAAATAATGCACGTAAGAGGGAGAAAAGTTTATTTTGGTTCACAGGTGAGAGGTTTTAGTTTATAGTTGTTTGGTTCTGTTTCTTTGGACCTTTGGTGGCATGATACCTCATGGTGGGAGTGCCTGGTGAAAGAGCTTTTTTTTCTCTCTACAGCAGCAAGAAGCAGAGAGAGTGAGAAAGAGGCTGAGATTTCAGTATCTTCTTCAAGGGTACTCCCCAATGACCTAACTTCCTTGTAGCCAATTCCTGCCTCTTAAATGTTCCACTACTTGCCAATATCATTATTGCTGGTGAACAAGCCTACTACATATAGACCTTTAAAGACATTTGGGTTCCCATCTACATTGGGAAACATAGAGATAAGTGTAATAGTCTTTCCTATTTTTAACGCATTTTAAAAATTATATTTGGTGGAGAAAAAAACATAACAATATCTGATGTGATACTCAATGCATTTTACAGGAGATACTTTAAAAACATATAATAAAAGTGAGGAATGTAAATACTTTGAAGTTTTCTGTTCTTCACATAAAACAGTAAAATGACGCTATCAAAGGATTGTGGTGAGTTATGCATGTAGATTGTTATACCTATATCAACCCGTAAGAAAAATCACATTAATGGAATATAGCCATAAATAATTATAAATGAATCAGGACAGACTCCCACAAATTGTTCAAATAACTCAGATGTAGGGAAATAAGAGAGACAGAAAAACAGGGAAGAACTACCAGAGGAAACAACAACAACAACAACAAAAAATAACAAAATGCCAGAGTTAAACCTTACTATGTCAATATTTGCTATAATGTAAATGGTCTAACTATATCTATCAAGAGTTAGGCAATACTAGAGTGTATAAGGTAATACATACTGCTTATGAGAATTTCATCTGGAATCAGTGGCAAGGTATTTCAAAGGTAAAAGAATAAAATATGTATGTAAGCATTAATCAAGATAAACAAGAAATGGCAATAGTAATAGCAGATAAAGTAGACACCAAGGGGAAAATATTGTTAGAGATAAAGAATAAAACTATATTATATAATATTAAAAGGATCAGTTGTAAATTAAAGGAGAAGAAAAAAGAATTAAACCAGTTTCTTGAAAATTATCAAAACTAAATCACAAGGAAAGAGATAAATCAAGTAGTTAATACAATCATTGAAGAACTTGAAATTAATTTAAAAATCTCTTGAAAAGGCAACCCAAAGGCCGGGTGTGGTGGCACATGCTCGTAATCTCTGCGCTTGGGAGGCGGGGACAGGAGGATTGCGCAGGTTTGAAGTCAACTGCGCTGGTTTAAGAGACCCTGTTACCAAATAAAAGAGTATAAAAAATAGGTCTGGGAGTGTAGTCTGGAGGTAGAAGGGTTTTCAGGAACCCCAGTACCACACCCCCTCAAAAAAAAAAGGAAAGAAAAGAAAAGGCAACCCAAAGTGTCTTATTTCATCTGAGAATTTCACCAGTCATTAAAGGATTTAAAACTAAGTTTGGCAATCTCTTCTAGAAGATAGAAGAATAGAAGAGGAGGGAGCAGCCAGGAAGGCACACACCTATCATCCTAGTACTCGAAAGGCTGAAACAGTAAGATTACAAATTTAAGGCCAGCCCCAGTAATGTAGTAAGACCCTCAGCAACTCAGCAAACTCTCAAAATATGAAAAATATAAAAAATATTGGAGGTACAGCTCAAAGGTAGAATGGTCCTGGTTTCAATTCCCAGTCCAAAAAGAAGGAGGAGGAAGAAGAGGAGGAGAAGAAGGAGGAGGAGGAGGAGGAAAAAGAGGAAGAGGAGGAGAAATCTTGCAGCTCATTATTAGGCTATTATTGATCTAATATAAAAATTAGAAAGTACATAAAACAAATAAGCAATAAAATAGAATAAAATAGAAAATTATGGACCAATATTGCTTACGAATTTACTGGTAAATAACCTTAACAAAATACTAGCATACTAAATCTAGAAAGATATAATAATAATTATAAAATTAGAACAAGTGTGAGAAATTCAAGATGTGCAAGATGGGTTCAAAAATTAAAAAATCTTCAATGTAATTAATTAGATGAACAAGCAAAATAGAAAAACCCTGTGGTCATATCAACCAATGCAGAAAAAGTACTTGACCATACCCAACAGCCATTTCTAAGAAAACAAACTGTAAGAAAATAAAACAAAAGCTTTTAGTAAACAAGGAATTAAAAGAAATGTCTAAACATGATAAGAAGTAATGCCATATTTAATAGTCAAAGAATTTGCTCTTAAAAATGGGAAGCAGTCAAGATATATTCTTTTACCACTTTTATTCAACATACTTTAAGTTCTAGCTATTGCAATAAGGCAAGAAAAAGAAACAAGAGTTATTCGTATCATAATGAAAAAGAATAAAACTATTTTGTTTGAAGATGACATAATTGTTCACATAAAATCTCAAGCGACCTAAAAACCAAATAAACCAACCAAGATAAGCAAGTTTTAATCTAAAGCTTATCTGCACCTTCATCAATATTTCAGATTATGAGAACCACACGTAAAATTCAAATACAGTTTCAGAAACTAACAATAAATATGTGGAAAGTATAATTAACATAATATCACTTTACAAACACTACAAAGAAAAGAAAATACTTAAGAATAAACTTAACAGGACATGTATAACATGTATGCTGAAAAATTTAAAAATGAGAAATAAATAAAACAATGATAAATGAAGACATAGCTATTGTTCACAAATTAAAAGATTCAAGTAGAAAGATGACAATTCTTCCCAAATTGGTCTATCAATTTAATGTAGTTCTTATTTTATATGGTTTTTATACAAAATTTAACAACATTCTCATGACAATCCCAGCAAGATTTTATACACACCAACAAGGTCCCTTTAGAGTTTATAGAAAGGCACAGACTTTAACAAAACTTTAAACAATATTGAAAAGGAAAAATAGAATGAAATAGAAATAATCACTTTATAGATAGTAGGCTACTATATAGCTGCCCCAGGCAGTATGGTATTATCAGAATAGGTCTATACATTAATGAAGCACAGAATCTAGAAATAGCCTCACACACACAAAATGGCCAATTGATTTTTGACAAAGACAAAAAAATTCAGCTGGTTTCTCATATATAATAAGCTAAATTGCCTTTCCTCTCCACATGCATATAATGTACATGTTGGAGCCCAACTCTCAGTGTAACTGACTATATTTGGAGATGTCACCTTTGGGAAATAATTAGGATTTTCTGAGAGCACTGAAGTAGGACCCTCATAGCTTAGTAAGTCCCTTGGTAAGCAGAGCAAGAGATGAATCATTCTCTCCATGACACAGAAGGCAGCTGTCTGCAAGCCAGGAAGTCTTTACCAGGAGCCAAATGAAGGAGCCTCTAGACCCGGGAACTGTGACATAGACTTGGCTGTTATCTGAGTCACCTGATATATGGGATTTTGTTATAGAAGCCTGGGAGACTAATACAAATAAACTCTTCAATAATTGGTGCTGGAACGAACGGGAATAAAAAAAATGAACTTTTACTTAAACCTCATACATCATACAAAAATAGAATCAAAGCAAACCACACGTGTAAATGTAAAGTGTAAATCTATAAAATCTTTATAAAAAATTGTAGAAAACACTTTGCTATCTAGGACTAGAAAAGGAGCAGTTAGACTTGACACAAGTAAAAAAAAAAAAAAACATCCAGTGATGACTCAGAAGAGAAAAAATGATGAATTATGCCTCATAAAAATAAAATCTTTTGCTTGGGGAAAGTTGATGCGTGGAGGAATAAAAGATAAGATACAGATCGAGGGTAATATTTGCAAACCGCATATCTGACAAAGCGTGTGTGTGTGTGTGTGTGTGTGTGTGTGTGTGTGTGTGTGTGATTTTCAAAATTCAATTGTGAACAAAAAAATGAGCAATTTTATTCAATAACAGAAAAATACATGAAAAGACATTTCACAGAAAAGGGTACACAGAGAAAAAATAAACACATGAAAAGATGTTCCACATCACTAGCCATTAGGGAAATGCAAATAACACGTACTGTGATACACTGCAATGCATACATACATCACAATGGCTAACATAAAGAAAAAGAATGTAACAGTCCCAAATCATGGCAAGGATGAAGAGAAACTCGATCATACGTTTGTTGTTGGTAGAAATGTAAAATGGTCTAGCCACTCTGGAATACAGTTCGGAAAGTTCCTTCTAAAAGTTAAGTGTGCGCCTTAGTTTTACATTACTATACAAAATATTTATAATCAACTTATTTATTTATTTTTTGGACTGGAATCAAACCCAAGGGCTTTCTAGCTCTGAGATTCAACTCCAGTCCTTTTTGTTTTGAAACAGAACCTCACTAATTTGCTGAAGTTCTCTTGACATTGTTGAGGCTGGCTTCAAACTTGAATTCTCTTGTTCGAGCATCCCAAGTGCTAGGATTATAGGCCCATGACATCATTAGGAGAGGATAATCAACTGATAAAAGAGGAAAGTTTCATTTTGATGAACGGATTTGAAGATTTCAGTGCGTTGTTATTTTGTCTTGTTGATTCTGGGCCTGTGGTGAGGAAGCACATTACAGTTGGGACTGGATGATAGAGGGAACCATTCACCTCATACTTAAGGTGTGAAAAAGAAAGAGACTGTTCCTTAAATACCTTCCCAGGGCACACCCACAGTGACCTTAAACCACCCACTAAGCCTCACTTCCATATCTCCCAATGGCACTATCCTGAGAACCAACCCTTCGGCACATGGGCCAATTCCAAACTATAACAATAGGCATGTAGCTACCATACTGCCCAGAAATGAAACCTAAATTTACAACACACACACATATTAAACTTATAAAATAAGTTATATGTAGACAAAATACATCACAAAATTTCCAATATACATATGTATTATATATATATATATATATATATATATATATATATATATATATATATATTCTCCAGCTTTAAGTAGGTTGAGGTAGAAGGATTACAAGTTTGAGTCCAGCCTGAGCAACTTAGACCTTGTATCAAAATAAAGTAAGAAAGGGACTGAGATGTAACTCAGTGGTAGAGTACTTGTCTAACACGCATTAGGCTCTGGGTTCAGAGATTATGATTATACATATTATACATATACTATGCTATGATTATACATATTATACACATTATGCTATGATTATACATATTATACATATTATGATTATACATTTATATATACATATGTATAATCATTAAGCAAGAATTATTCATAATACCTCAAACAAGAAACAACCCAGATGTCCTTTAACAGGTGACTTATAATTCAACTGTGGTTAAGTCCATTCCAGTAAGAATATGAATGAACTACTGGTATATGTGGCAATTTTCATACAACTCTAGAAATTACACTAAATAAAAAAAAAATACCAAGGACTGGCATACTTCATGATTCCATCTACATAGTATTCTTGAAATGACAAAGTTGTAAGAGTGGAGGGCTTAGTGACTGACGGCTAGGAAGGGGGATCTGAGGGAAAAAGGTGTATTGGGCTCTTAGAGAGCCACACAGGATTCCTGTGGTGCTGGAAATACTCTGTTGTGATGTTGGTGTCTTGATTTTGGTGTTGTGCTGTAAATTTGCAATATGTTACAATGAGGAGAAGTTGGGTAACATGCACAGGGGACCTCTATGTTATTTCTTATAGTTCATGCAAACCTATCAGTATTTCAAAATGAAAAGCTTAAAAAATAAAGAGAAAGGACACCATCTTCTGTTCCTTGTGCAATGAAAGCTAACAAGTTCCTGCTCCAGGAAGGTGTGGAATAATTTGGCTTGGGTTTCAAAACAGTTGCTTTATCTTCCACAAGGGCAATGGTGGGGTAGAAAGTCCAATGGAGAAGTTATAAGAAACAATCAAAAAAGAGGTGAAATTTGCATGGTTCAAGAGTAGTAGCAGATGTGGGTGAACTGTTTAGACTCTAGATCTCCTTCAATACTTGTTACTTATTACTTATTAGTCCTTCAATGATAGGACCGACATCAATGATTAATAGGTTGAATTTGGGATGACAGACACTTGGTGTTTTAGTTCCGAGCTCATGCCCCATTGAGCTTTCATTTGCACTCTGTTGTATGGCTCTCTTTTAAAATGATCTAATGCAAGCCAGGTGTGGAGGTTCATGCTTGTCATCCCAGTTCTTGGGAGGTTGAGACAGGAGGATACTGTGTTTGTGGCCAGCCTCAGCTACTTATCAAGACCTTCTGCAAATTAGTAAGACCCTGTTTCAAAATAAAGAATAAAGGAGGGTTTGGAGGTAGAATGTCCCTGGGTTCAATCCCCAAAGAAAAAAATATATATAATGCACTTTACTTATGCACATTGGACTTAAAATGCACTCTAGAAAATAATTAATCATCCTTTAGGTCCCAGTTGCAGGTCCACTTAGGCATGCATGAAAGTATTTCAACACCTTGGTTCCTAAAGAGAGCATCTTATATTTTGTCTTTGTTCTCATGTGCCAACATTTGACATAGGTCATAGAGTGCTGACTTTTGTGGGAAACAATGATAATATCACTTGATGGTAGTTGGGTCCTTTCTGTGTTTCAAATACTATACTATTTATAGTTCTCATATAATAACTCATAAAAATTTCAAAATATAGGGAATAGCATAAAAATTTCTACTGCTGGAAAATCCAAATAGATAATAGATGTATATTAGATTTGAATCTCCTCTTAATCAGAAAGAATATATGATATAGATAATGTCTGGGATCATTGCCTATGTTGCAGGAAATATGCCAAGTGCTTTCAGTTGATGATGGCTTGGTTCCTGGACAACTTGTGGATACAGAAACTCCATGGATGCTCAAGCCTTTTGTACTAAATAGTACAGTATTTGCATATGACCTATGCTCATCCTCTCATATGCTTTAAATCATCTCTGGATTACTTATTATTTCTAATAATATAAATGCCATATAAAGAGTTTGTATACTGTATTGTTGAGGGAATAAAGACATGAACGAAATAGTCTGTTCATGTTCAGTGCGAACATGATTTGTTTTCCAAATATTTTCAGCCTGAATTCATGCAGAACTCATGAATACAGAGAGCTGAATAGAATGTATATGTATTGTTGCATTTAATGTATGAAAGGGGTACTATTTCGATTTTATACCTGTGTAAACTGAGTCCTAAATAACTCTATTGAGAAGACAGAACTAATAAGTCATAGACTATTTATAAACTTGAGCCTCTGTACTTGGACTCCATCTTATCTCAACCCGCAAGGCTCACCTATCTGCAGCCCAAACTAGTAGGGTAGAGTTGCAGCTCTTAGGTGCATCGTTTGATTTTCCATTTCTGTTGTGTCGTCCATGTTGATGTCCATCTAGAAAAAGTTTTCTTCTAGTCCTTTAATGATTATCTCTTTCTCATAAATGATCAGCATCTTGCCTGATTTCCCCCCCAAAGTCTTTTAACACGAGGGGCTGAGATACAGTCCTTTAAAAATATGTCAAATATATTTTTCTCTTATGTAGATTTCCTGAAAACAATAGTCATCAGTCAATCAAAGAACTCTGCAGAGCGAGACAGCCTGGGGGTCCCCAGACCCCTGGGTTCGAGCCAACACACCTGCAGAGTGCTTCTCTCTCCGCATCTGTACCTCTTTCTGTGACCCTCCAAATCACAGCCACAGCCCATGTGCACGGGGAGGACATTCCTCTCCCCTGCAAGGACTCTGGTCCATCTATACATTCCCCCATAACCATGAAATCCTACAGGGCACTAGTGAGTGCCTTGCAAGGGGGAATATGTCCATGGAAGGATGAGAACTAAATCCTGCTTTCTCCCCCTCCAGTGTGCAGTAATTTCCTCAGCTGGGCTGTCTCTGAACATGAACGACCCTGGAGACAATGACTCTCTTCAATGGCCCTTTAGCATGAGAACAATTCCATCTGGAAACTTTCTGCTCATATCACACCCCATTGTCACATCATCTGGCATAGCCTCTTTCACTTAACCTGACTTCTTCCACAAAGTGACCGTCTTCAAAGAGCCTGTCGCAATGACTTAATCCCGGGACCAGCAGCCCTTATATCATCAAAGCACAGGCAACCGACACCTCACATTTGTTAGTTCTCCCACACGCTAGTCACATACATTTTAAGTAATAAAGGATAAATGCAGTGTGTTTTTGCACTCAGTAACAATAAATATCATGATGAAAATAAAGCATTGGGGTACTATAGACCTGGCTTGCCCACACACAGTAACAGGTGAAAAAGAAAGTTCTAGACAAGAAAAAAAAAATATATATATACATATATATGCATACATACATACATTCATATATATGTAAATCTTTTTGTATATAATAGTCCTATAACCAAATTTTCCTTCGTTCTTTTGCTTAAGACAACAGTACTAGATTATGACACGAAATTATTTATTAAGAAAAGGTAAGTTCATACTTGGAGATGAGAACTAGGTAGATTTCAATCTTAATTTAAAAAATAAGCATATGCAATTTCACACAGAGCCTGTGTGTGAGAGTTTTCTGTACAAACTTTTGATTTCTCTCTATGCATTGGGTAACAATATCAAGTCATTCTCATTTACTGACTATTTTCTTCATTTGGGTTTAAATCATTTTTTTACAACATATAACAGATTATTTCTAGTATGCAACATAGATTATTTGACTACAGTTTCCTTCCCTAGCAAGGATACCTATCATTATTATTATTATTATTATTATTATTATTATTATATGCTAATAATATATCATTATATATTATTATGGTGCTAGGGATGGAACCCAGGGGCTTTTGACCTCCAGGCTACACTCCCAGACCTATTTTATATTTTTATTTGGAAACAGGGTCTCACTAAGTTGATGAGAGCCTCACAAAGCTGCTGAGGCTGGCTTTGAATCTGTGCAATCCTCCTGTCTCAGCCTCCCAAGCGCTGGGATTTCAAGCATAAGCCACCATGCCCAGCTAACACACCTATCATTATTAAAGGCTTCGTGTTAAAGTGAAATAAACCATGATCTCAATATAAAAATTATCCTCTAGGCCTTTTGAGAGAAAGATGATGACTGGAAAAAAGATAGCCTCTTCTACAAATGGTGTTGGCAAAACTGGTTAACCACATGCAGAAAACTGGAAATTAATCCCACTTTCTCACCCTGCACAAGAGTCAATTCAAGATGACTTCCTATACTTGAAACTTTACTTTTTTTCTCTTCCTTTCTCCTTCTGCTCTAGACCACCTCCCTGGTTCCACTGGAGTTTTTTCTCCCTTATCCCAAGTCCCTCTGGTATCCTAATTACTCCCTGGCTTCTACATATACAGGGAAACATATGACCCTTTACTTTCCGTGACTGGCTAATGTCACTGGAAATGTTCTCTAGCTCCAGGTCATCCATTTTCTTACAAATGATATAATTTTGTTCTTCTTTGTTGTTAAGTAGAATTCCATTGCGTGTGTATCTCATAATTTTGTAATTCATTCATCCGCTGATGGATACCTAGGTTGCTTCTATAATTTGGCTATGGTGAATTGTGCTGCTGTAAAAGAAGCTATGCATGTGTTACTATAATGTTTTTATTTCAGTATCTTTGGAAAGATATGCAGGAGTGGTATAGCCAGATTATATGGTGACGTGGAATGATGGTTTCTACACCCTCACCATTGAACATGGGAGTTTTTAAGCCCGCGTGGCTCTACTCTGTGTCATCTTTTCATTGGTTTGTGTCCATTCAATCTTCATCGGAGGCAAAGGCTGCACTCGTATCTACATCCTATTCAAAGAGGAGGGTGGGGGAGTGGGTATCTGCCTATGAAACTGGTCACATTCCTGGAGCTATCGTTTTAGTGGTCAGTGATAAACACTGTTTTAGCTGGTTTCCTGAATAGGAGGTAAAGAATGTTTATTTTTAAGTGGATAAAGACAGTAGCTTTCGACCATAAGAAAACACTTAACAGGACCAACATTTAACAGTTATATTAAAAAAAAAAACTAGAGCTACTTGGTGAAAAATATTGATGATAACATATCACATAATATGCATCATCTTTAAATGCTCCTTGATATTTTTCTGGGCTTTAAAGTAGTTGAGTTTTCTTAGAGAATATCTGCAAAGGTTAAAGGCTCTCTTAGGAAAAATACTTAAAGATGGTAGATTGTGAGCCGGGTGTGGTGGCGCATGCCTGTAATCCCAGCATTCTGGAGGCAGAGACCAGAGGATTGTGGTTCTTGGACAGTCTCAGCTACTTACTGAGGCCCCTTGCAACTCAGAGAGACCCTGTTTCATAAATAAAGAATAAAAAATTAGGGCTGGGGGTGTCACTCAGAGGTAGAATGCCCCTGGATTCCATCCCCAATATTACAAAACACACACACAAAAGATGTAGATTGTGTTTTTTTTTTTTTAACTCTTTAAGGGGGAAAAAAAGCACACAATGTATATTGAAGATGGCTAAAGCTGGTACCTACACCTGTCATCACTGACTTCAACAAATATATTTTTAAATGTGATCTGGCCAGACATGGTGGCACATACTTGTAATCCCGGTATTTGGGGGGCTGAGACATGAGGATCTGGGTTCACAGCCAGCCTCAGCTACTTAGTAATGCCCTCCAGAACTAAGTGAAATCCTGTTTCAAAATAAAGAACAAAAAAATTGGGCTGGGAGTGTAGCTTGGAAGTATGTCCCTAGGTTCAATCCCCATTACTGAAAAAAAAAAAAAGAAAAAGAAAAGAAAGAAAAGAAAAAGGAAAGAAAAAAGGACCCCCCCCCCCAAATTGTGATCTAAATGCTTAGTTTTAAACAAGCTTATTTGAAAATAGAATTTCAGATGAAGAATCATGCATAAAATCTGAATGCACCACCCCCAAGATTAGTGAAACTGATGTTATAGGGAGAATAGAATGGCCCCTTGAAGAGCTCATAAATTGGAGCTAAATTGGGTCTTGAGGGTTGTGATCTCAGTGGTAGGATTGCAGTGGATTTGCCTGGGTGGTACCCAGTGGGCTGGTAGAGTGTGTTTGGAGAAGGTGGTCCCTGCAGGCACCGCTTTGGAGATTATATATGGCTCCTACTCCCCCAGCTCCCTCCATTCTTTCTGGCTCCCATGATGTGAGGGCTACAGCACATATGCTCTCCTTCTCCCTCCCACAGCCCGCCACAAAAAAATAAATCTTTCTTCTAAGTTACCTGGTCAGGTCTTTAATTATGGCTGTGCGAAGGCTGGCCAGAATTGACAAGGGAAAGAAAAGAAATGGTTTTGTTTCTAGTAATTTTAGAATGAGCAAAGAGTTTTCAAGTATAAGATTACAGGGGCCACAGAATGACTGCTCTATTTGATTAAAAAATGAAGCATTTCTTTATGTCAAAACATTTCATTTGTAAATGTGGGTGGTAATCTAAATAGTGGATCCTACCCATGGCAAATATAAAGCAAGGTTAACATTTTGCATAATTGCATAGACACTCAGACCTTCAGAGGAAAAACTACAGATCACTAATTCTGTTCACTCTTTCCTTGGTCTCAATGCTGTCATTTCATCGGTCACATGCTTGTTTCTTACTGGCTTCATCGGCCCTTTCCTCCACAGTTTGAGAGGCAGCCCCTATCACTCCTTCTTTCTCACTCCTAACCATCAGGGGATCCAGGTGCTCGTGCTGAGTTGTCCTTACACAGACAACGAAACAAAACAAGGCAAGCAATCAAAATCCCAGAAAGATGATGCAGGAAACTGCACAAGCATTTTTTATCTGCTTTGATTCATATTTTCAGAGTGTTTTTCACTATATATATATTTTTTTCTCTCACTATATATATATTTAAAGAGTTATGCACATATTTTAAAGCATAAGTATACTTTAAAAAGAGTTATGCATATTGACTAATGAAAATTCATCATTTCTTTTGTAAACCCCCACACCCAGGAAATGGTCTGTCTTTGTCCAATGAGCCCACATCCTAACCTCTGGAATAATGTGATTTCTCCTTCCTGGTTCTGTTTAGCTTCCATGTCAGTAATTTTCCTATGATTCCAGATCCTTAGATCCTAAGTAATTCAGCAGGCACTGATGAATGGGGACAAATATATGAGATAACGTGGCATGCCATTCTCCACGAGGAGCTAGCCTTGACCCATCTTAAGACTGTGTGGCCTTGATTTTCTGTTAGCTTCCTCTGAATAGGACCGTTGTTAAATATGCCATTTTTAGCATTATTTTCCTTCTTTTGTTGGCCAAGGGTCTGTTCCTGGCCTTTTCCCTCTCTACTTCCATGAAGCTGACCTGCTTGCAATTCTCTCCATAAAGTCAATGGGAATTGCATGCTTGTAACAGCCGTGGGAGAGAGAGAGAGAGTGACAAAGAAATCAGCCAAGAATCTATGAGCAGGCTATCAGTATCAGTGTGCTAGCATTTTCCTTCTGCTAAGTGGTTTGCAAGAGCCTACTTCAAGTGATTACTTAAAAAAATAAGCTATAGATATAGCTTCTGCACACTCAGCTCTCTAAAATGATTTTTTTTAAATTTTTTATAAACAAAGGAATTAGCAAGACTATTCTTTTGTAGGGAACAACAGTATTAGAATGAAATTTTCTTAAGGTTCAAGCCTAAACTGCTATAAAACTTTTGTTTGCTTGTACAAAGAGGCTGAATACAGAAAACTTAAAAAGAGAGCTTACTTAAACATATTTTAAGTTCAATCTAGTCAATTTCTACTGTGAATCCAGGTATAACTGTTCTTTCTTAGCAATACCTCTGGCAGATAGATAATGTTAAGTTCTGTCACAGAATTTGTGACTATAGCCTCTGCTCATAGTTCTTGCATTTGGGGTCGATAGGTTGAAGGTTAAGAGTGCAAGAGCTCTTGCACCTGGAGCCAGTCCATCCAAGCCTATAAGCTGGTTCTACCAGTTACTGTCATAATGAACACGTTATTTTTATTCTCTTTTTCCCCCATCTGTAAAATGAAGATGATATTAATGTATATTTCATTTGATTGTTGAGATAATTAAGTGATGAAACATATATATAAAAAAACTAAATATATATAAATGAGGGTAAATAGATTTAGATATGGATATATAAATATGTATAGTCAAGCACTGCAAACAGAGCCTGGCACATAGAGAAGCCCATTACTCTTAGTTATTATTATTACTAGATAGTATTTCCTCCCTTTCCTATTGGCTGGTGCTATGGATCTTGAATGTTGCCCAAAGGTACATGGATTGAAGGCTTGACCCTCAGTCAGTGTTGCGATTGGGAGGTGGTGGAACCTTCAGGAGGTGGGGAGTGCTTGGAAGAAGTTAGACGATTAAGGCCATGGGCAAGATATTTATTTTATTTTTTATTTTTTAATTTTTATTTTTTGGTGGTACTGGGGTTCCTGGAAGCCCTTCTACCTCTGCGCTACACTCCCAGACCTATTTTTACATTTTTATTTGGAAACAGGGTCTCCTAAGCCAGCACGCGCGGCTGGCTTCGACCCTGCGCAATCCTCCTGTCTCTGCCTCCCAAGCTCGGGGATTACAAGCGTGCGCCACCACGCCCGGCCATGGGCAAGATATTTAGACTGCAGCCTCTTCCACCCGTCCTTTCCCTCCCCACTCCACTTCCATGGTGTACTGTCCTGCCAAGACCCAGAGCCACAGGACCAAGTGACCTTGGACTGAAAACTCTAAAACTGTGAGCCAAAATAAATCAATCTTCCCTCCTCATGTATCCGTTTTCTTGGGTATTTTATGAAAAGGATGACAAGCCCGCTAACCCAGGTGCCTTGGGCTCCTTCTTTAAGGAGCTGTATACAATGATGCAGAGTCTTCCCATCACCCTTTCTCTTCTCTGTGGGGATGTAGTGGGTTAGAGTTCAAGTACATCAGCAATTTTCAGCCTTATGGGCATGGTGGAAATCTTCCAGTCTTTGAATAAGACTACTGTCTCTCTTCATGGTTGGGTATGATGTCTTCTGACAAACTTCTTTCTTGGACAACCCATGCACTGCTCCTGTGGGCAGTCCAAATGCTAAGGAATGGTTTTACCCTGATGAGCAATAGTCAGTGCTCCTGAAAATTAATGATTAAGACAAGAACTCAAGTAGCTTGTCTGAGGAAGCTTATAGCATCAGAATTATAATGGTTATAACTATGTAATTTTAATTACTGAGTAATTGCTCTATTCTATTACTTTGGTATTTGATTTACATAAATTTCCTTAAATAATCATCTTCGCAAATAATCATTTATATGTCTCTGAAGCTGATACTACTACGATTGGCATTTTATAGATGAGGAAACTAAAACAGAAAAATCAGGTAAGTCACCAGAGGAAAAACAGTTACTAAAATAAATGGCAGGGCCAGAAAGAGGATTTAGATCTTATTTTAAGAATAGAGTCTGTAGACGCCGGGTGTGGTGGCGCAGGCTTGTAATCCCCGCGCTTGGGAGGCGGAGACAGGAGGATCACGCAGGTTTGAAGCCAGCCTCGCTGGCTTAAGATAACCTGTTTCCAAATAAAAATATAAAAATAGGTCTGGGAATGTAGCCCGTAGGTAGAAGGGCTTCCAGGAACCCCAGTACCACCAAAAAAAAAAAAAAAAAAAAAAAATAGAGACTGTAACTATAAGGTCACTGGGGTTCCTGGAAACCCTTCTACCTCTGAGCTATACTCCCAGACCTATTTTTTAATATATATTTTTATTTGGAAACAGGGTCTCTTAAGCCAGCAAGGCTGGCTTCGAACCAGCGCGATCCTCCTGTCTCTGCCTCCCAAGCATGGGGATTACAAGCGTGAGCTACCATGCCCGGCTAAAATAAGCATTTTTGAAAGGGTGCTGGTTATGAACATTGTTTCTATTTACTAAAGGGTGTCCCTTCTTGGAAACGTCAAGTTTATGGATATGCACCTTTTCAGGTACACTCAATTCTGCCCAAATTCCCTCCAAAGTGGTTATGTTAAATTATACTTCTGCCCGGGATGGCGGCGCACACTTGTAATTCCAGTAATTCGGAGGCTGAGACAGGAGGATCCGGGTTTGCGGCCAGCCTCAGCTACTTAAATGAGGCCCTTTGCAACTCAGTGAGACCCTGTTTTAAAATAAAGGATAAAAAAAATAAATTATAAATTAAGAGACTTAGGCCTCAAAAACTTCACCAACACTTTACGTTGTCGGATTTTCCTGGTTTCCCTCCCTTAATGCCTTAGTATTTCTTTCTTTTGCGTCAACTCTATTCTTTTTAATGTAACCTGTGTGAGATTTTTCATACATGATTGGTGCACTGTAATTGTACAACATACTGAGTTTCAACGCATTCATCCGTGCACACACATCTTGGTGTGATTCCCTTGGGCCCTTCCCCTACTGCCCCCACCCAACACCTGCTCCTGAGATTGGTAGCCTCATCTTCACGTATGGAAATGGCATTGTTTGACGTGTTTTCTTTCTCCAGCCTCTTTTGTCTCTCTCCTTCCTCCTATTCACCTCTTTCACTATGCTGGTATCTCTACTGTTTTATCTGAGGTCCCTTTTTCTTATATTCTCTCTAGCTTCCACAGATGAGAGAAAACATATGACCCTTGACTTTTTGAGATGGGCTAATCCCAGCATAATATTCTCAAGTGCCATTCATTTTCCTACAAATGCCATGATTGCGTACTTCTTCATGGCTGAGCAAAACTCCTTCGTGTGTATTTACAACATTTTGTTTTTATCCATCGCTCTGTTGACTGATATCTAGGGTTGGTTCCATAACTTGGCTCTTGTGAATTATACCGCTATAAACATGGATAGGAAAGTATTACTCCAGCACCTTAATTCTTTGGGAAAAATATTGAGGAAGGGCATAGTTGGGTCATAAGGTGATTCCATTTCTAGTCTTTTGAGAAACCTCCATACTGTTCTCCAAAGTGATCAGTAGTACTAATTCATAATCCAACCGATATTGTATACAAGTTTTTATTTCCCCATATCCTTGCCAGAATTTATTATTTTTTGTATTTTGGATGATTGCCATTCTAACTGGAGTTAGTTAGATGGAATCTCAGTGTAGTCTTGATTTTCATTTCCCTGATTGTGAATGATGTTGAACATTTTGTCATGTATTTGTTGGCCATTTCTACTTCTTCTCATAAAAAGTTCCTATTCAGCTCAGTCGTCCATTTTTTATTGGGTTACATCACTTCTTTTGCTACATGGTTGCTGCCTTTATGGTCAAATCTTCTCCAACTCTTTTTCCTATGCAGAATTTATAATAATACACATATATAGAACTAGTATTTCTTTTTTTGCTGTTGTTTTGTTGGTACTGGGGTTCCTGGAAGCTCTTCCACCTCTGGCCTACACTCCCAGACCTATTTTATATTTTTATTTGGAAACAGGGTCTCTTAAACCAGCAAGGCTGACTTCAAACCTGCGCGATCCTCCTGTCTCCGCCTCCCAAGCGCGGGGATTACAAGCGTGCGCCACCCGGTAGAACTAGTATTTCTTAAAAAATAAAAAATAGACTAAGTTCCAAATTTATTTTCTTTCCCACAGGAATAATTGGGGTTTATGAAGAACGTCCACATTATTTATTAGATGATATTCATTTAACTCTTACTACTTTGAATTTTCCAATTTCCCAACTTCAGAGTTGGATTTGAGATGACTCTTGCTAAATCATAGAGTTTAAAACTCGTTACTATTCTCCTTCAGATAGAACATAACAAGAAAATGGTAGTTCAGAAATTACACTCAGGCTGATTAAATATAGCTGATTCTCTGCCTGGAGTGCATCCTTGGAGAGACTGGGAGGGATTCCAGGAGGAGATATTTATGCTGGTGACTGAAAAAGACCCCTTCAACTCTGGGGACTTATAGAAATGAGACAGCCTAAAAGGAAAGTTAGGATAACTAAGGTCCAGATACTCAGTGGATGGTTCTCTTGTGGGCTGTTCTTCTTTCTGCTCTGGAGCTGAGGTCATCTACTGTCAGCCAAGCTCAACACCTCACATGTTCTCCATGTCTTCTCCCTTCTTTTTCTACTTGCAATCCTTTTTCTCTTGATGTAGTAAGTGAAAATCATTTGAGGAAGAAAACCTAACAATGGGTTACTCCTATTTTGCAATCCAATAAACAAAATCATGCCTAGAGTCTGCAAATAAAAATACTAGAACCAGATGTTGATTTTATTTATTTATTTATTTATTTATTTATTTATTTATTTATTTATTTATTTGTTTTTGCACTGGGGACTGAAGCCAGAGGCATTCTGTCTCCAAACTACACCCCTAACTCTTTTTATTTTGAAACATGGTCTCACTAAATTGCTGAGGGTCATGCTAAGTTGCTGAGGAAATGTGAAATGTGTTATATTTCCCCACATAGTTTACTTTGGAAGATCAGAGGTTCTTTAAAAATTTGATGCCAGATACTGTCTGTTAGAAACTAAAGGGCATTCCTTTGTGCTTTGTTCATTCTCCTACAGGACATTGTGCATGCTTTGCAGGCAGAAACAGTTGGTTTTTTTTTTTTTTTTGAAAAAATTTACTTAAAGTCATGCATTCTGATTTTGGTGAATGATTCTGTGAGAAGTCAAAAATCAAGAAATTAATTCTAAGAAGGGAGACTGTTTTTAAACTAAAGGATATAACATTGAACAAGAAAAACATAGTTATTTTCTTCTTTCAAGGATAGAAAACATTTGCTGTTTGGATTGTAGTGTGTGTGTGTGTGTGTGTGTGTGTGTGTGTGTGTGTGTGTGAAGTGAATTGTTGGAAATATGCAAATAGATTACTGTGTGTCATGACATATAACTATTAAAACAATCTTATTTAGTAGATATTACTACCTCCACTCTGCAGATAAAAAGTCTGAAATAAAGTGATATGTTCAGCTGCATTTAGTTTGTTGTTAGGATGTGAATACGGAGACTGCTGCAAGTGTCTGATGCTGAAACTTGTGGCATTAACCATAATCCTGTTTTGACGTTGACGCTTGCCCCTGAGCATATTGGCAGTCCCAGGTATTATTTCACACTTGTCTTGCTTTACATCCTTATTTTGCAAGCAGTGTGTCTGTAAATGCCATGATTTCTCCTTCTGAGTCTAACACCCATGTGTTAAATAAGAACTTACCGGTTCATTTGTTCTAGAGCAAGACTATCTTCCACCACCATTTACACCCACCCCAGTGTGAGTGGTACATGGCTCAGTATTACAGGAACACTTGTATTCATTGGCTTTTGGCAATACCTCTAAATCACTCCCTTTCTCCTGCATTCTGTTCAGCTTGTAGATAATGCTTTTTTGGCTGAATCAACATGTGAACCTCATTTTGCAGGATTTGTTAAAAAAATATAATTAAAATGTCGTATAAAGGTTTAGGCCAAATTGGCCTGCATCCTAGAACCCACTCTAAGCAAAACCTCAAGGAATATATGTTCATAGAAAAGGTTTGCTCTCTGGGACTCCCTCCCACTTGCTTTAACCTGATATTTTGCTTATTCTGCTATGAAATTCCTCAGAGGAGGGGAAACAGTAGCTAGCCTCATTAAGACTCATCATTTACAAGATGTTGACAAATGTTGGCATTTATCCTGTTAACATAATAAATGTGAGAAAAATGACCATTTGGCATAGATACTTCCATGCGAAATGCAAGCGTGGCTAAGAACGAGGATGATTTGTTATATCTAAGCAGCGTCAGTCAGCACTACATATTGGAATAAATATGTTTGGGAAATAATAATTATTTCTTCTTTGCCCCACAAGTATAATTTTTCTTTTTTTGGCAGTGGGCAGGCAGGGTAGTTCAAGACATAATCAACACTAAAACTCAGAACAACATCTATATAAATCATGTTCATTTTTTCCCTTTAAGTAAGTTTTCAAATTTTTCTTCCCTTTTGGAATAAAGCTATTAATTTTACTTAATACTTTTTAACACTTTGTTATTTTTTCATATCATATGGGTTATCTGATAATTATCCAGATTTTGTGCTAAATATTATAGACCTTTAATTCATTATTAATTTTGAGGGTACTAGGAATAAAACCCAGAGGCTTTCTCACACTGAGATATATCCCTAACCCCTTCTGTTTTTTTTATTTTGATGCAAAGTCTTGCTACATTACTGCATGCCAGTCTAAAATCCGTGATCTCCTTATCTCAGCCTCTGGAGAACTGGGACTATAGGTATGCACCACTGCGCTGGGCTTAGACTTTTAATTTTAAGCAAAACAAATGAAGTAAAAAATAAGTATATTAAGTACGAAATACAGGGAGCTGTTTTAATCAGGTTCAACCTTTATTAACAATATACGATGAGAATTCACTTTAAGTTTAAAGAATTCAAGTTTGACACCAAGCTTCTAGAAATGTGTATGCAACTACCCCTACATATACTTGATTTAGAAAACCAATATGTAGTCCCTCATGTCTGGCATCTGGCTTGGTATTCACAGCTGGGCCTTGATTTTCTGTTGAGCATAAACACTTTCAGAGAATATCAGCATCAGAGAAGACCATACTGTGATGGATGGCTACAGCAGCAAGAAAAGTTTATAATCACACCTGAGTACTGAAAATATCATGAACATTGTCAAAAATGACAAAAAATATAAATCCATGCCTCCCCATAATCCTGGCTCCTCTGAGTGACTATGGCTTTCTGAACAGTTAATTGCATCTTTGATACACTTTTCAGCATATGCTTTTATTGGTGCATTGCAACTGTCCATCATAGTGAGGTGATACAGTGATGGGAACATACATGCATATGCACTTGTGTGAGTTTCCGGTTGGATCCCAGCTCACTCCCTCCTCTTCTCTGTGCACGCTATTGAGATTGGCACTGGTGATTCTGTATATGTACACAGCATTATTTGAAGGGTTTCCTTTATCAAGTCTCCTCCCAGCTCCCTCTCCTAGACTCCCTCCATTACTCCAGTGGGATTTCTTCCCTTATATCCCTTTTGGTTGCCAATTTCTCTCTAGTTTCCACATATGACAGAAAACATATGACCCTTCGCTTTTTGTGGCTAGCTAATCTCACTTAGCATAATCACTAGTTCTTTCCAATTTCCTGCAAATACAATAATTTTACCCTTCTTTATGAGTATGTAAAATTCCAGCGTGTGTATATACTACAGTTTTGTAATCCATTCCTCTGTTGACAAACATGTAGGCTAGGTCCGTCAATTTGACTATTGTGAAATATACTGCTATAAACATCTTTGGCTTCATTTTAAGCTTCCTCCTTTTAGGTAAGATTTACTAAGATACTCAGCCTCAGAATTATCTGTACCTCCTGACAATACCCAATATAGAGGAGAACCCCACTTTTCAGAACTCTTCCCAATAGCACCTAATGCAAAATCGAAAGCATTTTCTAACACTCTTACTGAGACATCTCTACTTCTCTGGTATATGCATTCTCCTCCGCATGGAGAAATCTATCCAATATTTCAAATGCACATGATCTGGTGATCTTGGGCTACAGAGAATTGACAATATAGGAAAAGTAATACGATCATATTACTTAGTTGCCATCTGAATTCAGATAGTTCTGATGCCTTCCTTTATGTTTTATATTAGGGACACGTGGGATTCCTTGATCAGAATGTTAAAGACAGTGATATCACCAAGGTAATGTATCAACTTACTAGTGTTTAAAATAGATATAAAGGTATTTATACTATGATTACAAGTATTTAAAAATATGCACAGATTAAAAACAAAGCAAACAACAGACATAATAATAATGGCTAGGTTTGGCTGATGGCAGTATAGAAAATATGCAATAAGTATTATATGAATGGAAACGATCCCAATATGTCTATGAACAATTGCAGTCGAAGCATTATTGTCTTGTCGTTTCATAGTGGACTTAACTAATGCTCCAAACCCTGCCTCTCTGAAGATTTTGAGATCTGGCAGTGAAACAGCAGCTGCCCTGTGGTTGACTGGGTTTCCTGGCAAAACTCTACTGCTCACCTCTTCATTTAGTTTGGGATTTTACAGGCACAGACACAACCAGCATCTTTTCTCCTTGCCCACCTTTATCTTTCTGCTCATGGCAAGTCTCCTCTTTGGAGCTGAAGTAGAATCCTCTCTTGACCTTGGAAACTGACTGGGGAAGGACTCTGCTAGCCACCTAAAAACAGCTTCTTCCTTTTCAGCCCGCTCTGGCGGGTTGGACAATACACAGGTGGTAAAAGAGTAAAGCTCACTGTGCTTTAGGAAAGGACTGCGATCATTGGAACCACTCAGATATCAAGCAATTACATCACATTTTGGGAAAAAAGTGTGCAAATCTCACTGAGATGGCAGTACCACTGCAGGGTGGACACAGCCACTTCATGGTATGGTTTAACAGGTCCTTAAGTTTATGACATTTTCAATAAAGAGATAATCTCATGGTATCTGAAGTATTATTATCATTATTCAATTTTTTAAAATGTGGTTACATACTTCTGGGTGATAAAGAATGCCCAAGGAAGTCACTAACAAGGAGATATATAAAGGGTTTTATAACTATTAATTTCATTTGAAATAAAATATGTGAGCATATTAACACAAAATAGATACATGTAAATTTGTGATTTTTTTTGGTGGTGCTCGGGTTCCTGGAAACCCTTCAACTCAGGGCTACACCCCCAGACATATATATATATATATATATATATATATATATATATATATATACATTTTTTTTTGAACAGGGTCTCTTAAGCCAGTGAGGCTGGCTTTGAACCTGCATGATCCTCCTGTCTCCGCCCCCCAAGCACAGGGATTACAAGCGTGCGCCACCATGCCCAGCTAAATTTGTGATTTTTAATTTAATTATTCTAAAAATTTGAAATGGTAGAAACAGAGCCATTCAATGTTTATCTTACTATATTTTATTTATTTATTTATTTTTTTTCAGGTCTGGGGATGGAACCCAGGAGCATTTGACCTCCGAGCTACACCCCCTGCCCTATTTTTTATTCTTCATTTCAAAACAGGGTCTCACTAAGTTGCAGAGGGCCTAAGTAGCTGAGGCTGGCCACAAACCGTAGTCCTCTTGTCTCAGCCTTCCAAATGCTGGGATTACAAGCATGCGCCACTACACCCGGCATCTTATTATGTTTTAATATACTTTTATTGGTATTTACTGTATTTTAACATCCAGTATTTTTAAAGTATTCCAATACCATTACCATTTAAATTGGTATTATTGTTCATAATATATACACATTTTGTTAATGATTCTTTTATTTGGCATCCGTACTTGGTAAATTATTCTGAAATATAATTGATGATGAAATAAATTAGAAGCAATTAAATAATGCTTACCGGTAGAATCAGACTGTACACGGCAGGGATTTGGAATAAATAGGGGGGTTACTTGGATCTTAGCTTTTTGTAATGTCCAAATGTGCTATTTTGATGGTGTTTTCAGCCACTCCAGAGACTTGATACAAAGAGCAAACATGATGAGTACTAAACTCATTTATCTGTTCACTGTTAAATTTACTTGGCAAATATTTAGGAAACACTTGCAAGGTACTTTGTTAAGAGTTGTTAGCAGACCAGAGGAATATTTAGGTCCTGCCCTCAAAGGCTAATAATAGAATTTTTAAAAAGTAAACCATTGGTATGCGTCTGCTGGGGGTTCATGCACTAATCCTGGAAGGTCCCTGGCATGTAGACATACGTTGGGGGTTCATGCACTAATCCTGGAAGGTCCCTGGCATGTAGACATACGTTGAGGATAAATTAAAATTTCCTGATAGTAGAGTAAAGAACTAAAAGGGGGTATTTGGCAAAGGCCTGAGTCCTGTAGCCCATTCTTTGATACTATTCTCATCAGATCACATTAACTCTCAATAAACTCACTCAGTGTCGCTATTAAATGTAATTTGTAAGACATGACAAAATGTAGTATTCTCAACATCTGGTAGATGGGAGTTAAGAGGGCTCGTTTCCTATGAAGGCCAGAGGACTTGCAAATGTTCCAAGGGGAATCTTCAAGGCTCAGATGTCTTAGGACATGGGGTCTCCCTATAGATACTTCTGCAGGTAGACCAGTTCCAAAAAATGTCTAGTGCACCTGGAATCATTGTCTGGTAAATGTTCTCGAAGGTTAGTAGGTTTTGAAGCTAATCTAAAGAGATTTTTAGGGTTCAGGATGTACACGGAAAACTACAGAGATTACCAAAACCAAAATCCTCATGGTATTCAATCCAGCCTCCCTAGTACCACATTCTGGAACAGGCATGTTTAATGTGTCCTTAGGTGTATCTGATGGTATTGATGCTCTGGGTGTTTGGTTCTGGATTTTTCTGAGATATACAGCTATCCGTGGAAGTGTCATTTGAGTTAAGGTAGCTTATAATAAGTCTAACAGTCCACAGACTTTGTGGAAGATCTAGACTGGATTTCTCTTCTTTCTAGAAAGTGCTCTTTTCAAGAGAAAATGAAAGTTTGAGATAGTTCTCACCTCAGTAAATATTGTTAGCCACATCTCTAGAGAGGGAATCTGAAAAACAAAAACACCTTGGGTATTACTTTGAACACATAGAATGCAGTTTCATTGAGAACTACCATTTTTGGAAAGCTGGCTTTGAATACTGTCATCCAAGATTAACCCAAAGGATTTCAGAGAGCTGTTAACTGGAATAATCCATTCATATCAGTGAGAATAACCCCCTAAATGTGATTTAGCTCCTGATTGAATCTAACATGAGTTTATTTCGGGTTGCATTTGGGTTTCATTTTGGAAGTCAATCTTTAAATAAATCTCAGCCAGTAATGTCAAGTGATGTAAAGTCCATTTCCGATGCACTGAGGAACTCAAGAGATTCTCATCCTGAAGAAATAGAGGCCTTAGGTTTGCGTGGGAGAAATGATCTCATCTCAGAAGGAAGGTGTTTATGGAAATTGATATGTGAATATTTGCAAATTTGAGGCTTTGCAGGATAAGGTCACTTTATTTGTATACTCTTGATATAAATCTCCTATTTTCTTTCATGCTTTTGTTTGCTTTTGGGAGATTGCCAACTTCAAATAAAAGACTAGCTGCAGCATTAGATCAGACAACTCCAACCTAGGAAAAATCGACAACCATGGCTTCAGAAAGTCCGTTTTCTGCCGTTAGCCATAGAGAACAAGGCACCCTCCTGTAATCAAATATGTACAAACATTTAGCGTTGGGTCTTCGTGCTATTTCCAGAACTTGTAATATCGTGGATGTTCAGGTGAAGTTCGCTTCACATGTAAGATGAAGGGTCTGTTGGTAATGAGGACTTTTATGCTGAGAACAATAATATTATCATTCTGGGCACATTCATTCCTGTGCTTTTTAACATATTTTTTTGAAAATTTGATTACCAACAAAATAAAATCTAAACAAAAGAGTGATAGATTTTTTTCTGACGGCTAGTGTATTTGTAGACTTAGTGACCTAAATTTGAACAAGCCTAGATTCTAGTGGCTCAGACTATCCTCCATTAAATTTAAAAAAATCCAGTTAATTAAATAGCTCTGGGTGTTAAATGAGCTCTTTCAGCCTGACAGATGAGGGGAGTGGAGGATTTGTGGTGTCTTGACAGTGAATGCTGATAATAGTGGACCCAGAGCTGCGGTTACTTGCAGCTGGGAATCCAGAGGCAGGATAGACAGGTGTTCTAGCAAGACCGCAGGGAGGGAGAGAAGGTTTATATCCAGATGCCTACACAAGCCTGTTCTCTTTCTCTCATCACCAGCAACATTATTATTCTATTGCATTGTTTCTCAAGATATATTTTGAAAGCTGCCTGATAATAATTTAGCTCTAGCAGAAACGCATTCCACCTTTATGTCAGCTTTATTCTAATCAAATATAAGCCAGTAGAGTTCACCACAGAAATTGGAAGTCTGTGCCTTGTTTCAATAGGGCCCTCAGTCCCAGCCAAGGCTAATATTTTAGTAAATTCACTCTAAGTTTATCAACTCTTTAGTGAAACTATAGGATCTTAAGAGAATGGACCTGGAACATCACTTATGTAAATTTCCTTTCAGTTATCCCAGAGGAGACAAATTTCACAACTGTGGAATACTTGTTTTACATCATGACCATTATGATCATCATCATTAATTTTTTTTTGTGTGTGTATGGTACTGGGAATTGAAACCAGGAATATTCTATCTCTGAGCTACATCTCCAGTCCCCTTTTTTAAAATTCTGAACCAAGATCTTGCCAGATTGCTCAGCCTGATCTCTCGAACCTGTGATCTTCTTGTCTAAGCCTCCCAAATACTGAGATTATGGGCATGTGCCACCATGCTTGGCTGCTTCTGAATTATTGTTAATTTGCAAGGATGTTTTTACCATTCTAACTTTTTCCTTATTGAAATAGTATGACTATTATTTTTTGTAGTGTCAGGTGCACAGTTAAAAGTCATTCATTTGGGAAGCATATTAGATGCAGATTCACCTTTTTTCACACATCAGTGTACGTTATTTTTAAAAGTACAGAATATTGAGCAAAATGTTTCAGTAGAGCTGTTCTGTCTGTAAAGATGCTTAGAGTTAGGTCAGCCTCAGTTTACCAAACACAATATCTGCTTTACAAAGCAGCAGTATAACTGGGGGTGGTGGTGCATGCTTGTAATCCCAGTACTTGGGAAGCTGAGACAGGAGGATCACAGGTTTGAGGATAGCCTCAGCAAATAGTGAGACTCTCATCAACCTAGTAAGACCCTGATTTCTAATAGAAATAAAATAGTGCTGGGGTTGTGGCTTGGAAGTAGAATACTCCTGGATTCCATCCCAAGGACCAAAAAAAATAAAAATAAAATAAAACAGCTGCATGTATCCATTCTATTTTGCCCTCTGCTCTTTTCCCAATTTCACTATCAGTAGTGCCTACCTCACAGGAGAACACTGGTCATTTTCTTTTTCCACATAGAATCAACTTGAATCTCTCAGTTTCCCACAACTCTGAACCTAATAGGGTTATCTTTTTCTGCAAATAATTAGCAAAGCAGCCTCAGTCAATGATAGCACTTGAAAGGAGTTGGAAAAGGCAGTTCTTCCTTTTCCACCCCTTCTTCAAAACACTAAACAGTTCCATTCATACAAGGGTCAATTAAGGATATTTAGTATATTCTGATCTGCAAATGAATTGTCTGGAACTCAACAGCCTATTAGTGAAGATTGAACAAAGTCAACCTCCAGTGTCTTTTTGAAGTAGGCACAAGTAATGTGTATTACAAAGGAGTGAGTTGTTAAGTCATGGGAAATGAAGTTAACAAGGTATTTTTAAAAGCCTAGCTATTGCAAAGAGCTCTTAAGCTAATTATGCTCAGAAAAAAATAGCTGATACTTGTTTCCTAAGAGATCGCACCTCCTTCAAACAGGTATAGGAAATTCTACATAGCACGACCCTCTTAGCTCTCCACGTGGCTGCTTAGAAGCAATCCCCTTAGATGTCTCCAAAATGTTAACCACATTTCTCAGAGACTGTCTCAGACACCATGGATGACACTTCAACTTCAGGACTAATCCCTTGTTAAAATACAGATATCTCTGAGAAGATGGCATTTTAAGCTATTATCTCTCATATTTCCTGGATTGAAGGAAATGGCTAAAGTCGAGTCCAAAGGGAAGAGATGAAAGTGGGCACAACAAACAACTTAGACACCCCAGGGAGACAAGGGTCATGTTTCTAAGGACCCGATTCTTCTCATACCAAGCCTGCAGCCAGATTACTGTACAATCCCGCCTGCAGCTGCATTCTACACTGTATCATCTAGATTTCTTTTGTTCTCATCTCTTGGCATGACTACCTGATTAGACAGAGCTGAAAGCCTTTGCAAAATAATTTGCTTCTCAAGCCTCCTCATTAAAAAAAATGCTGTTCAGAAATCCTGCCATTTGTGACAATGAGCGTGACCCTGGAGGACATTATGCTAAGTGAAATAGACCAGACACAGGGGAAAAAATACTATATGATCTCACTTCTATGTGGAATCTTAGCAAAGTTGAATATATTAAAAACAGAAAATAGAAAGTTTGTTCCCCGCTGGGTGTAGCATCACATGCCTACATTCTAAGTACTTGGAAGGCTGAGCCAGAAATATTTCAGGTTCAAGATCAGCCTCAGCAACTTAGTGAGACTCTGTCTGTCTTAAGACAAAAGTAAATTAATAAGAAAAAATTAAATTCCCAGTACCAAAAATGAATGAATGAGTGAATGAGTGAATGCACAGAGTACCTGGAGTGGAAAGATGGAGAATATGAGAAGAAAGTAGTGACAAATGGTACAAACTTGCAGTTGTTAGTACACATATGTCCAGGGATCTCAGGTACAGTAGAAGGACTAATAGTTAAAAACATTGTATTTAGAAATTTTACTAAAATGATAGATTTTAGGTGCTCTTCACATACAGGAGCATACACACAGAGGGGTAACTGTGAAAGACATGTATGTTGAATTGTTTACCTGTAGCTAGTCTTTGATTACAGATGTGTTTGTAAAAAAAAGTCTGTGGTACACCTTAAATTTTTGTCATCAATTCTGCTGTTGATGGACACGCAGCCTGATTCCATAATTTGGCTATTGTTAATGGAGCTGCTCTAAGTGGAGTTCTATTTCTAGTTACAGGCAGTCATTTAGGGGAAGGCAAGTTATATCCATGGACAAAAATCTGATTCTCTGGTCATTGCATGAGTTGATCTCTTCAACAAAGAGGACACAATGGTTTGGTATATACTGAAATGGTCAGACATGGATTGATTATACTTTTGATCTAAGATTGTTAAAAACCCTACTGACTTTCATCATAGTGAATACCTATTATTTTTTAGACCACGTTTTTTCCTCCCCAAATATAACAAACCCAATCTATCTACTTACAGACATCTCAACAAGCCTTCATGGCTTCTTATTTTGAACACATTTTTTTTATCCTCTCCAGAGTTGAATAAAAGATTAGAAATAAGTATGTGTTTTTGGAAAACTGTTCGTTTGGGTAATGATGCCACTTATGATTGGAAACAGGACAAAGCTGGAGTCACAAATGAGCCCCAGGCCAATAAAAGGGAGAACAGAGTGTGAATGGTCCAAGATAGAACCTTGATTTATTCTTGTTTGAAAAACAGGTGGAGAAAAAATGGGTCAAGGAGTGTTCTCCTTCCAGACAACATGGTGTAAAACTATGCAAAGGTCTAAAAAAATGAATGAGCACTTAGTATTTACTGACCTTTCTATTCACAGTGGCATCAGTTTCTTACCATGTCTAACTATCCTCGCTCAATATAAATGCCAACTTTAGAGTAATGATCACATAGTCAAATTAAATCTACTGGGACCTGGAATCTGAGAAAGAAAACAGATATCACCTCAACTCAAATCAATCAACAGAATCTGTGTTAATAATGACTATCATATAAGTACACATATGATTATATGTAAGCAAGGTTTACCTGACACTTATGATGATGGGTAAACATTTTATCTGGTATTGAAAACACTAAATAGTTTCCTAACACTAATTCAGCTACTAGGAACATTGAATTTTATTTTGGACTTAACAAGTTACATTTTAAGAGCAGTAAAAAGATACCTGGGAAATTCAGAGCAGAACTCAGAGCAATCTCAATTCCCATCCCAGTAAACTATTGGGTGTGTTTAGGGAGTACAAGTTGTTAATTTCATTGAACTTCCCATATTCTCTGTTCCTCTCAACAGTACAATTTATTTTTCTCAATGCCAATTTAGTTTCTTGTATTAAAATCTTTGTGTGTGTATATTGTGTGTGTGTGTGTGTGTGTGTGTGTGTGTATATGTGTGTGCGTGCACATTTCTACTGTGTCCAGTTCTTATCCAAGCAGATTTCTGATTACTAAATTTAGTCTTCAAGAGGTAATTTGTTAAATAAGAATTAACCACAGCATGTGTTTTTAACAGGTTAAAAATAACACATAAGTTTATTTTTAAATGATATTATCATGCCGAAGAGAGAAAATATCTACCTTAATGACTGAAAACCTCAGTGGGAATAAAATGGGTAGAGATAGACATGCTGGTGTCCTTAGGTGTAAAGTTCAGGTGCTATTTTAAGATTGCTTTCTTTTTCATGGAGATTGTTTATAACTGAGCCAGGAGTCATTTTCTTTGATTGTGGAAGGAGAGATGTCAATGGATAGACCTTGTGAGATGGCAGTCTGCTAGCCTTTAAATCAAGGAGGATCTTTCTCTTAGCAAGCATGAAGATTAAACAGACTAATGAATCACTGCTTTACACTACCCACCCCTGAGATATCACATCACAGTCCCATCAACCATGGTCAGGTCAAGGAACATTCTTTCCTGTTAACTGACAAGTCTCCTATCTTTTTTATTTTTTTTTGAAAGTCTTGTTCCTCTCTGGGAAATTCCTCTACTCAAAGGTGACAGATGTCAGTCCACATAATTTTAACAGTTCTTCACCAGGCTCCAAGAGCTCTGATCCCTTTAACCAATAGAACGCTGAAAAAAAAAAAAAAAAAGTATGGTGGTGTGTATTTTCTACTCTGAAATCAGTTTTTTTTTTTAAATTTCACTACTGGTCCATTTTGTTTTTAATAGAGAAATTTTTATTCCGCTCATTTAAATGTTCTCATAAAAAAGCCCGTATCCAAGATGCCAGCTGCCTTCAGAGTTTTCTAGAAATGCCTTGATCTGTCATAGTTCAGTCATCCGAATGTAAATTTTAAAAGACTTAAATCTTAAAGCTTTCAAGAGGGCTCTGAGTCATGCTCCTTCTCAACACCATTTATGTCTCTGGATTAATCAAAGTTTCTGATGCAGTTCTTTTGAAGTTGTTAATTTTATTGGCGACATTGGTATGTGCTCCCTGCATATAGAAGCTTAAAGGCAGATTTTTTTCCCCCCTACCCTCTCCTTCTCCACTAACCGGTATGCGAAAATACAAGTATGTGAAGATAGCAATGAACTTCCAAAGCAGATATTAGATTTTTGTTCTAAAATGAATTTGGATGATGCATATCTTAATGAGCAGGAGATAGGGATTTCTTTTAATTAAACAATTCATTATTTCAATTGTACAAACCTCGTTTTGTATCACTACCATCCGTTAAGTATGGACAACTTTTCTCTCCCACATTCTGCTCTTTCGGTTGCTCCTCGGTTCACGTTTTGCAAGCGAACAGAACGGTGGGGTAGCATGATCACGACTCCATTTTAATACGATATTTGTATCTGATCTTTGCCTCATTAAATGACAAGACCCATCATCTTTGACTTGCTACTATTTAACATTACAGACCCGTCCCTAATAGGTCTAATACACATTATTTCCCGACACATTGAAGAGCAGTAAGCGTGACAGAATAAGAAATTGTTTAGAAGGCAAATACTAAATGATTTCATTTCTCGTGCGGAGATATTAGTCAATCACAATTATTTATTTCCGGGGTCACTTTAAACCTGCCTATATGTACCTGACTAGCTATAAATATATCTATGCTAACTTCTAGGTATTATTTTCAGAATAAAGATAGGTAACCTAAAAATTTTAAAATTATTGTTTAAATTCACATTTTATTTCAAAAACTTGTCAGTGCTTTGAATGGAGTGGTGCCTGGGTATTAAGCTGGCCCACTCTTTTCATTTTCTTATTTAACAAGAAAATTGACAGAGTGGCTCTAAACAGACATACTCACTTATTTTTTTTTTTTTTTTGGTCAGGTCTCCTACAAGAGAGATTTGTTGTCATTCAGGTTTATTAAGTGCTAAGTCCTGTTAGAAATCTCAAGGAAGCAGAAGTTATGGCCTGTTTCTCTAGAGAACTTGTAAATTTGCAAGGTGATGTGAAAAAACATACAAGAAATAACACAGTAACACATGCAGAGCCACATATTGGTAATGGTCATGGCCCAGAGCAGATTACATACATAAATACGAACAGACTCTTAAGTAAAAGAAACATCGCCCTGTCCTGAAGTTAGGCAAGGAAGGAAGCAGAGGTATGTGTGAATGGCTTTGTAGGAAATACACATTCAGCAGAGGTTGTGTGAAGTGAGGATGGTTCTTGGGGAAAGCCCAATGGAGAGAGAAGACTGGAGATGAGAATAAACTCTTTTTCCCTGCACCTGCAGGCCTCTGACACCAGGCAGGCAGGTGCTGGGTGTTCAGGAACCTCCCTCTCTCTCTTAGGCTCTGCTGGTTTTTCTAGAAGCCAGGGATCAGTGACAACTTTTCCCCTGCAACTCTCATTTGCTCCGCAGGGTGACACAAGGGTGTGCCACTGTCAGGGTCACCGGGTAATTCTGCATGCTTCTGCTTTTTCCTTTAAAAAAATATTTGTGCATTTTAATTATGTAGGAGAGTGGGTTTCATTATAATATACTTCTGCATGCACATAACACAATCTGATCAATTTCACTTCCTGATATCTTCCTTTGCCCTCTCCTCTCCACTCCATCAACTTCTACTTTAATGGGCTTTCTTTGATTTTCACCAGGCAGCACCCCTCCTTTTTTATTCTGTTTTTTTCCCCTCTAGTTCCCACATATAAGAGAAAGCATGGAACACTTATTTTTCTGAGTCTGGCTTTTTTCACTTAACATACTGCTCTCAGATTCCATCCACTTATCTGCCAATGACACAATCTCATTTTTCTTTATGTCAAAATAAAGCTCCATTGTACATACACATCGATCACATTTTCTTTATCCATTCATCTGGTGATGGGCACATGTAGGCTGATTCCATCCCTTGGCCCCTTGCACAAAACTCAACTAAAAAATGGATCGAAGACCTAAGAATATAACCAGAAACTTTGCAACTGCTGGAAGAAAACAGAGGAAACGTGACTCTTAACACATGAGCATGGGCAACGACTTCCTGGATAAGACTCCAATAGGTCAAGAAATCTTACCAAGAATCAATACATGGTTGTCATCAAATTAAAAAAGTACTGTGCTTGTGTTTCCTCTTTCTCTAGGAACATAAGAGATGCTATAGGGTAAACTTCCTGCTGTCAGGAAAGGACATCTCTGATTTCAATATTCCAGTACTTTACCAAAGTAGAATCATGTCAGGTGGCAAAATCAGTTGTGGCTGTGTAGACAAAATCACATGTGATATATGGGTGTGGATGGTATACTGAATCCATGCTTTAGAGGCATGCCCCTAACCAACAGAGTACAGGAAAGGAATCTTAGAGTACTAGCTCCTTGTGGAATGAGCAAATCCTTGTTGATATATCACGAGCCTTGGTTTCCCCAAAGAGAGGAAAGGAGTTAAGCAGATATCCCTAAGGTCACTTTTGAAAATTATTCCCTATCCTTTAAATTTGTTCCCAAATTAGAGACATTGATATATGGCAAAGAGATGTTGAAAATGCCAGTTGACATTTTCTGGGCACAAAATTTAATTTCTCTAAACTCAATGTGGTCAGGGCCAGTGAGGGTACCGAGCATCTTCAACCAGGGCTCGTCATGTACCTTAGGGCTACCCAGCCTGCGGTGACCGACTTTTCAGATACACTAGTGGAGGAATTGTACTCTCCTGAAAAAGGTGGCGATTGGTAATTTGGATATGAAGTTCGAGACAGGGCAAGAGGCTTAAGATAGGAATGTGAGTTTCTTATAAAAATTAGAACCTTATAGACCTGATTTTAAATACTTCCCCCATACTCTCGTCATAGAAAATGAAGCATTAAATAACCTGCTATATTCACCTAGTGAATTAGTGGTAATACTCAGAAACTCAGATTTCTAGTCTCCTGGTCTAGCCCATAGCCCACAGACAGTACTTCCATTTAATTAGTCAGATTGATTGACTAATTAAATTTAATTATACATAATCCCACACAAAAGGGAGTTATGATAATCATACTCGCAAAGCTACAGGGATGGGAAAGGAGAGGAGGGCCAAGTTTTTGATAGCCTAAAGACTGGGGGGACTGATTCTCCTCGTAGCCACATTCTCTTCATGGGGGAAGCACTTGATAAAGGAATGTGGGATTTGTGACTGTAACATTTTGTAAGGTGGAATTTTAAACAAAAGATAGATTTTCGGGTAGAAGAGAGGGTGTTAGAAAACACCCTTTAGAAACATGCTTTCCCCTGAGCTCAGTCAGAGTTTTGATAAGTTACTAAGTACACTCATGGGTTTCTTTTTTGTTTCTATAAACTGAATTTAGTAAAATAAATTTGTTTAAGCTTAAGCTGTTAACCAGCAAAAAAAAAAAAATTATCTTAAAAAAGATTGTGGATAAGATTTTTTTTTATTATTGACTTGTCTCATTCTAAAGATTAAAAAAATAATTAGAAGTTATAATTTCCCTAAAGTTAAATACAAAAATGATTAATAAAGATTTAAGTAAAAAGTAAATATAACTTTCCATTTTCCACAATCTACATCTCATCAAATTCACAGCAGACGTAACTGAATATATCAAAGATTTTTAATTGGATTAGCCATTGATATAATCTCTTGGGTACATTCATTTGCCAGATGAAGGCTTTGTCTGTCAACTCAAAGGAAAATGTTACCCTAGAAAATGTTAAGTTGGGAAGCATTGGGAAAACTTTTTTTATTCACATAGTAGCGGCCTATTTAGGAAAGGAAGCAAAGGGGGTATTTGTGAAAGAAAAGGGCCATGTCATTCTCTCTCTTGGGATAAAAGGAAGAGGAAAGTTGATATTATATTTATCTCCATATTTTTCTTGCCACGAAGACATACAGTCTCCTTAAAATTTATGGTATCTATTTTGTAAACGTATAAGGGGTTTGATGATAATGACTCGTTAGCTGCTACTTTAATTTTTTTCTCTATGACTAGAGATACCAACATATATCTAAATCTCCTACCCAAAGCTGATATTTAATCTGGCAATCTGCATTGGCTCTTTAAGAAACATATTGATTTTCTTTTAACTTGAGAGAAATGGGCATGTGGTCTTTTGAACTGTTGAGTAGAACACTAAGTTTAAATGCTAAATTATATATATTTTTTGGTGGTACTGGGGATGGAACCCGTCTACCTCTGGGCTACACTCCCAGACTTATTTTATATTTTATTTGGAAACAGGGTCTCTTAAAACAGCGAGGCTGGCTTTGAACCTGCGCGATCCTCCTGTCTCCGCCTCCCAAGCATGGGGATTACAAGCATGTGCCACCACGCCCGGCAAATTATAATTTTTTGGAAGGCGACATTCTGCTATTTGCATAGACCAGAACCCTGAATATCTCAACTATACATATAGACTATTTCTGTGGGGAGTCTTTTAATGTAATATCAGTGAAACCATTAAACAAAAGTCCTCTCACCTCTCAGGACCCTGCATTAATTATTTTTTATCATTGCATAATAGATTTGCCTCAAACTCTGTATTACCTCAGACTTCGTGGCTGAAAATGGTACCTGACAGTTTCTGTGGATTAGAAATCCACAGAGCATCACTGAGATCTTTGCTCAGGGTCTCACTAGTCTGAAGTGAAGATGTTGTCAGACTACCATGTTCTCATCTTAATTTTGAGGTCCTTTGCTAAGGTCATTAAGGTCATTGGCAAAATCCAGTTCCTTTGAGGTTGGAGAACTGAGGTTCCTGTTTTCCATGTTGGCTGACAGCCAATGATTTCTCAGCTTCTAGAGGTTACCTATCAGCCATAGCCATGTGGTTTTCTTAGGAGATATCATCTTACTTAAAACCCATCCTAATAATTTTTTCTTTTGCAGGTCTGGGGATGGAACCCAGGGGCATTTGACCTCCAAGCTCCATCCCCTGCCCTCGTTTTTTATTCTTTATTTTGAAACAGGGTCTCACTAAGTTGCAGATGGCCTCACTAAGTAGCTGATGCTGGCCGCGAACCGCCATCCTCCGGTCTCAGCCTCCCGAATGCTGGGATTACAAGCGTGCGCCACCACACTCGGCTTCTAAGAATTTTTTGATGTGTTACAAAGGTGTCAAATAATGTGGCTCAGTCACAGGAGGGGCATCCAGTCATATCCACAGGTCCTTGGCAGTCAAGTGGAAGGTTACACAGGGGCATGTACCAGGTGACAGGGCGCTGAGGATTCTTTCTACTTTAGTCATGTACCCTCTCAGAAAAGTGGTGGAGAAGAGCTCAGATATGGCCCAACTTCCCTGGTCTCATTCTCCCTCGATGATATCCTTGTGCAGAGGTAAACTCCCACATTTACCCTTCAGTAGGCGTGCATATTTACACTTTGAGTTTTATCTCAGAATCTTCCAATCTCTATAGCCCCTGCCTAATGCCCAAGTCAACCTGCAGTCAGTCATATGGCAAAGGCTTGAACAGCCTGGACCTGTTGCTCAGCTCAGGCATCTCCTAGAAGGGCGAGTGCTGCCTTTGTTTCTCTTTTCTCAAACTTTGTACTTAGCAAGTCCCCAGGTTCTGCTAATTTTATGTTGCAAATACTGCCTCCAAATCCTTCTCTCCACTTTCGTCTGCCTGCTTTTTCCCAAGGTCTGTACTCACCACAGTTTTTTTTTTTTTTATTAAACTATCACTCAGGCTCCCAGCTTCTATTCTCTGTGATACAAATATCCACCTACTGGGTTGACGAGACCATTTAACACTTTTACTTACACCCTTCATTGTCTTCACAATCCTAAGTAATTATGTGTATTTTTATAACACCTCAAGGCCTTCAAAACCCTGGACTCTGCACACACTGTCTGCTCTGCTTTCCATTCTCTTTACCTCTTATTTGGTTTGGGACAAAAAAATACATTATACATTCTTCTTTGTACAAACTATGGCATAAGTATTCAATTATTACCTTTATAGGAACCTGCAATAAATATTTGTAAGTATTTATTGGCTTTGGACATGAAGTTTCCATTACTTAAAAGAACAAAATAGTTTATTAAGGTGATTTTACAATGAGCTGTTTTATTCTAGAAAATATATTCTGTGTGTGTGTGTGTGTGTGTGTGTGTGTGTGTGTGTGCGCACACATGCGCTCACATGCGTTACTGGAAATTGAACCCAGGTATTCTATCTCTTAATTACACCCTAAACTCTATTTTATTACTGCTACTACTACTACTACTACTACTACTACTACTACTACTACTACTATAAATTTTAAAACATTTCCTGCCAATCTGCTGAGGGCTCCACTAATTTGCTAAGGCTGGTATGGACCCTGCTATCCTCCTGTCTCAGCCTCCCAAGTACTGGGATTACAGCCATGTTACACCATACCCAGCAAGAAAATGTATTCTTAATTCATTAATACCTTGAAACAATACTTGGTAAGGAAGAATAAAATATTTTATTCATTATTTGGAAAAATGAGCATTTAAGACATATTTGAAATTGGAATGCTACTATGAATATTAATTTTTATTTTTCTTCAAATATCTGTAGCTATGGTACAAATAATTTATTGCCATCTCATATTTATGTCATGCAATGCATATTTGTTGGTAAAGTACATAAAACCAGTGTGACTTCCACATGTGTAGTCAGTACCAATTTCAACCTAGCTATGCCAGACAAACTGGCAGTTAATTTAATAAGAGTGGTACACACTTTACACTCTTTGATATCTATTATCATTGTTGTTAACCCTCATAAGAACTTTAATATAAAAAAGAGTGCATATTGAATATTATTTTCATTGTAGAATGATGTTACTGAGATGCCAAGTTCATGTGTCTGGAAAATAAAGGAAAAACATCTAAATAAATGTGGGAACAGGATGCCAAAGACCATAGCGTGCCTACATATATACATACACACATACATACATGCATACATATGCAGACATAGAATTATACCTACAGGAATGCAGTATTATTTACATTGCACCAGTGATTCTGGTTTCTTTCTCATCATATTGTTCTAAAATATAAAGAAGAATAAGACGGAGGAGGAGGAGGAAGAGAGAGAGAGAGAGAGAGAGAGAGAGAGAGAGAGAGAGAGAGAGAGAGAACCAACCTAAATTTTATTGGCTTCACAGAAAAGCTGAACCCTTAACCAACCATAGCCACCTGAGCTTTTGGTGCTATGTTGAAAGAGATTTGCTTGTTCACAGCCTGATTCCCTGCCTTTACCCCCTGGCCTGCATCTCCTTTAAGGGAAGGGCTCCCTTTGACGTCAGTTACTGCTGCTTGTGCTCCTGTGTGACTCTCACTACCTTTAAGGAGGGTTCGCGGATGACTGGGCTGGCCCCTGGGTCTTCCAGACAAGTCAGGTGTGGAATGGGGAGTCATTTTGGGGGTATTGTCCCTCATAGAGCTTTTAACCAGTTTCATCCCATGGAAGTCCAACCTTTTATGTGCAAATCTAAGAAGAAAATACACTTGAAAAAAACAAAAAACAAAAAAAAAAAACAAACCAGCATCTGGAAGAATATCCGCAAACCACTAATTGCAGCGGACACTGTTGTAGGCACAAGAGACTGTAGGTGAGGTAGAGCCCTGCTGTAAGGTCCCTAATGCTATATTATCTGTCAAGGAGAAAAAAAAAAAAACCAAACAAACACTATAACTATGAAGGATAATATTTCCAAAAGAGATCTGTATAAGTATAGGTGGAACACATACAGTCTGAAATAGTTACCGCAGGCTAAAATTGTGCAGCAAAAGTACACATCGTGTCTTCCCTTTCTCTGCTGTATGGCTGGCTCTATTAATCAGAGTGTGTGTGCCTCTCGGCCTTTAGAATCCAGCTGTTTGGCTAGGGTTTATCATTCATATGACTTGACCATACTACCTCAAGCTTAGATAGAGGAAAATCTTACTTTTGGGAAACAAATCCTATCATGTAATAAATTAAAAGATAACCACAAAACCAACCATGGCTCATTCGTAAAACTGCAGTGACACAGGCATTTGTTTCTCACTTCAGAATCATTATAAAACAAAAGGAAATCATATGTCAGTCATGGGAAATTTTGTTGAAAATTGTTTTCAGGTTGGAAAAAAATGTCACAATAAACCCAGTGCATCATTGAACTTTCCAGATTGAAGTAGGAACTAAAAGTAATGGAACATTTCCAAATTTTGTTCTTTAGATTCTACTGAAACTCATAATGATTGTAGTAAATAATTAGCCTTTGTGCTTACCCACAATTCTGCAGGTGAAATTTATGGCTACAATATACAGACTTTTCAAAGAAAGGAGCATTTATTTGACCTACCTGTGTGTCTTGAAATATGTATTTAGCACAGCTGTTCTTTTGTGTTAAACTCATCACAAAACGCAGCTTTAATGTAACCCACCATTGATTTGCAGTAAGTGGAAACAAAATCTTTCCTTAATTAGTATCATCCAATCACTTTTTTACATTTCTACAGAACACACACTGTGAACTGTTTAATGGACTATTATTTAGAAAAGTGGCAAAGACCGCACCAAAAAAAAAAAAAAAGACATAGCGAAAATAAAAACTAACGGTGTCAATGAAAAATAGGTTGTGAAATAATGGAAAATAAGATGTTTCGTTAAGATGCGCTTCCCCAGCATTTTGCAGTAGAGAAGAGCGCTGCCCCAATTACTGCCAACAATGAAGACCGGGAGGGAGAGAGAGAGATTCATTACCTTCAACACCTCTAACTGTCTACCAGCGAATTCGCTTATCTGCTCCTTTTTCTATGGAACCTGAACAGAGTGGGGAAGAATAAACAAAGAGCCAAGTGGAGTAAATGTGTCACAAATTACCACAAACACACTGTGACTCGATGCACTTTTCATTTTTCTCCTCATTAACTGTGTCTTGCGCAGAATGAGCGACCGGGTCCAAACATAATCAAGTCCCACAGATCGCAATTGACATGACAGCGAGGGCGGTCGCCACCTCCTAGCTACTGGGAAATAAATTCAGAAATAAAATGAGTTAAAATAAAATTCATTCTGCTCTCGTTTCTGTGCTCAGATAATTTGAAGACCATCAAGGCCCACAGAAACAATCCATCTTTCTGTGAAAAAGGAGGCCCTGGGCCATCACCAATAAGCCATGCGTTCAGTACCATCAAGACTGAGTATAATTACGTAGCAAAAAGACCATCAAAGTGTCTTGGGCACTGCCATTTTTTTTTTAATCCCTGAGATTTTTATCCAAAGTGCTACCTGAACAATAATAAAAGAGAAGGCCTGTTAGGGCTAGCTTGGGAGGAAGGAATGGATAAAATAAAAACAAAAACCAAAAAAATTCTCAGATTGGGAAAACTGACCTGTAATTTCAAGTGCACATTGAAATCTGAAAACAATAAGAAAGGAAAAAAGCATATTTTTTGTTGTGGTTGTATTTTATTTTAGTACAAGAAAAAATTGGTTTCGGGAGTTTTTGAGATGTTGCCTGCATACTCTTGTGGGCCTGGTTTTATCAAAGCAGAGATTCCTCAGAAAAGCCATTGAAGGGGAGTCCAGTTTGAGAGGGGTTTGTGTTTGTTTGACTCTAAAGGAGAAGGATACTAGCTTTTTTTCTTGGCTTGGAAGAAATACTGTCATTCAAGTAGTTGGAATTTTGCTGCTTAGAAATGCCAGGTAAGGTCTAATTGGGTGATGTGTGCATGTATGTCTCCACCATCTTTTATCTCATTAAGATGTATGACCACAATGCACCAATAAAAATTTTTTTAAAAAAGAATGCCAGGTAGGAAAACCTTTTTGTTCTGAAGCAATGAAATGGAAAGGAAGTCAGGAAATAGGTTTCAGACTAAACTCAACTAGATTTACACAACAGTGGCACCAAATAACTCTAAATCTTCTTACATTTCATGCAAAATTTCAATCTCCCTGCTTTTACTATATGTTGGTGTCACCCAGATGTGTCAATAAGCCCCACTCTGCAGAACCCTCTAAAGCAAAATGCCAAGCATTGCCTCCTGTCCACACTATATCTTCACGCTGGTATAGTTGTTCTTTTTGGTTTTTGTTCAACCACTTGTGGCATCAGTCTAAGAGATAGTGAGGGTAGTTTTACAGGCAAAACTGTATCCCTGTTACCATGGCAACAATAGAAATCTCTTTGAGCAAAACCCACACCCTGTAGAGCGTTTGACGAGAGTATAGGAGTTGTAGCCTCTACAGAAGGCTAGAATCTCATCATCAGCTTTATATTTTAGTTTTTTTAAATTTTATTGATGCATTGTAGTCATACATCTTAATGGGATACAAGATGGTGGAGACATACATGTGCACATCACCCAATTAGCCCTTACCTAATCCCTGCCCCATTCCTGCCCCCAACCCTCCTTCTCAAGTTTAGCTTAGTGATTGACTTTGATATGTTTGTTAAAGTACATCACGTGCATTAGAGAATTTCCCTCTTTTCCCCTCCCATCCCTTCAGACCACCTTATTTGTTCATCTCTACAATCTTCTTCTTTGTCTAGAGTCCCTCCTATGACCCATTTTCCCCTGGCTTGTGTGTATTAGGGAGAGCATCCGATTTCTTACTTTTTGTAACTGACTAATCTCACTTAGCACAATGTCCACAATTACATCATTTACAGGGAAATGGATGGAACTGCACTGGCTTTATTTTGAGGGTCTGATATTCTGGTGCAGGATCAGGAGGTGACACAGGAGAAGAGGAGGAAAAGGACCAAATGAGGTCTGAGTCGATGTCAGTAGCGAGGGGCTTCTCAAAGGTAAAGACTATCACGAGCTCACGAAGCCAGAAAAGGCCAGGAGTATGGTGGATGGGAATCCCCGGGCGCCCACATTTCCAACCTGTGAGAACCACAGCAGATCTTACACCCCACTTCTGGGCGGGATAGGATGACAAGTCAGCCTGGTGTCAAAGGCAAAACGACCGCAAACTTAATTTCCGATTCAGTTGGTCTCTGTGTACGACTCCTGAGTTGGGCCTTGCCTCCTTGTGCAAAGTTAGAACGTTTCCATGGGGCAATAGTAAGAAAGTGGGTTTTGTATGGTGGGAACAGGGAAACAGAAGAAGAGAGAAAAAGATGGATATTAGTTAAAATTGTGTTATTTCAGGTTACTTGCTTTCTCCTTCCTTCCTTCCTTCCTTCCTTCCTTCCTTCCTTCCTTCCTTCCTTCCTTCTCTCCTTCCTTCCTTCCCTCCTTCCTTCCTCATTATCAGCTTTATATATTATTTTTTTATTTTAAAATTCCTCCCTCCCTCCTTCCTTCCTTCCTTCCTCCCCTCCTTCCTTCCTCATTATCAGCTTTATATATATATTATTTTTTTATTTTAAAATTCCTCCCTCCCTCCCTCCCTCCTTCCTTCCTTCCTTTCTTTTTTTCTTTCCTTCTTGCTTGCTTGTGAAGTTTAAAAGCAAAAGAGACCTCCTTATGATTCTTACTCAGATAGACTAGAATTTATTTTTATTCCAGGAGGAAAAATCTGGTCTGTTTGGGGTTTATCTGATTCTTTAAAATTTCAGTGTGAGTCGGGTGTGGTGGCTCACACTTGTAATCTCAGCATTCAGGAGGCTGAAACCAGAGGATCTTGGTTCAATGACAGCCTCAGCTACTTAGTGAGGCCTGTTGCAACTTAGTGAGACCCTGTTTCAAAATAAAGAATAAAAAAAATAGGGCAGGTGGTGTAGCTTGGAGATTGAATGCCTCTGGGTTCTATCCTAAGACCCGCAAAAAAAAAAAAAAAAAAAAAAAAAAAAAAGCTAAAAAGTCAAAATATCACTGTGGTGATGGGGCATTTACTGTGAGTAGCTCTGGTTTGGTTTGCTCTGGGCTATTGCAGTCAAGTACAGGCTTAGTTTAAAAGAATGGCTTCTCCATCACTTTTTTTTTTAATGTCAGGAAGAATATTAGATTTATTTTGGGGAAGAAAACAAACAAGTTACTTAATAAAACTCTAATTACTTAGAATGAGATTTCAATTTGATAAACTTTATAATGTGGTATGTTGAATACCATTATATTACCACAAGTATTTTGCGTTAAAATTCTCTCTTTCCAAGTCTAGGGCTTAGTCAAATTATTAAACCACAATATCACCAAATGCTACTTATTATAGGTCTAAGGGGCTCTGATAAGAATCTTACAAAATTAGTCAGTTTCCTGCTGTGGGAAACATAATGTTTGAATCAGTATCTAAAAGATCTAAACAGATATTAAATTAAAAATCTATGTGTAGATAAACATGTTTGCATAAATTTAAACTAATTTCCTTCCTGCAAGAATTCTCTGAGACTTAGCATTTCTAATGTGCTGAAGTAAGTTTGAGAAAGGAGAAAATTTCCCAAGTTTATTTAATTATACAAAACTTTATTCAAGGAACATTTTATTAAATGCAGCTGAGTGTGATGGTGCATGCCAGTGATCACAGTACTTAGGAGGCTGAGACAGGAGGATCCCAGGTTCAAGGCCAGACTCAGCAACTTAGTGAGACCCTCCGCAACTTAGTAAGACCCTGTTTCAAAATTAATGATAATAATAATAATAATAATAATAATAATAATAATAATGATAGGGCTGCAGATATAGCTCAGATGTAGAATTCCCCTGAATTCAATCCCAAGTAAACACACACACACGCACACACACACACACACACACACACACACACACACACATACACCAATTCTTTGAAGGCTCTTTGAAAAACATCAATCCAAGTCCTAAAAATACTAATAATATATAATCAAATAATTTTATTCTCTTGAAAAATATTCAAGCTTCCATTTTCTTCTTGTTCTTAGTCTTTAAATAGAAAAGTCTTAGTAACTAAAGAAAGAAAAAGATAGTCTTTGAAAAGGACATTAAGAATGTGATAAGATGAACTTTTATTTAAATTGCTTGGCATTAATCATCTCGAAACTTAAGAACATTTCTCAAGAGGACCATCATGGATAATGTAGCAAACGTAATTTTTAAAAGAAAATACTACTAAACTATTAAACAATGAGAAAGAGAAAAATTAGAGGAGGAAACCAGTGAAATTCCTGTTTTATTGCTCATTGCAGAGATCTGAAAAGGAATAAACCTTGTAACAAATGACAGGTGCATCTTACTGGGTCTGGTGATGGCTGAGCTGATGGCAACTGTATCACAGGCATCTAAGATATAAGCCTTCTAGCATCCACAGCAGGCAAATAAGCACAGAGCAGCCAGCTGGGAGGAACTGGCAGAGGGAAGGTTAGAACAAGACTCTCGGTCCTTGTCATGAGGTCCCTAAGATGCCGGGACAGTCTAATGACAGAGAATTGCGTCTGCTCAGCATTTATTTGTTTGAAACAAATCGTTTTCTGCATTCCCAAATACCCATTGTTCTTATTGGTTATCCATCTTAAGCTAGAATTAGATCCCCATCGAAGAGATTAGATCTATAGATGATAACTGGCTACTCCTCATTTCCTTTCAGTTCCCTGACAGCTCAAGATGGACATATGGAAACATTTGAAATATCCTCATTTTACAGAAACAAGACTCTGAGTCATGGAAGAAGGTGAAGATGCTGGTCACATGATCATTTTCATGCAACAGATTTGAAAACATGTCTCTTGAGCTCCTCGTATGTTCCCTTTGGTTTTCTATGCTTCTTTTTTATTTATTTTTAATTTATATGTTATGTGGTACTGAGTCTTGAACCCAGGGGCCTTCTACCTCTGACTTAAACCTCCAGTTCTATTTTAATTTTCATTTGGACACAAGGTCTCAACAGGTTGCAGAAGACCTTGCTAAGTTGCTGAAACTGACCATGAACCTGTGATCCTCCTATCTCAGCCTCCCAAAGTACTAGGATTCCAGCCCTGTGCCACCAAGCCTGGCTGGAAGCTTTCTTCTTTCTCACCCTTCTCTGTTTGATCAGAGATGCCATGTTATGAGCAAAACTGTTTCAGCTGGGAAAAGGCCAATAAAATGACTTGTGGAGACATTTCAAAATTCCACTGAAAAAAATAGAGCTATTTTAATTTGTACCAAATAAAGGTACTTTGAAGAAGATTAATGCAGGCCCAAGCTGTCAGATAGCACCGTGCTGTATATGAACTTAAAACTGTTAATTTCATAGCATTTCTGCTTGGAATCAGGCACAAGAGGTGAAAAATAATCGGTTGTAGCCAATCTTACTATATTTCTATTCAATTAATACATAGAAAGTTTGAATAACTCTGAAATTTAGTGACGCATAGTTGTAAATCCAGTGAGCTAAGCCATGCTGGTTTTCATTATACCTCCATTTAATTTTCTAATTAATCTCAGAAAACATTAATTAATTTTGTCTTTTCCACAGGCAGCCTGGCACCCTTGGGCTTGAAACACTGCAAATATTGCTGGCCTCCAGCAGTAGTAATCAAAATTTCTAATTCATTTGAGCAATCCAGTGTCTTTTTCCTTACTTCTCTGTCTGATACATGACACATACTTTAACATTCCTCATAACCCTTTGGTTTTAGATTTTTCTCTGAATGCATATAGGGAAAAAATAGACATCTCAGGCTCAGAGAAAATCAAGCAGAGATAAGGAAAGTAGAGGTTTTATACAGATACAGAATCAGACTCTTTGCTGGAGAAGGACTTACCTACATTCCAAAAGTCCAGAAAAGACTTATTTATGTCCTTTGAGTATCCAACCAACCACCCAGATGTCCACTAGGGATACCATCTCCTCTCATCACGACACTTATAAAATGTTAGTCTCCAGAGAAAGGGATCCTGTTCAAAGCTATAAGCATTAGAATTTCTCATTGTTGTGGACTCTTTTTTTTTTGCCACCAAAAAGCACATTTCTTGCAGTTTTACTTTTTCTCCCCAAAATAGTGAATAGAAAATATTGGAGCTAAGTTGATTTCGTTATGCTATGGAGCCCAGTTCGAAAGCATGGAGAGATGAGTGTGGGAGAGCACCATCCGAGTGCAGTGGGAGGTGACTTTTTATGAAAGAGTTAAAGATACACTCTCTCAAATATGCCACGTCGTTCGTTCATTATTTTAAGCTAAAATTATTTGAGGAACTGTGACTTCAGAAAGGGGTATTTTCTGGATATGTAGCAAGTCATAAAGATTCTTTGGAAAGGAATATCCTTCAGATGCTGAGGCTTGACAATAGCCCTGATCACCAGCGACTGGGAGTTGGGCCTGCAGTAATCTAGTAACACAACTCAGAAGTGACCGTCTCCCATGCTTCTCTTAGTAATATTCCTAGAATTCACCACCTTATTCCAGATATGCATCAATTCTGCAATTTGTTCACAAACCCATTGTTCTGGGTCTCAAAGCTATTATAAAAAAATGTGACTTGGTTATTTCTTCAGACTAGACTCTTGGGAAGATCCTTAAATTAATACAATTTTTATGCTTTTCTCTTAATAGTCAGCTCTTATATTAGTAGGTTTCTTAGATTTAGACAAAAGAACTCACATAATATCTAGGGAGAAAGTAGAGGGGACCTTTCCTCTATACGTTGGTATAAGATATCTGAGCCGTAATGGAAATACATCACTTAAAGGTAATAATTTATTTCTTTCTTGAATTTTTTTTATTGGAGCATTATAGTCATACATCTTAATGGAGTACACAATGGTAGACCTTACCCAGTTCCTTCCCCATTCCCTCCTCATCCCTCCTTCTCATGTTTGGCTTAGTGATTGACTTTGATATATTTGTTAATGTATATTATGAACATTAGAGAATTTCCCTCTTCTGCTGAATATAGAGGACTATTAGACTTTCTGCTCATCATACTGAACATACTGATGAAGTTGTCAAACTGTACTATTTAAGCATGGAAAACACAATAGCGTGGTCTAATTTGAATCTGTGCAGAGTATGATAAAAGTCAAGCATTGCTGCGCTTCCTAAAAAAATTAAACCGTACCGTGGTGAACCCAGGCAAACATCTTTTGTTACTAATTTCCACGTAGACGTGTGAGTGCTTGTGCTTCCACTTGTCCACCAAAATCTTAGATGTCGGAACATTTTGGAAAAACTCTTCTCTTCCTGATCAGTACATCAATTGTCCAGGTAGAGTGTTAGAAGGTCATTTCGGTTCTCCGATTTAAATTGTCATCCAAATGATAACTTTCAGGTGCGGATGCTGAAATTTTATTCATAAAGCTGCTCTTGTTCATGATCTTCTCTATAAAATTAGCTTCTTTTCTGCTCAGGAAAGATGCGTGGAAATTCTGGAGTACATCTGGAGAAGAGCCCTCATTCCTTAAGGTACTCCTGGGAGAAAGAACTGCAGCTTGAAATGGAATGGAATGACTTTATGTCTCACAGATTGGAAAAGGATTATGAGAAAGTATCCTCTAGTTTTAACAGAAAGCTGATATTCTAATTCTCCTAGAATAAAGGAAACTGTAGCCTGGAATGGAGGATTGTCCCCCCCCCCCCTGTTCCCGTCATCCACCCCTCCTCATATGATCATGATCTTTTTCTCGGACTCTCTACTCAGTCCCTCTGCCTGGAAAGTTTCGACTCAAACCATGTCCCCCAAATTTGAGGAAGTTACAAGATGAAGGTCTGGACTGGAGAGTTCAGGAGTTTGGAGAAAACATTGGCTGTTCTGGAAGTCTGGGAAAAAGAAAATTAAGAAAGACGAGGGAGTAAATGGAATAGAGGGAAAGTGTATTTAGAAGCCACAGGAAAGCATACAGGGAGGCATAAGAGGGCCTTTGTGAGATCACACTGCATTCGGGGAGGATCCTAAACTATCTGAAATGGGAGGCCCTTTGATCATATGTGGAACATGAACTTACTACCAGGACTTCGGCAGGATGTTTGATTTTTCTGTCCTTTCTTTCACTTTCTTGAAATTTCTGGGTTCAATCTAAGACTCTCCAGGGTTAAAAAAAATCCTATCAATTCCCCTCATTGGGGGTCAGGGAGAACTTCACATGTCAGAGCACTCTGCAACACAGCTGCCTTTTTCCTTAAATTCTATCCTTCACTGCATTCTAATTTGCAAGTGGGGGCTGGCATTTATCTCTAATCACCATTGACTAGCATCTAGTGCAATGAAAACAAAAAGAGGTTTTGAATATACTCCTTTTCAAGAAAATCCCATGAACATAAAATGGCAATATTAAGAACATGTATATTTATTTAACTGGGAGATTTCCAAAGGTTCAGGCAGCTGAATTAATTAAGAGCAGTGGCTTATTTTAGGTTTTATGGATCCTTCCATCTGTACTTTCAGGTTGTGTGTGCTTTTTCAACATATAAACGTGTCACACTGAACTTCACTATGGTATATAATTGCAGTGCACCAATAAAAGTATCTTAAATATAAATGTATTTTTCTTAGATGTTTGATGCTATTTTTTTAAACATAGGATCAAAGAAATTGCATTCATCAACTACACACCAGGCACAGTATTTTGGATCTGAGTGGGTTTTGTACCATATTCCACAAAAATCAATGAGTGTGTTTAGAGTAAGTATCAGATTATTTCTTGGGGGAGGGGAGAGAGCAGAAAGGGGTGCTCCTAAAAGGAACAAGTATGACTCTCCATATAAAGTATATCCCCAAAGAGCTCTTGACAGTTCAGTACAGCTTTATACAACAGCTTTCTTAAAATCATCTTTCAGGCTATATGCCCAAACCAAACCTCATTTTCCAACCTGATTCAATTTGGTCAGAAGACAGCCTGATTATGGTTTTTTTTTTTTTTTTTTTTTCTTTTTTGCCTGCATAGTGGGCTTTGCTTAATATTTCCCCACATAGAGAAAGAGAGCAAGAATGAATCTCTGTACTGTGTAACAACCAGCTCTTGGGAAATGCCGCAGGCACAGAGCCCAAAGAAGCTGCACAGGAGCCATGGGAGAGGCTTAGAGAGAAAAGACTGCGAGGTGGGGGCTGGTCCCAGCACGGAACTTGAGAGGGAGCTGCCTTCTTGGCCCACTTCCTCTTCTCTCTCCGACATCCTTCCTCCTATGTCTATTTGGTTAATCCACGAAAAGGGCACTTCACCTATCAGATGATTTTTAAGGATATGACATTACTGAAATGATGTCAGTAGAGATTTATTTGAAATTATAATATCATTCAGAACATATAGAGTATGTCAAATACCAGCTTGTCCAAAATGTATAAGATGGACTTAAGAGTCTATTATTTATTTATTTTTTTACAGAAGCTTAGTGCTTTCATGAAGTCATGAATATTTAGTTTCAGTGAGAGAAATTCACACCATTACATGGAAAATAGATTCCTCTTAGGAGATCCTAGCCCAAGTATTCAAAGGGCTTTCAGGCTTGGCGGTGAAAGAGATACAGTTTTTCTTGCCATTGACATAGTGTAAGTCACCTGGTTATCTCTTTCTTTCAGTCCCACACAGCAAGAGACATTCTGGCTGTCAAGCAGTGACATTCTATCAGGGCAGCTTTCAGGAAAAAAATAAAAATAAAAATAAAGTCTTAGGAACTCAGCACGACAGCATCAGCCAATGACGTCTTCTCAGGGCTCCAATCTCCCATCCTAATGTTTTTTAAAGAAATAATAGAGTAAATTCTTTTTTTTTTTTGCAATTAAAGATGACCTCATTCCTATCTTTCTTTGACTTATTTCATCCGAGAATGACAGCTAGATACATTAAAGTCTACTGCAGTCCATTGGAAGGAGAACGAGGAAGTTTTAATTCACTTCTGTCTCTACAATCCTGTGCTAAGTGAATTCAAGTGCATCATCTGGTTTTTCTGTGTCTGGGCTTCAGTAGCTATAGCACGAGGGTAGCAACATCCATTCTACTCTTATTTTTTGGCAGAAAGTGAGGAAATGTTCACAGTATTTATGAGCATGTATGTGATTGCATGTGTGTACAAATCAATGTGTGTGTGTAGATCGTGTGTTTTGTAAGCAGCAAGAGCATGACAGTGGTATGTTAACCTTATGTCAATGTGCAATAATTATGATTTTTATAATATAAGGTGGTTTATAAAGAGTTAATGCCATTAAATACGGACGGTATGTCTTATGAATTTAGGCTAAATCGGGGAGTTTTTATTTAGAATGTTTGTATTTGACAGTCAAACTTTATTCATGAATGCTACCGTGTGTTGATACTTTAGGAGGCCATTGCATTTCTGGAAGCTATCATTTATATATATTCAAGTCCGTAATTTTATGGCATGATCTTAATGACCTCCCCTGCCATTCTGTTTTTGTGTAGTCAAAGAGGCATCCTGTGCCAGGCGTGGTGGCGCTCGCTTGCAATCCCTGCACTTGGGAGGCGGAGACAGGAGGATGGCGCAGGTTTGAAGCCAGTCTCACTGGCTTAAGAGACTCTGTTTCCAAATAAAAATATAAAAAATAGGTGTCTGGGAGGTAGAAGGGTTTCCAGGAACACCAGTACCACCAAAAAAAAAAAAAAAAAGAGGCATTCTGAAGTTTTGTGATTCAGCAGAGCACATGGTGTCAAAGTTGGGACTGTGACACAACAGTGTTGGAGACAATGTTTTCAGGAAGGCCTACCTCAAGGTTGTTTCTTCACTTTGTAACTACCTACCTTATCCTTATCAGATAAGGCCAATAACTACTACTGCAATCTCTGTGTCCTAATGTTGTATGTCCCCAATCTTCCATTGTACCCATGTCCTTAGACTGAGGAGGACACACACTCACACACACACACACACACACACACACACACACAAACACACACATATGTATATATATTTTATTTAATTCTTCATTTTATTTCTCTCAAATTTCTCAGTAGAATCTGTACATGCTAGAGGCAGACTATTCTCAAAAGTGACGCATCTTCTGTAGACATAATTCCATCTAAAATAATATAAGTCACTTATAAGGCTAAGAGTGCTGGTCACTCTGAGGGACCCCTGAGTGGCAGGAGTCCCATCACTAATGGCAGGATGCATCAGAATTTTAAGAGGAATCATACACATGGAAAGAAAACTCAGCACCAGAAGTCTAGGAACAACCCTGAAAGCCATCATCAAGTCTTGGTTCCTCAGGAGCATCATGTGGTTGATTCTGGTCTGATAAAATTTCCTTAATTAGGGGTTTTAATAAGTATATGAGAATCCCAAACTTACATTTATTAGTTTGCTCGGGATGACATAACAAGTATTATAAACTTGGTGTCCTAAATAACAAAAATTATTCTCTCACAGTTTCAGAGACTTAAAAATGTTATCTTTTCACATTTGGAAAAACTGGATATCCACATAAGGAAAAATGAAATTGAACAGTTATCTCATAGCCCATACAAGAATAAACTCCAAATGAGCTGAAGATATGTATAAGACATGATACGACCCAAGTACTAGAAGAAAACGTAAATGAAAAAACTACCCAATGTTGATCTGTTAATGAATTTTTTTTTTAGATTAGGGATTAAAACTACAGGCAACACAAGTAGAAATAGACAAATAGGATGACATCAAATGATTCAAATTCTGTTAAAGAAAATTATTAACAGAATAGACAACCTGCTAATTGAAATAAAATATTTCTAAGCCACAGAAATAATAAGAAGTCAATATCCAAAAGATAAAATGAATGAATAGGGCTCTATATAAAGTAATTTGATTAAATAATGAACTGGTAAATCATTAGAACCCTCTTATCATTAGATAATTAGTTTATCAGATTTTTGGATTTTATAGATTTCTCTTTTGGGGGACTACGTCAGGTATATATAAAATATGTTATTAATATGCTTAGATTTATCTAGGCCTAAGACCATTTTTAGGCATACCTTCTCACTAGATAGCCAAAACTTGATGTCTTTCTTGATAATAATGCATCAATGGTTAATTCTTTCATCAGAGTTGAGATTTGAGGATATCATCTCAAGCTAGATGTTTCAAAACCTTATTAGGTTCAATTATATTTTTGGAGGACAATGGAGTACTATTAACAAAAATCTTTAATGTCTAAGTATTGTTTTCAGGGATGGACCATATCTATGTGTTAAAGCTGGAGCAGGTGTTTCTGGTAAACACCTTCTCTTTACCCAATACATGCTTAGATACTCAGAAACATGTTAGAATTTTCAGACAAGATTTTTATTCTGGTAGAATAGATAATAATTAAAATACAAACAATAAAAAAGTGGTAGGGAAAACTCAGGCAACATGAGGACCCAGTGAGATAAAAAGAAAGATGCTTCTTACACCTGGTGGATATTCACCCAGTGACAGAACTGTCTGCGCCATCGGGGGAAATGCAAAAAAACTTGGACAGCTTCAATTTTTCTAAAAACATATTTTTTCTTCATTATAAAATTGCCTTAGTAGGTACTTTTCATGTGAAAGAAACGTTTTCAACATTTCTAATAGTAGTAATGCTGAACCCTTGAGCTAGCTATTCTACTTCTAAATATTAAAATAATCATTTTAGAGCCCGGATCTGTGTACTGAGATATGCCTGTAATCCCAGTTCATGGGAGGCTGAGAGAGAAATATAGTAGGTTTGGGGTCAGCCCATGGTAATGTAGCAAGGCTCTGTTTCAAAATAAAAATAAAATATTGCTAGGAGTGTAGCTCAGAGGTAGAATCCCCAGTAACAAACTTTCTCTTTTCTCTCTCTCTCTCTCTCTCTCTCTCTCTCTCTCTCTCTCTCTCTCTCTCTCTCTCTCGCACACACACACACACACACACACACACACACACACACACACACACCTTGATCTTTGGCATTGTTTATAAAGAAATGAATCATGATAATCAATTAATTAGAACCTCATTTAATGATGATCTTAATTTTAATGAATTAATTAAATTAAAGGGCCAAATAGAGCCTTATTAATTATGTCATGGAACATATAAAGGATGGGATAGTACTTGTGCTGAGTCTACCATACCTGACCATACATTAAGAATTAAAACAAGCCCGGCATGGTGGTGCATGCTTGTAATCCCCGTGCTTGGGAGGCGGAGACAGGAGGATCGCACAGGTTCGAAGCTCTCCTCAGGCTTAAGAGACCCTGTTTCCAAATAAAAATATAAAATAGGTCTGGGAGTGTAGCCCGGAGGTAGAAGGGTTCCATCCCCAGTACCACCAAAAAAAAAAAAAAATTAAAACAATAAATAGTATCATATTATTGTCCAAATAAAGTTTTACCCAAATAATAAATCCACTCATGTGCCTTTATCTTTGAATTTTTCTTTTTTCCCTTTCTCTTCCTCTACAGTAAGTGTATAATGAATCTATGTCAAAAAGTCCTAAAGACAAGGAAGTCAATGTACATATAACAAATGAGATGTGTGTCATTCAGCCATCGCTCCCTAACACACAGGCTCAAGGATATACAAGCAGGTGTCCATGGCCCTCAGCATCTTTTGAGTCTCTGCACTTACATAATTTCAGCACATTGGCTCAAGCACACTGGGACTCAGAACTCCAGCTAAGGGTCCGAAGATATGGCTGCAGAAATACCATCCACTGGGAAGTCCTTTTTTTTGGCTCGAGTGGTGATAAACAGATTTTCTTCCCTGAACCCCAAATATCACTAAGCTTGGCCTTTAAGTGTCTATTTTTAAAAAGTGAAACAAGCCAGTTGTGGTGGCACATGCTTGTAATCCTAGCATTTGGGAGGCTGAGATAGGAGGATAGCAGTTCTCGACCAGCCTCAGCTACGTAACGAGGTCCTTTGCAGCTCAGTGAGAACCTCTTTCAAAATGAAGAATAGCTCCCAGGTAGAATGCCCCTGGGTTCTATCCCCAGTACTGCAAAAATAAAATAAAATAAAATAAAATAAAATAAAATAAAATAAAATAAAGAAGCACAAGACTCCAGGCAAACCTCTGTCCTATTCAGTGTTCTCTTGTTGTCTCTGGTATTTGAATCTCCAGTCTTATTTATCATGCATCAGGATATCATGTATTCCTTTTCCCTCATTTTCTCCTTCCTTAGATATGTGTTTTCCAAGTTGAACTCACTCCCCATCCCCGGAACTGCTGCCCTCTGGTCTGTATACTTATTCCTCTTGTTCACCGCACGGTTGGAAGAAATGAATCATCGTGAGACTCTTTTCCAAATATCAAGTGGAATGAATAGTTTTAGAATAATTGAACATCATTCTCAATTCCCTGCCCTCTCCACTCCCCATTCCATCTTTTAGTGCTGAGGAGGTCCTCATACTCTTTCCAATGTCTTTTCTTTTTCCAGTTTACATGGGAGGAAAACCTGCTCAACTTCTCCACCTCCTCTCCTCTGGCACGGGCTCCTGTCTATCTCCTCATGCCGTTTTCATCTTCCATTAACATTTCTTGAGCATCACAATGCGGGAGGTCCTGTACAGCAAGGAAGACTGTACAATAAGCCATTCAGCTACTGATGATGCAGAAAATATCTCCTCAGCAGCTCTTGACTTCTGCAATGCTGCATCTCTCTGGGTGCTGAGAATCTGCTTTCCAACAGTTATTAAACCTGAAGATAGCCTTTTCCTTATTTCCTGAAGCTGTATGCCCTTTCTTTGACTATTATTCACCATTAAATACTATTTGTTTATTCATTCCTTTTGGCCACCAGCAACAGATATGGGCTAAAATTGAGGTATAAAGCCATAAGAGAATTTTCTCCATGGTTGCTACAAATAATAGCTCTGCTTCATAACCTTGTCCCCGAAGAAAATGTAACAGTAAGGAATGGTACTGATGTGTGCAGATTCCTTCTTATTCCAGTCCTCAAATTAGTAGCATGTGGCTCTCTATCAAAATATTCTTCTGGTATATCACAACATCTAACTGGCCACATCTGGAAGCTTGTATCACCTTGCTGGGAAGGCGGGCACCGAAAGAATGGTCCCTAACCAAAGAAGTCTGGAAGAGGCGCTGCTGTGGACCCTAGGGTGTTCACAAATTCTTCAGCACCCTTCCTGAACTCTATAGGGTGAGCGTTCCTCTTGATCCTATCCACATTTTATTCCCAGTTCAGCTACTGGCAAAGGCTGATACTTGTAAGACTCTCAGCTAAGCTTTTGCAAAGTCATGGGGTGGAGGAAAGAAAAAGGTAATAAGTCTAAGTCTGGTCCTGTCTACCGAAGATGTTTCTCTCTGGTTCTTCTATGTGGTCAGTGGAAATCCAATATGCCAGATGCTATTTTCAAGAGACCTCATTAAGACTGTCAAAAAAACTCCCAAGAGGAATAACCAGCGTGTCTCACTAAGCAATGCCTCTTGGTAGTATTATTTCTTTACTACCATTAAATGCAGATGGATATGAATCTAGGATTTTTTTTCATTTCCATAACCCCAGCTAATATTAATTATCTCATATGTCCTAGCAGTACAGAGTTCAGAACAGGTAAGAGCCTGCCATAGTGCTATCTGTAGCCTGATTTGAACCCTTTGTTTCTTGGGTTTCAAATGAGGAGGTAAAACAAAATTTTATTATGTGATTTTAGTGGAGACATGGAATACAGATTCTGAGATTTTTTAATTTTATTTTTTCCACTTTATTTTAACATTGAAAAGGGTGAAAGGATTAATGAAATAAACACAGAAATAAACAATCATGGTTGAGTAATATAAAGGGGGGCAATTTTTATAGTTGATTACACATACAGATATAAAATATAGAACTAATCAGTAATATAAACCAATTTTTAAAAGAATTTATTTTTTAAATTTTTTACTTTTTATTGAACATAAATGGTATACATTTAAACTATACTTGGTGCCCTCTCCCCCCGCCCCTGTTTTCCCTTTCCCCCTCCCACCAATGATCATCGAGGGTAATCATGCCATATTCATAATTTTACACATATTCGGATGTAAACCCTAATTAATCAAGTTCAGTCTTCCTCCTCCCCTATCTTTTCATTCAAGCTTTGCTGGTATTTCCCCTCCATTACCTGGAGTACCACTGGTATCCTCTATGTTCCCTAGTTTGGGCATATTAGAGGACACATATGTACCTTCTCCTTCTGTGCTTGGCTGATCTCACTTAACATAATGTTCTCCAGGGCTTTCCATCTTCTTGCAAATGATATAATTTTGTTCTTCTTTATGGCTGAGTAGAATTCCATTGTGTGTATTTCCCAGAGTTTTGCAAACCATTCATCTGTTGATGGAGACCTGGGTTGGTTCCATATTTTGGCTATTACAAACTATGCTGCTATGAACATGGGTATGCATATGTTACTGTAGTTCTCTGATTTCAACCCCTTTGGAAAGATACCCAGGAGTGGTATAGCCGGATCAAATGGTGGATCCATTCCCAGTTTTCTAAGGGATCTCCATACTGATTTCCATAGCGGCTGAACTACTTTGCACTCCCACCAACGGTGTAAAAGAGTTCCTCTTTCCCCACATCCTCGCCAGCAATTGTTGTTCTTTGATTTCTTTATGCTTGCCACTCTGACTGGGGTTAGATGGAATCTCAGTGTAGTTTTGATTTGCATCTCTGGGAGAACTGGCTAACCATTTGTAAAAAGATTGAATCTAAACCCCTATATCTCACCATGCATAGGAATCAACTCAAGATGGATCAAAGACTTAGAAATTACACCTGAGACTGTGAAGTTAGTAGAGGAGAGCATAGGTTCAACATCACAACATACTGGCACAGGCAGTAACTTTCTCAACAAAACCTCCAAAGCTCAGGAAATTAAAGTAAGAATTAACAAGTGGGATAGCATCAAACTAAAAAGTTTCTTCTCATCAAAGGAAACCATCAAGAACCTAAAGAGGAAGCCTACAGAATGGGAAAAGATCTTTACCAGCCACCACTCTGATAGGGGGCTAATATCCAGAATATACAAAGAGCTCAAAAGACTCTGCACTAGCAAAACAAACAACCCAATCAAGAAATGGGCGAATGAACTAAATAGACACTTCACAAAAGAAGAGATACAAAGGGCCAATAGATACATGAAAAAATATAAACCAATTTTGAAATGAACCCTGAGCCTTTTGGAAGACAGTGTATTTCAAAATAGTTCTCTACAAGAAGGTTCTATTAAGTGCTAGAAAGAATACTTTCCAAATGTCTCTGAGAAGCTAGAGGTTCCACGAGGAGATAGTTCTTTCTTGAGTTTTAGGTTCTATTACATCTAAGTGGAAAATGAACAATCTCAGTATCACAACATGTTTTCATTTAGATGATTATCTTGGTGGGAGAAGCAAATAGAATGGGCGGGCGGGATGTGATGGTGAATCATGGGTTTACTCCATCCTTACTTTTTAACAGGCTGAGGTTTTGTTTATATGTGACCTTGATTCCTCTGGGGAAAGCATCGGGCACATATGGGGAAATTAATCCAAAGAAGCAGCAGAAAACAACACTGTGTTGAGCTGTGGAATGAACACAGAAAAACACAGGATATCCTGAACTCACAATGCATCTTGAACTGCATACAAATCTAGACCCTGTCTTAATACTATCAAGGAACATACATAGGAAAATTACAGTCGGGTGTCTGGAAAACATTTGAGCTCACCACAGTTATTATGGTGAGTCTTAACATAGTTAAAGTGAATTAGGACTTTTGATGAAATAATTAAATCTGGCTCCGGATCCTACTAAAAGTTAGAGAGAGAGAGAGCCTTCTGAAAGAGTCGGTAAAATTAGAGAAAAATTCTGTTGAAAAGATTCAGTAGAGAAGTAAAGTTAAAATATGAATGCATGAAGGGTATAGTTAATTAGCTTTCTATTGTGTATATATGTATATTTTGACAAGCTAACTCTGTGTGTGTGTGTGTTTTAATTAATGCTACATGTGTTCATTTTTTTTATCACTTTTTCACCAGAGGTCATAGTAAACTTTTATCCAATAGGATTCATCCTAAGGAACTCTGAAATAATAGTCAAGGGAATAGAAATTTGGGAAAACAAGTTGTCTATTATCCCATTACTTTTAGATTTACAGATACCAAGTTCTTCAATCTCTTGATTCTGGGTTTTAGCTTTGCTACTGAGTCATGACCGGTAATTGGAATTTATGTGACAAGCTCAACATAGCATCTTGGTATTCCTGATCAAAGCTAAGGTTATTACCACCACTTCTGCGTAGCCTAAGCCTCAGATCTTCCCGCAGTGATCCCCACTTATTAAGAATTTGGATGCTGTGCTCAACCCTGGTCCATGTGATCTTCAGTTTCAACAACAGTTCAACCAGATAAATGTGATTATTATCTCTATTTTACAGATAAGGTGAAATCTTATGGCGGTGGACTAGCTTATATGAAATCACACACACACACAAAACCACACATACATATACACACACATGCACACACACACGCACACACACACACGCATGTGCACACACGCACACACACACAGTGGAAAGCTGGGCTTTGAACCCATACAATCTAATTTCATAATTCACATTCTAAACCTTCAAGCTCTTTGCAGAACATTCTTTCATCGCACCTGTAATGTAGGGTTGGAAATGTAACCTGGTGTTTTGGAGAAGAGCAAATGAAAGAGGCTTATGTGGGATCTGAACCCATGACCTTATCGTCATCAGCACAGGGCGAATAAGCTAACTGAAAAAACAGGAGCACATCTTCCAAATTCCTCTAATACAACTTGACTTTTCTTAGGGTAGGCTATGGATGTCAAATAGGGAACTCTGTTAACACACACACATACATAATACACATGCATACATACCTATACTTAATTATATCAATCCTTCATCTCATAGATTCTCAGTTTGCAGTATTGCCCCAGGTGGACAGTGAAAAGATCCAGGCATATGATAATGGTCTTGGGTGTAAACAAGAGAATTGAATTAAAATAAGGAGGCAGTGGAAATACCCAGGAAGTGCTGAGTAATTTTCTTTTCTGAAAGGAGACAGTAAGCCAATAAGTTTGAGACTAAATGGAGATCATTCTAAAAGACTTCAATTCAGGTGTATATAAATGTTCGCATGTGCATATACCTGTGTGCGTATGCATGTGGACATGTGTGTGAATATGTACAGACTTAAACACCTGAAGTTATAAAGTATGACCCTCATCGTGCTGTGTGCTCAAGTACACATCTCCATCGTATTGGCACATGTGAGATATGCTGAGTGTGGTCTGCCTGTGTATTGTGAAATGGTGAAGGCATCACAGATCTTGCACTTTAATTAGCTCTCAGATTTAAAAATTGCTAAACTGGACATGGTGGACATGGAAAGCTGAGATGGAGTATTAAAGGTTTGTGGTCAGCCTCAGCTACTTAGTGAGACCCCCCACCACTTAGTGTGATAAAAATAAATAGGGCTAGGGATGCAGCTCAGGGTGAGAATGCTCCTGGGTTCAATCCCTGGTACCACACACAAAAACAAATGTACTTTCTGGGTGTTGTGGCGCACACCTGTAATCCCAGTATCTGGGAGGCTAAGATAGGAGGACTGCAGGTTCAAGGACAGACAAGAAAATGTAGCAAGATTCCAGTCAACCTAGTAAGACCTATTTAAAAACAACACAAAAAGGGCTAGGGGTAGGGCTCAGATATAGAAGGCACTTGGATTTAATCCTCAGTACCACAAAATATAAAATAAAATTGCTATTAATAATTGAATCGATGATGATAGACTTATTGCAAATATTCAAGGGAGAATTTTATTTTATTTACAATAAAAAGCATAGTATACAGTATTACCCCTTTATCTATTGAAAATATACCCTAAGACCTCTAGTAAAGTAAGGGTCAATTACAAATAGTACTGAATCTTATATATACAGTTTTTTTTTTGTTGTTATATGCCCTGCAACACTGGCACATAGTGCCACAGTTAATCTTCCTTCTATATTTTATGACCTGGTGCCCTTTTGTGCTCTGGAGCCATTATTAACTAAAACAAAGTTTGTTGGACTATAAACTCTGCGATACCATGACAACCCATCTACTAAGCTGCATGGCTGTTAAGTGTCTAAGGGTGGGTCTCATACAGAGCTTGGATTCTCTGGATAAAGGAAGAATCAAAATCGCATTCCAGATAGGATTGCTTGCAATGTCTTCATACTACCTAAAACAATCAGATACATAACTTAAAATTTATGAATTGTTTATTTCTGGATTTTTTCTTTAGATATCTGAGGACCCGAGTGGATGGATAACTGAAATTGTGGAAAGTGGGATTGTGAATAAGAACGGGACACTGTACATTTCCTGTCTCAAGGAGATGGCAGTGTGAGGATTTCCTTTTTTTTTTTTTAATTTTGGAGCTCTAAGCATTTCTGCATAAAGTTTAAGATATACTCTCCCTTGTGAAATGAAAATATAAATAAGGTATTTTCTAGCCCTCATTATTTAAGATGGCTTTATGTTTGTTTTGATCCAACTGAAACATGAGGGCAACAAGGTGTTAGAAACAGTTCAGCCTCTATGCTTCTTAAAATCTGCATTATTATTATTTTTTTCTTAATTTTTATTTTATTTTTTGTGTGGCTGACACTAACAAAAATGAAGACAGCCCTATGTCCAGGAAAAAAGCAAAAGAGTCACTGGGACTGTTCTGTGTTCTTCCATGAAAAGCAATCGCTTTATCATCGCCAAGCATTTCTGAATCCAAGTTAGAAAGGGAAAGGAAAAAAAAAATTCAAAAGATGCTTGCCATATTCTTAGTACCATTTGCCTTGACAGGAAAAACAACAGCCTCATGCCTCCTCAGCTTCTTGCTCATGAGTGAACTCTTCCCCAAACAAGACACTGCACATCAGCCATTTGGGATCTCTTCCATCAATGTTGTAAGGAGCTCTTCTGTGCAGTTTGTACTCACTGTAAAATGTACCGAAGCCAAGAGCAAGGGAGTTGGTAATCTGGGCACCCACAGTTGTGATGAGGCATCTTCAGTGTAATCGTCCAAATCAAATATTTGGCTGTGCTTCTTCAGATGCGATATCTCATATTGTCACTGTGGTGTTGGCAGAGGAGCGGAGAAACGCGCCGAGGGAGGTGGGGGTGGGGAGAGACTGCAGAGAGGCCCCGAGTGCCCTGCAGTGCGCATGGTCTCCCCGCTACAGGAACAAAACTGCTCCCTGTTCCTCAGGGCCGCCCCTTACAGCATTTGCACCTCTTGGATGGGGGCCAAACATGCAGAAAGCTAGGAGAGAATGAATGCAGACAAGCACACCTCTTTGGGGTAAATTTTCTTCTCATCAGCAAAGATTTCAAACTGTAGTGGTCAGGCTTTTGAGATTTTACTGTTACATCTTATTATTCATTTAGTTGCTGTTATAAATGGTGATGATATGCATCAGAAAAGTATCTGCTCACAGGGTGTGGTGGAGCATATTGTTATCCCAGTATTTAGGAGGCTGAGACAGGAGGATCACAGGTTCACAGACAGCCTCAGCTACTTAGTGAGGCCCTCTGCAACTTAGTGAGACCCTATTTAAAAATAAAGAATAACAAATAGGGCTGGGGCTATCGCTCAGAGGTAAGATGTCCCTGGTTTAAATCCCCAGTACTGCAAAAAAAAAAAAAAAATAGTATCTGCTCATCAGCATAGCAAGTATACTTATGTTCTTTCATTTGGTTCTTGAGACAGCTCTATCAGCCCAGAGGACAATTCAGGATTCAATATCACCCTCCTTTTGCAGAAAAGATCCTAAGGCCGAGAAGGGTTAATAGCTCACACCAGAAGCTGGGAGGACAGATTCCGAATTGGTGTCTAATTTTCTTCCTAACTTGCAGGGCTGCTTCTCCGTCAGCAATGACCACTATTTGAGAAAAATGTTTCAAGATTTTAGGAGACGTCCACTCTCAAGTCAGAAATGTGCCACCCAGAGCCAGGCATGGTGACACATGCCTATCAATCCCAATACTGGGAAGGCTACAGTAGAAGGACTGCAGTTTCAAAGCCAGTCTTGGCAATTTAAAAAGAGCTTCAGAAACTTAGCCAGACCTTGTTTCAAAATAGAAAGGAGAGCCAGGCATGTAGCTCAAAGGTAGAATGCCCTGGGGTTCCATCCTTAGTACTCAAACAAAACAAAACATAAAAAATGTGCCACCTGTGTGGCCAAGTTTTAAGACTGGAAACTCTTTATAGCTTTCTTCAAAATTCTCCATAAAATACCTATTTTTGTTTTTATTATTTTTAACTTTTTAGTTGGGTGAGAAGATTGTTTATGTGAACTAGTATTTTATTTGCAGTCCCATATCACTCCATATTCTTCTGGTGCACAGCTTTGGTGGACGGAGCTAATTTCGTTTCTATAACTGGAACACTCAGCTTGGCTCCTTAACGCTCATGTCTCTGGTCTTGGGCTCTGTTTGCTTTGTGTTTATAGACTCAATCACTCCTCCAGAAAATCTCGGGCCTCCTCCTAAACCCAGAGCTTGTGCTTTTTAAATTCACAAATCACTTTCCTATGTGGTCTATGTGGCTTTCAGAGTATCACCTGTCCTGCCGGGCATGGTGGCGCACACTTGTATCCCCATGCTTGGGAGGCGGAGACAGGAGGATTGTGCAGATTGGAAGCCAGCCTCACTGGCTTAAGAGACCCCGTTTCAAAACAACAACAACAACAACAACAAAAACCCCAACCTGTTTTATATATATAAATAACAGATCTGGGAGTATAGCCCAAAGGTAGAAGGGTTTCCAGGAACGCCAGTACCACCCCCAAAAATAATAATAATAAAAGAATATCACTTGTCCTTAGATTTTGCTTACTGGAGTACATAGCTATAATTTTAGGACTCTTTGATACTGTGCTGATCTTTGAGTGTTTATTATCAAATCTTTCTGATGTATTGCCGTGCTTACTGGCTCCCAGAAATTCTGCACGCTGTCTTTAGATTTTGTCCACTTAAACACATGGTCGGTTTTTACATCCTGGGTTCTCTCAAAATTTCTCCAGCCTAGTGTATTAGTGCATAGAGATCAAGCCCATAAATGGCTTCAAATATAATGAATGCATAGAGTCAGATAATAGTTCTTGAAACAAGGTAGGGTAGTTTGAGATCTGAGAGCAGAAGAAAGGAAATAAGGGTGCGCTTTTACCCAGATGAATGAGCTGATATGAAGAGCATTTAAAAGAGAATACTGCAGCAACACTCTGAGGACTAGACTGAAAAATAGAGTAACACAACAGAGATCAATAAGGAGCCGTGTGAGTAGAAGAGTAAAGAAAACTGCAGGCGGGGTTGGGAAAGAAAGAAGCGGTGAAGCAGCGTGTTTCAAAGGAGAGAGAAACAGCACTTCATTCATTATGCTTTAGCATGGTCTATTCCCTAATTCAACACACATTTTTCCAAGCACATTTGTTACCGATTAATCTGTATACCTTCAAAATTCATGTATTGAGGCTCTAGCCCCCAGTAACTCAGAATGTGAACTTATTTGGAAATAAGGTCCCTATAGATGAAATTAATTAAAAGGGATCGTATTATATGAGTGGTCCCCACATCCAATATGACTGGTGTCCTTATACAAAGGGAAAGCTTGGCCCCAGACAGACAGATGTAGAGCAGAGATAAGGTGAAGAGGCTCAGGGGTAAGATGGCCAGCTACAGACTGAGAACAGAGGCTGGGAACAGAGCTTTCCTTGACATCCCTCTAAAGGACACAGCTCAGACGATCACTTGGTCCTGGACCACAAACCTCCAGAATGAGGTCCATGAAACTTTTGCTGGAGCCATCCAGGGTCTCATGCTTTGTCATGGGCAGCCCTTGCAAACACTGAACATGACGCATGGTCCTCCAGATACAGGAAACATAGTAGGGCAGGGATTTGCCTTGCATTGAAGGATCAACTTGATTCATTATGCAGGCAAATACAAAATGGACTTAATGATCGTCACTATACTGAACTAAAGTAATAATATTTGGAGTTGGGAAAGAAGTTCTATTGTGGGTGACACATGATATGGAATTTTGAAGATGGGTAGCCATTTATGAGAAGATGAGAAGGAATTTCCTGTGGAGGCCAGGACATAGGACCTGAAATAATTTGGAGAGCAATGGGGTCTGCGTGGTGTAGTGCCATGGAGGTGCATGTGTTGGAGATGTGTGTTGTGGGCAAGGGTTGAGATTTAAGGTCTGAAAGATACGTGCAAGCCAGAACAAGATTGGCCCAGCTGGAGAGTCAGGCTTCTTATTCCAAAAACTTGGAAGTGTCAACTTTTTAAAATCAGGTCAGTGACATGAATGCTTTTGATATTTTGAGGATAACTTTACCAGCAATAAACACAAAAGAGAGAAGGAGTGAGAGGAGAACTAGAAGGCAGGGTGGGTATCAGGTGAGAGGTGCCAGGTGATGGCTAAAGGAACATCAGAGAAGACAGAGAGGAAAGGCACAAATTCAAGGACATTTTTAGCAAATTTAGCTTCATTTTGGAAACTCAGATGCAGGTGCAAGGGTAAGGAGTCAGTTGAAAATAATTTTAAACTGACCTTAAAGTTGCGGGACTCTGCACAACTCCTGGAAAACAGTAGAGACCTAATGAGTATTAACTGTTTATATCCCCCAAAGTTTGCTCAGGTAGAAACTGATCTGCAAATATAAGCTTCCAATTGCATGCTGTGACACAACTGAATCCCAATACTTGTAATCCCAACACAGAAGGATCTTAGATTCGAGTCTTGCATGTGGTAACTTAACAGACCCTGTTTTAAAATATATATATTCTTTTGATTAAAATGAGTGGCTCAGCAGTGATAGCATGTCAGTTTTATCCAAATAGAATTAAATACCCTTTTGTTAAGTCAATATTTAAAATTTTTATACATTTTAATGTTTTCTATTTAGACCAAGCTCCTAGCTCTTGTGAAACTAAGGTAGCAATGTCGGAAACAGAGCTTGGGGTTGCTAAGGAGGGATGCCTGGGGATGTGGCCTTGGGGATTAGATATCTCTCCTCCTCCCCCTGAATGTCTCTTGCTTTTGGCCTCCACAGTGTGAGAGCAGAGCTTTCTATTTTTCTCTCTCTGTTTCCTTGTTCCACAAACCCTGGCCCCATGTGAACTGAGCCCCAAATCTCCAAGGAAGCTGTGAGCCAAGAAATCTTTCCTTCTCTAAATTGTGTGGTCAGTCTTTTTGGATTATGGCAGGGAGAATGTTGACTGAGACAACTTTTATTGATGTATGGTAATGGCACATCATAGTGAGATGGCAGATGCACCATCATTCATCCACACACACCACACTTGGTATATTTCCCTCTGTACCCCACGCCTTCTTCTTCCTTCCCTGTACATGTCTGTGAGATTGGTAGTGATATTTTCACATGTGGACGTAAAATTATGTGAACTATCTACTTCTTCAAGCCTCAGTTTTTCCCTCCCCACTTCCCTCCCCCAGTTGCCTTCCACTGTTCTACTGGTTTCTCTCATTTATTTGAAGTCACTTTTGTTTTTTATGTTCTCTCTATATTTCTCATGAAAGATTAAACATAGGACCCTTGGCTTTCTGAAACTGAATGATCACACTCAGCATAATTTCCTCTAGTTCCATATATTTTCTTACATATGACACAATGTTGTTCTTCTTTATGGATGAATAAAATTTCATTGCATGTAAGGGGTATGGCTCAGAAGTAGAATTTCCCTGAGTTCAATCCCAAAACACATGCGCGCACGCATGGGCGCGCGCGCACACACACACACACACACACACACACACACCCCAAACGTATTTACAGGAAGAATTGGGCAGAGTGAAGTTGGTTATTCCATGAATGCCTGTTCTCTGCCAGTAATCAGTAACTGGTAGGGCTTTCCAAATAAAATTGGTTATCAGGGATATTTTGAGAATTAGTATAAAGCACATATTGCACCGATCAGAATATTCTGACCCACGACTGACTTTCACCAACACAGAGAAACAAACCCAAAACAGAAACAGATCATTTACATGCAACACAATTTATTTAAATACTCAGTTCATTTAAAATAGCTGTCCCACACAAATCCTGGATACCAAACCTTAACATAAATACCACACTTAAAAAATAAAAGGCTCAGCCAAATAGTAAAGGCAAACTCCAAATCAGTTGCAGACTAATTTAATATCTGATTAAAGTGAGTTGTCAAAAGTGTTGCCACCAAATTTGCAGATATTACAGGATCCAACCTACCTTCCGCCTCCCCTATTGTTGCAAAGGATGGACTCACTCTCAGAAACCAGCATCTCTACATCAGCTCTGGAAACTACCCCATTGACCTCAGCTCTATGTGCCTTAATTCCTTTTCCTTAATTTCTTTCCATTAACACTCAAGCATCTCCTACTTTAAAGACAGCCCCTTTATTCTCATTTACATATATCTGAACTATCTTGCCCAGTCATGCTTATATGTTATTTATTTGGTACTTGGGATTGAACTCCAGGACATTTTTTTTTTTTTTTTTTGGTGGTACTGGGGTTCCTGGAAGCTCTTCTACCTCCAGGCTACACTCCCACGGGCTACACTCCCAGACCTATTTTATACATTTCCATGTAGAAACAGGGTTTCTTAAGCCAGCGTGGCTGGCTTCGAACCTGCGCGATCCTCCTGTTTCCGCCTCCCAAGCACGGGGATTACAAACGTGCGCTAACAGGCCCGGCAAACCCCAGGACATTCTATCATTAGGCTATACCCACACCCAGCAATTTTTATTTTTTATTTTTGAAAACAGTGTCTCTCTAAGTTGCTGAGGGCTTCATAAAATTTCTGAAGCTGGCCTCAAGTCTGAATCCTTCTGTCTCAGCCTCCTAAATCCTGGGATTACAGGTGTGCACCACATCTGGCCCCACCACACTTTTTAAAGTTTCTTCAGGTCAATCCATTCTCGCTTCGAACCTGCGCGATCCTCCTGTTTCCGCCTCCCAAGCACGGGGATTACAAACGTGCGCTAACAGGCCCGGCAAACCCCAGGACATTCTATCATTAGGCTATACCCACACCCAGCAATTTTTATTTTTTATTTTTGAAAACAGTGTCTCTCTAAGTTGCTGAGGGCTTCATAAAATTTCTGAAGCTGGCCTCAAGTCTGAATCCTTCTGTCTCAGCCTCCTAAATCCTGGGATTACAGGTGTGCACCACATCTGGCCCCACCACACTTTTTAAAGTTTCTTCAGGTCAATCCATTCTCGCCTACACACTTCTTGCCCTGTTTCTCCACCCCACACTTCATTAGGGCCAATCTGGCTCCTGATTTCCCCTTTTTATCAGAGAGCCCAACACAATATCTGGGCCTGATACAGTAGTCATTTCCAACTTTATTTACTCAAATGTTCAACCTTATTTGAGGTTACTGGCCACAGTCTTTTAAAAACAATTTCACTGTGTGTGTGTGTGTGTGTGTGTGTGTGTGTGTGTGTGTGTGTGTGTTTAATTTCCCAATCAGTTCTTTTTGGGGGGTACTAGATCTTAAAACCAAGGGAGTTCTACCTCTGGGCTATACTCATCAGTATTTTTAATTTATTTTAATTTATTTATGTTGAAACAGAATCTCACTAAATTGATGAGGCTGGTCTTGAACCCGCGATCAGCCTCCCAAGTAGTAGAATTACAAAAGTGCACCACCATGATTGCCTGAACTGTTCTCTTTTGAGTCCCTCCCTGATACTTTCCCTTTCACAAGCCCTCATATCTGGTTCCTAGGCTTTCCTATGAAACCATGAATAATCATCACACTGCCCTCATCATATAGTCTTCCTTTGTAGATTTAACAAGCATTTTTTTTTATTTTTGTCAGGTGACCTACTTGAGATCTCTGGCTTAAAATTAGTGCTCATCAGGACTCCATCTTGGATCCTTTTCTGTCTTCATTCCACACACACATCTCTGGAGATATTGTTTTTACACCTATTTAAACCTGGCTGACCCCCAATTCTGCTTTCATTCTATGGAGTAACTGCAGTTTTCAAAGCAGATGTGCCATTGGACTATTAAGAATCCACAGAGGTCTCAGGCTGAGGATGTCACATATTCCAGAAAGAACTTGTATGGGGCCTCCATGAGCATGGGTCCCTCTGTGCTCTGTGTGAACAGCTAGTCTCCCAGGAGGCACACTGGGGCCATGATCATCAGTCACTAAGCCCCGTTGTCTACTACATCACACTCACCACACCTTGTGCAAGGTACGTGTTTGTCCCCGTTCATCCTTCAAGCACCGTCTTACAATTCAATTCCTCTGGGAACCAGTTCTTAATTTTTTAGGCTTCTTGCTATATTGCCTCATTATATCTCAGACACCGATATAAAATTTATTGTAATCACTTAACCATCTGCCTTCGTTTTTAGATTATGATCTTATTAATGGCTCTGTATGTGTATTACTGGTTACTATACCTTTAGTTTCTTAGAGTGTGTGTAGTTTCATGGGGAGCTAATAATTAATTTATATAAATGAATAATTCATCGTGAAGAATAAAGTGTGACCAACGTGGTTGTGGACGTTTTTGCCTCCCAAGTAGAAAGGCAAAATCGCCTCAAGAGAATGTTATCATAACTTTATCCTACTTGGAATGTTGGTGTGATTCTTGGAGGAGCAACAACTATTTTGTGCCCCTGAGGATTAAGGCCAAAACTGTGAAATCGAGAGAGTAGGAGGAACCTGCTGATATCTTTATGCAGTTTTCTAGTCTTTGATTTGTACTTCAAGACCTTATGGTACTTGTAAAGTATAATTTCTTGTACATGAATCTAGCCATTCTCAGTTGGATTCCTGTTATTTGCTGCCCCAAACACTCCAAATTGACACCTTTCTCATTTAAATCATGGATGTAAATGTTGGGTAATACAGAGACTCGTTGTGTAATAAAGTATTGATTGTATTATCTTCTAACCTGGGTGTCAGAAATCTTACTCCATAGAGTCAAATAGAAAATGTTCAGACAGGAGGAGTAAAGGTGCTAGGCAAGCTCCTAAAATTTAGGGAGACCCTGAGAAACTTATAGAGACCCTGTCTCAAAATAAAAATAAAATAGGGCCGGGTGTGGTGGCGCACTCTTGTAATCTCTGCGTTTGGGAGGCGGAGACAGGAGGATCGCGCTGGTTCGAAGCCAGCCGTGTGCTCTGGCTTAAGAGACCCTGTTTCCAAATAAAAATATAAAAAATAGGTCTGGGAGTGTAGCCTTGAGGTAGAAGGGCTTCCAGGAACCCCAGAAACACCAAAATAAATAAATAAATAAATAAATAAATAAATAAATAAATAAATAAATAAAATAGAGCTAGGGGTGTAGCTCAGAGATCAAATACCTCTAGGTTCAATCTCTAGTACCAAAAAGAAAAATATATGTAAACCACTTGTTCTAAGTAAGCCTATATTGTTTACTCATATGCATTCTTTTTTACAAAATGTTCAAAACAACTTACCTAAGATATTTCAGAGAATCTACCAAATACTCTAAAATGTTTACCTGTCACTGTCTTTCTCTTTCAGAGTTTGATAATTTCTCTCCCTACTGGGTGCTAGGACTTTTTTGGCACTAGGGACTGAACCCAGGAATATTCTACCTCCAAGCTGTACTCTAAACCTTTCTATTGATTGAAACAGCACCTCATTAAGTTGCTGATGGTCTGGATAAGTTTCTGAGGCTGTATTCAAATCTGTGATCCTCCTGTCTCAGTCTCACAAGTACTGGTATTACAACAATGTATGACAATGTCTGGCTCTAGGATTTTCTGAAAAGCTTTTGTCAATTAGTATAGGAAAGAGTATATTTTCTTTATTCTTGTAACACAGAAATGAAATTACACTAACATTTCTCCTTTGAAGAAGTCTGTTGTTCTTAGAATAAGGAAGTAAAGTTCAAATAAAATTATCCTTACTCTTTGTCACATGTTGCAATCAAATGAGGAGATATCCTGTCCCTTACAGTTATCTAACATGGAATATAAAATATCATTAACCTTTACTCTTTTAAATAAATACTTAAATGACTACACTCTTTTATCATGGTTATAATCTGTAATGTCCCCTAAAGACATATGTGTTAAAGGCTTGCTCTCAGATGCAGCAGTGTTCAGAGTTGGGGCTATGGGGAAGTGATTGGATCCTGAGGGCTGTGACCTGTTTGGTGAAATTTTTCTCACTAGATGGATGGACCCCTGGGAGTTGGTAGAAACTGTAGGAGATGGAATCTAGTGGGAAGGAGCAGACTCTTGAGGGCTATATCTTATTCCTGGTCCCTTTTTATCTCTCTGCTTCCTGACTACTGTGAACTAAACATATTTCTCTGCCATGATGACCTGCCTCCCTTCAGCCACAAAGCACTGGAGTTGACCAGCTCTTGACTGATCCTCTGAAACCAGGAACCAAAATAACTTTTCTACTTCAAGTTGCTTTTCTCAGATATTTTGTCATAGTGACAGAAAGCTCACTAACACACTTGGGTAAAGATTTCTCAATATTTCCTTTTTCTTTTGAAAAAAATTTTTTTATTTTACAGTAGCAAATGTTTCTGCAAGTCTTCAATGATAACTCATCAACTCCTATCCTTTTGTCTTTGTCCCTAATTTTCAGTCAATGGTCTTCAGTTGTGTCTTAGGGTTATTACCTACACTAAAAAATTTATATTATTATGGTGGGCATGGTGGCACAGGCTTGTAATCCCTGCGCTTGGGAGGCGGAGACAGGAGGATCACTCAGGTTCATAGCCAGCCTTGCTGGCTTAAGAGACCCTGCTTCCAAATTTAAAAAAATGTATAAAATAGGTCTGGGAGTATAGCCTGGAGGTAGAAGGGTTTCCAGGAACCCCAGTACCACACAAAAAATTATATTATTATGGTTATATATGTTAGCTTTCTGTTGCTATGACAAAGTACCTGGGAAAATTTACTTGAAAGAAGAAAAGAGTTCTTTTGACTTATGGTTTCAGACTATGGTTGGTCCAGTCACCTTGGGGTCTGTGGTTAGGCAGAACATCATACTGGTAACAGTGTATACAGAGCAGGTTGTTCACCTTTCAGTGTCAGGAAACAAAGGGAGAATGAGAAGAAGGAGCCTGAAACAAGATACCCCATTCATGAGCATGTCCCTAGCCAGGGATGGTGGTGTATGCCTGCAATCTCAATACTTAGGATGCTAAGACAGGAGGATCTCAGATCTAAAGCCAGCCACTGCAACTTAGTGAGACCCTGTTTCAAAAATTAAATTAAATTAAATCAAAGGGCTGTGTGTGTAACTTGGAGGTAAAATGCCCCTGGGTTCAATTCCCAGTATAAAAATAAACAACTAAATAAAAGAAGAGCATGTTTCCAATGATCTATGCCCTCCAAATAGGTCTCATTTTCCAATATTTTCTCCAGCTTCATCAGCTCATTAAGTTATGAATTCATAAGTAGATGAATTAATTTATGAGTTTGTATCTCTCCTGATCCATTCACTTCCCAAGGGCTTCACCTTTGAACACTGCTGGGTTGGGTACCAAGTCTCCAATACATGGAATTTGGGGATATTTAAGATCCAAACCATCACATTGTACCTTTTCTTGCCTATACTGTATATACATATACAGTATACTGTATATACATATACAGTATAGGCAAGAGAGAGAGAGAGAAAATAAAAATTATTTTAAAAAGAAAACTTCAACTTTATATATATATGTATATGTATATGTATATGTATATGTATATGTATATATACATATATATGTGTATATACGTATATGTATATATGCAGTATAGGCAAGAAAGAGAAAATAAAAATTATTTTAAAAATAAAAACTTCAACTTTATATATATTTATATATAATATATATATACATAATATACATAATATATATAATGTATATATATATTTGGTGGTACTGGGGTTCCTGGAAACCCTTCTACCTCCGGGATACACTCCCAGACCTATTTTTTATATTTTTTTAAAATTTGGAAACAGGGTCTCTTAAGCCAGCAAGGCTGTCTTCGAACCAGCACGATCCTCCTGTCTCCTCCTCCCAAACGCGGGGATTACAAGCGTGCCTCACCATGCACGGAGCTTGAAGTTTTCTTTTTAAAATAATTTTTATTTTTTCTCTTTCTGTGTCTTTAAAGAAGTATTATTATGAAAGTATGTCACTTTTTGTAGATTGTTACTATTGTTTTAGTTGATATGCAGATCTAGAAATTAAATACGCTGCTTTGATTTATTGAATTTTAACAGAAATTTATTTTTCTATTACTTCCTATACAAAGCAAATGTTTTGCATTTTTTTCAATTGGATTTCACTACTCCTTTGTGTTATGTCCAGAAGGCTAAATCTATGTTTATTTAAGAATCACATACTTTCACTATTACTATTAATATTGTACATAATCAATATTCATTTAGGTCTACAAAATTATTTACTGTTTTCCTCTTCATTCTCTTTCTACTGGGTATGTTTTCCCTCTGCGTGAAAACCCATTTTAGTATGACTTTTAGAGCAGTAATCACTTCTTAAGTTCCTCATGTTTTAAAATATACCTAATTTCCTTTTGATTACTAAGAATCATTTTCTCAGGTATCAAATCCATCTCACCCATTTTCTAAAATTTCAAACTCACGAATTTCTTGGACTTCCATTTATTTTGAGGAGTCCACTGCTAGTCTTACTAATGTTCCTTTTAAAATAATACAACTTTTTAAATCCACTGCTGACCGCTATTTAAATATTTGCCATTTGTTTTCTGCACCTTGGCTTGATTTTTATGCACCTATGTGTTTTCTTCTGCATTTGAAATTTTAATCATTTTGTGTCTAGCATTTATTCTATTTAAGAGTTGATAGTGCTTTTGGAATATGCGACTTTATTTGTCTCATCAGTTTAAAAAATGCTCAATGAGTATCTTTTTAAATAATACTCTTACCTCATTCTCCTCAATTCTGACCCCAGGAATACTTGTTAGATTTTATTAAACTACATGTGTGGGCTCATGTACACACACACACACACACACACACACACACACACACACACACACACATCTTTATTCTCCTTCGTTCCCTTTTATATGCTTAATGCTGTGAATTTTGTACTTAAACTGTCTTTCACATAGTTGTCCTCCAACCCATTAATCATTTCTTCAGCTGCATGCAATGTGCTGTGAAACAGACACGTTTAAGATCCAGTTGTTTGTTGCTTTAGATCTGTATGTGTTATTCTAAAAATTCCTGTTGACTGTAATCGGGATGTTTGTTTCTTTTGGGATAGCTCTTGGAATGGTCTGAGAACTTCCCTTCCAATCCAAGGACTGATGGGGTTTGACATTCTATGACATATCCCTGATCTGAGTATATAGAAGAGGCTACTGTTCACTCTATCAAGTCATTGTGCAAGTTAGAGAGGGTTACTCTCCTGCAAGGAGCCTGGCTTGGTTACCCAGGACATAGCCTATTGATTTCTGGGAAGAACCAAGTGAGTAGCTTTTGCTTCCACCTGGCACAGATTAAGAAGGACACAGGTTTGGTAAATAAAAAGTGGACTAGGTTCCAGCCTTCCCATTTGTGTGGGGTGCAACCTACAAAGCTTTCTATCACGATGCCACATGCAGATTTTCATATGTATAATATAGTTCAGCATCTGGATGGAATCTAAGAATTTTTCTCATATCTATTCTAAGAGTTCTAAATCTAATTTGTCTATAAGGTTTAGACATATATACATACATATGTGCAAATATCAGAATTAAATATATGGGGTGATGATTTTTATATAACTAAAAACTTAAAATATTATACTAAAATAAAATATTTTAAAATATTATAAAAACACTTAAAGCACTTTCCAGTGTTATCTTGGTAAATTATGAACGAACACAGGTAGTTAATACTAAAATCTCCTGCCAATTTCTTTTATTCATAATATGATGTCTTTTTTGAGTGAATAAACACTCAACCAAGACAATTATGCTGAAAATGACAATTATATAGGAGAGAGGAAATTATTGGAAGAGTTTGTGGACTGGATCCAGTTATAAAAGTCCATTTATTGAAGCTCAAAATAGAACCTCGATAGTGAGCCTTTTAGATAAAACATAGAAAGGAAATAACAAATGGCCAAAATGAGAAGAAATGCTGCTTTTCAGGGGAAAGCTAAAGAATATTTCAATTTCCTGGCAGGTAGTTAAGATATATTTATAACCTGAGCATTATATTTACTCAGTTTTTTCCTTAATATTTCACTGAGGAGACTGAGATGTTCTACCACGGTATCTGACTGAGGAGTCCTGACCAAAAAATCATCTGAGTTTAAGAAAAGGATAATTTGTTACACTGACTAGCAGGTTTTCTCAAAGTACAATTTCCTCCCATTTTCTACCTTCCTTTAAAAATTGTGAAGGGTCATTTCTGATATCTTTAATAAGCAAAAGTATTTAAATTAATAAATTCTTCCCGTGATAAAACTATTCACTTTCATAAGCAGCATGAAAGGAGATCAAGGTCTGGCCTTGATGCTGACATTTGCTGAATTAATTGGTGAAATTCTGGACCTCTGACATACCGCGTGTGAGGTGACCCCTGATGTTAGGTGTCTGAAATTTAACTAAGATGCTAACTTCTCTGGAAGCTTTTCTTGTTTCTCTTGTGAGGATTAAAATTTGCTTCTTAATTATCTTGTGGCATCTTTTAAAAAAAATCTTGATTTTTGAAAAACTTACTATTTATAATATTTATTTATATGCTCACTAGTTTTCATCTTCACAGGTAAAGTTATAGTTCCATACTCTTTCCTTTTTGAATAAGATTTCCTATGGTATCTCTTGTTGGGATTCTGCTAGGTCAGGCTGTCCTGAAAAATCACCCCAGACATCCCATCCTCTGACCTCAACATTTTTTGTTATATATATATATTGCCCATTCAGTATAAATATTGATGTTCATGCAGTGATGTAGGCTGAAAGGTTTCCGGCATCTTCTAGCTTCTTCATGTTGAACATGAAGGCTCTGCAATTTCCCTAGAGGAAGAGGAACCTGCCAGTTCATAAACACTCTAATCTGCTACTGACACCTGACACCTCTACCTGAAGCCCATTGGCCAAAACAGTCATGTGGCTTTCCAAGGCAGGTGAAGAGTGCAGATAAACAGTTGGTGTATTTGTTGGGCATCATTGGCACCATCTAAAGGTCCTCCTCTTTTTCTCTACACCATTCTCTTCTACCAGGATACCAAACCCTGAGGTTCACTGAAATTCACTACATGCATGCTTGACAAACAAAATTGAGGTATAGTGGGCAATTAGTGAAAGGTTGCTAATATCTAGCAATGCTTTAGCAGGGAAACTCTTTTCTTGAGTGGCAGCAAAGAGCTGTTTGCTTGGCCACCAAGGATCAAAGGTTGTCATGGGAGAGTGAAATGTGATCTCCATTGCTGGGGTTGCCTGGATGAACCCTTGTGTGTCTCTGTCTTCCCATGGAACTTTTTCTCCATATAAGGACTCTGGCTACCTAGGATTAGAGCTCACTGTGATGAGCCCATCTCAAAGATCCTATTTCCAAATAAGGGCATTCACTGGTATCATTGTTTAGGATATTAGCATATTATTTTGGGGAACCACAATTCAATCCATTATGGTGTTATAAAATTATTTGAATTAGGATAGTTCGACTCACACTTTTTCATATGACATATATCATGTGTATTATAGGTTAAACAGTATCCTATGTAGCATTATGGGTTAAATTGTTAGATTGAATGAGTTGAATATATATACTGCATATATTCCACAACTGTGACAAGAGAAATTCCCAAACCTGTTGGGTCCCAAACTCTGCAGTTAGCATCTACATTATGTGTTGGATATACGGGATAGACTCTCTTAAATTCTACCATCTGTTGCAGGCTATAATTGACTTGGATCACTATTTGAATATGGAGTCGTGAATATGTGTGTGTGTGTATGTATGTATGTATGTGCATGTGTGTGTGTGTGTACGAATTTGGGAAATAAATGTACCAACAGGCAGCAAGAGTTGCAAAGGTTAAACTCAAACTAATAAAACATGAATATCTATAAGTAGAAGGCTAATTAAAATTATAATATTTATACAGAGCTGGAATACCGTGTATCTATTATATATATATATATATATATATATATATATATATATATATATATGAAAATGCATCCTTGGTATTTTAAATAAAAAATAGGTGAGAAAATGAAATGGGGAGTATAGGATTTTCACTTTCATTTTGCAGATATAGAAAAACAGAAAATATTCCACACTTAAAAAAATAGTTGGGCAAAATCTATATTAATAATTTTCCTGGAATGCATTAGAGAAATGAGGTTGATAAACAAAGGACTATCATGAGATCCACGGGTGGACAGTCCCTTACCTGGAGAAGCAAAGGTCACTCAATTGCTTATTGGAGGCAGGACTGGCCAACACATTAACTCTAGAGTTAGGTCAGCTAAAAGCTCTTTGTGAAGTCCTGGAGACAAAGTACAGCTATGTGAGAGTAAAGGGTTGTGTGGGCTGCACCTGGTACTCACAACAGGAAGAAGAGTAATGAAAACTCTGCTCACTGTCGTAGTAGAAACTCACTAAAGCCTGGGAGAAACTGATGGTGCAGGTGGGATTACTCTTAAAAGAAAACAGGAATGAGTGCTTGTCCCAACATTATAGCTGGGAGAGGATTAGATGACTTGTGATGGCCACTCTTTGGAGACTAAAGTAGACAGCACCTGTTGCCATAATGACCCAGGAAAATGCTTTTTCCTCTCATAGTCCTTCACTGGGCTATCAGGCATCAGACAAAATTAACAGTGAGTAAGTACAGCAAAGCAAGTTGTAAAAGACAAACTCCCTAGGGAATGCCACAGTGAGAAGGTCAAAGGGCAAATGGAGAGCAGATATTGAAAAAAAAATATTCCTCTCAAACTAGCCCATAATCCTGAACACAAGGAATCATCAAAAGAATATGAAGTCTGGTGTACACAGAGAGTAACTATAGCAACATAAAACTTGAAAACCACCCGAATCCTGACAAAAATAGCATCCTTTAAACTGAAGGTTCAGCAGAAGGAAAGTCATGCTCCTATCCAAGTGCACGCAGTATTTAACTGTGTACCCTCCTATACAACATGTTCAGCTTTCATCAAAACAATTATGTGGCGTGTGAATGGAAGAAAAAGGAATCCTGGATCTGAACAGACAAAATAGTTATCGGAACCAGGCTCAGATACAACGCCAGTTATAGAAATTCACACAGGAAATTGAAAATGAGGGTAAATAATATGTTAAAGATTCCAATGAAAAAGTAAGAGAATATGTAAGATCCCAAAGGTAATGAGGGTAGCAATATTAAAACTACAAAAATGAAAACCAAAAGAGTCTTAAAATAATAAACACAGCAATGTAAAAAGAATGCCTTTGAAAGGCTCATCAGTATACTTTATACAGCTGAAGGAAGACAGGAACTTGCAGATATGTTAATAGATTTTACACAACTTGAAACTCAAAGCGGTATAAAAAAGATCAAGAAAAACAAGGAACAGGGCATCCAAGAACTTTGAGACAATATCAAATGGACTAAAATATTCCATGAGACTGCAAAGAAAATATTTTCATGTTTTTGCACAGTTAGCACTCACTGAGCAAGTTTTACTGAAACTTGGGAGCTGAGCTAAAAGACAAGCCTTAGAAGTTAATTTGTGACTCAAGAGATTGATTTTTCTTCCTGAAATATTTACATTCTAATGCTGGTGGTGGTGGAGGAGTCTCATGGTGATATTGGGCATTTTGTGGGCAGATATACTGATGTCATCTTTTTTCCAGATGAATTCACTTACATTCTAAAGTTCAAATAAGAACCTAGAATCCATATCGTTACGTTTCTGAAAAGACCATCTCTGAAGAGGAAGGACACCGGCAGTTTTTATCTCATATGCAAATATCCATATTCATTTTAGGAGATTGTTTATTGTAGTGTTATGGAATTATATATTTGGAATTAGTCTTGTTTCCTTGTATAAAATCCCTAAAATCCTTAGAATCTCTGAAATAAAACTTCATGTTGTGTATTTATGTATTGACTCATGGCTGACAGACAGCATGAAAGGTTTATCTCACCAGAGAGACAGGTTTAGTAAGATGGGATGATCATTCCCACCCCTCAACTTCTGGGGAGGGGAAAGAGATTGAAGGTTAACTTTATTGCTAGTGATCAATGATTCAATCAATCACGACTATCACTGAAACCCCTATTCAAACCTAAAAAAGCTAGCTCTTAGAGAATGTCTGGATAATTGAACACAAGGAGCTTTCTGGAGGGTGAAGTCTGGAGATCACCATGTCTTGTACCATGGATCTCTTCATGTGTATTCTTCATGACATTTTATATAGTAAACCAGAAAATGTGTTTCCCTGAGCCACTTGAGTAAATTTATTGATCCCGAGGAGGAGGTCCTGGAAAACAATTTATAGCTTCACAGTCAGAAGCACATGAACTTAAGACAGACACTCAAGGGTGAGACAGAGTTGGGGCCCTGTATGAGGAGGTGCAGTCCTTGGAGATGTTCCCCTGAATGGGATTAGGACTCTAGCCCTTTGTTCTTCTCTTTTTGCTACCATCATGCAAGCAACACTGCAATTAAAAAAAACAGACAGGTGTCCTTTAATTCACTTCTGACACTGTGTACATGGAGGAAGAATTATAATCCACAGGCCGAGGGCTCAATTCCCAACTTCTAAAGGATACACCAGCTCTCAGTGATGCCAAAGGCTGGTGACCAAGAGTTTAGCATTTAGGCCTTTGGGAGACATTTAAAATTCAAACCAAAACACTTAGGTAAAACTAGCAAAATAAGAGCAAAATTTGTACGCTAAAAACTACAATATATTGATGAAAGAAATAAAGAAGATCTTAACAGAGAAACATACTATGTTCATAGACCAGAAGATGCAATATAATTAAGATTTTACTTTATGTAAATTGAATTTATAGTTTCCATGGAATCACACTAAAAATGGCTTATACTTTCTCATTTTTTGGCAAATGGACAAAGAGTTATACTTTCTTATTTTTTGGCAAAGGGAATTGAACCCAGGGGCATTCTACTTCCAGCTTACAGCCTTAGCCTTTTTTTTTTTTTTTTTTAATTTAAAACAGGGTCTCACTAAGTTTCAGAGACTGGCCTTGAACCTGTCATCCTGCTGTTTCAAACTCCCAAGTACTTGGATTAGAGGTATGTACCATCATGTATGTCTTCTTGTAGTTTTTTACTAGTTAATTTTGACATTATATGGAGAGTTAGAGGAGTACCAGTTTCATAAATAATTCTGAAATAAAGAATCGTTGGAAGATTTACTCTAACTATATATAGACCATAAGATTCTTATAATCACTATAGCATGGTATGAGTGAAAAAGATGCACAAATCAGTGGAATAAAATAGAGGGTTTCTATAAGTCTAAGTATACCTATACCAATGTAATCACAATTTTTAAAATAAAGGTATAATACAATTCAATGAAAAAAAATAATATTTTCAACAGATAGCACTGAAAAAGCTGGTTGTTTTTCATAAACAATAAAAAGGTGAACCTTAATAAATACCTCATAGTTTATATGAAGATTAACTCAAAATGAAACATACAATTAAATGTAAAAATAAAACTATAATCTTTCTAAAATATATAAGAAAAATATGTGCATTGGATCTAATACACTAAAGCACAAACCATAAAAGAAAAAAGAGATAAATTATATTTTATCCAAATTTAAGACTTTTATTTTGAAAAATACTCTTAAGGCAATTCTCAGACTGAGAAAATGTTTATACATCACATCCTTGATAACGTATTGTCTTCATAAAGTAGTAAGAATTCTTCAAGCTTAAAATTAAAAACCATGATTAAAAAAAATGAAGAAAATCCTCTGAATAGACATTTTGCTAAGGAAGGGTCATGGGTGGCACAACAGTGTATGGGAATATGTTCAAAATCACCAATAATTAGATAAATGGAAGTTAAAACTACAATTGGACACAATTTCACACCTATTATAATAAGAACAAGGGAATCTCTTCCTCTCTGTTGAAGGAATGTAGGTGTCACACACAGCCACTTTGGAATAATGTTTGGCATTTTCTCATAAACTTAAACGCGCTATTAGATCCAGCACTCATATTCCTAGTAGTTTACCCAAGAATATGTGGATGTTTATCATAGCTTTGCTCATAATAATAAACTACAGAAAATAACCTACATGTTCTTTAATGGGCAGATGGGTAAATATACCATGGCCCATCTTTAAGATAGAATACTGCTCAACAACCCAAAGTTAGGAACTATTGATTATGTAACAACATGAATAAGTATTGAGTGAATTTTATTACGGAAGCCGCACCTAATCACTGAGTATTATATAGTCCCATTTATAGGTCATTCTGAGAGATGATTAGGCTAGCTAAATAAAATTATAGAAGTCATTAACATATCAGGGATTGTCAGGGTGTCGGGGTAGTAGAGGAGGTAACTACTATGGTTCTACACAAGTGACAGAAATATTTTAAATGGCACCAAGATGGCAGATAGGAACCCCACCTCCAGTTTTTAAGATCCATGGACCTTTATTTAATGAGAAATTACTCAAAAGCAAGTGAAATCTGGGTTGTATCCTGGCAGAGGGGTAAAAAGGCATCAGTGAAAATTTTGTGAAAAACTAAATAAAATCTGTTATTCACTTAATATTACTGGACCAATGCACACAAATTACTTTTTCTAAGAAGAGCTAATAACCACCTCTATTGTTAACATAAAATCTATTAAGAGCAAACATTAAAAATAACAGTTTACTTATGGCCTTCTGTGAAAAATCACTGCATCAAGATGAGATTTGGGCTATCCCAACCTATCACTCACTGTAACTTTAAGAAGATTCCTAAATGCTCTACGCATTATTTGTAAGAAGGTCACAAGAAGAGCACATTTCTCATTTAATGTTGACACATTCGCTCATCTACATGCAGTCATTTTTTACCAAAAATTCCCATAAATAGCACCCCACTAAATAACACATAATCTTACTATTGGAACTGCAGTTCATTGGGCTTCTGTTTTTTAGGAACAACTACCAAATAAATTAGAAATGACTTAATTATAATAAGAAAAGAAAATGGGAGAGTAAGAATAGAAAAATGACATTATGCCTGAGAAGCAGGTGGGTGTGCTGGGGAGGAGAGGGACAGCTGAAGGGAGATGAGAGACATCCTGGCCTTTTTTCATCTAACATCATCAGGAATCACAAAATGCTGGCCAGACCTGGTGGGAGAAAATACAGTTTAAGCATTTTGTTTTAAAGTTTTATAGATCCCTGAAATCATAATGAAAACATGTCATACAAGAAGGGAATGATACGATGGAACACATTTTTTGGTTTTCATGGTAAAGTATTAGTAAATGATACTTAACCTATCATGTCCTGTTGTCCTCTATCAAGGACATTGATAAATAATCAAGCAATAAATATGCCACATAGGGTCACTGTGAAAGGATTACTATGACTTTAGAGTTCTAGCCTTTTTTGATTTTTTATTGGTGCATTGTAGTCATTCATCTTAATTGGGAACAAGATGGTAGAGGCATACATGCACACATCACCTAGCTAGCCCTTCCCCAATTATTCCCACCTCGTTCCCACCCCTCTCTCCTTCTCATGTTTGACTTAGTGATTAATTTTGATATGTTTGTAAATACACATCATGTATATTAGGGAATCTGATAAATGTAATAGATTAAAAATTAGAACATAGAAAATGTATATATACATATATTTATGTATATATGTATATATTTGAAAATGTAGTAAGGCTATGTAAGTTCTAGATTGCAATTTTCAGCCTATTTTAATACCTTTGTGTTCATTTCCTTGAAATATTTGCAGAACTGAAAACAGAATTTAATGAGTTAAAGCTGATATACCAAGACTTACAATAAGTAAGGTCATGCACTGCCTAGTACCTTTCGATCCAGAATGGACCACAGGTTATATGGGGTTCCCATAGGACAACATTGTCCAGTGATATCACCAACATCTTAGTTTGTGAACTACACTGGACAATTTTCACAAAAGGAAGAAATAGGGCTGGGTGTAGCTCAGTGGTAGAATATTTACCTACCACGAACAAGGTCTCAGGTTCATCCCCAGCACCAAAAATAATTAAGTAAATACTTAAGTAAGGTGCAATCACGTAATACCACATTTCTTAGAATGTTCCTTGTCTTTAAAACACATGAGACTTTATAAGTATATTAATTAAAGCAACTACCAAAAGGCTCAAACACCAAAACAGTCAAAAGAGATGTCTCTAAGAAGGGGGCTTGTGGATAATATGCTTTAATTGTGTGGCATACTTACCAATTTAATACCACTCAATGCTTTTTTTTTTCCTTTTTGGTATTAGGGATTGGACCCAGGGGAACTCTACCTCTGAGCTCCACTCCCAGCCATTTTTCTTTTTATATATTGAAGCACGGAGGGTCTCAATAAGTTACTGAGGCTAGCCTGAAATTTGTGATCCTCCTGTCTGCCTCCCAAATAGTCTACCTCCTAGACTATAGAGTTCTTCAACTAAAGTAGGCTCTTCTCTTAGCTTTAAATTCCCTCTTATTTGTCTGGTTAAAATAACAACAGACCTGGGCGGGGTCACACAGGGCAAGCCAGACCCCCGGGAAAAACAGGGCCCGGGTCACTGGACCCTAGGCCACAGGCAGGGTCGCATGGGGCACGACAGACCCCCGGAAGAACTGGGGCCCAGCTCACAGGACCTAGGCCTTGGGCAGGGTTGCGCAGGGCATACTGGACCCCCGGAAAAACCGGGACCCGGGTCACAGGATCCTGAGCCCTAGGCGGGGTCATGGGGGGCACGCCGGACTCCCGGAAAAAACAGGGCCTGAACCGCAGTGCTACCGAGTGCCTGATCCTACAACCTCCTCAAACCACACATACTGTATTCTCTTATTTTTTTTTTTTTTAAGGAAAAAGAAAAAGAAAAAAGAAAAGAAAAATATCGGAGAGGGGTCAAGATTGCCGCGGCAGCTGCCAGGATACTGGAGATGCAGACAAAACTTATCTAACTGAACTGGAACTTTTGGAAAAATTCCCCATGAAGGAGGAACTGCTTCTCTACATCCTTAAGAATACTGGACATCACCTGTAAGGAGAGTGTTTAGCGGAGACCTAGGAGGAAGGTGGTATTGGAAGTGGTCGCCATGATGGAATTGGAGACTTGTATTCGGGAGAGGCAGAAATCTGATCCTACCAACCTTATCTTCTGGAGAAATTGCCCCAAACTTCAAATGCTACCGTCGTGCATGCTTAGGAACACTGGACAACATTCAGAGTGGAAAAAGAGCTTGAAAAGACTTGAAATGGTAGAGGCAGTGGCAATAGCAGCAGCCAGTACTCAGGGGAGGCAGAGATGCATTACACCTGGAACTTTTGAAGAAATAACCCCAGAGGCAGAATGCTACCACCACGCACCCTCGGGAATGTGGGACAACCTGCTGGGTGAAGAGGGTGCTCGGATAGGAGTCTGCCGAGGGGTGAGGCCGGTGATAGGGACAGCAAAGCTGGGATTGGAGCCTGCTGTGAAGCCAGGATCGGAACCTGCCATGAGGTAAGGCCGGTGCTGGGGCCTCTGAGGCTGGGATCCGAACCTGCCAAGGGGTTAGGCCAGTGCTGGGGCCAGTGAGGCCGGGATCAGAGCCTGCTGTTAGGCAAGGCTGGTGTTGGGGCATCCAAGGCCAGGATCTGAGCCTGCCAAGGGGTTAGGCCAGGGCCAGGGCCAGCAAGGCTGCGATTGGAGCCTGCCATGAGGCAAGGCTGGTGCTGGGGCCTCCGAGGCTGGGATAGGAGCCTGCTGAAGGGTTAGGCCAGTGCCGGGGTCAGGAAGGCCAGGATCGGAGCCTGCTGTGAAGCAAGGCTGGTGCTGGGGCCTCCGAGGCCAAGATCAGAGCCTGCCGAGGGGTAAGGCCGGTGCTGGGGTCAGCGACCGGGATTGGAGCCTGCCGTGAGGCATGGCCACTACTGAGGCCTCCAAGGCTGCGGAGCCTGCTGAGGGGTTAGGCTGGTGCCCGGGCCAGCGAGGTTGGGATCGGAGCCTGCCCTGAGGCAAGGCTGCTGCTGGGACCTCCGAGGCCAGGATCGGAGCCTTCCAAGGGGTTAGGTCGGTGCAGGAGCCAGCAAGGCTGGGATCGGAGCCTTCTGTGAGGCAAGGCTGCTACTGAGGCCTCCAAGGCCAGGATCGGAGCCTGCCAAGGGGTTAGGATGGTGCTGGAGCCAGCAAAGCTGGGATTGGAGCCTGCCATGAGGCAAGGATGGTACTGGGGCCTCCGAGGCCTGGATTGGAGCGCACCGACAGGTAAGGCTGGTTCCAGGGCCAGTGAGGCTGGAATTGGAGCCTTCCATGAGACAAGGCCGGGGCTGGGGCCTCCAATGCCAGGATAGGAGCTTGCCGAGGGGTTAGGCCAGTGCCAGGGTCAGCGAGGTTGGGACCGGAGCCTGTCTTGAGGCAAGGCAGTTGCTGGGGCCTCTGAGGCCAGGATCAGAGCCAGCGGAGGGGTTAGGCCGGTGCAGGGCCAGCAAGGCCAGAATCAGGGCCTCCCATGAGGCAAGGCCGGTGCTGGAGCCAGTGAGGTTGGGATCAGAGTCCTCCGGGTAGCCAGGCCACTACTGGGGCCGTCAAGTGTGGGATTGGAACTTGCAATGCGGCATGCACAGAGAAATATCACAGAAAATAAAAACCAGATGCTTCCCCTAATTAGCAATAATAGGAGGAAATGGGTAACAGAAGGAGGTCGAGTTATAGAAAGGGCCCTATAGTGAAGCAATGAAGGTGACCAATCAGAGGGTATGGGATGGGGGAGGATGGATCCTCTTTAAAACTCAGGAGGTACGTAAACAAATGTATCAAAGATAATCATCAATCAATGAGGGCTAATTGGATGATGTGTGCTTGTATATCCTCTCAAGCCTTGTATTCCAATGTGGTGTATGATTACAATGCACCAATAAAAAAAATAATTTCCAAAAAAAAATAAAACAACAACAACAACAACAACAAAAGGTGGAAGTCCTTTCAAAGTCTGTATAATGCTATGTTTTGTCAGTACAGGATGAGGAAGAGACAGAGGCAGGAAGAAGGTTCTGATCCCTGTTTCAGTACCTTCATGGGCAGGCGACTGCAAGGCTTTAAGCTGCCCAGTCTGGCCCCTGCAGCCAGCATAGCAGGCGAATGCCCATTTAACATTGTCATTTCCAACAGAAGTGGTCAGGAGGAAAGAAAAATATTCTTCAATTTGATCAGAAGGCTTTGACTTCAATTATGGAAAAATGAGTTAACTTTCTAGTGGAATTAGCCGGCATGGTTCAGGATGGCTTCTTTATTTTATTTTATTTTTATTGGTGCACTGTAATCATACATTTTGATGAAGTTCAGGGTAATGGAGGCCTACAGGCACACAACACTCATTGCACCCTCCCCCAGTTCCCACCTTATTCCCTCCCTCTCTCTCTTTCTTACATGCTTAACACAGTGATTGACTTTGATTAAAGTTTGAGTATGCCCATCATGTCTACCCCTCTACCCCACCATCTCCCTCCATTAGGTAGCTGTTGAGGATGCGGAGAAGTAGGAACTCTGATACACTCTTGGTGGGATTGCAAATTAGTGCAACCAATTTGGAAATCAGTTTAAAAGATCCTGAGAAGAACAGTAATGAACCTACCATATGAGCCAGTTATACCACTCCTTAATATCTACCCAAAAGAATGGAAACCAATCTATCTGAGCAATGCATGCATGTCTATGTATATTGCTGCACAATTCACACTTGCCAAACTATGGAACCAACTGAGATGCCCATTTACGGATGAATGGATCACAAAACTATGGAATATGCACACAATGAAATTTTACTCAGCCATAATGAAGGACAAAATTATGTCATTTGCAAGGAAATGGATAGAAATGGAGAATATAATGCTGAGTGAGATTAGACAGTCACAAAAAGTGAAAAGTAGGATGTTCTCCCTAATATGCAGAAGCTAAAAAGGAAATGGGACATAGGAGGACCTCAGGATGGCTTCTGGTGCAAGGGTGGTGAGCTCAGGAGGAACAAAACTCAGGAAGTTCTCAAAGATCCCTCTCTTTCACTGATAGCTATTGCTCAGAAGGGGCCAATCTAAGCTTTCAGGTTTAGTTTGGAGAGCAGATACTGTGTGCATAGAGGTTAGAAAAAAAAAATCCACTGAAACCAGCGGCTGGATCAAGATATTTGAATAGATTTTTAAAATTTTAAACTTATTTAAAATTCAAAAGTTTTAAGTAAAATCTATTTAAAAATTGTCTTAGTGTTTTCATGGATTCAGACAAGTCACTTCTGTACAGTAAAGGGATGTTTCGTTACCCAGCGTTTCATTACTATCAATTTTACCTCTTTAAAAATATCTATCCCAGTAACATAACAGAGCCCGTAGGTGCATATTGAAGAGTAAATGATGTACAGTGGATGACGTGCATCTGATACACATACTGGGGGAAAATATCATGATTTTTTTATTTTAAAATACTGAAGCATCTTAAACAAGGCTTTTGGATTACAGGTTCAGAAGCTCTGCCTACTTCTTTCAGAAAAAAAGTAAGGAAGAAATAAATAAAGAAGAAAACCCAGAGAAAAATGAAACTACTAATTCATGTAAGAGCTCAGAACAGCATTTGAATTCCCATCACACCACACCTGGTAAGAATCAGTCTAGCACAGCATCATCAATCATGCTTGGGCTGTCAGTTTTGACATCCTTTAAGTCTACATCGTGTGCTTAATGACTACATGACAGAAAATGTAAACAGACACCACAGATCCAGGTATGCAGGACATGTATGTATGTATATGTTTGAATTTGAATATTTGAGGTAGAGAAGTCCAAAAAAGCCCCCAAATCATAGCATAGGTAACTGCCCATTAACACACACACACACACACACACACACACAGATATATAAAATCTTCTAGAAAAGAATCAAAACATGCACACATAAATTCAAGGAATTTTTACATGAAATCACAAAATTTACTTTAAATAATTTGCCCAGCTCACGATGAAGTAGATCAAGTTATTTTACAATATGTGCCCATCGGTGGGCAGATTACATTCTTAAAAGACAGCCCATCACTTCTCATTGTGATACATCAAACTGTGACTTACTAAGAGGGATTCAGGAGTTGGTGAGCCCAGTGCAACCCCTGCATTAATAATTCATCAGGTACAAAATAAATAAATAAATAAAAGGATAGGGAAGTACTTGAATATTTGAAAGCCCACATGCATTTTTGGTTTTAAAAAAATAACAACAGGCTCAGATTCCAATATTATTATAAGCAGATCGCTTACTTTTAATTGATTATAGGAGAAATTTTATTCTTTCAGCAGCTTGGTTAATATTCTTTTGGAACGACAAGATTCTGGAGTTTAGCAGTTTTTCTCATGGTTCAGAAACACGCATCATTCGATCTTTTGCAAATTGTCCATTTTGGATACTTCTCAATTAGATATTTGTAATCATAAAACCCTCCCATATTCACACTGCTCCTTCCACGACATACATTCTCTGCACTCAGGGGCACCGACTCAGAAGGAAAGTTGGGAGTTTAAATGTGGAATAACAAAAATGAAAACACTGCATTTCAAACTCCAAATTAAAGCTTTCTTTTTCAATAAATGGCCCCAAATTTGTTTTGCTGCTAATACATCATTTGTGACCCTCCCCCCGAATCTGGGGTAAAATATGATGAAACTTTCCTTTTCTTTTTGCATTAATTTTCTCATCTTTAACTCAGAAGATTTGCAAGTGGAACAGCTTTGTAAAACTGAATCATTGCATGAAAGATAGTATTCAAGTTTCAGAAAATATTCCCAGAATGTCAGATTCATTTAATAGTAAAATACTGTCAGTTTAAAAACCATTGGAGATATAAAAGAAAAATTACACACACACACACACACACACACACACACACACACACACGTGCACATCTTTTCTATGTATGTAGAGAGCAATTTTTGTTTCTTCATTTCTTTTCCTGTTAGCAAAACAGAATGGTAAATGTCGCTATTAATTTTGCATTATCAAATTATCAGTCTCAAGCAGGACTTTTAAAAGTTCTGGAGTAATCAGTACTCTGGGAGTCCATTTGATTATGTACATTCTGTTAGGTCTCCACACGGACAGATACTTCCTCCCAGAAATCCTCATTTTAAGGAATAGTCCTGTGTATCCAGATACAAATAATCAAATACTCTGTAAGTTCTTTCGTCGTGCTTCAAAAGTCATGACAGAAATAAGTTAACATGGTTAAAAAAGGAGAAAGAAAGTGAAGGACATTTTTGAAATGGTAGATTAGTTTGCATTTGAGCTTTATTTTATATGTGGGCAGAGGTTTGAGTTCTAGAAGGACAATTATGTGTGTTAGTGATCTAACTTTACAAAGAAAATCTAATAGCAACGAAACGTTGCTCTGGAATGATTAACATCGTTCCTTCTTCTCCAAAGTATTATTTTATTTGGCTTTTTGTGCAAATATCAAAATGACATATGGGTAGGTAACTGTTTCGACTAAATAATTCCACATGGGGGCCAGCTTACTGCTAATGCCTACATTAATTCAAAGTCTAGTTTCTTATTTAGTCTGAATCTTTCTCATTACCTCATTACTTAATCTAACAATGGCAACTTGCCAGGGGGACCCCTGCCCCCTCCCCCCAAAAAGAGACATGTTTCAATTTTCCTTTAAAACAACAGAATCTATTACTCGTTAAAAATTCACAAGGAAACTTCACCGAAGAAGGGGGGGACGGCTTACATCTGGCCCTGTGAGCTTTTTTTTTTTTTCCCCCAAAGGTTATCGGCAAGCGTTGCTTTCAAAGTGGTTTCCCCTGCCCTTCAGACGCCAGAATATACTTCGTACAGTAGTAATAAAGGGTTACAGCAGAATTAATGAAAAGGTTCCATCCCTACATATAATAAATAAGCGCCTAATTAGAGGCACGGTTAAGCCAGAAGCACAGATATTGTCTTTTATATTAATATCTATTATGCTTCCTTAGCATTTGCTGGGAGCCTCTTCAGCTGACTGATGCCTAAAGGGAAGACTAAGAAATCTCTCAGCTGGTGGCTGGCACTGGTCTTGAAGAAAGCGAGTAAGCAACACTTTTCAGTCTTTCAGAGTTTCTCTACCAGCTGTCACCAGCTATGGGTGCTGAAAAGATCCTGTCACTTCATCCAAAGGGATTTACTTGGTCAGAAGGAAAATTTAAATACAAAGCATGCAGCTAAGAAGCTAGTGAAAAGGATTATGGGCGTACAAGAGCACATGTGTATACGACACTAATACATCTTTAGGAAATTTCAGATCCCCAAAGCCAGGATTACTGCCAGGGGCAGGGTGGTAGACCTATGCAGAGACCTTTACCACTGGAGTTATTATCTTCTAGCTATTCAATTCAACTTTATAGGTCTTTTATCAAGGCCATTAAAAAAAGAAAGAGAAAAATAAAGGGAAAGAAAAACTCCCATCCCTTCAATGGAGAACTAAGAAATCACATTCAGGTTCTAGTATTATTGGAAATCACCTGTATGCAAATATGCTCTTGCCTTGTGTACACAGCCCAGTTTTCTTCCCCTTGTCCGAATTTACCAAAGGGATGCATCTGGCTGAAAGCAAATCAAAGCATGGGGCAATATAGACTTGCTTAGCAGCGGGATGAGAAACTGTGGGGACCGATTGAAACAAGAGGAGGTGTCCTCAGATGTCCACGAACTTAGTGACTGGGGAGGAGGTGGTGGTACAGAGCCAGACCTTTGTGCAGGATGCTCTGGAACCAGGTAAAATGTTTCTTCTGTCAGTGATTAAGAAGGTAACAGATCACATGGTCTTACAAGTCACGCGAGAAAGCTTCGGAAAGGCTCATCTTATTAAAAGATGGAGGAACACACACACACACACACACACACACACACACACACACACACACACACACAGCTCAGAGATAGGCACCTGACAACAAAATGCCCATTGCATTGTGCCAATTGGCAAGGCAACCGTATCCAACTCATGACAACAGCAGATGGCTTGGCCAATGCTTACCCTTCAGAGGAAACTCACACGGCCTCTGGACCATCCTGTTTGCTCCAGAAATAGACGAGGGAAAAATTTCTAGGTGGCTAGCTATGTAATTGTCAGGGAGGCAGGATCTTGGCATGGTGACAGTGGAGGGCTCCCCAGTGTGTGGTTTCCCTACTTTAGCCTGGTTTGGCTTCAGAAGATGTGGCCAAAGATCAGGGTATAGGTTTTGAAGGAGATGACAATCTTACAGTACCGAGAGAGGCGATAGGATACTGTTCACAAGAGAAGCATTCACAGATGGCTAGGAAATTCCCACTCCCGGTGATATAGACTGACAAAAGAGAAGATCCCAAGTAAAATCGCTCCGTGCCGATTTTAGAGGGATTTGTTAGGAGCCATCATTAAAAGCATTTGTAAAAAGAAGCAAGCTGTTGAGAAGCATAGCACAAGTCGAAGAGTCTGCCTTTAGATGTCACTACAACCTCACTCCTGCACTTCCAAAATTTCCGTGAAGGATTAGAATACTTTGACACCAGCCCACGTACTCTGTACAGTCTTGGGAGAGGGTGAACACTCTTCTCTTACTTTCTTCATAGAGGCTATTAAGTGTCAGTCCCAGCAAAGCTGACTCAGGGAGCAGCTTGACTCGGATGTAGCCTTTAGGCCGGTCCTAAGCTGCCTTCCACAGTCACCTTATTGGGGACAGACACTAATAAGATTGTGGTACATCACATGAAGATAAGGAGCACTCTCCCCCACTGAAGCGGGATGGCGATCTTATTTAGTCGCATGTGCACCCAGAGTGCTTAAGACACTCTGATCATACATAATACATCCTTAGAAATAGCATCTCTTATTTAGGAATATGGCTTTTTGTTTTGATTTGGTTTTGCTTTTATCGCAGACAGGTGATATATCTGTGGATGATGGATGGATACATACAGATGGAAGGATGGCTGGGTGGATATGTATGGGTGGATGGAGAGATAGCTAGACAGGTCGATATCCAGGCAACACATTAAAGGAATAATAATATAGTAATTCAAGTACGAATTTTGCAAGTACGAATGAATAACATTTCCCCCCAATTCACAGCAGTTTCTTAGGAAAAAATGAGCCCCCCAAATTTAACCCCCTCATCTCAGCATTATCTTGTCTACTCGAAGTAGCAAAATACCACGGCGGAGCAACTTTTGTGCTTGAATTATTTTTTTCCACAGGAAGGCATAGCAAACACTCTCAATCCAAGTGCACTGTACCCAAGGAAGTCCAACTAACTATTAGACCCAAAACTTACTCTGATAATTGGCATCCAAAGTAAAATCTTGGAAAAAACAGACACAAATCAACTATCCAGTGAAAACATTACCAAATGCTGTACCACGCAGCCGCCTATACATTTCTAATCAGTATTCATTTCCTGTCCTTAAAATAAACAGAAAACAGATTTCTCCATTTTTCCTAAAATCAATCTTTTGCAGTATCTGTCAGTCGCTTTCTTCCAATTAGTATCCCGCATTCATTTATTTTTGTTGTAAGTTAAAAATTTTTTTTAACATACCTTGGCATGGGTCTTCCTTTCAATACTTGTAAGTGGCATAACAGAGTAAGACCGTGTTCCTCGAGGCCGCCAAACTTGGAACTTTGTTAATGAATTGAGACGAATCAAAGATACCTTATTAATTATTGCTTGCCTGAAAAGTTAAGCTTTAGCTTCTCACCTCACTGGGCTGGAGAACAAGATTGCCTTTGGCCATGTCCAAGGGGCTCATTAAGGCATCTCTGGGGAACAGGAAGAAATTGTTAGTGAAAGGCAGTGGTCAGTGCCTCTCCCAGAAACCCAGCAGGGAAAGGCAGCCCTTATCGCGAAGAACTAACAAGGCTGCATGTACTACACCTGTAATCAAACGCGTCTGGAAATGCCTGGAGACCCCTGTGCAGTCTTTGTGATGGGGGCAGTTATCTGAAAATGCTGAATCCAATCCATAATTGATGTGCGCGCGCAATTATAATCCTCCAGATAGCTAAGACATGTTGCCGTTCCGAGCCTCAAGAAGTGGTCAACTTTAACATGCATGGCATAAACTGAGATATGTGCTAGAATAAAAGAAGAAACTATTTTATTTCCAGCCTCGGCAGCACGAAGGTAATTGAATCTATGCCTGTTTTGCTTAATGAGTGCAATTGTATACAGCTTTTTGACAGCTAGTGGACCAAGGGTACAGGGTATATTGAACAGAACAGAGTCCGAGGCACTTATATTCTACATACCTATATGTACACAATTTCTGTTCTACCAAAAGTGGAGAGGTCTTCTCTCCGTAGACGAATCATTAGGTATGAACATTCACGGGAAACAGAGACACATGCTCCTACAAGTTTGGAAAGATTGGGGACTAGGGATTCTGTCAATGGACTCATAACGACTTGTCACTTCATTCTCTCACTCGTCGTATTAAAAATATTTGTAAAACTTTCAAAATGGCAGGTCCCTCAAGATGGTTCTATAATGAGGCGTTGGCACCCATGGGTTGATGTGTTGGGTGCACCAGGGAGGTCGGTCAACAATGGCTATTGATCTCTTACTGTGGGCTGAGTGCTAGGCTGGGCCAACCTGCTCTGCGGCATGAACTGTATTGGATGTCAATGAAAGGGATCCTGAAATGTCACCAGGTCTTTTTTTTTTTTTTTTTTTTTTTGCTGAGACTGTCTCTATACTGGATATCTTTGAATATCTTCATGAACTCATTGGACCAAAGAGAAAAGACAACACATGTCTCCCCAAAACATATACACCTATATATACACCTATAAGGCTCTCTCTTTCCAAATATACATATATGTATATATATTTATATGTATAAATATAAATATTTTCATATATGCATATGCATCATATATATATATATTTCACGTGGACTGGACTATATATACGTGTGTGTGTGTGTGTGTGTGTGTGTGTGTGTGTGTGTGTGTGTTCTTCAACCTCTAAAGCTTCTTTCACAAGGTAATGAAGAATAACTCTGAGTGGTGATTTCCCGGAAGCGAGGTGCTTATCCATAGGGCAGGCCTAGATATGTTTCTGTCTAGTAGGGCTTGGTGGCACACACCTGTAATCCCCGTACTTGAGAAGCTGAAACTGGAGAATGGCAGGTTTGAAGTTCACATCAGCATCTTGGCAAGACCTTGTATAAAAATGAAAAAAATAAAAGGGCCGTGAGTGTAGCTCAGGGGTAGGATGTCTTTGGGTTTTCAATCCCCAAACCCCTCCCACACAAGTTTCTGGTTTATTTGGCCAGGTTTGGTATTGGCTGCTGATTCTCAAACATTCTTTGCCATTAATTATAGCATTGTTATAGATTCAAGCATGGGAACCCAAGATTTTTATTTTTAAGTCATATCTCTAAGTATGAGCACATTTGGTTAAATTAAAACTTTATGTATTTACCTTGGAAGCTGAGTTCAGAGTGAAAACACAGCCCTTGGGTTTCAGTTACTAAGAATTCTAAAACAATTCTATTAGCTAATAAATGTCAAGTAATTTTAATATTTGAATGACTTGTTCCATGAATTATTGCTTGTCATAGGAAATTAATACCTCCTCATATTAGCCTGGGAAAATTATGCAAAAGAGTTTTATATTAATAAAACATATTGATCTTTAGATCGTTTGATTGGTACTGGGGATTGAACCCAAGAATATTCTACCTCCAAGATGCACCTCGGCCTTTTTTATTGTCCTTTTTTTGAAACAGGGTCTTGCTCCATTAGTGAGGCCAGCCTTGGTTCTGTGATCCTCCTGTCTTAGCCTGCAAAGTCCTGGAATTGCAGGCATGTGCCACTATACCCAGCTTCCAGGTAATTTTTAAAAGTTCTATGTTTGGGCACTATAATATTTTATGAGGTAGTTAAGAGAAAATAAACCAGTATATTAATTTGCTATTGTTTTCCAAACAAACCAATTGTAATATCTGAGCTCATGGACATATTTTAATAAGAATTGATATCTATTCAAGTTTTTTAATCAAGTATGTGGACCTTCTCATTCTATCTATCTGACAAGCTTAATAAAATCATCATAATAAATGGTTAATATGAGATGCAATGGTATAAATGATATTGAGATAAGAGCTATTCCATGCAAAATCTAATGTGAAATACATAATGTTCCAGTTAATATCTAGCCAATTCATAACTTATAATAAATTACATTTATGCCCTATCTTAGAGTTTACACTCACTGTGATTTACTATTAAATTATTTATTTAATTTTAATTTTTCTGTGACCCTTTAAGAACCCTTTGTCAGTATTCTTTTTCTTAAAGGTCTCCTTCGCTATGAAATAGTATTAGTGCCACCCAATTTCATGTCCGCTGTTTAACTGTAGTCCTTTTGAGAGGGCCAGAAATGGTCACAACATCTAAGATTTTTTTTCACCCCACCTCCACCCCAAGAATCAATTTCACCCCCTTGGGGGCGATATTGCCCCTTTTGAGAATACATGACATATGCTAATTCTTTTCAGATAGGGAACGGATGTATTTTCTGTTAGCATCTCAGACATTTTCCCTCTTATCAATACCTTATTGCTAAGTGACAAGCAGAGAAACTTTGAAAAATGTCTTTGAAGCTCCTGGAAGGGGGGCCTGGATAATCGAGGGAAATGGACTGGGGGGATCTTTGGACTTAGACGTGTTCATTCTACACTGCTGTCAAGAGCCGACCCTTACAAAAGGCACCTCCACTTTGAGGGTGCCCCAGCTTTGCAGCGAAGGTGGATGCCAGCCGTCCTGACACACACACAGCCACCAGGGCTGGCCCAGCTGCTCCTGGAAGGGCACCGCGGCTTCTCAGCCTGTGGTCCCTTCCCCAGCCTAGCAGGTGAGGAGCCCTAAGAGCCCTTTTGATGTTGCCAGTTCCCATTTGCCACCCAACTTTTTTCCCTTCCAAAACCTCTTAGCAAACTTCAAAGGCCTTCTTGCTTCTTGCCTTAATCCAGTGCACTGAGACCTCCAGTTCAAAGAACTCTCCTTAAACCCTCTTCTTAAACGGCAACCCAAACTTTTTTTTTTTTTTTTTCTTTCCTTTCCACAAAGTAGCAATTACAGCTCGGTTGCGTGGCGATTGGGCTCGGCAGATCCGCTCCTGCTATTAATTAATCTTACAAAGGGGGCTCATTTCCTGGCATTCAAATTGACAAGAGACCAGAGAACAGAAAAGCCTTTCAAGCAGTTCCAGCTCACCGAGGGGACGAGGTATCAGAGGAGAGAGCCCCACAGTATTTGAGGTGGAGGGCACATTTGATACTCCCTGTACATTCTGCTGATTGAATGAATTTTGTTCCCGGAGAGTTCTCTACTAATCTTTTACCTGCAAAAGCCTTCAACAGAAGACAACGCGGCGGCACAGACGTAGCTGCATTTTTGACAGAGGAGATTTACGGGAGCCGCTTCCCAGTCTCAGCCTCCCGAATGCATCTCCTTGAACATTACACTTCACTTTAAACAGAAAAGTGTTCAGTTTACTCACACAGAAAAGCTCTTGGAAGAGGAGGAGATGAAGAGAGGTAAAAAGCAGCCCAACAGACAAGAGATTAAAGCTTTCTATTCAGTATCTCTTTCGTATTCAAATTGTGCGAAGAGCTCTGTGAAACTTAGAAGAAGCCTGTTCAGGAGGGCTTCTAAAGTGTGTACACGGATTTCATGGGAATAGAAAAGAAGCCACAGCCCGGGTAATAAAAGAAAGATAAGATGTCCTATATAAAACAACTCGGAGTGGTTCAATGACTTCAGCAAACCATCAAGGCCGGCTTTGAAGATTTGAGGAAAAACTGTTAAAATTTAACAACAACAACAACAAAAACTCCTGTTGCAGGTTTTGTACCAATAAATGTTTGTATACTCTGTGAATTGCTTAAGCTGTACCCCTCTACATGAATATTGTTTACTTCTTTGGTTTGGGGAGTAGAAGGGACTTGCACATTTTGATGGGACCAACTGTAGCAAAGGAAGGTCTTTTATCAAAGAAAAGTAAAAGCAGAAAAAAAATCTCTGAATTATTTGGAGTCGTAATTTCAAAAAAAAAAAAAAAAAAAAAAGAAGAAGAAGAGGAAGAAGAAGCCAGGTGTCTTTGATTAAGAGAAAATAGGCTGGTGAATCAGAAGTCTCATACTGCAGTTCCAGTTAACATTAGGATGTGTTTTAACCCACATTTAATAAATACACTGAAAATGTTGTCAGAAAATGTCCTTATGAGAGAAGAGGACTTTTTTTTTTTTATATGAGTGTAAGGTCAAAAATACTTGTGTGAAACTAAAGCGACAAGCTTCCACTTGTGTAGGGAATGAAAAGATAAGAGGCCGCCCTAGATCTGGCCCAGAGAGAAAGCAAAATGGAAAATGGTCTTTACAATCCTTCTAATCCAAGGCCCCCTCAGCAGGTGACTTTCATCCTGGTTGCAGTGGGCTTGGGTACTCTGAGCAGAAGACAGGCACTTCTTCAAAAACATCCCCTCCTTTTTGTTTGAATAGACAGTCACCTCACTTTATACTCAGCCCCCATTCCTCCCATGGTCTTATAGGACTTGGGATACTGAATCAAGTTTGAACTCTTCAGGGTCTCTTTCTTTCTATTTTATTCCCCTGACTTCTCTTTGGGTAGATGTTGACTATTTTCATGTCTCCAGTCAAAAATCCACTGAAACTTCAGTTCATGGAAAAATTTGGCCACGATACTTCAAAATCCATCCTAAGGAACTGAAAAATATATATAATATACCTCCTTAAAGTTTGGGTCAAAAGAGCAGTTAAATTAAATTTGAACACTAGTCTCTATATGCAGCTCAAAGAGATGGATCCAGAATTCTGAATTTTTTTTTTACCAAAGGTTTTCTAGTATAATGTGAATTAAAATTGTCTGTTAGCATCAATCAAAGATTTCAGTGCTGTTACAGCAAGGGTCCTTATTCTATTAAAATCCACAAATCTTGTGCAATTGAACTCAGCTCTGCAGAACTGAATTTGTTGCTCAAGCCTATACAATTCAAGTTTTATGTCTTGAACAATGAATATTCATTTTTAATATTTTTATCCAAAGTCTTTATATGACCCTGGGTCTATAAAATTGATCTACATTTAGTTTTCTCTCTTTAAAATAAGGGGGGAAATGCTCTCTACAAAGAAGCCCAGCCACATTGATCACCAACCGTTAACTTAAAAAATAAAGGTAGCAAATTTAATTTAAAAAGGAAAACAGTAGCTTTATGATAAAGATACCCTTGAGTAATTGGAAACCTTGGAAACCAGGAAGTCGCAGTGGCCCATGACCCCAGCTGATTCCGACACAGTATTGAAGAGTTACCAGAGCAGGAGCAGGTGGCGGGCTGCAGGTGGCGGGGGCACACAGGTCCTCCACACCCCTCTCCGGACTTCTTACTGGGGGCTAAGACCCCGGCTTCACTACCGGGATTGTCTGAGTGTTTCCCTTGGCCAAAACCTTGGCCTTCCCAAGTGAGTAGGGCATGAAAGGCTTCAAAGACAGATGCGAGGGATGCTGGAGACAGGAGCAGCAGGCAGGAACAATTAGCACCTTGTGCTAGGAGAGAGGAGAGTCATACGGTAGACAGAGGGCTGTCTCCAAAGTCCTGGAAGTAGGTGTGTCTGGGTCTGGGTTTATACAGAGGGAGTCTAAGAAGAGAAGACACAGATCAGGAAACAGAGAGGGAGAAGTGGAAAGAAGAGAGAGAAGGAGAGAGAGAGAGAGAGAGAGAGAGAGAGAGAGAGAGAGAAGGAAGAAGAAGAAGAAGAAGAAGAAGAAGAAGAAGAAGAAGAAGAAGAAGAAGAAGAAGAAGAAGAAGAAGAAAGAAAACCATGGTTTTTCCACTGCACTATTCTCTAACACAGGACTCTGTACTGTTTTCTTTGTTAGCACCCATGTCAACATTAAGTACTATTCTTAGCAAAGCACAGGGGAACAGAATATTTGCCACCAACCCCCCCCCCTAAAAAAAAAACCCATAAAATATTTCAGGGGGAAAAATGAGATACAGAATGCTAGGATTTCTCCTTTATTTTTCCTTAATTGGCTTATCATTGTACGCCCAAAGGATTTTAAATATGAAATCATCCTGGCAACTTTACAGAGTAACAAGTTGCCCACGAAGGTGCGTCAGTGTGAATACACACCATGTTACGTGCCCACCACCCAGGGCCCCATTCTGGTTGCCCGTCTCCATCATCAGTACGAAATGCGATGTGGTCGAGGTAACAGCAGTACTCAGTGTTCAAGGCCGAGAAGACGAGAGGGGGAAAAATGGCTAGGTTGTAATCCAGTGCTGCAGGACCCACACAAGATAATAATCAAAAAGTAACCTGAGAAGACAGGGTAATATATTCTCCCACTGAGGAATCAAGCTGTAATTAGATTGTACAGCGAATTAAGGAATTCACAGGGTCTTTTGTGCCACAATAAAATAAAATCAATTTTAAATATTACCTATCAGAGGTCCAACTTTCAGCCTATGCATTCAGAGGGAAATCCTGAGCTGGGAGAACCTGAATGCTAAAGCCTCCGGATTCAACATCAGCAGACCGTGAATTCTAAGTGGAAGCGACCATCCCTTGCTAAGAAATATAACCACATAGTTCTTTTTTGTCCCACTTGATTTCCCACAAACTCTCGCTCAACTGTCTCTCTTGCTGTTTCTGATACCCACCTTTTTTTCTACCTCTTTTTCTCATACATACATTCACACACACACACACACACACACACACACACACACACACTACTATGTGGAAAATAAGCAGTGCTGTACGTGGTATTTTATCCACTGAATTATTTTAATATTCTTCCTGTTTAGACTAAAAGGGCACTAAAAGGGACCAAGACAGTCCAGATATTATTAACAGAACCATAAAAGCATTAATATAGAATGTTTAAACTTGTAGCCATTTTCCCAAAAGTACAGAAACATTTAAATTTGAGAGTTTTACTTTCTTACTGAAGAAATAGGTGGTATCCTGAGTTTATCTGTGAAGGACATACTTCACTAATGGTGAGGAGTCTGTCTTAAAAACCAACCTGATAGATGGGTGTGATGGCACAAACTTGTAATCCCAGCAGTTGGGAGGCTGAGACAGGAGGACCACAGGTTCACAGCCAGTCTCAGATACTTAGTGAGGCCCTCTGCAACTTAGTGAGATCTCTTTCAAAATACAGAATTAAAAAAGGGCTAAGAATGTAGCTCGGAGGTAGAATGTCTCTGGGCTCAATCCCCAGTACCGACCTGATACTAGGCTTTCTCCATTGAGTCTTTAGAATATGAAATATATATGTGTGTGTGTGTGTGTGTGTGTGTGTGTGTGTGTGTGTGTGTATACATATATACATATATACATATATACATATATACATATATACATATGTACATATGTACATATGTACATATATATATATATATATATATATATATATATATATATTGGCAAGAATATGTGTTTAAATCATTTAGTATGAAATGGTGTAGAAATTTTCAGGTTTCTTATGTTACTGTGGATGTAAGCATACCTGAAGGAAGACAACAGAAAATTTTCTCTTTTTTATTAAATATACTTTTACTGGTGCATTTTGGTCTCGCATCATAATGTCGTTCAGGGTGATAGGGACAGACACGCACACAGCACTTGGTAAACATCTCCTCTACTCCCCAGCTTCCTGCCTACTTCCAGAAAGTTTTTATCTTAGGACAACAATAGCAACAACAACAACAACAACAACAACAACAACAACAACAACATAATAATAATAATAATAATAATAATAATGTTGTTTGCTATCATAATTAAGAAGCTATTGCAATTATGGAATGTCAAAATCTCTTCTATATAGATAGTAAAGAAGTTTCCATGCTTCAGAATGGGAAGCAATGGAAATTAAAATATCCTCATGGATAGCCTGAGATGTCGGCATCACAGAGGTTAAGAGCTCACTCTGCTGATTTTGCACTCTGTTAGTAAAACCTTTGTTTGTTAGTTTGTTTATTTATTTATTTATTTATTTATTTATTTATTTAGTTCTGGGAATTGAACCAGGGATGTTCTAACCCCAAGTTACATATCAAGCCCTATTTTATTTTAATTCTGAAACAGGATCTCATCAAATTGCTGAGGGTTTCACTAGGTTGACGAAACTGACATCAAACCTGCAACCTTCCTGTCTTAGCCTTCCAAGTAAAACCTTTAAAGACAAAAATCGTAATCTTTGAGTTTGCTAAATTAAGAGAAGGATTCCTAATTCTTTAGGACTTACAAAAATGGACTGAAAGCCAACCTAAAGCCTTACATTTGTAAAAGAGCATTCTGGACTGTATAGAAGAAGTCAACATTCTTATGATTTATGTGTTAATGAGCCTTGATTCAGCAAGGTGCCATCCTCATAGGCTTTGGATGAATTTAACCCTGAGATATTGCTGAAAGTTTCTCAAACACACACCAGTGCATCACCTAATATGAAAGGAAATCCAACCTTCCAACTGTTAACCCAAGTATAAGGCTGCAAGTAAACAAAAGAAAATTCCATGGAAATAGAGCCAGAATGTGAGAACCCCCAACAAGGAAATAAGCTTGAACCTAAGCAAACATTTGCAACCCAAGTTGCTAGAAATATCTTTCTCACCTTTCTAGATTGGATGCATCTTGCAGACAGAGGGCTTTTCAGAGGCAGATTTCCCAGACTGTTTGAGTTTAACAAATGCCCCAGAACTGTTCTCACGTATGAAATCTAAAGGAGGTGTCTATCCACACAGGAGGGTTTTCTTATTTCCTCAAATGTGGCTCACCTATGAGATTTTACCTCCTGTGCAGGTGAGCTCTCTTAGGTAGAATGCTTTAAATATTTTTTTGTTCACAGAGATACTGACCACAGAAATGATAACAGGAACAACTCAATATAAACATAATCTCTACACCTGGCCATGGTAGCCTATCAGGGCTAAAATGTTCTTCATGTCAAAGATTTCTTGTTTTTGCCAAGTTCTTGTGTACTGTGGCTTTTAACTGGGAGGGTCTGGAGCTTCATTTCAAATAACAGTTCCATCTATTTCAGGTAAGACACAAAAATAAGCAATATATGAGCCAATGTAAATGGAGGAGCACTGTATTTTTTATATACATGGATCTGTAGAGGGAGAAATTCTTATCCTTTATGCAAGTTAACATTGACCTCATAAGATAATGCCAGTTTGATACACAGGCCTTCACCAAAAACATCAAAAAATTCAGGCTGACCTCCGCTATTTGGCGTAGGCGGGTCACTTGTGTACCCTAACAAAAAAGTATTCAGAAAAATAATTGTACACTAACATAGGTAAGTAATTGAGCCCCCAAATCTATGTGTGGCCTATGTGCGTATTATTATCACATAGAAGAATGAAGTTGAATGCACAGACATGGCTATGCCAGCCAGTGTTTTGGCCTTTCTTATTTGCAGTAGACCCATGATTTTATAGAGGTGACAGAAAGAAATGTAAAAGAATGTTATATTTATTTTTTTATTTAAAATTTTTACAAGGGTATTGTATGGCCTACAATTTAGTTGGATCACATAGAAAAATAAAAATTTGGTCATACTAAAAAGAAAATGACACACTTTTAGAAGCATTTATTAAGCAGGGTATGGGGGCTCATGCTTGTAACTCCAGTACTTGGGAGGCTGAGACAGGAGGATCATAGGTTCACAGCCAGCCTCAGCTACTTAGTGAGGCTCTCCACAACTTAGTGAGACCCTGTTTCAAAATAAAGAAGAAAAAAAATAGGGCTAGGGGGTGTAGCTCAAAAGTAGAAGGTAAGCAAGAAGGCTACTTAGTAGAATATTTATTTATTTATTTATTTATTTATTGGTACTATGATTGAACTTCAGAGCTACACTTTCATTACTAATTTTTTTTTTAAACAGAATTTCACTAAGTTATGGAGAGCCTTACTAAGTTTCTGAGACTAAATGTGAACCAAAGATCTTCTTGACTCAGCCTCTCAGCCTCCCATGTACTGGGATTATAGACATGTGACATCAGGTGGCTAAAATTAATCTTTTAATTTAGTGTGTTATAGTTTCGAAGCAACCTTTATAAGCATATAAACAATAATTTGTGTTTAAATATATATTACTTGTAGTAATCAGAATAATTAAGGTCAATTTAGCACAAAAGTGACTTATTTGTGATACCCAGCTTGGTTTATCTGAATATTTTAAAGTTTTCATAATTTTAATAGTCACTAAATATGCTGTTTTATTAATTTTTTTCTAAATGTAAAAAATAATGAACCTTTTATAAAATATTTCTATTAAGCATATAAACTTTAGTGAGATTACTTATTTGAGAAGAGATATGAGAAAATTTTTAAATGGGGTTTTTCCAAGTTGAATCGATCATATTTAATATTAAATAATATATATATATATCCAACATTGTTTAGTTTATAAAATGTGGATCTGCATGTTACAATGCTCAGTTTTCGCTTTGATATACATAATCCTGATTGGATAAAAGTTAATCTGAAAGTTAAAAAGGAGAGATGTTTCAAAGTGCTCGCAAAATAAAACTGGGAAAGAAGCAAATGTTAAGTTATTCAATAAATTACTAAGCAGCATCACTATGGAAACGCTTATTGTCTATGTTCCTTTAGCTACCAGCTAACAAACAGAATCATGTCTCCTCAGCTCCTTTCTGAGCACCTCAGCTGCTTTTTGTAAATTTGAAGTTGGGGGCATGGCGGTCCATTGTTTTAACTGACTACCTCATAAGCCTTCATGTCTGATCTCTTCTGCAATACTGCCCATGTGTGTGAAGCCCAGAGGTGCTCTTCTGGATATTGGAAATCCATCCACGGATTGAAAAGTCACGCCATTTCTAGAATAGACTTTGGCACTTTAATTAAGTTCAATTTAATAGTGGCTTTATAAATATATTTTGTGGCAAACGGTAATCAAAAAGACACTGCTTTATGATGAGTTCACTGCCTTACATCCCATTACTTACCACATGAAAAGCAGGCTGTGGTCATATGTATATGTTTTGTTCTTTTATAATATTGTGACGTATACATTTTAATTCCAATATAAAGTTAAGGGGGTCCTTTAACTTGATGGACTGCAGCGTGTGTGTTGTGGTGATTTTATTTTTTCGAAGGGAAAGCAAGTTCAGTGAGGTGTGGATATCAGATGTGCTAGCTTGATGGGGGAGAATGAAGAGGAGGAGAGAAGAAAGGAGAGGGTGAAGAGAAAATAGCTGAGCACAATTATTGAATCTCAGGAAGAAGCCCAGTTTGGAGTAGAAAGAAGGAATAGGTCATGTTTCCATAGCAAGGAAGATTACTCTTTTTCTCTAGATTACAAAAGAAGAATTTTATTATAAGATTTAAAATTATGCCATGCATTGTTCCTGGCCTTTAAAATATATATGGCATCATTTAAATAATATACTCTATTTGTGAAGTTTTGGAACTCTTTGTTACCAAAATTGTACTAAAATATTTGTGCATCATTTTAAAGGGTTTAAAGTCTCATACATCTTAAAGTGTATGAAAAAAGGCAAGAGATTTTTTGAGATAATTAACTTTGGAGTTTCCTTAAATGATTTCATATTTTTAACCCTTCAAAAAGTCACATATTACCAGAAGATCAGCAAAGCACCCAGATTGAACTGTATCTGAATATCGTTTCCTCTTGAATACTGTGCATTCTTCCAGTGGACTCCAATTATAAGAACACCTGTATGGTATAAATTTGTGCTGACCCACTGTGAAATTATGTTGTGCTCAATAGGCCTTAAAATTTCTCATTTCTCACCCGTGGGTGAAGTGTTCTCAGCTTTGGTATGACCCATTTGCACTAAAAAACAATACACCCTGTGAAGCTACTTAAAATATTTTATATTCATCATACAGTAGCTATCATTACTTGTATGCTTCCTCTCACTTCAAATTTATTAACTGCATGTCTTAGACATAACAAAAAATTAGGCCCTACGTCCCTAAAGTAGGGATATTTCCATTTTTTCTCCATAGGACTAGAGACTAAGTCTTTTATGGAAATGGCCAAAGGTCAAAGGTCAGAGCTCAAAATGATTCCATCATTTTTGTTACACATTTCTGTTAGGGAGCTGATGATAAACATGTCAATGTAAATTAGCCAGGGATGGGTGTACACAACACAAAACCTGGGTGTACAATAAGCCTCTGTCTAGGTATTGTTTTCGATAAGAAAACACTGCCCACTAGCACATTTGAAGGCATGATGATGGCGTGAGCTTTTTCCAGCGTTCACCTTGGTATTTGGAACTGAGTTATTACAAGCAAAATGGTTAGATTGTCTAAGAAGGGAATACTGCAGCTGTCACGATTAAACTTTAATGAGTTTCTTTTTATTCTCAGTTTTAGGATAAAAACCTGTGTCAGTGGTGGGTTTCATGGAACTGCAAAGGGTGAATAGCTGGACGAATGCATCGTGTCCCTGTATCCCGACTCTCTGTGGTGAACCCTCATCTTTAACCTTTAATCACTTCCAGAAAGCCTCTGCAACTGGCTCTAGTTTCCTGTGTCAAGTCAAAGAGTATTCTGGAGAAATAAGAAGCTTCCTGCCCAGATTAGGTGTAGAAATGGAATAATAAATGCTTCTGTAAATGATTTTCTGATTTGACTTCATAAGTATTTTCTTCAAATTGGGATTATTTCTGAATCTTCTGCAGCCACGAATATCCTAACTTATGCTGCCCAGTACTGGGTTGCACAGAACAAGCATAGTTACTTGTTACAATGAGCATATATCAGCGTGAAACTCATAGACTATAACTTATATTCAATTTATTGCTATAGACACATTTATTGGGATAGAATTTTTACAGTCTCATAATATTCTGAGAAGCTCACCATAAACTATTAACGAGAGAGGAACACTATTAATAATGAACGTCCCAGAGCAGTTATTTCCAGAAAGTTTTTGACCCTGAGAATGAAATTAGTTAAAACAGACTTGGGATAATAAACATATACCCTTAATCTGATAAAATACCTGAAAAAAAGGTATCAACCTGATATCACAGTCTCAGAAACATAAATTGCATTAAGAATTTCATAAGGTATGAAGGCTTTTAAATATTGATACCTTCGTATTATATTATGAAATATTTATTCTCATTCCCATTTTGAATGTGTGAAACAATTCCTGATCCTTTGCCATCAATTCTAGGGCAAACTGCTGTCTTAAAAATCGTCTTATAGACAAAATTTTATTAATTTGGTTCAGTAGGTTTAAATGATTTTAAAAGTGTAAACTTTTAATTGCTAGTTTTTCAATAGACTTTTTTTAATATTGTCCACATGAGTTAAGTGTATTATCAATGAAGTATCACATGGTATTGCAACCTTAATAAATGTGACTTAATTAACTTGTCAGGCTTTATCAACTACTGAGTAAATAGATAAGCTCTATTTTAGTGGCTTTTTTTTCCTCTTTCTCTTTTGCTTATACTGATGCTAGCTGCTCAAATTACCCTCATCTTTACAGACCTCGTCACTGATCTGTTACACACAACAGAGTCTTCCTTCATACAATAGGACTCTATTCAAGTTTTTATTTTTATTTTGGCCTTTTGATTTGTTGTTTTGTTTTGCTTTGTCTTTGGTGGTGGGGACCAAACCTAAGGCTTTGACGTGTCGTAGAACTTTGTCAGTGTGGGTACACTCATGCATATAATTTCATAAAATACCATGTTATAGACTGCTCTGATTTCTCTTCTGCAACAACATATCAGGCTGAACCATGTGGAATTGTCAGTATTTGACTGTTATGACTTACAAAAGAATACATGATTTGGAGATTTACATAACTGCTGATTTATCTTCATGTTTATTTGTGACTGAGAAACAGGAGAAACCTGACTTTTCATAGACAAAATGAACCGACTGAGTACTGATATCTGGCCATATTTTTTTAAGAACTCAACATTTTAGGTAGAAGAGGCAGCAAAAATGTCTTTGATATACAATGAACATGAATAGAAAAACAAGTAGAACCTGTATTTAGTTTTCAGAGATAACTAAATAAGTGTATGTGTATTTATTTTCATTTCTTGAAACTCTGTGTGGGTGCACATGATTTGTGAATCTACTACTTTCTAAGAAATATATGTAAAGAAGGAATGGAAGATTTCTTTTGTTTTTGGTGGTACTAGGGATGGAACCCAGGGCTTTCTACCTCCGGGCTATACTCCCAGATCTATTTCATACTTTATTTGGAAACAGGGCCTCACTACGTTGCTGAGAGCCTAAGTAGCTGAAGCTGGCTTCGAACCTGTGCGATCCTCCTGTCTCAGCCTCCCAAGGGCAGGGATAACAAACCTGCTCCATCATGTGTGGCGGAATGGAAGTTTCTGAAACAGAAAATGGAAGTAGCACAACAAACTCCAACACCTATTCATTTTGGAACATGTATTTGCCAGGTTTTGTTACCCTTGAATTTACAAGAGTAACAAGGATGTATATGCATACCTGTACACACAGAATATGCATATACCTCACAAAAATAGAATATTGGGAAGGATTTGCTCATATGATTTGATTGGTTTGCATTGAAATAGACTTCCTAAAGGTAAACTGCCAGAATGCAACACATAACCAGAGAGAAACATCAGGAAACCACAGAGAAATATTGGGGGAAGAAAACACTCCATCCCTGGCCATGGCTCACTGGAACCAAAGGAGAGGTGGGCTGCCCAGGCAGGATGGCTCCAGGCCTTTCTCTTCCTCTTCCTGAAATTGTACTAAGTCAATACCTCTGGCAGTCATTTCCTCTTTCTGCTGAAAAAAAAATCATCTAAAACTTAGTGGCTTAAAATTATGCCAATGCATTTTTTCATATTTCTGGAGGTCAGAATAGCAAATGCATCTCACTGCCCTCAAAATGTCTGCAGTGCTGGATTCCTACTGAAGGGTCCAAAAAAAGATCTGCTTCCTCCTCTTTTTCTGGCTCTGCCACTGGCCTCTCCCTCCACTGGTAGCACAGCCTCTTCAAATCTGTTTAGCTGAGGCGCTGCAGGTTCCTTCCCTTTATGAGGGACTATGTCATGAGACTGGATCCAAATGGATTATCCAAGATAACCTCCTCAAGGTCAGCTAATGAACAATGTTCATCCCATCTGAGACCTTGTCCCCAGCCATGAGGATGAAGACATCCCTGGAGTTCATTATCCTGCTTACCTCACCACACCACCTACACAGAGGTACTCAGGTCACATAACAGCTTGAAAACTCAGACGGGTGTGGTGACGCATGCCTGTAATCCCAGCATTCAGGAGGCTGAGACAGGAGGATTGTGGTTCACAGACAGCCTCAGCTACTTATTGAGGCTCTTTGCAACTCTGTGAGACCCTGTTTCAAACTAAAGAATAAAAATTAGAGTTGGGAGAGCCTATTGGAGGTAGAATGCCCTGGGTTCCATCACCAGTACTGTAAAAAAAAAAAAAAAAAATAAGCTTGAAACTGCAACATGATCATTTGATTGTTGTGGGGAAGGGTCCCTTAAAACTTCAGAGCACAGGAATTTTTTTGCCCAGAATTCTTCAAGTAGCTTTTAAGTTCTCTCTGAGGTAATAAGAAATTTGGAAAGGAAAAAAAAAAAAAAAAAGGCTCCCAAAGCTCTATTACATTTATCCCTCTGTTTCATTTATTGCAGTCTTTATTTTCTATTAATTATATACCCAGTCTTTTAGGTTATAGCTGCAAGAATGCTGACATAATCATCATTATTAATTTTTATATTATATTTTTATTATTATTTACAGTGCTGGGGATAGAACCTAGGGCCATTGCTTATAGGAAACAAGTGATCTAACACCATTCTCCTCCTTCCTTCTATTAGTCTAGTCAGATTGGATCTCCAGTGGTTTCTCAATGTTCCAGGCCCCTTGTAGCCTCAGGGTCTTGGAGCATGCTGTCTCTGCAGCCTAAAGCACACCTTCCCTGGACAGAGGCACAGCGCCTCATGGAGCTTTGACTCCCATGGCAACCTCCTTGTGAGGCCCTTCCTGCCAGCTGCCCTAACCCACATGGGGGCAGCCTTGCCCTCTTCCTCTGTCCCACTTAAATTTTGTGCCTTAACTCTCATCACCATCTCACGTTTTACTCTTTACTTTTTTCAATATCTTTCCCCATTAGAACAATGTCAGCCCCATGGTGGTGGAGGTTTCTGTCTCTTTTCTTCCTGGGAATATTTGGGATACTTTGAATAGAAGATTCTCCCTGTGTAGATAATTAATGGATGCTGGCATCTGTTCTCAGATATCTTTCAGCATGCCTAAAGCCATACACATGTGTTATGATCTCCATAATACATGGATATCACAACTTCTTTCTGACCCTATCTGTCCTGTAAATAGAGCGCCCCAAAGTCAGTACACGGCACTGTTTTAACAAGTGTTTACTGAGATCTTCCATGTCAGACACTGTATTTTATCTGTTAGCCTTATTATTTGTTATAGTTAGATATAAAATGACCCCTAACTATCTCATTTATTAATATTCAGGGTTGATACAGTAAAGCCAAGAAGATTGTCATACGGGCAGCAGATAAACCCACTGAAATGTTTCCCTGGATGGTTCCATGTAGAATGGTAGGGTGTGGCTAGAGAAGTTGGATCCCTGGGGGTGTGGCCTTGGAGATCATATATGGGTCCTCCTCCTCCTGCTCTCTTACTTTGGCTAAGTCAGAGAGAGTGATGTGAGCAGAGTCCCGTGCTCTCCCTCCAATTCCCACCACAGTGTCCCGAGATGCTCGGTCCCCATCCTCACATGGACTGAACCCAAAACTGTAAGCAAATAAATTTAATTTTCTATTAATTACATACCCAGTCTTTTAGGTTATAGCTGCAAGAATGCTGACATAATCGTCATTATTAATTTTTACATTATATTTTTATTATTATTTACAGAGCTGGGGATAGAACCTAGGGCCATTGCTTTTATAGGAAGCAACTGATCTAACACTAATCTACACTCTCAGCTCAAACCCTATGTTTTAGTATGCATAATCACTGAGTATTATTATTATTATTATTATTATTATTATTATTATTATTATAATACTGGGGATTGAACCCAGGGGCATTCTACCTCTGAGCTATACCCCCAGCCCTACTTTTTATTCTTTATTTTGAAACACAGTCTCATTGAGTTGCAAAGGGTCTCACTAAGAAGCTGAGGCTGGCCTTGAACCATGATCCTCCTGACTCAGCCTCCCAAATGCTGGGATTATATACACGAGTTACTATTTTTAAAAATTATAAATAAAACAGAGCCAGGCATGGTGGCACATGCCCAGCATTGTAATCCCAGCATTTGGGAGGCTGAAACCGGAGGATCGTGGATCACAGACACTTTCAGCTACTTAGTGAGGCCCTCAGCTACTTAGTGAGGCCGTCCGCAACTTAGTGAGACCCTGTTTCAAAATAAAGAATAAAAAAAATAGGCAGGGGGTGTAGCTCGGAGGTTGAATGGCCCTGGGTTCCATTCCCAGACCTGCAAAAAAATAAAATTAAAAAATAGGGCTGGGGGTGTGGCTGCAAGATAGAATGCCCCTGGTTCCATCCCCAGTACTGCAATATATATATATTATATAAATCTTTAAGCTTCTAACATTGTGGGCTTTTTAGTGACACCCATGCACTTTTTTTAAAATAAAAAAATTACAGGTTTTGAAATTATTATAGACTGACTATTTAAATTCACTGTTTCAAATCCAGGCAAAAATACCTATAAGGTATTCCACTATGGAATTGAATAGTATTTTGTGGCTCTAATAAATTGAAATAAAGGAGGTATTGATGTACAGATATAAAAATAATTTAACTGGAATATGCCCAATTGCCCCATAAATATGGATATATTACTCTCCAATGCACACCTTTGACTGATGTTCTGTCAAATTGTTGTGGAATACGACATTTATTTCTCTATATAGTTAATAGAATTCATAGTACTTTTATAAAGAATGCAACTATCTATTTCCATTATAGTCTCAGTTGCATCATTTCCAGTTTTACATAGGGGACAGACATGTATTCTGAGATGGTTTGCATGTGTTGAGTTGAATTGCTACTGAAAGAAATAAGGAAATAAAGGCCTGAGATAAATCCTCCGCAGTCAATCAGCAATCAACTGTGTGCACCTATACAGTCCACGCAGCTCACAGTAACTTAGGCTTTATGGTATCTTCCAGGCTGAGGTTCATGAGACGGGATGATTCTAGTTACCTCAAGAACTTCGAAAACATACATACATACGTACATATGTACATATGTACATACGTACATACATACATACATACATACATACAATAAGTAAATGGGTCGGGGAAGAAATCCTGGCAAGTTCTATAAGGCTGACACTCTGAAAAATAAAAGTAATAAGATCTTCAAAACAGAATTAGTAGAGTTAAGAATTCAAACTGTGTTAAATGCTCCCAGTGAAAAGGATAAAATAGAATGAACTGCTAGAGAGTTTCTGGGGTTACTTGGGTTGAAGTCCTGAGGGCAAGAAGAGATGTTTGAGTTTACATTCAGCCGTAGCTTTTGTCCCCCACCTATGATGTCAGAAAGCAGAAGGAATACATTGTGAATAGCCAGGCAGAAACCTATCAGGGCCCAGAGAACAGGTCAGGGTGATCAGAATCACCTGGGGCAGGTGAAGGTGTTTTGGACTTTTCAAGCTTAGCACAAACCTCATGTACATTTTATCATTCCTTCTTTAGACTGCCAAATAATGTATCTCAGTAAAACTATTAGAGCAGTCAACCTCTGGCAAATATCTCAAATGATGACATTTCTTTTTCTGCCTGGAGAATTAGAAGCTCCTGGAGGCTAGTCAACAATATGTTCCACAGGGCTTCACATTTCATAGAACTCTGTGGTTCATGGTCAAAGGTTTCATTTAGAAATATTTTCTATTAAATGTTGACACTCGTAGGCTTTTAAAAATTGGAAAATTTATTTGATTCTTTGAAAGGCTGAAATTAATGGGTTCTGGACTTGAAATTTGTTCAATGTCAACCATGCTTGATAAAACATTATAGAAGACTAAGTTAGATAAAATCATAACTACTAGTCCCCAGAATGGTGGTACCCACCTATAGTTTCAGTACTTGAGAGACTGAGACAGGAGGATTACAGGTTCAAGGCCAGCCTTAGCAACTTAGTGAGAACCTTAGTAATTTAGTGAGATACTTCTCCAAAATAAAGAAATAATAATAAAATAGGACTGGAGGTATAGCTCAGAGGTAGAATGCCTCTGGGCTCAGTCCCCAGCACCCCTTCAAAAAAGAATACATGTTATATAAAGTCATCATAAATATTTCTTGCTATGTAGAATAATGTTAACTTGCAAGTATTCTCAAAGATTTTATGTTTCTTAACTGCCTAAGAAAACACATCTCCTCAGCATTCTATGTTCAGAACGAGAAGCTGTTGGAAAAATCTGCCACAGACTTAATTTTTTAGATTTCCCATTTGAGCGCATCACAATGAATAAAGGAGGAGCAGACTGTTTGACATGCTATTTATCTAGCTATAAAATTATCATAATTAGAGAAAGTGAGATATTTTGGTATTTAAAAGAGCTTATTAGTTCTTTGAATAATATTTATAAACAAATATTTGCATTTAAAATATATATAATTATATGAAGCATAATCGAAGAAACTAGTTTTAGGTTATAGATTAATGGTTATTTATAGTTGCCATGAAGTTGATAGGGATTCTAAATATTAAAAAAGTGTCTGTTTCTATCTGAGTCATATGCACTCCTATGGAGCTTGAGAGGTATTTATGGTTCCTCATAGATGTTCTATCTTGAATTTATCAGGCATAGGAAGAAGGGACACATACATCAGCAATATGGAAGGCGAACCCATTGTTAAAAATTTAAGAATAAATCAATACAGAGTAGCAGCCAGGGCTGTTGGAGGCACTCTAAATCGGCAAATGCCTTGTTTAGATTAAGTTCTAGTCATCTATAAAAATAAAGGCGCTGTAATGATGATAGGCCTTGTTTCTCTTATCCTTTCATACTGGGAGAAACTTTTAAATAGATAGAAACCGACCTGGATTACTCTGGCCTGAACGCACATCACATAGGACATTAATCGTTGAACAAAGAAGCTTACCATCACAGTTGCAGTGCTGGGATGTCCCGATCCAACATCAAGATCATAAACCCTATTGTTTTCAGGAACTCTAAAACAGGATTGTGAACAGAACTGATGCATGTCTGTCATGGATGAATTTAATATGTTTATAAACATGGTTCCCATCTCAATTCTACACAGCCCTGATATTAAGACAAACCACACATGCTGCAGACCAAAGATCTTCATAATTACACGGGATGGGATTCTCTTGAATTTTTACCTTTAATTAAAAAATACACACGTTAATAGACTTTACATTTTAGAACAGTCACAGGGATACAGATAAAATTGAGTGTGAATTACAGGGAATTTCTATAAAATCGCCTCTCTACACTAACACACATTTCCTGTTTTGCACATTTTGCTTTAGTGTAGAACAGTTTTACATTTGATGAGATCGTGTTAATACATTATTATTACCTAAGTTTACAGTTTATGTTTGGATTCACGCTGTGTTTCCTGAAAGAAAGATGTCTTATATCTATCATTAGGATCACACGGAGCAGTTTCACTGCCCTAAAAGTCCCCTGTACTCCACCTATTTATTCTTCTCTCCCTCTCCAAACCAATTAACACCATTAATTCATTGATTATTTGTTGTTACTACGTTTCCCTTTCTTCAGAAGATAGGCTCTTTCGCTTAGCAGTATGCTCTTAAAGATTCTTCATGTGTTTTTGTGTCTTGGTATTTCATTTACTTTTATTGCTGAATGATATTTCACTGTATGGATGTACCATAGTTTATTTACCCATTCCGACATTGAAGGGCATCTTTGTGACTTCTTATTTTTGGTATTGCTAAATAATGCTCCTCGGAACATTCATGTGTAGGTTTGCATATGGATGTAAATTTTCAACTCACCTGGATAAATATCAAGAAGTGTGAGTGGTGGCTGGTGTGAAAAGACGATACTTAGTTTCATAAGTAACTGTTTATCTTCCAAAGTGGCGTGCACCATTGGACATTCCAATCAGCAATAAACCTGTGTTACTTTTGCACCACATCCTTGTCAGTATTTGGTATCACACCTGTTTTATATTTCAGTCTTATAATTTGTGTGTAGAGATAGCTCATGTTGTATTCGTTACCAACTCTCAAATGACAATGTGGTTGGTCCTATTTTCATATTCTGACTTGCCATCTGTCCCTCTTTGATGAGGTGTCTGTTCAGATCTTTTTTCCACTTTGAAATTGGGCGAAATGTTCTCTTATTTTTGGGTTTTGAGAGGTCCCTGTGTATCTTTGATATCAATTATTTATATGTCTGGGGCTTCTATTTTTTCCCTCTCCTGAGTTGCTTTGCAAATCAGATTTCAAAAGTTCTAATAAAATCATATTATCATTTTTTTCTTTTACAAATTATGTGTTGGGTGCTGCGTCTGAAAAATTTACCAACACATCCCATTTTGTTTATAATTTACCCAGTGTTTTTTTTTTCTAAAAATTATGTAATTTTGCATTTTACATTTAGGTATGTGATCCATATTAAACTATTGTATGTGAAAAGTACACAGTCTGTGTCTAGATTGCATTGATGTCATATGGAAATCCAGTTGTTCCAGGAACATTTTTTGAAAGAGTATCCATTCTCCACTGAAAATTATCTTTCTTCCTTTGTGCCTTTTGGTATATTTTTGGACGGTCTGGCCATTTTCACTGTTCTCTGTTTATTCTTCCACTAACCCCACACTACCATAATTATTATAGCTTTACAGTAAGTCTTGAAGTCAGAAAGTGCCAGTCTTCTTTTTTTTGTTCTTATTCTATGTTCTATTAATTTTTATATTTTTTAGGTGGTACTGGGGCTCCTGGAAGCCCTTCTACAACTCTGGGCTACACTCCCAGACCTATTTTTTATGCTTTTTAAATTTGGAAACAGCATCTCTTAAGCCAGCGTGGCTGGCTTCAAACCTGCACAATCCTCCTGTCTCTGCCTCCCAAGTGCAGGAATAACAAGTGTGCGCCACCACGCCCGTCTCTATTAAATATTTTTAGTTTTCTGTATTATTATTATTATTTTTTTTTGGTGGTACTGGGGTTCCTGGAAGCCCTTCTACCTCCAGGCTACACTCCAAGACCTATTTTATATTTGATTTGGAAACAGGGTCTCTTAAGCCAGCGTGGCTGGCTTCGAACTTGCGTGATCCTCCTGTCTCCGCCTCCCAAGCGTAGGGATTACAAGCGTGCGCCACCACGCCCGGCGTAGTTTTCTGTATTTTCATATAAACTTTAGAATCACTTGGTTGACATAAATAAAAAACTTTCTGGGATTTTAATTTGTATTGTGTTTAATTGGGAACAATTACAGATAGATAATATTAACTTCTTATTTGAGAACAGAAAATGCCTTTTGATTTTTCAGATCCTTGTTTGATTTAGTTCATTAGTTTTTATTGCAAATGTGTTTTGGTTTTTTTTTTTGGTGCTAATCATTGAACCCAGAGCTATTCTACTTCTGTTCTGAAACAGGGTCTCACTAAGTTGCTGAGGGTTTTGCTAAGATACCAGTGCTGACATGGATCCCATGATCCTCCTTCTCATTCTCCCAAGTATTGAGAGTAAATATGTGCACCACCATGTCTGGCTGTAAATGAAATATCTTAAACTTCAAATCCCAATTTTTAAACTAATGATATATAGAAGCAAAATTTATTTTTGCATATTAGATTGATATTCTTATATATTTCCAAATTTTTTATATAGACATTTATGTTTCCAATGAACAAAGGCAGTGTTCTTCCATCCTTGTCTGTATACATGTTTCAATTTCTTGTCTAATTGCATTGGTTAGGACTTCTACTCTAATATAAAATAGGGCGTGTGAGAGGGGATTTCTTTCAGCATTCATAATTTTAGGGAAAATATATATTTCTCATTAAGTGATTTTATCTGTTGGTTTTATATTTCTGTTCTTTATTAGGTAGAGGAAGAACCAGCTCTTGATTTCACTAATTTTCTCTGTTGATTTTCTAGTTTCAATTTCATTAATTTCTACTTTATTTTTTTTTTGCTTTTGCATATGTTAGAATTAATTTACTATATTTTTAGTTGCCTAAGATAAAAACTAGTTTACTGATTTTTAGATCTTTCTTCTTTTCTAATATATACATTGGATGCTATAAATTTCCTCTTAGCACTTTTTTGTTGTATTACTCATATTATGTTACATTTTCACTTTTATTGAGTTTACAAACACCATATATTTCTCTTGAGAATTTTTCTTCCATTCCTTTCTCGTAGTATCTGGTATTTCCACAATAATTACAGTATACATTTTTTAATTGTCCCACATTTCTAAGGAATGTTTTTCCCTTTTGATGTTTTTTTTTTTTTTTCTGTACTGGGGATGGAATCCAGTGGCATTCTACCTCTGGGAGACACCTCAGCCCTATTTTTTATTCTTTTATAAATTTTTGAAACTGGGTATCACTGAGTTGTGAAGGGCCTCGCTAAGTAGCTGAGGCTGTCCGGGAGCCGCAATCCTCCAGTCTCAGCCTCCTGAATGCTGGGATTACAAGTGTGTGCCACTACACCCAGCTTTTTGCTGTTGTTTTAAATTAAAATTTTCTTTTAAACTTGCCGTGTGTGAAGTTATTATGAACACCTCAATGAAGCTCCCTGATTATTTTTACAGTTATGTCCTATCCACCTAGGAGCCCATCAAAGATATCCCTTATGTTTGTGACTTAGAGCATTTTCTTTTGATTTTATTAAGATTTCCCTTCCTCTTGTAGAGATGATCCACCTGTTCTTCCATGTTCTCCACTTTCCTCAGCAAAACCTTTATCATAGTGATAGCATCCGTTTTACATTCTTGGTCTGATAATTTCAAAATTTGCATCTGCATTTAACTGACACTTGCGTTCTCTCTCTAGACTGTTATTTTTCTTTATTATGCCTTACAGATTTTTGTTATTGTTGTTTTTGTTGAAAACTATATATCAATCGAAAAGGAACTGGGGTAAGCATATCTTTAGTGTGCGGTTAGATGTTTATCTGGCTTGAAGTTAGTCTGTGCTTAATGTTTTCTGTAGCTTAAATGCTCTCTACTGTCCTTGGTTCTGTCTCCATTGCTGTCTCTCCATTTCCCTATAGACTCCCTGTTAAATAAAATCTCTGACACATCCTAATCTTTCAGCTGTTTAATTACACATGATCTCTATTGGTGCTATGGTAAGAAGATGGGAGAGATAACATTTTATAATCCTATGATTGGATTTCACTCTTTAGTGAGGCTGGGCTGCTCAGCTGTGACCTTTACAATAATTCTAAGTTTCTCTTTTCTGCTATATGAACACAACTATGTCCCCCAACATAAAGATATGAAATTCATTCCAAAAATATATTTGAAGAGAAGAGACAGGGCCTTAAGTGGTAATTAGGCTTAGATGAGATCATGTATTAAGACCCTCGTGATAGAATTTATGCCTTTCTGGATGGAGAATTTCCATACCTTGTTGTGTGAGAACATGGTGGATACCTCTGAGTCAGAAAGTAGGAAATGTTTCTCAAATATAGGCATGTCAATAATGAGAATAAATAAATAAATATGGTGTTAAAATGATACACTCGGGCTGAATGTCTTTTTATACTTATGTGATTAAAATTGGATCCAAAGGCTCTTCTACAGGTAGCAAACTGCAACCTAACTTTGTATGTGAACAGACTACACACTAACTTAGGGGTGGGACTCTTGTTGAGTCTCAACCAATTAAAGCAGTAGAATTTCAGCCAACCATAGGCTGCCACCTCATCAGCCTGTGCCCATCTATAGGAAATCCCATTCAGACTAGTTTTGTATGTCACTTTCTTGACTCTGGCTATAAATATAACATGCACATGTGGTGAAGCCTGACATTTTGAACCAACTTGGGTCTGGAAAGCCATCAGATGCTAGAAGCTATTTTCTTGTTCAAATAAACTTTGATAAATTTAACTCAGCTCAAATTTTTTGTTAATCATGTATAAGCGGGTATGTATTTTTAAAGCCCTCAAAAGAAGGATCTATTACTCTACATGTCTTTCTGTTATGTTGATTTATAGGAAGATATTACAAGAACTAGATAGTTCTACTTGGGTAATAATTACCATACACACAAGGAGAATCCAAGAAGCATGCTACTCTTGATTTTGACCATGATTGAATTTTTTCATCGGAGGAAGAGAGGGAAATAAAAATAAATCTCTGTCCAAGTCACTGAACATTGTCTGTAGCAGGAGAGAAATGACAAAGAGAACAATTGGGAATCCAGGACATTTATCAGTGTGTCCCACTGTACTTTTTTTTTTTTAATAAAGTGAAACTCAGAAGGGAAAATATTTCTCAGTTTCCATGGAATTCTGTGAATAATAAAAAAAAAAGCTCAGCAGTCAGTACTGCTGTTTTAGAGAATAAATAAGAAGAACCCTTCACACAGGAGATCTAAGTGAGCCTTTTGGCATTATCATCCAGATAACCATCAGTCTAACTCAAACCGTCATTTGGGATGAATTTTTAGACTGCTAATGAGGGAGACTTTAAAACTGGAGACTATATGGGTAGTCACATGGTAGGTAAGAAATTTTTATGTGTTCCATAGTAGATGTCAAACGCTTATATTTTTTCTTACTTTGTTTCTCTTGTTCAAGAAATAGACGAAGTGATAATAGTAGACGAGAGGGACATAGTGTTGTTTTGTACAATAGGCACGTATGTTTCTAAACACACAATGAGTGTTTAGCACATAAAATGTCTTTTAGCAACATAGAATTGAAACCAAGGTTGACTTTTTGCAATTAATATAATGAAATCTACATTAAAAAAGAAACCCTGATATGGAGAAAAATGAGTTTAACATAAAATTTAGATAGATGGCTAGGTGAGTACAGCTGAAAAATTGCACAATTACATCTTTGTGTATGTTTTTTTTTTAAAGCAGAAGTCATAGTTCAAATGTAAGCATTTGTTTTTATTTTTCCAAATGATCATGTCTAGTATACTATATAAAGTCAAATTAACCAAGATTAATACAGGAACCTAATTCAGTATGTTTGCAACTTCCTGCTGGTATTTATGGGTTGATTTAAATGAATTGTAAAACAATATCTATTATTTGTATTAGTTGATTGAATGCATCAATTTGTAGATGCTAATAATCAACATGGGTTTAACAAAAATAATATTGCCAAAATTAAGGCATATGTTCAATCCCAAAATTCACATTTTATTCTTAATATGTATGAGAATTATCCATTGAATCCATACTTTACTCTTGTGACCACATGACCAAGTAAACGTTAAATTATCTGTATTTATTGAGTTTGCTATTGAAGTACTTTTAACAAGGAGATTGTAAAAAAAATATGAGAAAATAATTAAAGGGAGTGTAGAATGGAAAGTACCTCTGAACAGTTTCATTTTATTATTATTATTATTTTATTTATTTATGTGTGTGTGTGTGTGTGTGTGTGTGTGTGTGTGTGTGTAATTGGTGACTAAAGCCAGAAGGCATTCTATCTCTAGACTGCGTTCTAGCCTATGTTATTTCACTGATTGATTTTTTTTTTTTTTTTGGTACTGGGGATTGAATCCAAGGACATTCTAGCTCTGAGCTACACTCAAAATAATTTTTCTTATTTTGAAATAGGGTTTCTTTAAGTTTCTGGGGGTCTTACTAAATTGATGAAGATGGCCTTGGCCTTATGATCCTCCTGTCTCAGCCTCCCAAGTACTGGGACTACAGGTGTGTACTTCAATTTCCAGATGGTCTGTCTTCATTATGTTTTTGTCTCTGTTTTAACTCACTGGATGTCTTTGCACTAGTTATTTTATTCTTTTCCCTCCGAATCTTTGTTTTCTCGTCCTAAATGGGTTAGTTCAAAAAGAGCTTTAAATTTATCTGATTAAAAAGTTGTCTGAGCCTATCTGATTGCCAAAATCTCCAGTGAAACTCCCATCTCCGCCGGGCCTGGTGGCGCACGCTTGTAATCCCCGTGCTTGGGAGGCGGAGACAGGAGGATTGCGCAGGTTCGAAGCCAGCCGTGCTGACTTAAGAGACCCAGTTTCCAAACAAAAGAATATAAAATAGGTCTGGGAGTGTAGCCCTAAAATAGAAGGGCTTCCAGGAACTCCGGTACCATAAAAAAAAAGGAAAAAGAAACTTCCATCTTCATTATCATATATGCACAAATTAAATATGAGTTACTAAAAATGAGCCTAAAATATAGCTTCTTTTTTTGTGTGTGTGGTACTGGGGTCATGGAACCCAGGGGCTAACTACCTCTGGGCTATACTCCCAGATCTATTTTTGTATTTTATTTGAAAACAGAGTCTCAGTTGCTGAGAGCCTTACTAAGTAGCTTAGGCTGGCTTCGAACCTGTACGATCCTGTCTCAGGCTCCCAAGCACAGGGATTATAAGCGTGCACCACCACGCCTGGCAAAATATAGTTTCTTTTGAGGTTTAGCAGAGACTCAGGTGTTATGATATCATTACATCATACAGATGCTGTGTATATACTTACTAATGACTCAAAAGTTAGTTAAAAAATAGGAAATTCATTCAAAATAATTAAAATTTTTAATTATGAAGGTGAATTTATGCATCTTTTTACATGCATTAGGTATAGCTTGATTTTGTAAGGTTTACTTAAAACAATGCCAACCTTTCTCCTCATTCGTCAGAGAAGATATTCCCATTATTTTCAGAGTTTCGTGCAGCCCAGAATGGCTATACCTTATGGCCCATAGTTCAATAGTTGTATTTTATAGTAAAAAGTAAAATGATAATAGTTAACAGTCATTGAACATTAATGAGGTATCAAGCACCATGCCAAGTGTCCATGTAGTAACTCAGTGCTTCTAACAATCCTATCATATATAGCTATTTATTTTCCCCCCTTTACTGAGGAGACAGTGCAAGGAAAAAGAAGCCATTTAGTTTCCCCAAAGTATCCAGTGTGTAAATTGCACAGACAGGCTTTGAACTGGTTCTGGAGTCCGTAATTCTAAGCATTATCTTTCATTGTTTCTGTGCGTGATCTAAATATTTTGATTCCCAACTTATTTTCAGAAATTGCCAGTTGCTGTAAATCTTATTCAGACAGCTATCTATAAGAATACGGGAAGGGTTTCATTAACTGTAGTCCAAATTATAATAATAAAAAATTTATCTGAAATGAATAGAACTCACACTATGGAATAAGAACAGTTTCCTAAACAATTACTTTAAGGATAATTATATAGATCCTAAACTGCAAATTACAGACATTGCTTTCTTGAAGTTCATGTGAAAATTGCTGGTGAAAGTCTTAGTTCTTCTGTAACTAACTAGTGAGTCTTAGCTAAATGTAAACAAGTGAAATATCTCAGTTTTTGCCTTTTTTAGAACACATTGTGACATTTAGAGATGTTTTTGCATGATTTGACAAATATCTCTGTGTTCTGATGATAAGTATCAAAATAGTCACTTCCTATATATTAGGGAATCTTTGAAAATTGTGTAGAATTCTGCACCTATACAGAGCAAAAGTTGCTAGTAGACACAGCTGAATTATTAGATAATTTTATAATCCTTAGGTTCATTTTCTGCAACTGTTCAATATTCTGTCTTGAGGTATAATCTTCATATAATATATGCCCCAAACTCTACTATTTGTTATTCAAAAATTTTCAAAACTAAAGTTAATATGTAATATCTTTATAATTTTACTAGTATAATATATAATATATAATATATAACACTATATATTATACTTAATAACATATTACTTAATAATATACTGTACTTAAAATTATTCTAATAACACATACTTACATAACATATAAGTATAATAAATATATTGCAAATGTTAGGCACAATTATTCAGTTAATATTTTTTCTCTCTTCTATGTGGTTTTCCTCTGACTTTGTCTCTCCCTAAGCACCTTCATGATAATAAGAAAGGCTTTATACCTCCTGACTTTTTGATAAGAATTACATTGCTTTATCTAATAAATATTTACTGAGTGCCTGGAACAGACTAAGCCCTTTCAAGTTGAGTATGACTTAAAAAGAAGCTATGATTCAAAAGCAATTTGACCAGACTCTATTTCCAACCTAGTGTTAATCATTATTTTTTTTCCTGGTACACTTAACCATTTCATTCCTGATGTATGTGAATCATCACATATAATTATGGAGTCTTTTAGTGAACACAAAATATCTCATTAATTTGCTTACAGTAAGTAGCCTTGGGTTGTCTAAGAGAGTACACAAATTTAGCAGAAGTACTATCTAAAAATGTGCCAGAATAATACTGAATATTTAATGATGTCTGCAACATCTCATAAGAAACATTATTATTGCCATCTTTAAAAAAAAGATTGCTGTGTTAGAAAATATTTTTCTTCCAAGAAACATATATTTTTTAGTGAAAAGGTTGATGTTTAGGCATCTTTGGAACTGAGGGTTTTTTCTTTTAGGATGTTGATTGTATGTTCTTAAATTAAGAATTATGTGAGGCCCTTTGCAACTCAGTGAGAACTTGTTTCAAATAAAGAATAAAAAAACAGGGGTGGTGCATTTACTCGAACCACCCCCCTATGCCATTCTTGAATAGCATGGGGCTGTAACTATCTTCTGTATTTCTATCTTTTTAATAAACTTCTTTAAATCTTAAAAAAAATAGGGCTGGGGTTTTAGCTCGGAGGAACAATGCCTCTGAGTTCCATCCCCAGTACCACACACAAAAACTTAAGAATTGTGTCAGTATATTTTACAGATCTTGCTCAATATCAGTTTAGCCTGTCTTTAGCTACACATGTGCTCTCTCTCTCAGAGCACATGAAAACATGCATACCAAAATAAATTAAACCAACTGGGAAGGAAATATAGTATGAATAAGGCCAGAATCAAAGAATAAGGAAGCGCCAACCCCTTTGGCTTCATGTTTCTTTGTCAGGGGCCGAGGCTATTTTGGTGCGGGACTATCCTACAAGCAACAGAGAGAGTAGTCCAACTTGAAAAGTCATGGTAGAGTTTGCTGATGTTCTGGTATTAGAATCATCCTGAAAACAAGAACATAAAATATATGTTGCATGATTTTCAGAATGAAAGAGGTAACATATTAAAAAAAAATGACTGTCTTCTTTTGCCCCTGTCGTCTTTGCTTTCGATTCAGAGATGCTTACCCTTGCATGAACATTTCTGAGGAACTGTGAGGGCATTGCAGAACACTGCAAAAAGTTTGGCCGTTTTACCATGTCTGACATCAATAGATTTTACTTAGTATTATTATTTTCCATTTCAAACAGAAGACATTGAATGCAAAATCTTCTAAGATCAAAGCAACTCTAGAAGCCACCACTGAGAGTTTTATTTAACAATAAAGCAAATGCAGGATAAAAGTGAGAACTGTGGGTGACTGAGAAATATTGGTGCCAGGATCCCTGCCCCCAACCCAGCCCAAGGATACCAGAACCCAAGGATGCTCAAGTCCCATAGATAAAGCAATGTAATATTGATGCAGAACCGACACATTTTCCCATATGCTTAAATCATCTCTACGTTACTTATAATATCCAATATGTTGCAAATGTTTTATAAATAATAGTTATATTATTTAAGGAATAAAGACAAGAAATAGAAATCCATATATGTACTGGTAGAGATGCAAATGTTTTCTGGTATTTTCAACCGGCAGTTGCTTGGAACTGCAGATACAGAGGACCACCTACTCATTGAAATATGTGCATATGAGTATTAAAATGTGTGTATATGCCTATATACACATTAAATAGGCATATGTATAATGTATTTGTATATATGGATATTTATAATGTGTATATATATATATATATATATATATACACACACATACATATGTACACACATGCATATCTCTTGAACAAGAATTAGCAATTGAAAAAAGGGCTGTTTTCCGTTTCTTGTGAAGTAGTCCAAAATCTTCCTCCCTCAATTCTGATTGAAGACATCCTCTTTGGTCTTGACCAGATTTTTTTCTATATACCCCTGGTCTCTTTGCATTGGCAGTTCTGAGGTTTGCGTTGGCTGCGGGGAGAGTAACGAAGAATAGGAAAATGTGAGTGAATGGGAGAAAAGAGAATACAGGAAGCCTAGAAAAAGAAAGTGTTTGGGAAGCAGAATCATTTTGTTCAGAAACTGGGTGTGGACTTAAGAAGCCAAAAGATCTTCTTTCCTTAGATATCCACTTCTCTTTCTTTTGAATTTGTCAAAAGAAGCACAAGAAAATTTCATAAGGCAATAGGAGTAGCTAAAATAGACCACATATGTATATATAATATACATAAACCTCCGAGCTATATTCATTGATACATTTATTCAACTCTTTTAAATAAATATAAGCAGAAGTCGGTGCTGTAGACATAAATCGTACCTAGTCGTTCAATGTATTGAATGACCCATTTTAAATAAAGCATCTTTGATCACTCAGTGATTGGAAACAAAAGATTAAAGGGAAACTATTTGTGGCCTTGAGATTTTCAAAGAATCACTATGTCATTTGTTTTCACAAAGTGCATTAATTTAGGAAAATTACAAATGATTTCTGAAAAGCCACTCCATCAAAATCTGGAGAGACATGTGCCACAGAAGACAAACAGATCAAGCTGAGTACAATGTGGGTTGAAAGAATCCCATGATCTTATTAATAATGAAAAGATGCAAAGTTATGATCACATGTAGTTATCATAGTTAGAATAAATTTAACCTGAAATGCTGGAATTAATTTATGACAAGTTTCATTCTTATGACTTTAAAGCATCGTCTTTCTTTTCCTCTCTGCTAAAAGTATCAAGTTATGTTTTAATCTGAGCAACACTGCAATATGCTTATTAGCTTTCACTTGAAATTAGGTTTTTGACCATTTTAGAATTTGTTTATAAGGATTTTTTAAAAATGAGTTTTCCTGAATTGTCACAAGGAGAACTGCATGATACATCAGCTCTTTTTGTTCTCAATAAGCATTCGTCGTATAAAATGGTAACCACAATAGCTCACATTTAACGAGTTTTTTTCTTCCAGGTCAAGCACTATTATAAGTATGAGATATATAAGTTCACTTAATGTCACAACAACTCTTTTTAATAGATCTCTGGTGACAGGCCCATGCTGCCAATAAGAAACTTTGGCTCAAAATGAACATTTTTATAGTGGATATTAAATTAAGGAAAATATTGTGTTGGGCACCAATGTCTGAAGTGGTAGAAAAATCATGGCGATCAGCTCGAAGTAATTTATTTAATTAGTGGAAGTGTCACACGTCATTCACTTCCTACGAGTCTCTTCAAACTACATATATGAAGCATCTTATTAATGGTTTCTAATCAAGTTAAATGAATAGAATACGTCTATAGCCTGTCCCCACTAACTATTTGGTGATCTGCGATGTAGAAACTATTTCGAGATTTTAAGAACTTAAGCAAAGACCCAGTAAAACTGAAAAAAGAGGAATAATATCAACCTTCACAGTTCATTTTCCTTCCTTAATGATTTGGAAAATGGACAAAAATGATCTACACAGTATTCCCTTATGTATGATGTATTAACCTAAATTTTTCTCTCAGAGTCAGAAAAATGGCTAAGACAACAAACAAACAAATGAACAGGATGTATTTGGGCATCAGAACTTTCCCCTGCCTTGGATTCAATCTTGTGGTATCCAAATATAATCTTTTCAACCTTATTTATATGGCAAATAAATGATTAACAGGTTATGATCCCACCCAAACCTTTAAAATAGCAGGGATACTGACATGCATGGAGAGGCATCTGTCCCTTGAGAGGTGTTATATACAAGCGGGAATCGTGAGAAGCTAAATGTTTCAATAAATTTGGACACATGTGATGTAGTTTGCCACAGCTTCCCTTTAAAGGAGATGGAAAATATGTGACTATAATGCACACAATTGGATTACTTAAAACATGAGAATTGCAAAAGTCTACAAAGACAGAAAAGTTGCTGATTTCCTTTATTCTAAAATATCAGCAGATGTAGACTTCTACTTTGACACAGTGCCACGTTTTAAGTGAAAAATGTCACTAATGTTTTCTTGTAAGTTGGATAGTTTCTTTTTAAAATGCATTAAAAGATGAAAAAATGCTTTTGCTAGAGGTTTTTGTTTTCTTTTTAAGGCTTATGATAAAAAAGAAATATAATATATTAGGACTGACCTCAAAAGTAGTACATTCTTTTCAGGACAGTGTTTTATCCTATCGGACTTTTCTTCTAATTATATGATAATCACATTCGCACAGACCAGATCTAACTCAGGTGTGGATGGATAAGCAAAAATTTCATGGACATTGCAATTCAATATTTTCTCTTCTTTCTATTACCCTGGCCTTGGGTAAATTGCCTTGGTTTGCCTGCCAGGAAAGAAGGAAGGAAAGAAGGAAGGAAGGAAGGAAGGAAGGAAGGAAGGAAGGAAGGAAGGAAAGAAGGAAGGAGAAAAAAAGAGCAGGGGAGAGAGAAGAAAGAAAAGAGAGAAAGAAATTCTCATTACGCATCATCTTAGGAATATAAAAATTCCAGGACATGTATTACAACACAGGACCAGAATTTCTCTGATAATAAATAGTATTTACAGCTTTTGGAAAATAGGCATTTGGGAAGTACTGTTTTTAAGTTGCTTTAAAGAGATATGTTATAGACAAAGCTTCCATCTGAATTGTCTTTGAGTTTCATAATGCCGGCCAAACTGCCTTTCACATACAGTGTTTCTAGTAAATATTCTTCAGATTATTAAATGAATTAATGTAAACATACTCATTGACTATAATTGAAAAAAGGAGCTAAAAGGTCGTCAGAAAATTGTAAGGTAAGATGGGCATGGTGGAACACACCTGTAATCCCAGTACTTGAGATGCTAAGACAAAAGGCCCACAGGTTCTCAGACAGCCTCAGCTACTTATTAAGGCCTTCTGCAACTTAGTGAGACCCTGTTCCAAAATAAGAATATAAAATAGGGCTGAGAGTATAACTCAGAGGTAGAATGCCCGCTGGGTTTCTTCCCAGTATTGTTAAAAGAAAGAAAGAAAAAGAAAATTGCAAATTATATGGATTTGGAAGTACCCTTCAAGCACTTACTATCATAGAAAATCTCATTTAATAATGTATATACCTTATACTGTTCCATGTCAGAAAGGAGTAATGGGCGTGTTTATGTTTTTGTGCGTGAAATTGGAGATTGAGCCCAGTGGCATTCTACCTCTGATCTATCTCTCTAACCCTATGTTGTTGTTGTTTTCCCTTCATTTTGAAACACAATCTCCCTAATTTTCTGAGGCTTGTCTCAGTCCTGTGATCTTCCTTTCTTAGCCTACCAAGTACTGAGATTACACACATATGCCACCATGCCCAGCGTGAACATGCACTTTTTAAGTGAATTTGTCGTGTTTTTCATACATTATACATATATACAAATTTTATATTCTTTTCCTTTTTTGGTACTAGAGATGGAATGTTTTACCACTAGTCTAAACTTTTAGCCCTTTTGATTTTTTTATTTGGAAACAGGGTTTCACTAAATTTCTAAGTCTGGCTCTGAACCTGCAATTTCTTGTCCCTTATTTTTGAACTAATGTCTCATCACATCGGTTACATGATCGTTCCATCCAATCTCTCACATTATATTTATTTGTACATCTGAATTGCCTTGTCTTGACTGATCATATTAATTTAAACAGAAAAAGCCTTTGACAAGATCCATGTCAGAAGTTTCTTGAATGTTCCATGTTTTGCATGACTTTGAGAGTTTTCAAGAATATGTAAGTATTTGTCTAGAAAGTCCTTTCATTGGAATTTATTTGATTTTTTTTAATGGTCAGATTGGAGATGGATTTTGGGGAGGATGGCCACAGCAGGAAAGGGCAGTTTGTTTATTTATTTATTTATTTATTTATTTATTTATTTATTTATTTATTTTAATTGGTGCGTAGTCAAACATTGCAATGTAATACAAGACTTGTGAGGGTATACCAGCACCCATCATCCATTTAGCTCCTATCCCCTCCCCGTCCCATTCCCTCCCACTCCCTCCATCCCATCCATGATTTGCTGATTAACTTTGATTCATTTGTTTATGTATATCATGCGTTTTAAAGAGATTGCATCCTCCCCCATCCCATCCCTCTGATTAGTCACCTCAATTGCTCTTCATGGAGCCCTTTCTTCAACTAGACCTCCTCCCATTACCATTTCTTCCTAGTTTTTGCATATTAGGGAAAACATCTGATTTTCTATTCCCTGTGATATTTCTTTATGTATGCTGTACTGCAAGTTCCGATCCTGCTCCTGAAGGCCCCGGCACCGGGCTGGCCCCAGGCAGACTCTGATACTGGCCTCACTGGCTCAGGCACCGGCCTTGCCTCATGGCAGGCCCCAATCCTGGCCTCGCTGGCCCCAGCTCCAGCCTCAACCCTCGGCAGGCTCCGATCCTGGCCTCAAAGGTCCCAGCACTGGCCTTGCTTCATGGCAGGCTTCCGTCCTGGCCTCGCTGGCCCCAGCACTGGCCTAAACCTTCCACAGGCTCAGACCCCGGCCTTGGAGGCCCCAGCACTGAAAGGGAAGTTTTCATAACCTCCTTCAAGGTTACCTGCTACTAATCTTCCACTGTACCCTTGATATCAACCCAATTCCTTGGCTATGGTCCTGCCTGTCAACTTTCTCCATGGTAAAGTTACTGTTTTCCCTTTTCCCCATATTCTACTATTTGAAGCAAGTTGCTATGCACATATCACTTAAGGAATGTATAGCTATGCTCTACTTCACGAATGGCATGATATCTATGGAGATAGTTATACACATAGATACAGTACTTGAAATTCATCACAGGAAAACTATTCATTAAATATTTATTTGTATCAATCTAGACTCAGAAATATCTAGGTTATACTTTCAAGTTTATAATCCAATGCAAATGCATTCACTTGCTAAACTGGTTTTATACACAAAACTGGGATTATACACACAATAATGTCATCTCCAGACAAAGAGAGTTTAATTTCTCCCTTCCCATCTGAATATTTGTTATTTTATTTTCTTGTCCATTGCACTAATCAGGAATTCTGGGGCAATGTTGATGGGGGGAGGGAAAGAGAGGACATGGCTGCTTTGTTTTCGATCTTAAGGGTGAGGTATCTGTCTGGTCTCTTACCATTAAGTATGATATTAGCTGTAGGTTTTATTAAGATACTAAGCAAAGGAAATCCATTATATTCCTTGTTTGCTGAGAATTGGTATGAATAGGTGTTGGATCTTGTCAAAGGCTTTTTCTGTTTAAATTAATATGATCATTTGATTTTTTTCTTTAGACTTTTTCCTTTTTTTTTTTTTTTTGGTGGTACTGGGGTTCCTGGAAACCCTTCTACCTCCGGGCTCTTAAACCAGTGCTACTGGCTTCGAACCTGCGTGATCCTCCTGTCTCCACCTGTCTCCAAGTGCGGGGATTTCAAGTGAGCACCACCACACCCGGCTTCTTTAGACTTTTGATGTGATGAGTTAAATTAGTTGATTTTGAATATCAAACCAGCCTTAGCTTTGGAATGGTATTAAAGTAATAGTGGCCTCACAGAATAAGTTAAAAAAGCGTTTCCAATGCTTCAATTATTTTTTTTGTGTATGTGTGTGGTGTTGTGGATTGAACCCAGGGATATTTTACCACCAAGCTATACCCGCAACCCGATTTTTTATTTTCTTCCTTTCTTTGCTTTTTTCCTTCCTTCCTTCCTTCCTTCCTTCCTTCCTTCCTTCCTTCCTTCCTTCTTTTCTTTTTCTTTCTTTCTCTCTCTCCTTCCTTCCTTCCTTCTTTTCTTTTTCTTTCTTTCTCTCTCCTTCCTTCCTTTTTTCCTTCCTTCCTTCCTTCCTTCCTTCCTTTTTCTTTCTTTTTCTCTCTCTCCTTCCTTCCTTCCTTCCTTCCTTCCTTCCTTCCTTCCTTCCTTCCTTCTTTTCTTTTTCTTTATTTCTCTCTCTCCTTCCTTCCTTCTTTTCTTTTTCTTTCTTTCTCTCCTTCCATCCTTCCTTCCTTCCTTCCTTCCTTCCTTCCTTCCTTCCTTCCTTCTCTCTCTCTCTCTTGAAGTACTGGGAATGAAACCCAGGGACATTCTACCTCCAAACTACACCCACGTTTTATGCCCTATTTTTTTATTCTTTATTTTGAAACAGAATCTCACTGAGTTGCAAAGGGTCTAAGTAGCTGAGGCTGTCTGTGAAACATGTTCCTCCTGTTTCATTCTCCCAAATGCTGGGATTACAAGCTTACACCATCCCACCCGGCATTTTATTCTTTATTTTGAAAGAGGGTCTCACTAAGTTGTGGAGGGCCTCACTAAGTTGCTGAGGCTGGCCATGAATTATGATCCTCCTGCCTCAGCATTCCAAGTACTGGGATTACAAGCCTGGGCCACCACTCTGCTTCTATTTACTGAAAGATAGTATAGAGAATTAATGTCATTTATTTCTTAAATACATGATAGTATTTGCCAGTGAGATAATTTGCTTTGTCTTTTTTTAAGAATCTAATATATAGTATACCATCTTCAATATGTTCCACTTATAAATAAAAGTAAAAAAAAGAAGACTATAATCTATATCTTAATAGACATAGATTGATTTGATGAATTTAGTAGATGTCAGCCTCTTCAGATTATAGCTTATTTTCCTTATGTGAGTTTTGGTATTTTGTATCTTTTGATAAACTGGATATTTTTATGTAAATTATGAATTTGTGGACATACAGTCTTAATATTTTATTATTATTTTTTATGCCCCAAGGATCAATCATTAATAGCTTTTTATCTGATATTGCTATATTGGTATTTTTCCTTAGTCTGAATAAAGGAATCTTAATATAATTTTATTATATTTATCTTAATAAAATTTTTAAATATCAGAGTTTTTAATTTTCTCTATTGTTTCCCTTTAATTTTATTTAATCTACCCTAATTTTTTATTAATTTAATTTGCTCACTTCTAGCTCTTGATGCTAAGGTGGGAACTTAGGATATTAATATTAAATTTTCTTTTATTTCTAAGATATTCATTAAATCTTTCAAATTTTCTCATAAGCATTACTTTTGCAAAAATAATTTTATTTTAATTTTCTTAAAAGTTTCTCTCAAAACTATTTGATTAATGTGTCAATCACTAGTGGGCTGCTTAATTTCCAAATATGTAGGTATAGTCCACTATTATTTCTGTTATTGGTTTGTACTTTAATTCCATTTTGAACTGAGAATATAATCTGTGGAATTTCTTTTGCTACTATAGTGTATGTGTGCGTGTGTGTGTGTGTGTGTGTGTGTGTGTGTGTGTGTGTGTTGCTGGAAATTGAACCCAAGGACAGTCTCCATCCAAGCTATAATGCAAGCCCTATTTTGTTTTTTCATTTTAAAATAGCATCTCAGTAAGTTGCAAAGGACCTTGTTAAATTACTGAGGCTGGCCTCAAATCTATAATCCTCTTCTCAGTATCCCAAGTACTGGACTTACAAGTATACACCACCAGGCCAAGCTGGAGTTCTATTATTTTTGAATAGTTTATGGTGTGCTTTAAGGCCCACAGGGTGGTCTGTCTGGGGAAGGTTTCACAAGAGATTGAAATGAAAGTGAATTCCTCTGTCCTTGAATGGCTTCTATACAAATATCAATTAGGTTAAGATGATTGATAGTACTGTTTAGGTCAATTCTGGTCTCACTGATTATCTGCCTGCTTGATTCATCAATTACTGGAAGAGGAGCGCTGACATCTTGAACTAAATAATGGATTTGTCCACTCCTCCTATTAATTCTATCAGTTTTTACCTTACCTATTCTGATGCTCTGCTCTAAGGTACATATATGGTTAGGATGGTTGTGTTTTTCTTAGAAAAATGACTTTCTTTGCATTTCTTCATAGCCCTTATTCTCACTGATATTACTCTGGTTTTGATATCTGTGTTGCATACAATTGGAAGAGCTATCCCCTTCTCAGAGAGAGTTTGGATCTTATAATGTTCTAAGCTACAATCTATGTACACAGTCAAGTTTTCTAGATACTCCTCAAAGGAAAACAAACTCATAGTAAACTGAAAATATTATAAGATAAAATACATCTTTTATTTTTATATTTTTACCCATGTATATTTATATTTATGCATGCATGTATAGATGTATGTATTTAGATACCAAGAGTTGAACCTAGGGCAGTTCTACCTTTGAGCTACACCCAGTTGTTTTTAGTTTGTAGCTTGAAACAGGGTCTCACTAAGTTGCAAAGATTGGTTGCATACCTGCAACCCTCATGTCTCAGCCTCCCAGGTACTGGGATTACAGGCATGTGCCATACAGCTAGCATTGAATATGCAATTTAGCCACTCATCCGACACTAGAGTGTCAGTTGTCTCATCTGGTGATGGTGTAGTTGAGTGGAAATGGCAGGTCACTGTCTGGTATAACCACAGTGAGTTACAGGACATGTTGCTAGCCTGGGAAAATATTCAGATTTAGATTTAAAGTGAAGTTTCTCCTGAATGTAAATTGCTTTCACAGCAATGTTAAAGTTCTCAAATCCTAATCAGGATGACCACGTGCAGGAGAAAGTATTCCATGGTCTTATTGGTCAGTCTCAGTCTTTTGAAGATTTGTGTTCCTGACCTGTGATCTTCAAATGTAATTTTGAGCTAGCTGTTTTTCTCCCTATGATATGAGTCAGGAAGTCTAGAAGGAGGGGAGTAGGGGAATATCTGCAAGTAGGCTAAGTCTCTGGTCAAGTTTCTCTCGCCTTTTGGAGAGAGAGTTCTGTTAAAAAGAGTGTTCCTGGTGTAGCTTAGAGGTAGAATGCCCCTGGGTTCAATCCCCAGCACTACAAAACAAAACCACAAATTACAATACTTAGGGTCAGATAAAAATCAGTTTGAACAAGTTCTCCCACTACATTTCCAGGTACTGCTCAAACCTACTCAGTGTGCGTCTTCTAATTCCATGATACAAATTGGTTCTCTAGGTAATAGCATTTCTGACAAATTAATAAATGTGATGCTTTGCTCAGCCCATGAGATTTTTCATTACATATCTCCCCAACTGTTATTTACAATACGATGACAACTCATAATTTGTCAAGAAGTAAAGAACAGCAGGAGTACTTCTATGAGACAAACATGAGTGAATCTGTAGCATCAGAGCAGTGGCCAGTGGTCATTTTGAAAATTCATGACTCATTGCCTCTTTCTTTACATGTCTGCCACATGTTTTATTCCCCTCCTGTGACTCTTCCATATGTAGACAAGAGCAAAGGCCCCCAAAAGGTGTAAGTGAACAAAATTATGCCTTTGTGTAATCATCACATTTCTTTGGGGAAAAAAATGTAGTAGATCTTTTAAAGTTAGTACAGTAAACACTGACCCAAAAAGAGAAATAACTGGCTCAAATACAGACATATGAGCAATCAGTGGCCCCAAATAAATGAAGATTTATGTTAAGAGAGTAGTCCAAAATGCTCACTCCATTTTTCTTCCAACCTGGTGCTCCCAGTGAGAAGGGATACGGCATTTTCTAAATAATTAATTGGGGAGGTTGAAGACATGACCCACTGGCTGAGGTCTCAAGAAGAACATCCTCATGTGCCATTGCCTGCTGTGGGACCCTATGAAGCACTCTTCAATATTTCAGCATATATTGTGTAATTAATTTGCCGTGATGTGAAACTGGAGACATAAAGGCAGATGAAGAGAAGGAGACTCCAAATGGCTCTTATGTGAAAGAAGGGAAACGTTGGAGTTGATCTGACGGGGGACACAAGATAAAAGAAAGGTAAGTTCCAGAATTAGAAGAGAAAGAATATTTAAAAGAAAAACTAAAATAAAAGCAGAGGTAACAACAACAACAAAAAAAGAATACTGGTGCTTCAACTTCTGGAAAGTGCAAAAGATAAAAGTAGTGAGTTTGCAGCTTCTAATAAAAGCTTATATGAGTAAAATCAAAAGAAGTGCAATTCTATTTTCAATGACTTTGGATAGTCTTTCCAATAAAACTTCCTCAAACTCAGAATGAAGGTTAGAAACACAAGGAGGAAATGTGATGCCAATATCTGAGCAACATTTGTTCTCACTGAAGGGCTTTTGGAACAACTGCTTTTGAAAATTTCATTGGCTAAACCACCCAGGCTGGGCTCCTTGATTATGTACCATTGAACCGAAGCCTTGGGTTCATTCTATGGTCACTTGTACATTTCAACAGAAAGTTTGAGTCTGTATAAACAGCACAAGACTCTTTCTATTTTAAATATCTTAAATATTAAATATCTTATTAAATATCTTAAACATCTTAAATATTAAGATATCTTCTGCTGGTATGAGTGTTGCTTTTCTAGTCAGAGTGTTATGGCCATTTCTCATTTCATCAGTAACAGAATGAGACAAGTCTTGAAATGTCAGCAAATGAATGTTTGGGTGGGAGGCCAGTACAGAGACATAGAATCCAGGAATGCATATTTCCCATAAGGAAAGAGATTAAATAAAAGTGAATAAGAATGAAGAGAAAGGAAGTTGAAAGTTGTAGGCTGTGGCTGTTGGCATTCTTGCAGCTATAATCTAAAGACTGACCATGTCACTGAGAGGGAAAATGATATATTTTCTAATGGTTTTGGGCTAAGTCCACGTGAGGCTGGAGACCACAAATCTCAGGGCATGGTAGCAGGGTGAGGTGGAGAGCACATAGACTGTGATCTTCACATCACAGAGGTCAAAAGCAAGAGAACTAATTGGAGGAACCATATATATGATCTCTAAGGTCACACCCTCAGGGACCTACCTGGTACCACCCAAGTAAGTCCATTGCAATGAATTTATCTACATCTGGGATTACAGCCCTTATGACTCAATTACATCAACTGTGAATGCTAATAAATGAGCTCCTTCGGGGGCATTTTATAGCTTACTATAATATATGGTATCTGCCTTATACAAAAAGTTTTCTAATTCTTTATTTCATCTTCTGTGAGATCAAGGTAGGGGGTGTGGTGATGAGGCAGAAAAGAGAAGAAACAGAAGCCTGATGATCTTATATACATCGAGGCTGATTTGAGAAGAAGGATGCAGAAAAATAGGAGCAGATTAAAAGTGTATATATGAGCAATACAGTCATGCGTTGTCTGGAAAGAGCTTATTTATTCAAGACTAGGTAGACAAAGTTGAGTGCCGGGGGGGCCAATAAAAATATTGTAACATAAGCACGTTTTCATGAAATACATTAAATTGCTTTTTTTGACTGCTTTTGACCTATAAGAAGGTCAAGCTCAAAGGTACAAACGTATACAGAATAAGTAAAATGCTGAAACTCACTTATTCCTTTAACACCGAGATATAGTATATTGTTGTACCAGCCATAGATCTCCGGAGGAACAAACAGAACCGGTTGGGTATCTCTCCTCTTAGGGTGGATTAGCCAGTGCTTGCTATTAATTAGTGCTCTTTTTGTAGCTTTTATGGTAGGTGTCTGTTATCAAGTTTAAAAAGATCCTGTCTTTTTCTATTTGCTTAGAGTCTTTATCATGAATTGTTCATGGGTTTTGTCAAATGTTATTAATGCGTCTGTTGAAATGACCATGTGATTGTTCTTCAGTCTGTTGGTGAGGTGGATTCAATTAATTGATTTTTGAATGTGAGACAAGTCTTGCTTTCCCGGAATAAATTCCACATGGTTTTGATGCATAATTCATTTTATACTTTGTTGAATTAAATTTGGTAACATCTAATTAATTATTTTTATAAAAAATAAATAATTTGTCACTTTTTTCCTTGTAATATCTTTACATGATTTTGGTATTAGGCTAATGCAGGTCTTGTAAAATGTACTGGAAATGTACTGGAAAGTGTGCCTTCATTTTCTATTATTTTTCAAAGCAATTGTGAAAAATTGGCGGTAATATTTCTTCCTTAAATATTTGGTAACATTCACTTTAGAAAACTCTAGCTCTCTGTTATTTTGTTTTGTTTTGCTTTGCTTTTTAGATTTTTAACTAATACATTTAAAATATTTTAAATTTGCTATTTTAAATTTGCTATTTTAAGGCAACGTCTCATTAAGTTGCATAGACTGGCCTTGAGTTGCAATCCTCCTTCTTTAGATTCACAAGTAACTGAGACTATAGACATGTACCACCATGACTAGCCAATTACTCCTTAATATCACTAACAGGTATAAGACTCTAGAGGTTTTCTATTTCTTTCTTGGTGAATTTCCATAGTTAGTTTCTTCTAAGAGACTGATTCATGCCACAGAAGACATCCATCAGGTTTGTGACACAGTAACATTTGTAATACTTCCTGGTCTACTGAGACAGGGAATCAATAGCCTTTGTCCTATCTTTCATTTCTGATATTGGTTATTAATATCTGGTACACTTTTTTCCCTAGTTATCTTGGAAGAAAGTTTATGCGAGTAAATGCTCTCTTTAGAACCAGGTTTGGTTTCCACTGACCTTTCTCTCACCATTATTTTCCTATTTTCAGTTTTATTTCTGTTGCAATATTTCTTATTTCCTTTGTTATGCATATTTCAATGTGTCTAAATCATAGTGACCACCCTTCTCCTCCCCTTGGTAGAGCTATGGGGGTAGGAAAATCTTTCTCAGACTCTCACTGTGACTAAATAATAAAGTGCCTGGAGGAAAACTTGACCTTGTCGCTCTTCCGTGTCTGGTGTTCTCAGAGCTTTCCCTGAAAATATGCTTCCTTCACATATCTCCTCTAGTAATTCCTCACATGCCAGTACATTTAAGGGTTCCCACAGGTTTCTGTTTCCAGAAGCTCCCACTAGGGGAATCCTGTATACTGTATGTTTAGGCTGTATCCACCACTCCAGACTTAGTATTGTAGTAGCCCGTGATCTCACATTAGTCCAAGAAATTTGTTGTTTTCTAGATTGTAGCTCTAAGGATGGGGATGGTGACTTCCAAGCTCCTAGTGCACTGGAGTTGATACTAGAAGTCACCTATGCCTTTAACCCAGTCGGTTTTACCAAGTGTCCCTTCAGTGTAACTGCAAAACTTCTACCTTGGTGTCTGAGAGCTATATTGTCCCACTCTCCATCATTCTCCAAATTGCTCTCTTGATCTCTGTTGCCTCATAGTTTTCCTTATTTTTCCAGGTTTGCTGACATTTATTCTTTTTTCTTTCTATATTTTTTTATATTTCATTTTTCTATTTCTATTTTTTTTTCTATTTCTTCTTTTTTCTTTCTTTTTTTTTTGGTGACAGTACTGGGTATTAAACCTAGAGGCGTTTAACCTCTGAGCTATACCTCCAACTCTTTTTATATTTTGCTTTGAAACAAGGTCTCACTAGGTTGCTAAGAGTCTAGCTCAGTTGCTGAAGGAGGCTGGTCTCAAATACGCAAACTTCCTGTCTCAGCCTCCCATGTACTAGTATTATAGGTGAGTTTCTCAACACTTGGCATTTTCTTTTCTTTCTGGAGATGAATGTAAGACCCAGGTCATCAAGGACAATGGTGGCTTGTTCACAGAGAATCTCTCTGCCCCACACATGATCTCAGTCTTCTATGAGTCAACTTGAGTTTCTTAAAGTCTGAGAGGCAATTCATTTTGACCAAAAGGGATATCTGATTTAAATGAGGAATGAATAACTAGATATAAGCAATGTTATAGTGTTTTTTTGTTTTTGTTCTAGAGAATGAACCTAGGAAGGTTTACTTATGAGCTATAACTCCAGCCTTCGTTTTCTTTTATATTTTGAGACAGTCACTAAGTTACTGCATACTGACCATGAACATGTAAACCTCCTGTCTCAGCCACCCAAGTACTGAGATTACAAGCACGTGCCATTGCACCCAGCTCCCAGATAGTTCTGATAGTACAACGGGCAAAGAAGAAAGACAAATGATGAATAACTCAATGATGAATAACTCTAAAGGAGTTATTCATCATTTCATATTCATGACTAAAGGAATGGATTACTTTTATTCAGATACCGGGGACTGAAGCTACAGAAATTCGACCTTTAAGCTACACTCCAGCCCTATCCTTCTACTATTTATTTTAAAACAGTTCTCACTAAGTGGTGGAGGGCCTCACTAAGTAGCTGAGTCTGACCACGAACCTGTGATCCTCCTGTTTCAGCCTCCTAAGTACTGGGATTACAAGTGTGCACCACCACGCCTGGCTAAATGGGTTAATTGTAAGCATGTAAGCAGAAAATAGAAAGTAAAATGTATTCAATATTTTTCTTCATATATTTTCCTAATGAAAGAAGAAATTTATTTTTCTTCTTGATTGTAAGGAAAGGGAGAAATAATATTTTTCTAACATAGTTTATATATGTAATTTTGTTTCATTTTTGTGGCACTGGAAATTGAACCCAGCCACAGCAGCATTTGAACTTCAAGCTACACTACCAGCTCTATTTTATCTTCTTTTAAATTTTTGAAACAGAATGTTGCTAGGTTAATGAGTCTCAGTCTTTGATAAAGCTGTTATGAGCCTGCAATCCTCCTGACTCAGGCTCCTAAGTACTAGAATTACAAGCATGCAACACCATAGTTGGCTCTATGTAAGTATTTTCTTACATTGAAGAAAACAAGAAAATTTACTTTTATAAAAAGAAAATTATCCTATAGAACTCTGAGATTTGTTTTTAAATAGCCTTGTCTTAGGAGATTATGTGACTCTCACCAGTACTATGAACACTGTCAATGGGTGGTAAAGATGACCACAAAGATGATTCGGAAATTTTGCTTTCTTAAGGAAGTAGTCAAAATAAAATTTGAAATGTTTTAAATTTTTTTTTCTGAGAGTCTCTCTGAACCTCTGTGTGAGAATAACTGGTTCAGATGAATTTCTTATCTGTAGCACAAAGATATTTACATCAGGATTTTCAAATTTGCCTCTTGACAGGTGGAATTGCTTCGGGGATTCTGCAAACAAGAAAATATTGTTAATCAAATAATGAAAAATTTAAATGCCTGAGGAAAGTATTTGTCACATTTTTTGTGTTTTATATGGAAGATACTATTTTTTTTTATAAAAATGAGTCCCACTGCTAAAAGTATTTGAAGAATCTTATCCTAACCCATCCCTCAGGGCCATTTGAATAAGCAAAATGACCCACAGGATGGAACCTGGCAAATGCTATATAAATATTCTACAGTTGAGATACACCCCAACCCCTACTTCAAAATTTACTTCATAAATTATAAGAAGTTGTTTTATGTAAGAAACTGGGGAGAAGACAATATGTTGTTGTTTTTTTGCTTTCTCTTGTTTTTGTTTCTTACTCAAGACAACAGTTGTATGGCTGTATGTTTTGTTTTGTTCTGCTCATAGACACCAGTCTATATGAATGAGGTAATTAGTTTATTGCAGTGATGCATCTTGGAAGGCTTGAAATAATAATTGTATGCATTTTTTAATTTTAAATGAATGTGTTGCATTTCTTTAGAAACTGAGTTCTTAGCACGAATTCAATTTTTGCAAGACTCATAAGGAAGATGTGGTATTATTGTTTAAGTTTTGTATACAAGGCCTACAAGTATTAGACTATATATATATATATATATATATATATATATATATATATATATTGGTACTGGGGTTCCTGGAAGCCCTTCTACCTCTGGGCTACACTCCCAGACCTATTTTCTATATTTTTGAAACAGGGTCTCTTAAGCCAGCGTGGCTGGCCTCGATCCTCCTGCCTCTGCCTCCCAAGCGCGGGGATTACAAGCGTGCGCCACCACGCCCGGCTTAGACCATATTTTTAAGGGTTAATTTTGAACTCAGACTTGCCCTAGTCAGCTTTCCATCAATTGCAATTGACAAATTACTTGAGAAAATCAACTTAGAGAAGAAAATATTTTTTGACTTACACTATCAGAGATTTCAGTAAACAGTCAGCAACTCTGTTGCTTGGGCCTGAGGTGGAGCAGACATCATGGTGGAAAGTGGTGGTCGAGGGAAGCTGCTCAACTCCTGGCAGTCAGGAAGCAGAGAAAATCCTGGACCCCAAATATAGCTCCTGAGGATCCTCAAGGACCAACTTCCTTCAGCCAGGTCCTTCCTCTGACAGTTCTATCACCTGCCAATAGTTCTTTAGTTATGACTACATCCAGGGATTAGTCCATTGATGAGGTCAGGGTCCTCAAGATCTAATCATTCCCCCAAAGCCCCGCCTCCGAACATCACTGCACTGAGGATCAAGCTTTCAGCACCAGAGTCTTTGGGGGATATTTCAGATCCAAGCTCTATCACTGCCCTACTGGTCTCCAAAGGCTCACAGCCATCTCATAACGCAGAATGCATTCAGCCCAGCTTCAAGAGGCCCTACAGTCTCAACAGTTCCAGGATTACTAAAAAGTCCAAGTATGACATTTCCTCTAGGACTCAAGGCATATTCTTAGTTACAGCCCTCTATAAAAATAAAAAAGTCAACTTACAAACTTTCAACACACAATGGCAGAGGGTAAACATTTCCATTCCAAAGGACAGAATAAACATGTGCAAAGTAAAGATCCAAAAAAAATACTTGTTTAATCTGGCATTATTCTAAAATCATTATAGAATAATTGAAGTTCTTCAAAATCTGTCTTTACTCCGTCAGTTTCCTGATCTACTAGTCTGTTCAATGGCTTTTACTACTTCTTGTCTCCTCCTCCTCCTTCTTCTCCTCCTCTTTCTCCTCTTCCTCCTCATTCTTCTTCTCCTTTTTCTTCTCCTCCTCCTCCTTCCTTTCTTCTTCTTCTTCTTCTTCTTCTTCTTCTTCTTCTTCTTCTTCTTCTTCTTCTTCTTCTTCTTCTCCTCCTCCTCCTCCTCCTCCTCCTCCTCCTCCTCCTCCTCCTCCTCCTCCTCCTCTTTCTCCTTCACTTTCTCCTTCTTCTCCTTCATTAATTAGATAGGTGTTAACATTTCTCTTAGAACATTTCTATAATTTTTCCATAATTAGCCAGTGGTCTAGATAAACTTAGGGCATTTACAATTGTGATATTTTAATTTCTATAAATTTTCACAGTAGGTATGTATCTCTATTTCATAAATTAATTTTCATTATGTTTTTAAGTTCAAATTTGTATTTTCTAATGTAATTTCCTGTGTGTCCCTCTCTCTCTTAATTTGGTTTTTAAGTCAGTAGCATTATACTGTTTTCAACAGAAAGTGATAATTCTAATAACAGCACAGGTGAAAGAAAACAGTGTGGAGAGCAATATGTAGAGGTTAATTAATAAAACTCTGATTAGTTTCAGAGAAAGGGCAACTATGTAGAAAGAGAAAACCCCAAAGTCATGATCTCAGTAATGTAAATGTAATTTATGTATTGCAACTTTTTAACCTTTTATTTTGAATGATATAGATCTGCTAGAAGATGCAAAGATAGTCAATGATGGGCTTCTGGACCCTTTCAAAGTTTCAACTGAAATAACTATAGCACAATTTGCAACATCAGGACATGGATCTTGGTGCAGTGTGTGTGTGTGTGTGTGTGTGTGTGTGTGTGTGTGTGTGTGTGTGTAGCTATGTCATTTCATCACATGTGTGAATTTATACAACCACAAGTGCTATCAAGATGTAGAACTATTCCATCACCCTTGGTGTGATTTTGAGTCATTGCATAATGAACTACGGTGTGATTTTTGAGTCATTGCATAACTAACTTTGATGTGATTTTTGAGTCACTGTATAACTAACTGTGCTATGCATTCCAGCTGGCACTATTGAAGCTACTTTTCTGAAAAGACTAGAACACAATGAACTTTACCTTCTAAAGACCAGTCAGATGAAAGAGAAAGCAAGTAAAGCTCTAGAATTATAAAGCAAAATTTGACTCTGGGATGAGAGAACTAAAAAGAATCATCAGAGTCTCAGGTACACACTCAAAAATGTAAACACTAAGTTTTTTAAAAGTCTATAAAAAGGGATTAAGGAAATGAGTGAATTAGAGACTCTGTTCTCAGAAACTAGCCAAGTTCTAAATGTCATCAAATGGGGTCCTTCTAATGCCCACACTAAACCTGGAGCCACTGGATCCTCTAGAGGAAGGCTGCACTACACCTCTAATTTGTCCGACCAACAACTGTACGTCTTCGTGGTCCACATTAACTCGTGACTGTGCTGAGGCCCGCTGCAGATCTTACACTGAACTTGTACTTACTGTTTGACTTCTTGCTCAAAGTCTGGTACAATAAACTTTTAAGTTTGGTTCTCTAGTAATATAAAATTTACTGTAATTGATTTTGTTATAATATAAATATAGTCCATGTTCTCCAAAGTTTCGTGTGTTAAAGGGTTGGTCTCCGGGATGGTACTACTGGGAGAAACTGAGGCCCTTTAAAAGTGGGGCATCCTTAGGTCAATGAAGGCACAGTACAGAAAGGTATTGTAGGGTTCTAATCTCTCAGTCTCTCCCTCTGCTATATCCCATGATCCCTGTCCTTGCCACCCAACACTCTCATCAGAGGCTCAAAGCAATGGGCCACCCAATCTTGAACTATAACCTCCAGAACTGTCAACTAAGCAAATATTTTCTCTTTAAACTTAATTTTCTCAGGTATTATGTTAGAGTAATTCAAAGCTGACTAATACATCATTTTTGATGGAGCATACACAATTATCAACTCACTTTCATGCTGTCTTACGTTGTAAAAATACACATTCTAACTTTTAAACATTTCTGTGGTTTCTAACTTGCTGCTTTATTTCATTCATTTGTGGCTCTACTGCTATCCATTCTATTATTTTGGAGACCAGCAACGTTCTTTAGAAAATAATTATTTACCTGATGCTCTTTTATGCTCTAAGTACAAACGCTTCATCTAAGATTTTCTGATAAAGCTAATGTAGGGGTTTTTATTCAAGTTTAAATATACAAGAAGATAAAATTACAATGTTTACAGATTTCTTATTTATTACTCTTTTAGTGAAGATTGTGACTGAATAGTGCATCAAATGGAAATGTAAGATGTAACTTTCAAAAGACATTTACAACACATTATCATAATACACTGGAAAATGAAATAAAATCTGTGATATATTTTGGAAACCAGTGTTTTTTAAGATATATGAATGTGATTTTCAGAAACATTATATAAGCCATGAAAATATAATTAAGAAATTAATTTTAACTACAAAACTTAGTATGATAAAATATTGCTATAAGTTTAACTCTAATAAAAGTTTTCTATAATTCTGCAACTTTAGCAATTATGATTTTCTCCATTATCTGTTTTAGAACTTGTTTTATACAAATACAATTTTACAGCTTGTAATTAAATGAGGTTCTGTGTTCTGCATTTTATCATAGCCTATTCCTAGATAATTTCTTTTTGGTTAAATTCATTCTTTCTTTCTTTCTTTCTTTCTTTCTTTCTTTCTTTTTTTTTTTTTTTTTTGGTGATACTGGGGTTCCTGGAAACCCTTCTACCTCCGGGCTATGTTCCCAGACCTATTTTTATACTTTTTAAAATTTGGAAACAGGGTCTCTTAAGCCAGCGAGACTGGATTCGAACCTGCGTGAACCTCCTGTCTCTGTCTCCCAAGCGCGGGGATTACAAGTGTGTGCCACCATGCCCGGCTGGTTAAATTCTTAATTCTTAAAGAAATCTATGATATGAATTTAAATATTTTCTAACATATGGACAGGTAGTATCCAGGTTTTCATTGTTATTAATGTTATAAAAATTTAAAAATCACTAGAAATATACAAACAGCCTAGTTTTCTATCATTAACTTAAGTATAACCCCTGATACATAATCATGAATATTTCTTAAATATATCTTTAAGGGCCGGGCGTGGTGGCGCATGCTTGTAATCCCCGTGCTTGGGATGCTGAGACAGGAGATCACACAGGTTCGAAGCCAGCCTCAGCTACTTAGTGAGGCTCTCAGCAACTTAGTGAGACCCTGTTTCCAAATAAAAATATAAAATAGGTCTGGGAGTATAGCTCGGAGGTAGGAAGCCTCTGGGTTCCACCCCCAGTACCACAAAAAAAAAAACAAGATATCTTTTTGAAGGATGTTAATTGGAGTGTGTATATAATTTACCTAAAATGTTTTCTTGACTTATGAAGAATATGCCTTTTAATTATACAGTGAATTTCTGTCCTGTATTCTACTTTAAGTTTTATAAGAAAATAACTTTTGTAAATATTACTCATGTTTTCACACTTAGTACAATGCAATATTATAACATTTAGAAACAATATTTCCTTGAATATTAATTTTGTTCAGATATACTAAGGCCAATCATAGGACTTTTAAAGTATTAACACAGTTTACTGCCAAAAGGAGCTAACAGGAGTCTTCCAAAAGGGCTGTTGGTGGGCCTAGATTTTTATGAATTGGGCAACAATAAGAATGTTGGATAAATAATAGATTCAGGCCTTGCATGTCTTTTGTTGTGATTTTATTTTATTTTGTGATTTAAAAAAATTTAATTGTATATGCTGATTCGGTATACTTTTTATAGACTAATATCATCATAAATAGAAACACTAATAATGGTATTTTGACATGAAATTGATTATTTTAGCCATTTGTTTCCTATTTTTTTCATGGTATTCTTAAAGCTACAAAAAGCATAGATTGAAAACAATAAAAACAGGAAAAGGTTGTTTAATAAGTAAGAATTAATATTGAAATATGTGACATTTTTGGAAGTACAAATATCCTGGTATACCAGTTAATCAATTAGCATGAGAAGCCAGTAAACTATGTCCTAACAAAAAGAGCAGGAAGGTAAGGTTGCTGTATTTTGTGCATAAATATACAAAATTCTTACTTTAATTTTAGAATTTAGATAAACATAAATTTCTGGTAACTTTTGAGATATAGTTTCACTAAACTATCACTTGTTCAGAAATACAAATTTAACTATATCTTCTTTTTTATCTGGCAACTCTATTTAAGACAGGAGACTCGCTGGAACTTCAATATTTTGGCAACTAATGCAATAAAGATTTCAGTTAAGATTATATTAATTTCCATTTTTTTTCTCCTTAAATAATTTAGCCTAATAAGCTAGTCAGAAATCTGACATTAATTCCATTTAAATTTGAATTCATCTTTTTCAGACTTTTTCCACTCCCTAATAGTATTTATGTGTCTGTGGATTCAGAAACATACACATTTGTAAATGTATATATAACCATGAATGCTAACCAGTTATTTGCAATATTTTAAATCAAGTTACAAGAAGAAATGTTATCTTCATGATTCCTGTTGCCTAGTTATTTATATCACAGGGTTTATAAAAAGGTTCTACTAAGTAAATGAAATGTTAGATGGCATGTCTGAATCAAATAACCAAACTTTAAAAGGAGCTTATTCATTATTGTATATACAGCTTTTTGCCAAGAGCACAGCTGTGCAATTTTATTCTATTGAAACTTTCTCCCACTTAACAAAATATTTAGATACATAAGCATGACAAAAAAGAAATCGACGACGATTAAAGGATAAATTCCAATTGCCACAACCTATTTTTACAAATTTTCCCCTATGAATATGGTGCCTTGAGTATGTCATAGGGCTGAAATAGCAGTTAAAGACAGTTATAGTTGGAGCATACTGTTACAAATGTCTTATGCCCTTTGTTTTTCCAACAAATCTCTTTTTCAGTGAACAAAAATATTCCAGTCAAATAACCCATCACACATCAGTATTATTAATCAATCACCTTTTCTTCCTAATATTATCCTTTGCTTCTCTCTTGTTAATCTAGTCAGTGTTCTGTCGTAGATGCCTCTGACATGAACCCAGAGATAGATAAGGAAAGAAATTGTTCTTCACCCCTATCAGTGAAGTTTTCTTCCTAATATTCTCTCCCTATACACACAAATTCTATTATATATGAATTTTATGTGACGCTTTCGAGAATGCAGATGCAAAAGAACAGGCTGACTTGCGCATTTTTATGCTTAAATTTGATAAAGAGGTCACAATTTGGAGAAATATGATTGGACAAAGGTGGTGAGGTCTCATCATAACAAAGAGCAAGGCCGGTTTATTCAGATTCCTCTCTGTGGCCCTGTGTTTCAGAGACAATGTTCGTATGGGTCTTCTAAGCAGCTTCAGAGGCAGGTTGTGGAATTCTTCTTTGATCTACTCAGGGGAAAGGGTAGGGGGAAGATGAGACAAATTTTCCTGCTTCTGCTGTTTTCTCAAATGCCCAGATGCCGTATTTTGGAGTAGTATGTCTTGCATCCTATGACTTCTCCGGCATACCTTACTAAATAATCTGTGTTTTCATGATCTTAGTGGCTACATAGATACAATCCAAAAATAAAGTCTGCATATCCTCTTTCTGCAATAAATTTGTGCGTGCATCCTCTTTGAGTCACGACAGACATCGTCCCTGATAAAGGCAAACCTTCCCTCTGAGCTCAGAAATTCCCTCACCATTTTTCCCAAGCAACACACAGTAGGCATCATTGATAACCTCAAGCTTTGGCGTGGGAAATAAAACTCTTTGCCAAATATTACTGACTCAGTTTGTTATCTGGAATAATCATTGTAACAATATTAAACGGAAACATGTCCAAGCATACAAAAACCGAAATAATTATTGCTTAAGGAAACCTCTTAGTTTAACTACATATTGCAAACAAAAAGGTTTCCTATAATTTTTCCACTGAGCATTATTATTTTTATTTGCAATTATGCTCATTATGCAAAACCTTAAGCGACATGAAATAATACAAACAATAAGTCAAAAATCACTCAATTCCCATTACTCAGAAGGAAATGCTCTCAATACAATTGTTTCTATACATTACTAAGTTTTATTTTAGTTCAGTAACAGAATAAAACAAATAAAATTGTAATAATTGTTGATTATCAAGTAGATGTTTATTCACCTAAAATTTTTTTTCAACTTCTTTATCTGAAAAGAATCTTCTTTTTCATGCAATTACTTTTTTACTCTTTTAAGTCACTTGACTTTTATCATGGGTGATTTTCTAAACTGTTTTTCCTGTAAGGCTGTTTGTGTTTTTCCCAATGTCTTAGGTTCTATGGCTTTAGAGTAAATTCAAAATCAAATAATACTAGCTCTCCAATGTGTCCTTTTTCAATTTTTTTCTGGCTATTCTACTTCATTTCACCTTCCGTGCAAGTTTTTAAATCAGTGTGTCAATTTATATAAACGAAATTCCTTTTGAGATTTGCTTTGGAGCTAGAGTCAGTCTATAGATTAACATGGAGCCATTCAACCCTGACTGTGTTAACTCTCTGATGGGTTAGATCTTCTTTAATTTCTTTTATCATTGTTTTGTAGTTTTTAACTAGAGGGGTCTTGAACCTGTTCAATAGTTTTGTATTTAAGTACTTCGTTGTTATGTTACTATAATTGATACTTTTAATTTTTTTTAGCTTACAGTTTTTATTGCTCCTATAGAGAAATTCAATTTCACTTTCTATAATCATATTATTTTCAAAGAACCATGCTAAGCTCATTTATGGTTTTTAGTAGCTTTTTTTAGATTGTTTATTTTCTACATGTACATCAAAGTCATTCTTTAATAGATAGAGTTTTCCTCTTTCCTTTTTACTTGGTAGGGCTTTGAACTTTAAAAAATTTTCTTATTGTTTTCTAGAATCTAGAATCTTCATTACTATGACAAGTAGTAGAGTTGCCATATTCAACAAAAGCAATGTATTTATTTTTATATTTTATTAAATATATCTATGTTTATGTTTTTATATATTATATCTTTATTAAATATATTTTTGCGTATCTTACTTTTAACTACTTTTATTTAAATTAAATTGATGGTCATACACGTGTGTGTGATAACTAATGTAATTTGAACTCCACATAAAGTAAAAATTTTTATACAAATATATCCTAAATATGGATATGGATATGGAATATTCTTATGCTAAAAATGTTTTCTACAAAACCAATTTAATGGCACATTCTGTATATTAGATAGCAAACCCCAACAAGAGTGGTGACATTGCACATCTGTGCTTCCATCCCTAAAAATCCAGATTTCTCCTAAATTCTATTGCCTGTCTTATCTATATCCTCACAAATAGTGAACTATCTCAAGTCCATAAAAATATTTTCATCATTTACTTTTTGTTTCCTTTTGCAATATAGAAAATCTGAAAGTATGCAAGTCTCAGTCAAGCCACAAATCAGCATCAGGTTCTTCTATCTATCTAGATTTCTTCTGCTATTTCTTCTCTTTCTGCTTCTCCTCCTCCTCCTTTCCTTTCTCCTTCAAAATTCTCCTTCAATGATCTTATTCTCTGCTATCTATTTTAAGAACCAATTAAAATCGTGAAATCCTCAAGATTATGTTCACATCCTTAAAGTAGTCATACTTCTCCTTCCTAAATACTATTTCTTTTTAATCTGATGCCGTAAAAAGTAGATGGAGTTTTCATGGATATACTGCAAATTACAAACTGCAGCGATGTTGTGGATCTTCAAGGTAAAAATATTCGAAACTGACAAGAGATTACTTTATTTCATCTTTAAGGAAGTAGGCTGTTCATCAAGTAAGCTCGCAGGGACAGGCTAAATCCTGTAACCTGAGATAATCTGATACTAAATCTTTAGATTTCCTTCATCAGATAAATGTAATTGGATCAATGACTTAAGAATGTTGGTTTATCTGCAAATTGTCCTTGCTTTATTCATTTGTGTCTATAACTTTGGGTTAGAAGGATTCGAATTCCTCATCCTCTGATATTTGAAATGCGTTTTGCTGCCTCTACCTAAAATGTAACCGTCATATGAAATGCGCCTTGTATAATTATGATGACATAGGTAAGATTAAAGTTTAGATAAATCCTTAAAGATTTATAACAGAGGAAGATACAGATGTTTCTTTGATTCTTTGATTTGCTCTCCTGTTACTGAATTGGAACTTTGGGGACTATTACTGTTTAATGTAAAGATTAGTTCACTCTGTCAAAGCCTTCTCTTTTAATTTTGAAAAACATTTGTAAGTTTCATCTGTCATTTTGCTCAAGTATTGAATCATGGTTTGAATGATGTCATGTTTTCTCATTGGAGGAGGAAGCTGAAACTTTTATTAGTTTTTATTAGTTCTTGATTTTCTTAATAATAAAAGTTTGTATTCTATGTGTATTTAAAGAACAATAAGATTATTTTCCATGTCATTAGGTTTATGGAGCTAAGTGTCACATACTAACATTTCATTCTAACTGAAGATTTAAAAAAATTTTTTTTTAAAAAAATATGCTTCATCCATAGCATGAGAAATCAAACTGGACTTCAGTACAATTCCAAAGTGGGATAGGAAACTGAATGAATTGTTCCCTGAATCTTCATAAGTCATTTGCATGTTATCTTTTGGCTGCTGCTGCATAGAGAGAAAACACAAATGTAGGGAGGCTCTGGTGTGACTGTGAATTAGCATTTTCTTACATCAGCCGGGCTGCGAAATAAAGCTGAGGAGTTCTCGTCTTCACTTCTTTCTGTTATTTTTAAAGCTATCTGAAAATATTTCTATGTACTTCATGAATGTAGCATATGTAACACTGAATACACAAAAAAGATCTGCCTGAAAAATACATTGCCAATATATTAATTCCCTTAAGCACTTCTATTAAAACAAAAAATTTGCATTCTAGTGCAATCTTGAGCCCCTGGTTTTATTCTCCCATAATTGGAAATGGAATGAAAACAAATCACTACAAACCAGGATTTGTAGTGAAAATGTCAACTCAGCAATGCATTTTTTTCCCTGAGATACCAGCATCTAGGCATAAGTGAAATCATCTGTATTGCAGGAACCGAGGGGGGAAGACAGAGGGGTGGGGAGGAATGCCTTTCGATAAATCAACTACAGACTCAACATGAATCGTCAAATTTAATATTTGAAAGATTCATGAAGAAATAAGTGATGCCAAATGTGCTTTAAGAAAAATATCTGCTTAAATGATATTAATGGTAAGACTGAGTATAGCAAGGTGAACCACCCTGATAATATTAAATTACCCCAAGAGGTTCCCGCGTCAGAATCCCTGTGCAGAAATCTGCTTGCCAACTGTCGTTGCTTTTCCCATTGGTTTAGTTAAGGGTTGAAGTTCTTCTTGAAGTTTCTTTTTTAATCATCAGATCCCGACCTTACAGTTTTCGCTGACTACTTCCCTTCAGGCTGTCTTGGCTCCTGTCAATTTAGGATTTCCAGGGAATTATTCTTCTTTGAAATGCATATTCTAGGCTTGAAATGCTGGCATATGTACACTGTAGTGTAATTGTGGAGGCCAAATGTTTAATTACACATGACAGCTGGAGCTGTAGGAGTCCGAGGCTTGCTTGAAAACAACGTATGCCCTATGCAGCCTTAAGAGAAGGAACACAATTTCACACAAATACACTCACACACACACACACACACACACACACACACACACACACACTTAGTTCCACATATTATTAATCAGGATTTCTTTTTTATCATTAGCTACAGCTTTAATAAAAGTTCACCTATTCACACTTGAATATAAATGAGGTGTTTTTTTTTAAATCCATAAGGTCATTTTTCTACTAATCTAACCAAACATGTTTACCAAAACCGCAGCAAAAAAATCTTCATGGGACTCTTTTTCTCCTGTGAAAATTTTCAAGATAAATCCAGAAAACTTTTATTTGATTTATAAAACAAATGATATCTAGCCAGCTCTAGTTTATAGGAAAACCATTCAAGTTTTACCAATGAAAATTAAAAAAAAAAAAAAAGAGTTGACTGGGAAGGTTGTGTTGAGGTTTCCAGTTTTCATGATATTGTCATCACTAAGATATGTTCGTGTTTTTTGGTAGTTATATAAGTTACTTCATCTCCACACATTTCTATAGCTACAAAATGGAAATGCAATAATCACATTTAGGTAAAAAAAAATTTAATTAGAATGTCTGTCAGATGAATTCACATAAAACCTATTGATCCTCAAGTAAAACTTATTAAACATAGGCTGGGTGTGGTGGTGCATGCTTGTAATCCCCGCGCTTGGGAGGCTGAGACAGGAGGATCGCACAGGTTCGAAGCCAGCTACTTAGTGAGGCTACTTAGTGAGGCTCTAAGCAACTTAGTGAGACCCTGTTTCCAAATAAAGTATAAAATAGGTCTGGGAGTATAGCCTGGAGGTAGAAAGCCTCTGGGTTCTACCTCCAGTATCACCAAAAAAAAGAAAAGAAAAAAATCTTATTAAACATCATCACACAATTGGTAGTATGAACAGGGACAGATTGTACTTTTAGGATTTTGTCATTGGATCTTGGCTGCTTAGTTAATCCTCATAACCAATATCCACACACCTTTTGGTTTTGGTACTATTTATACACCCATTTCGAAGATGATGAAATAGAAGGCCAGATAGGCTAAAACACTTGCAAGATAACAGAAAAAAATAACATGCTATAGCTGGAAGCCCAGAAGCCAGAGATCCTTATGCCTTTGTGGTGTGTTACCTTCAGTATTTATCTCTGTTTCTATGTTATTTGTTCATGAAGTGGAATATTTACAATGTGTGTGTTCATATAATAATAACTCCTCACGGTAATGTTAGCATCTGAAGGGCCTAACTCCACGATCTTCAAACAATAGATCTGATATGATTATTTAACTCTAGGTCTATTATCCAAAGAAGGAGGGGCGTGAGCAAGTTATTTTATATAGAATAGGAGTCAGAGGAAGGAATAGTCTGAGCAAGTCAAGCTGAAGGATTCCTTTAAACTCAAATGTGGTTTAAATTATCTATGGTTAGGAAACAAAATAAAATATATGTCAAGTAGAGATTCCACCAATATAGTCAAGTAATTTAAATGTAATTGGGTCCACTTTTTACTTCCTTCTATAGGAATCCTCTTCATGTGTCTAAGAGTTCTCTAGAAACCTGTGAGAGCCAGAGTGCTGCTGGATTCTCATCTGTTACTACTCTTATGACTCAGCTTTGGGGGGGCCACCAAGGATGGGACCACTCTGTCTTCTTTCTGCCCTATTTGCTGGTTTATATCATGTCAAACAGAGCTTTCTGTTAGCCTGAAGTGTCGATATATACCTGGGTGTTGAGACAAAGAGCAACTATATTTGTTAATTTTGAAGGAATATGTATTCCCCCTGCAGTTCAAGTTAAAAGAGAAAGAAAAAGACTTGGGCTTTAGAAATAGGCACTTGGTCTCATCCCTTCCTAATGTAATAAAGGTAAATGATATTCTGGCACTGTCTGTAAGGTACTTGGCAATCACAGTTTGGCACCAAATTTTGAAGCTTACCTAGGGCATAAAACATTTAATTTTAAAACAGTATAGAAAGTATGGCATTTATTCATTTGCCAACTCAAAAATATAAAAGCACAAAAATCGCTTCAAATTGTCATATGTAATTTTTAAGTATATTTCATTTGTGTAATTGTGTTGGGGCCACCTGGTCGCTTAAATTTTTTGAATAATTTATTATTTTTTTAATTGGAAATTGTTTTGGTTTAAGATTTTTTTTGTGGAGGCTTCAATAGATGGACATTTGCTTTACTTTAAATTAGGTTTCAAAAATAGTAGTAAATTGCTTGTTGATGAAAAGGGGTTTTAAACTTTATAATATACTATAGAAGAGCTGACATCTGGATAAAAACTTGGACATTGAGTATGAGCAATGCACTTGTAACTGAAATATCTGGATATTGAAAAGAGAACTAATATTTATTTCTACTAAGAGCCATGTATAAGTAAATCATAATGTGATTTGAGATGTATTTTTTAAATCCAGGCAATAAAATGTAGTATCTGCTGTTTGGGATATATACAACATCTCCACATCAAAATTTACCTTGTAGAAAAAAATACAATCAATCACATAGTACTAAATTCACTGAAAGGTGATTAAAATTCTGTGCCTTCAAAGAATTACCTTGTGATCATAGAGATGGTTTTCAGTTGACCAAGCCATTAAAAAGAATATGTCAGACAGAGATTTAGAAAATGCCTTTGTTTGCCAAGGTTCCTAGTAAATTATCTGAAGGAATTGGGCTATGTTTGTAGAATATTCACATTGAGTTTCACATATGGACAGAGGTAATAAGACTGAATTGGCAAAGTGCATAAGACCTTACACTAGAAAAGATGGTAACTTTGGATTAAAACAATTATTTTCCAGCACTTGGAAGCTAAGTCAATGCTGGTCCTCCTGCTAGTCATTGAATCTCTCTGTTACTTGATTTGTACATCTATAACGTGGAAAATGTAAGTGCATGCCCCATAAAGTTTCTACTTCTAACACCCAGGCGGTGCTTGGCATGGTGGTGCATGACTGTAATTCCAGGATTTGGGAAGCTGAGGCAGAAAGATTCCAGATTTGAGGTCAGTTTCAGCAAATGAGCACGACCCTCAGAAACTTATTAAGATCCTGTTTCAAAATAAAAAATAAAATCATTTAGATCTCAGAGGTAGAATGCCCCTTGTTGAATCCTCAGTACTAACAAAACAAAACAAAATCCTAGACAATCATAAACATTTTTTTCTTTGGTCTTGGCCGCCTAGACTTTGGAGAAATCACAGGGATTAATCTTACTATTTCTCTGACATTATTGAAGGTCCTTTCCAGATACTTTTCTTTGTAGTTTCACTGAAGAGCCCTCTGTACCCTCTAGTATGAGGAGTCAGCCATTTTGACTTAAACACCTTCTACTAATATCTCATGGGTGTTGTGATGAGTTTTACATGGATGTAGGGAGGCCACAGGCATTCAAACTATAATAGGAGAGTTCCAAAAAGATCTTCTAAACACCTTCTTTCAATCCTTTATGATGATTTATTTCCTCAGGAGGACTTCAAGCCTCAGCAGAAAGAGATTTGTAGGCCAGCTCGCCGAGTACAGAGCTCACATCCACCTGAATACCGTCTCTAGGGCAACTGAGAGGGTCTAACCCTCTGAACCTGTCCATTTTGGACATGGTGTTGCAGTTACGTGCCGCAGTGAGTAAAAGATGTAGGTGATGTGGGCCTGATAGTTTCGTTACTTGGTGACCTGCTAAGAAAATGCATCATTTGCGAAACTTAATAATTTTCTTAATGCTCAAATACACTTTTGAACAAATAAGTACCGATTATTGAGGTAAGGTACTTTACTTATTTATGCTGGTGCCTGGTAACATCACATATATATGTTCAAAAGCAAAATTAAATTGCTTTTATTGAATAACCAGCTTCTAGTAAATTCTATTTAGTTATCATCTCCCTCAAAATCTCCCACTGACTTATTTTTGGATTTATTTATTTTTTGGTCAGCTATATTCTTATTGGGTATGATCATGTGTGAGAATACAAAAGTGTGTTGCACAAATGAGTTATTATCACTGTAGAAATGAGGCCTGGTTTGTATCAATATTTCTTCAAATCTAAAATGAGATCATTGTATAATAAGCATCATTATTACATAATTCTCCAACATCCCCAAATTACAACTATGATTAGCTGATAAAAGTGTTTCACGAACACTAACTTCAGACACACTCAATATGAAAAATACACAATTTAGAATCTAAGGTCTGGATCAGACCACCGGGTAGCCAGGCTACTACTGGGGCCGTCAAGAGTGGGATCGGAACTTGCAAGGCAGCATGCACAGAGAAATATCGCGAAAATCAGATGCTTCCCCTAACCAGCAAAAACTAGGAGGAAAGGGGCAACAGGAAGAGGTCGAGCTATAGAAAGGGCCCTATAGTGAAGCAACTAAGGTGACCAATCAGAGGGTATGGAATAGGGGAGGATGGAGCCTCTTTAAAATGCAGGAGGTACATAAACAAATGTATCAAAGTTAATCACCAAACAAGCATGGGATCGAGGGAGGGGGAGGGAATGGGATGGGGGCTGGATGAGGGCTAATTGGATGATGTGTGCTTGTATATCCTCTCAAGTCTTGTATTCCAATGTGATATATGATTACAATGCACCAATAAAAATAAATTAAAAAACATATAAAATAAAAATACACATCTACTCAAAGGAACACCATCAAATATTTAAATGGCACATAAGCGTTTCTTAACAAACAGCACGAGTGGTCATTGTAGCACCATGTAACATAAGTTTAGATCAGATTCTCAATCAATTGTGTGTGTGTGTGTGTGTGTGTGTGTGTAATTGTGTGCACTAAAGTGTCAGGACATTAAAATACCATAATTAAGCCATGGTGTCTATGTGTGGTAACTCAATCAGTTTGTATGTTCAGAAAGAGTCCTTACAGCATTGTACTTCCTTAGGATCAAATACTGATGTTTTCACCCAATACGCTTCCTGCACTAAATACTATATATATATATATATACATAAGACTATTTATATTATTTTATTCCTGAGAATAGCAATAATGCAAAATCGTGATTTATAATTGGTGTTGTTTTAACAGAATAATATAAATGACATAGGAAAAGGAACCTTAATTGTCACAGGTCTGGTTTAACTAGAGAATAAAAAAAGTATTTGAATCTTTCAGCTTGTTCTTAAAAATATAAAAGTATATTTTGACTAGCAAAAATTCATTTCCTCAAAAGTTCCATGCCCATTTTGAATATGAATCGGTACTTGTGTTTTGTTTTTTTCTTTTCTTGAAAAGTCACTTTTTTGCATCTCTTTGGGGACTACCATTCACCTTTCAAGACTGGAGTAAAAATCCTCCCTAGTGCCTTTGACACTATGAAACAGAGGGAAATATTTTACCTTCAGAAGTTAATACTGGATGGGTGTTTAGGATCATGTGTTTGTGAGTTTAAGGAATCCTACCCGGCTTCTAATTTACTACAGACTCAGAATCCATGTGTTGACCTACATGCCCAATCTCAACAGACCAGTGTTTAAGTAAGAGCACAGGAAGTGATACAGAGACCCAAACCTGAGACACCTGTCTGGGCCACTGTTGACCCATCATGCTTAACTAATTTCTTCGTGATCTCTGACCCAGATTTCCACAGTTCCACAGGGATTTGTATCTTTCATCCAACAAACCCTACACCTGCATTCAATTAATGAAACAAAACTCAACTTTGTTATCTGATGAACTGAACTCCTAGAGCCATTGAGGCAATTGTTTTATTATTGTATTGACAAATTATCCTATTAACAACTGGCTACTACAAAAATCAATTAAAATCTTGGCCGAGAAGTTTGAATATCATGGGATAAGTAAACGTGAGGATTAAATAGTGAGTTAATAGTCTTTTTTTATAATACGGTTTATAAATTAGCAGCCACCGGATCAAGACCAGAAATTTGTGTTGAAAATAAGAAGACTAAATTACGCCAGGACATATGGAACTGCTCAGCATTGAGTTTCATTTTATTTTGTGCTAATGGACTTCTGTGTGCTTTCAGGCATATCCATGCTTTATCTCACTTTCTCCAGCATATAATTCTAAATATTATATTTCTATTGATTTCTAAGTACTATATTTGGTAAGCAACCCTTTACAATGCTCATAAATTTATTCACTTAAAATAGTAATTGTTTCTACACTTAGAATATTGAGATAGAATTCATGGTCAGGGGAATTTAAGGCTGACAAATACTTTGACTTTAAAAATAAAAAAAATGTTTTTGACAGAATGAAAGTTTTGTTTTTCTTTTATGAGTCACGAAGAAAATCTGACAATCTCTTGATATTTGTTCCTGCCCCTTGAGTACCTCTCTTAAACTCTACTTTAAGTAAAAGTAAGAAAATTAGGTGTGATCTATAAAAACAACTTTAAGATGTTTAAAGAATTATTTAATTGAGCATCAAAGTATACTTTAGAAAAGAATAATCAGAATAAAACCACCCATGAGTAAGAGATAATAAAATCATCAAGGCAAAATTACACTCCCTACAAAGTACATTACCTTTAATGTCTGAAAACCCAGTAAGTGTTGCTTTGGAGGATGAGGAAAATTAATTTTACCCAGTCTCTGATGTATTTCACTAGTAAGTGACTTGGAAATGTATAACTTTAAAATTTGAGAGAAGAAAGTATAATTTTACGAGCGAGCATGAGCCAACTGTTTCATGAAATTGTCAGTGTGCTATCTTCCCCTATAAATAGGTTCCTGATTGCAGAAAGCACACGTTTGTCTAAATGATACCTGATCTCTGTGTCATTCACTTGAGCAAGAGACTTTTTTTTTCTCTTGAAAGACGCCATCAGTCAGAATACCTTAATTGAATGAAGGAACAATTCACCACCAGTAAAGAGAAAGTACCTTGAATGAAAAAAGTAACACTAAAATGCAGAATAAAGAAGGAATCCAGAGACTTCAAGCCAGATACAAATCCTAAATTCATGTTGCAGATCAAGAACTCAAAATAAAAAAGCAAAAATTGGATGTTAAATCTAGCGTGTATCCACATAAGATTTCCTAATACTATTCAGAGTGGTGTGACATTTATTCCCTCATCTTTTTTTAATAGTTGACTTCACTTTTTCATGTTACAAAAGACCCTTAAGTTATGCTCTAAGTAAATATTCAAATATCAGAAGTTTGATTTCTAAATAATTTTACACTATGGCCAACAATACAGGATAGGTATCTTATTTTCTTTGAGGTCAGTTGGCTGTTCACTAATATTTAAGAACCCTCCACGCACTCTTGCAGCTCTCTATGGAATATTATGTTGTTCTTCATGAATGTTCTATTTCAACATATATCTAAATGTTACCTATTTTTTTTTTAAGACTAACGCATGTTTCGTCTCTACCAAGAAATAATCCTGTTGCATTCATATAAGGAGTTGGCTGTCACTACCCCAACTACTCTAGTAACTGAAATCTGTACAACTCTTTTAAAATTGACAAATCTATGCCATCCAAGAAGACTGAGAAATGTATCAGAAAACACACATACACACAAGAATTCCAGAAAAGTGCTCTGACATTTGGCATTTGAAGGCTCAAGATAAAATTCAGATATACTGTCACTGAAGTGAATTCCTCATCTCTAAGCCTGGAGGGATCTAGGCCAAATGGCCACAAACAGCAGTAAGACTGAGATGTTCATCAAAATGTATTACTTTTGCAAAGATCTTCAGCAATTATTAGTTGATTAGAAATTCTCCAGAGATAGTAGGAGCTTAACAGGTATATATAACATTCCACATTGGCAAAAATCAAACCAGGAATAAAGGCTTGACAATTACTAGGCTTCTGTTCATCCCTATAGATTTGCCCCTTTCTGATCTCATGTTAAATCAGAAAATATGTTCTCTTATGACTTATTTTGCTTATCATGACACTTTTGAGGTTCATGCGTGTTTGATTATATAGTGATACTTCATCTTTTCAGGGCCAAATAATGCACATATATGGATGTATCATAATTGTTTGTCCATTAATGAAGCTGATGGATATTTGTATTTCCACTTTTGGCTATTGTTTGCCATTAATGAAGCTGATGGATATTTGTATTTCCACTTTGGGCTATTGTGTGAATAATGCACTAAGAAAATTCATGTTTAAGCTTTGATATAGGTATGTTTTTTATTTTGGGGGGGTATATAACCAAGGATTAAAATTGCTTCATTATATGGTAATTCTATGTTCAAAATTTTGAGAAACTGAATAATTGTTTTCCAAAGTGACTGAACCATTTCACATTCTCTCAAGCGGTGCAGATTTCTAGTTTTTCCACTTCTTAAACACTTATTATTGTCAATGTTTTTCATTATAGACATCTTTATGTGTCAGGAAGCATCTCACTGTACCTCCTGATACATTATATATTATGCAACTCATTTGCATTTTCCTAAAGACTAATAATGTTGGGGCCTCTTTTAATGTACATATCGATCACTTGAATTTCTCCTTTGAAGAGATTCCTTCTGAAATCTTAGATCCATTTATAAACTTTATCATTGGTATATAACTGTTAATTTGTAAAACCATATATTTTGGATACATGACCTTGGATTCATGATTCATAAGTACTTCAGGGGGAGTGGTGAGTTGGCCCGGGCCACCCTCCCCCCTCATGCCATTTTGGCACGGGGCTGTAACTATTTTCTGTATTTCTATTTTCTGTATTTCTATTTTCTGTATTTCTATCATTTTAATAAACTTTTTTAAATCTTAAAAAAAAACTTTATCTCATTTTATCTGTTGTCTTTTTTAAGCCTCATTGAGATGTAATTGACAAAAACAAGTTATATGCTTTTGAGGTATTTAATATGATGTTTTGATCTATGTATACATCATAAAATTATTGCCATGATCAAATACTTATATTACCTCATATTATTACTTCTTTTGTGAAAAAATATGTAAAATCTATTCTACCAAATTTTAAAGGATGTAATATATTATTAACAATGGCCACTATGGTGTACGTTAGGTCTCCAAAATTTATTTAAAAACAGCAAGTTGGTGATTAAATATGGCAGAATAGAGAAACTCAACACATTTTGGTTGCTCCAAGACAAGGAACTCAAAGTGGGAAAAGAAGATTTAATCTTTGTAAGAGAAGAAAAGCAGTGAGGTTTCAACAGAAGAAAGACAACTACAATGCATTTGAATTGGAAACATCCCCAAAAGCATAAGGCTAAAAGATTTTCACTCATTTTACCTGGCAAGCAGAGAGCTGAGCTGGAACCATTTTGGTGATCTCCCATAGGACATGGTGGCTGCCAGAATCTAGCAGCTCTCAGATTTCCAGTAAATAAGAAACTAAATCCTGTTGAGCCGTTTAATACAGAGAACCAACAAAAAAGCAAGCATATTCTTCTCTCCGTACTGGAAAACCTCAAGACCATGAACATCCATACCATCCATAAATCTCTCAGTGAACTTCTGTGCCTGCAGCTAAACTTGTGGGGTGGAGAAACCATAGGCCCTTCCTGCAAGGAACCATGTTATAACTGGCCTCACCAAGACTACAAGACTACCTGGAATCTCCAGGCGCCAAGCCAAGTCACCCAGTGAATTCCTGTGGCTCAGCTGAACTCTTCAGGATGGAGAAGACGCAGACCTTTTCTGAAGGTATGTGAGGGTCTACAAGTAGCCTCATCAAGACCGTGAGTTACAACTTGTCCCAGTGGGAGCCAACATGGGTTCAGGAACCCATGAGCCAATGACCAAACTTGGGGAGTTTGTGAGTTTTCAAACCCTCCCTGTGGAGATGGGGACAGGAGCTATAGTTGGACACAGGAGAAATGTGAATTAAGAGATAGTTCCTAGAGACACTTGGGCGAGACCTAGAGTCAGCAATTTACCCAGACCTGGAAATTTCTCCAGGGATTATAGCATGATCATTGACAATAGTGTCTTTTGAGAGAAATAACTCAACCAACCATTTCACAAGCTCAGAAAGCTATAAACACTTTCCAGGCAGAATTTGTGCCCTGCAAGTACTGATGCTAGCAAGGTCTCACTTGAACACAGCTTCCAAAGTAGTGGTGGTGGCCCTTGGGTCCTTGGGTTAAATAAGTCAGCTACTTGCATTCCAGACTCTGAGGAGTAAGTGCAATTTCTCCCCCGCAGAGAAATATTGACCATGCAAGAAGGGAAGCCAGGGAAAACGGGTTCACACAACCACATATGGCAGAACAGCAGCAGTATACCTGGAACAATTTAACTCAGATAGCCATGTTGCTAGGGGAATACTGCAATGTCTCAGCCAACAGAATTTGGGCCTGGTGATCACAGATGCCAGTGGCTTATAGGATCTCACATGACCCAACTAGCAGATCAGCAGTTGTGTCCTAGAGGCATTAGAGCTCTGGAAGCTGGACAAACAATCTTAGAACTTCATAATCTCTGGTTCTGCTAAGTTTGAATCCAGTGACCATGGAGGCTACAGGACAGGGGCTCATATTGTTTTCCAAGACCTCAACCCAACAGAGTAGCTAGGGGTGTCACTGGGATATTAAAGCTCAGCCTGTTAGGATGAAGGCTTGGAACATTATAATATCTGGGCCTGCTGAATTAAGGCTCAGAGAGCATGAAGGCCTGAAGCAAATCAATCAAGACTGCTGCCTGCCTGCACAGGATAAGTACTACACCCTGTTAAAGAGGTTCTGGAAGGCTAACTCAAATTTTGAATAAATGAGATAGGTTTGTTGGGATATACCATTATTATCTATTTATTCATCTTTGGATGGATAGTTGAGTTGCTTCCAGTTAAAAGGTCCTGGGATAGAGGAGAAAGAGATGTCTTGCACATCACTATCCATGTTTCTCTGTGCATTTTTCTTAGTTAGGTAAATGCCTTGGAAGAGAAACCGTGAACAGCATCTCAGCTTTCTCTTTGTGCCGGTTTATCCTCTCTTGCAATTTCCTCTGTAAATTATAGTTACCTGTGCCTACCTTTAATCTGAAGTATGCCTTCTTAACTCTTGGCGAGTTTCAGGTTCTACTTGGATGCTCCATTTAGGCTCTGCGTGCCCAGAGTTCTTTCCGAGAAGTAGATGGGTCACTAGTCGTGCTCACCTTCATTTGCTTGTCCTCAGGAGTCACTCCTCTCTACCTGTTGTCAAGTGGCTGAAAATTGTCTCATGGGTTTCGTCCATTTTTTTAGTTGTTTAAAGATGGGAAGACATATCTGTTAGTGGTACACCGTCATGACTCAAATAATATCTTCTCTCTTACCACAGATTCTATTGATTCCATTAGTAAAGCCATGCAAAATTGGACTTGAACACTGTATAAATTTTTTTCACTCTAAAGATTAGACCATATCTTTTAAAATAATTTTATTTTCCTAATTGATGTTTAAAAAATCCTATTTAATATTTCTGTTATCATGCTTGTGAACTCTCAGCTTGTTCTAGGTTTGTACTTCCCTGACACGGGTTTTGCAACTTTCTGTTCCTGTATTATGTATGCATGTGTATGCATATGTAGTGTTTTTAAAAGAAAAGATATTTATGCTACACAGAAGCATCATTTTTCTGAATTTTCTTTGTTGAAATGCATTTTTCTCCCTAAATATGAATTACAAAGCAAAATTGCCTTTGAATACCTTTTAAGCAAAGCAGCATGCTCACTGTATTATAACTCATTGTTTTGCTTGATTATATACATTAGCAAATTTCCTTGGAAATATACCCAAGGCTTCACAAAAATTGTCTCTTATGATTTCTGAAGATAACCTCTAATGTAATATTATTGCAATATGTTCTGTGAGACACTAAAATTACACATTCTCTTGGGAAATCTAAAATAATTCAATTTATTTTTCTGTACTCCAAACAACACTAGTTTAAATAAGAAAACTTACATGTAGTTATAAAAATTACAAAATCAAATCTCTAGGCTAGGATAGATCAATTAAATCATATATTATATATATGTATAAAATATGCACACATGTCTAAGTAGATACATATACACTTACATATAGACCGGTGTTTACAAAAATTATATGATGTATGACAAATAATTACGAATGTTTAAAAAATATTTTATGATACTTATGATGGTAGCTATATAGAAATATTATCTATATAGGTAAATCTAAATTTAAATTAAATTCATCTAAATAATATGTTGATTAATGTATTATATGAAATATGAAAAGTGTGGTTCTCTGACATCATACAAGTATGGCTGTTCATAACATGTTTTAGTAAACAATTGAAAGAAGAGAGTCCAAACAATTCTTCACATAAATATCTTTATTGAATTTATTTTTTATTTTATTTTTTAATTGTTTTCAGATAACATTATACTCTCTCATGAAATACTACCAAAATGGTAGTAGAAAGCTTTTCAAAGGATCACTTATGGATCAGAATTTTCTTCTTTGCCCTATATTGTGGCAATACTTGGTGAGACATTTAGCACTAACAAACTCATTTTTCTTTAAGCCTTGGATTGTTTCTTTCCATCAAAACAATATATAATATTTACAATATTTAATCAATATTTACTATATGTAATATTTATAATATATAAACAATTTTTTAATTTTCAAATATATTTTTAAATTGTGGCATTCCAGGAAATTTTACCTTTGAGCTACAACCCCAGTCATTTTCTTTAAAAAAATATTTTTTTGAAAGAGTGTCTCACTAAGTTACTACATACAGGCCTCAAATAAAAAAATCCTCTTGTCTCAGCTTCTGAAGTACTGGGGTCACAGACTTGAGTTACCACACCTGGCTTCCAGGTACTTTCTCTATTAAAAACAAATTCCATCTTTTATTACCTTATGCCTTGTCAGTGAATGGAATTCTAATATTCACACTTTACACTCAATTTTCATCAGTATCACCTGATGTATAAAATGATGGGAACCGGACGTGGTGGCGCACGCTTGTAATCCCAGCATTCGGGAGGCTGAGACTGGAGGATCGCGGTTCGCGGACAGCCTCAGCTACTTAGTGAGGCCCTCTGCAACTCAGTGAGACCCGGTTTCAAAATAAAGAATAAAAAATAGGGCAGGGGGTGTAGCTCGGAGGTCGAATGCCCCTGGGTTCCATCCCTAGACCCGCAAAAAATAAAAATAAAAATAAATAAATAAATAAATAAAAATGATGCATCTGTTTGTTTAGTATTGCACAGCACTTTGTTCAGGGAACGAATGTAATCGATTTCAGTTCTGCTCAAGGGATGCCTAAGCAGGTCTACATTTGAGATTACTGTAAGGAATGGCCGTGTCATCAAGCATCCGATTGTCCTACTAAATGGCTGAAGAACTTCCTTTCACAGCTTCTGGCTGTCTGCATAGGAGGAGCCCTCTATGATGTAGCCCTTACCTCTTTCTCCAGCCTATGGGCAGTGCTTTTTAATTCTTTGGAATTTGTCCTCTGTCTGTAGTACAGTACAGATGCTCTTGAAATAACTACAGGGTTATGTTTCTATAAACCCATCTAAGTTGAAAATACTGTAAGTCAAAATGCATCATGGTATTACTTAAAATGGATTTAATATGCCAGACCTACTGCACGTTAAAACTTAGCGACTAGACAGCACACAGCGGAGTGTCTGCTGATTCCACATGATTATGGGACTAACTGGTGCTGCCCCACACCACAAAAATGTATTATATCACCGGCCCAGGGAAAGATCAAAATTCAACAGTGGGAATACAGTTTCTACTGAACGCTAATTGTTTGGGGTCCATCATAAAGTCTCAGAATCGTTAAGTGGCACCATCTTAAGTTGGGATCATCTGCACTTCACATTTCTGGAGCATCCCATATGTCTGTATCTGTGCTGAGAAAGCCCTCCCAAGCCCTGTGCCCTTTACATTTCACTCCGCTTGGCTGTCTCACCCGGGGTGAGAGCTGCTTCCTAATAGGGCATTTTGCACAGGATTAATTCATTCCGGGTTTAGCTGGCCATGTTCCCAGTACTCAGTAGAGAAACACAGTTCACACTTAGCATGTGAGCAAATGAGTCTGGCAGCTGGAATATCTATCTCCTTTGACCTCTGTCTACATCCTCAGAGATGTGTCATCTCCAGGCCTGGCAGCTTTTTTTTAGTACCCCTCCATGAAAGAACAGACATAAATGATAAAAAAAAAATGTGTTTCTCCTTGTTTGAAACAGTAAGCTCTAATCAAAGCCACCTCCTTTCTAATATCAAAAAAGAATTTTTAATCAATCAGTGAGCTAACTATTTTCACGTCAAATGAAGATGAATATTCTCAATTGAAGGTCCCCATAAATTTTACATCCTTGTTTTTTCCTATATGTAAGAATTAACCATCCTCAGAAACCATATATATATATATATATATATATATATATATATATATATATATATATATATACACACACACATATAGTTGTCTTCTGATGATGGCTTTGTGGTAGATACACCAAAGAGCAAATTGCACAGACACAACCCTGCTGGATGCTTTTCAGTTGACTCTGACAGTGGAGAAATATGTTCTCGAAGTGCCCACTGATTCACTCTAAACCTGGACAACTCCAAAATGGGAAGCACTGAAAATTTTTGTGCTCTTTGACCAAAGACACTGCTAATAATGCCTCTTTTTCTCTTTTCTTTTGCTTTATTTTTCATCAGTTTGCCTTTTTTTATTTTGTCAGTCTGCTTTCTGTGACTGCGACAAAACACCTGAGGTACTCAACTTTTAAGAGAAAAGGGTTTATTTTGGTTCACCATTTCATAAATACCCATCTATGATTGGTTGATCCTGTGGCTTTGGGCCTATGGTGAGATAGGATATCATGGTGAGAGGTGTGAAATAAAATCTAGATTTGAGAGGACAAAGCTAGGTCCCAACATCTTCTTCATCCCCTGTGAATTAAGTACCTCCCAATAGGCCTCATGCCTTAAATGTTCCACTGTCTTCTGTTGTAATGGGACAGGGATCAAGCCTTTAACACATAGACTTTTCATGGATGATGCTCAAGAGCCAAACTACAGCACCATGACTGCCGGAGCTCACTCATTGCAGGATTAGTCTCCCAGGTGTCTAGCAGTGCTATACTAAAATATTTTTTTCAGAAGGTCTCATCTCTACAATTCAGGGAATACCTATTATATTACCCCTTTTCCAGTATTGAGGTGTGTGTGTGTGTGTGTGTGTGTGTGTGTGTGTGTGTGTGCTGGGGATTGAACTCAGGTTTTAGCTCTGAGCTACAGGGTCTCACTAAGTCTCTGGGAGTCTAAGTGTCTAAGGCTGGTATTGACAAAGCTATCTTCCTGTGACTCAGCTTCTCAAGTACTGAGATGACAGGTGTGTACCACCAAACCTGGCTAGTTGGTAAACCTGTCTTTTCCACGACTCTTACCAAAATGCTTATTTGTTTGTGTAGACTGAAGGAACTCAAACCCAGTCCTTATCCATGCTAGACAAGCTCTTTACTACTAAGCTACATTCTCCAGCCCCAAAGTGCTCATTTTTAAACCAAGAATCCTCAACCTTGGTGTTTTGTTTCTATAAAACTGACTCCACAAGAAGCTCCTCTTGTCTCTTATGGTTCTAGAGCTATTCTGGTTCCGTGTCATAGCTGCTGTTTCTCCAGTTCTATTCAATATCCCCTAATAATCTTCAGATGTGTCCTGGTCCCCATAAGCTCAAGGTTCCAGAAATCTGCCTCTGAGGGATGCCATTTGGGGTGGAGGTGAGTTTGTGCAGAGAGGCGGAAGCAACCCGTCTTGAGTCTGCAGGCCACTCACCATGTGCTTTTCAAACTGTTCTCTCAGCTAGGCAGTGTGTACCCTAAGATGATACTTGTAAACATTACTTATTATTTATTTCCCTCTCTCTTGTCCTTGGGTTATCATCCATGTGCTCTATGGAGACCCTATTCTCCATCCATGGGCGAGATGCCCCCATGGCCAGGTGGAAAGCAGACAGACCATTGGCCCAGATTTTTGACATACTTTTTCTGTAAATCTACAAATATTAGGACAAGATTCTTTGCTTGGTATTTTGCTTGTTGTATTTATTTTTAGGAAACAGATATAAAGAAGCAACTTGACCAAATTTCTATCATTCCCGAAAGGGCACAGTTTGTGGCAGGTTTTCCCACTTCCTGTTATTTCTTTTAGCTCAAAGCATTTTTACACTCAGCTACGTCTAATTCATTCTGTTTTACCTTAGAGGTCACTGCCTCTAAAAAGCCCATCGAATCCTCCGAATTCTGGATGAGGTGCCTCCCAGTGTGATCTGACTACATCCAAATACATTCCTTCCTTCCTCCCTCCCTCCATTCTTCCCATTCTCCTTCCTTCTTTTCTTTCTTTTCTTTTCTCTTTCTTTCTTTCTTTCTTTCTTTCTTTCTTTCTTTCTTTCTTTCTTTCTTTCTTTCTTTCTTTCTTCTTTCTCTCTCTTTTTCTCTCTTTCTTTCATTTCTTTTCCATAGAGTGAATCCAGAGACAGTCTACCTCCAAGACACCATCCCAACCCAATGTTTATACTTTATTTTGATATAAGATCTCATCAAGTTATTAAGGGCCTTGTTAAGTTTCTGAAGTTGGCCTTGAACCTGGAATCCTCCTGTCTTAGCCTAACAAGTACTGGGAATATTAGCATGTTCCACCAATCCTGGCATCATGGTTCTTTACTGAACATCATGTAATTTCATGCTTGGTCATCGGTGTTTCCCATAAGATTTTAAGTTTCTTGGGCATAGTTTTGTTTTTACCCATTCTATTTCTGTCATAACAACAGGAAGAAAAGAGTAATTTTTCTAGATTGTGTTCCATATGTATTTGATAGAGCAAATCATATGCATTTGATAACAAGTTTATTCACTCTTCTCCAGCCATTAGTACTAAGGATGTGGAAAACAAAATTTCTTTACCACAATGTTTTAACACAAAAAGGATAAATAAGTCTATTTAAACTAAAAGCATTCTATAAAGTAGACTTTAGCCAAAATATTTGATGCATATTGACTGAATTAGCTCATCCATGGATGGAAAAGAAAAGGCAATTTATAGGCTGGGCGTGGTGGCTCACGCATGTAATCCCAGCATTTGGGAGGCTGAGACCAGAGGATTGCAGTTTGCGAACAGCCTCAGCTACTTAGTGAGGCTCTTTACAACTCAATGAGACCTTGTTTTCAAATAAAGAATAAAAAACAGGGCTGGGGGGTGTAACTTGGAGGTAGAATGACCCTGGGTTTTATCCCCAGAACCTCAAAAAAAAAAAAAAAGAAAAGAAAAGAAAAGGCAATTTAGAATGGTAGACAAACAAATTATAGAGAAATATAAAGCAAATATACATATAATTTATCAAATGTGCATGTGTGAGTGTATGTGTAAGACAGAACAAAAGACAGGAAAAGCTGTAGATACACAAACACTTATACTTACAAAAATGTATTTTCTTCCCTCAAATGAATTCCAGCTTTATTAGCTATAAATACAATAAATAGCAGTGCCTGTTGGAAAAAATAACTTCTGATTAGTTTAAGTCAGAGCAATTCAATAGAGTCATTATAAATAATGTTGCTGATAAACATCATGTCTTCATAGAATAATATGAAATATTAATATGCTTGAAATAAAAAGATTATAACACTAAGTATAATTCTTAATTTTAAATAATTGAGATTCACATATAATCTCAGTTAAAATTTATATAAAATAATTATAACCAATGTATTACGTGATGAAGATAAAAAGTATGAGTTTTTAAAGCATCTGTAATTTAAACATAGGGACATTAGTTTATTATGATGATTATCTCCTTAGATATTTAAATTGAAAGATGTACTAAATTATATTTATATTTAAATATTTATGCTTTAAAAAGCCTACAACAATTTTACATATAAAAGTCAACTTAGAAACAGATTTTTAAATGTATGATATCTTGATATTTTTCATTTCATTTATTTTTAAATATATTATGAAATTCTTTAGGCTGCTTTCAATTTATTTTTCTTATTTGCACAGCAAAATAATTTATACTTATATAGATGTAATAAATAGATTTGTCTAAAATTAATTTTGTTACATATTCATACATAAATGATGGGATATGCCTTTTAAGTACTATCAATATTTCTGTAAGCTATTTCTTTGTATTTATTAGTGATGTGTTTCACATAATTTAATAATGATATATGAACAATTTGATCCAAACTCAAATTTTTCACATTGCTCTGTAGTAAACACATAACACAGTGACCATTGTCATTATATTTTTTAAGTAAGGGGGCTGAAATAATGTACAGATAGGAACCATGACACCTTATTTATTTCTGCTTTATGTAAGACCTTTTCCTAAATTATATCTAAGAAACAGTTAAGACTATAGGGTTTTTGTATTTTGTATTGAGGATGGGACCCAGAGAGCTTCTTTCACTGGTTTGTGCACTGTCCTATTTTTATTTTTTAATTTAAAACAGGATTCACTAAGTTGCAAAGGTTGGCTTCAAATGTACAATCCTGTCTCAGCCTCCTAAGTACCACCTAAGCTGTGTACCACCAAGCCTGGCTAAGACCATAGTGATTTTTAACACTAACTTTAGTTCTAAACTCTCTCATTCCTCTATAGAAATATAGTCATTTGTAATTTTTTTCATCAAAGTGTTTAACGTTTGAGCTGAACATGAGAATATTAAACAAGGGAATAAAATTTATCCAGTCAAAAGTAGAATGGTTTTATTAGCTATGAAATATATAAACTCTAGTTTTTAAGAATTTTTATCACTTGAAATTTTGCTAGAAACCTAAATATCATGTTCAAGTATAAAAATCACAAAGAGTGCCGGGCGTGGTGGCGCACACTTGTAATCTCCGTGCTTGGGTGGAGACAGGAGGATCTCGCTGGTTCGAAGCCAGTCACGCTCGCTTAAGAGACCCTGTTTCCAAATTAAAAAAAAAAAAAAAAGTATAAAATAGGTCTGGGAGTGTAGCCCGGAGGTAGAAGGGCTTCCAGGAACCCCAGTACCACAAAATAAATAAATAAATAAATAAATAAATAAATAAATAAATAAATAAATAAATATTAAAAAGAAATAGTAGCATGTTAAATTCACAACATATATTATTAAGGTAGGTATATATTAAAATATGGGCATGAACACAGAACCTCACATGAAACAATTTTCTAGCTTGTTTTTGTTATACTTTCTAGATAACTATGGGCCTAATTTTTCATTTTAAGCCAACTATTTAAGGGAGCACATATTTTAATCAAATAAAGTGCCTCTGAAATACTCATGTATTTGATCAACTTTCATTTAAGAACGATATTACCTGTTTGAAAAAAAGTATATTATTGCTCAGTTTCCTTTATCAAGTAAAATAGCTTTTTTTTTTATCCTTGATAAGATATTAACTTTGTACCAATTGGGTTTAGATAATTCATTTAAATTGTTTTATGTTCTAACGTATATTCTTCTTCAATATACTACAAAGCAGATTATTCTTGACTTACGGTGGGGGTCACATCCTGATTAAACCCATCATAAATTGACTTTTTTCTAAATAAAAAAATGTGTTCATTCTAATGTGCTTAAAATCCCAGCTTAGCAACAGGGGATACTGTGGAATATGAGTGGTTTCCTTTCCTAAGTGGAGGGCTGATGCTCTAGAGGTTCCCTGCCACTGCCTAGCCTTGCAGGACACCCAGGCGCTGTTGGTCCTTGCCTGGAGAAAAATCCAAATTCAAAATCCCAGGTGTGGTGTTTACTGAATGCTGAGTCTTCTGTACCACCACTGAGTGTCAAAAGCCTAAGTAGGTGACTGTATCCTAATAACTGTGATCAGTATTCAACAGTTGGACATGTGAGTCTCACAATTATGATACTTTCTTAAATGCACATTTTGTGACTGATGGGCAAATATGAATAGAGACCTCAGTGTGAATCAAGCATCATAGATCTCTGTCTGTTCCATACCAGATACCCGAGCACAGGTGACATGGGGGTCACCATTGTATAGACTCACGATGATAACTTTGTAAGGAAGAGTTTAAAAAATTCCCCGTGGCTTAATTTCTTCCCTGTACCAACACCCCTGGATGTGGGCTTCTGTTTTCTTTGCATCAGATGGGAGGGGCGTCATAGTCAAGTGATGGCCTGTTTGATACGAGGTATGATGCGCAGAGGGAACCCCACACATTTTGATGCCGAGGAAGGTCCTGAAACCCTGCCATGTTTAAGCTTGTCATCGTCTGCTCCATCTTCTAGCTCCTCACGCAGATCAGCAGCGCCGTGGGGAAAAATCACAGAAACCTGCATTTCTTACTGATGACAAACGTAGTACCCAAACACGAGTCACGATTCACCTTCCTAATTTTTAATTTTCTTTATGCTTATTGGCCCCGATCTATTTGTTTCATAACACTATTTAATCAAACACTACCTTGTTATTTTTTTAATTGTAAAATAACTTCTCTGAACTCTGTTTTGGACATAAAAGTGTGTGATTAGGACGAATATGGAAACATATTTTAAAAAACATATTTATAAGCCACAGCACATTCCCAAATAATATGGCAGTGTAATGTTTTATTAATAGCAGTGGCTGGCTAGAAATAGACCATTGAGAAAATATGTAGTGGTGTGTGTGTGTGTGTGTGTGTGTGTGTGTGTGTGTGTGTGCAGAGAGAAATCTTGATTATGTAGGACTGCATGCCAATCTCAGAAGGTGTTCTGAGGCACCGCTTTTCAAGTTCAATCTCTCATGGTCTCTCACTTACCCTGTATCTCTAGCCTCTCCTTGCTTCCGTTTATCTTTCATAACTCTGTCACAGTGTCCTTTCTAAAATGCAAATGTGATATTGTTTCTCTCAGGCTCAAGGTCTTTCAGGATAAAATACCACCTTCTCAGCAGGCCTCCAGCCTGGCTTCCGCCATCCCCAGGTTGTGCACTCTCCTCTGGCCAGACCTGGCTCCCTGGCTCGCCAGTACACTGTTCACCCCAAGCGCCTGCATGAGCCATCTCTCTGACTGACCATTGTCCCTGCGTTGCTGGTAACATCATCTTTGATGCTCCCATCACACCTGCCTTACTAAATATTTTATGGTTTGCATCGTATTCTCATTGGCTTCTTCTATTAGATGATGTGTGTTATGGACAAAAGCTCCCTATGAGGTTGCGTAGAGCACATATGTTGAATGTATTTATTTTCTACTATTTTTATTGGTGCGTTATAATCTTGCATAATAATTGATGTCTTAGTGATGGTGACATACATGCTCACAGTACGTGGAGGGCTCTCCTCGGGCTCTCTCTCCATTCTTCCCTCCTTCTCATGCAAGGCATTAAGATTCTCACATATGTGCTTGATGTCAACAAATGTGAATCCTTCATTGACTCCATTTTTGATATGTGATAAATTCTCAGGGTCTGGGATAGAGTGAATTTTTCTTTTAATTTTAAAACAGGACTGACTTAAATGCTTACAAAGTAGATTCCAAAACAGTGAAGTAATTTATTTTAAAAAATGAGCTAAAAACTGTTCTCCGAATACTTGGCACCAGTTGTTGAGTGAGGTGTTCTAGTCTTTATGGGCAGCCATTTCTACAGCTCCTGTTCAGTTTTGATCTGGAGTATGTTCACTTTGGGATCTTGAACTTTTAACTCTTCTGATGTCCATCCTTTTCAAAACACAAATTAATATAAAAATGCTATTAGACACCTCTTTACCCACTTTTGCTTTTTACTGGTGGATTAATTTCTTGCATGTACAATAAATGTATTTAGTTCTGGAATATGGAAAGACCTTTATAATCGTATATGTACTTATTATCACATACATATTAGGCTGTAATAGGCCATATCTGCCAATGCCTTAATATTGAAAATTGCAGTCTCTAGAGGTGTGTGTGAGAGAGATCATTTCTGTTGTTTCTAAGAGGCTATCCATAGATATTGTTTAACGAGGGAATGAAAGTAAAGACAGTAACCAGAGTATGAATGTAGCAGCCCTTTTTTATTATTGAATCTGAAAAGGCAAAGGAATTTACTTCCTTCTTTCCTAGAACTATTCAAAACCTTACATTAAATGGCTTGGAAATGAGGTAGGCATCATTGAGAGATGAGACCTGGGCAAAACAATACAGCTATGAGAGGACACAGGTGTTTCAGAGTTTTCTAGAAGGGCAAAGTTCTTCTGGCCAAATAAAAGCCATCTGTAAGAGGATGCAAATAATATGTGTGTTTCTTGTTAGGAGAAATTTCCAAAGACTCAAGTGACCTATCTAGAAGAAGGGCACCTCGACAGTGGCTAATTTCTTAGCATTAAGAATATGACAGTTCTAGTCTGGCACAAAAAAACACAAGAAGGTGGCCAATGCATCAGAGCTTTGTGTAATTAGATTAAGAGTACCAGTATTTGTCTTTAAACAACTTTTTGGTGGTCTTAAAAGACAATCTCCTAGCCGGGCGTGGTGGCGCACACTTGTAATCCCTGTGCTTGGAAGGCTGAGACAGGAGAATCGCACAGGTTCAAAGCCAGCCTCAGCTACTTAGTAAGGCTCTCACGAACTTAGTGAGACCCTGTTTCCAAACAAAATATAAAAATAGGTCTAGAGTGTAGCCAGGAGGTAGAAGACCCCTGGGTTTCATTCCAAGTACCACACACACAAAAAAAGACAATCTCATCTAGAGACTTGAAGCTGTATGTGAAATAAAGATAGAAAAAATAATGCCTAATTGAGGAAAGTCTCTACAATTGCCTATATACTTTGGGGATGCGGTCCTATGTTTCCTTGTAGTGATTGAAAAGTTTCTGGTCTAATTTCTAGGTCTTCACTCCATCTTGAGTTCACTTTTGTGTAGGGTGAGGGATAGGGTTCTACTTTCATTCTTTTACATATGGTTATCCACTTTGCCTAGCACCATTTGTTGTAAAGGATATCTTTTCCCCACTGTATATTTTTGACTCCTTTGTGAAAAAACAACTGGTTATATGTGAGAGGATTTGTTTCTCTATCTTCTATTCTATTCTGTGGGTCCACTTGTTGGAATGTGTGCCGATACCATGCTGTTTTTGTTACTATCACCCTATATTATAATTTCAAATTTAGTATTATGATGTAATGTGATACCTATGGCATGGTTCTTATAGCTCAGAATTGATCTTCAGATAATGTCCTGTCATGGATGAAGGTCTCACTACCAACCTCATTACCATATATGGGGAGCAGAAGAGTGGCATTGGTGTGGTAGTAAATACAACGAGCGATATGTGCACACGTTTGTATCACTTTGCACCCCATCATGGTACAGAATCACAATGCACCAATCAAAGTAGAAATAAACAAATGATCGGATTAAAAATAATTCCTGGAAAAAGATGTTACCCGATAGTTCAGAAAAAGCCAGGACAGGAAACAAACAGATGACACATCGCTCCCTTTAAAGAACAAGATTTCCATACTTTACTTTCCTCTCTAGTTTACCTAAACCAGGGACAATGAAAGGATGTCTGCTTCTCCTTCTTACCCCCAGCAGATCATCTTCCCTCTAAATATCAGTGCAATTCCCAGCGTGAAATAAGTGGATTAGAATTTAAAATAATGCTGTGAACCGGCGCAGGGTCAGATGCTGATGCTGAGGGGCTCTGATGCTGATCTTGCTGATAATACTGTCACCTGGTGCGTGTGTTGACATTGGGACTGATGAGAGGGCAGCCTCAGATACATTGGAGGAGCCGAAAATAATAACCAGTAATAGGAGCACATGAGAGAGTTGAGAGAAAGCCGAAAGCCCGACTGCCAGGCGGTGACACGGGGCATAGGCGGCTTGCATTTTGACCCATTAGAGTTATTGCGGTGTTGACAGGAGGCACGCATAAGCATCGGGGAGGAGGAGCACGTCGGAGATGGCAAGAAGTTCATCTTGCTCAAAAATGTCAGCCAAAGGTTTGGGGCTCAAGGTGTATTCAATGTATAATATTGAAGAGTGTTGGCCTCAGTCTCCGAGAACCTTGCCTGAAAACAGCACCTGCTAACACCGTCACAGGGCTCAAGCCACAAAATTGGGAAATGCACTTTGATCTCAGGTTGTGAACAGAGCCTTTTGCATCTGACGAGCGTGGATTGTTTTGAGCATAGGCATGCCAAAACAATTTTTAAAAAGGCACATTTATTTTAGAATTTAAAAACACAGGAAGGAACCTAGCTTTACCTTCTAACTCTTGATAAATCAAAGTGCACGGGAAGGGAAGCTTGCAAAACTTAAAGGGACGAACCATTTTCAAACATCTTAAAGCACATTGTACTCATTTTCATTTTTTTAAAAGTATATGCTAATTGCAAAGAACTTTTAGCTGTGTATTACCTAACATTGTGTAACAGCCTCTATGGAGAAAAAAAAATCTTCCCGTATTTTAAAATAGTACAAAGTGATTGAATATAATACTGCTTTATTTCAACCCAGGTTCCTATCAAACCACTTAACTGACTTAGATTGGCTTCCCCTGTGTGGCTTGTGATAGTACGATTTTTCTATTTCAGAAATACTTATTACTTTTATGAGTTTTTTTTAATTTTTGCAAGCTTATAAGTAGAGGGAATGCAATTAAGATATTGAAAAAGTTAAAAAATCAATGGTATTTTTTATCTTTCTCAAAGAAACAAAAAGATTCCAATAAAAACACAGTTTGGATTTGATTCATTAAGAATAACAGGAAGGAGCTGGATTTGGTGGCACAGGCCTGTAATCCCATTGCTAGAGAGGCTGAGACAGAAGGATCACAGGTTCAAGGACAGCCTCAGCAAGTTAGGAAACTTTCAGTCACCTATCAAGATTCTGTTTCAAAACAGAAAATGAAAGGAGTTGGGGGTGTATCGCAGAAGAAGAATGGTCCTGGATTTAGTGACCAGTATCACCCCAATCCCTACAAAAAAAAAAAAAGAAAAAGGAAAAGGTAAAAAAAATAAAAACAGCAAGAAATGAAGATAATTTTTACTATTTCCCTGATTGAAGTAGATCTTTCCTAAGAATATAGCATGGTATTTTTAAGCATGAGGACTTCTCTGATAGACAGGTTAGATGCCCATACTTAAAATAGATGCAGAAAATCATTATTATTGCTTGTGTGAGGAAAAGGTTCATGAAAGTTACCAATGTAACAATAACAGAACTATGCAATTCCCCATTTATCACTCAGTGCTTTATTACTGAACTATAAACACCACACGCTGGTGGCTCGTGCCCTTGCTTCTAGATTGCTTTCAGATAGTCTCTTCACCGGGGTCCTGCTCAAAAGCCTCCCCAGAAGCTGGGCGTGGTGGTGCACACTGTAATCCCAGCATTTGGGAGGCTGAGACAGGAGGATCAAGGCTCTCAGACAGCATCAGCTACTTAGTGGCCCTCTGCAACTCAGTGAGACCCTGTTTCAAAGATAATAAATAAAGAATAAAATAAAGAATAAAATTAGGGCTGGGGTGCAGCTCTAAAATAGAATGCTCCTGGGTTCCATCTCCAGTACTACCAAAAGAAAAAAAGGTCATGGCCCCTCAGTTTCCTTGCAGTCAGGCCCTGACCCAGTCTAGACCTCCCCACTCAGCCCCCAAACCCTGTTACCAACACAGTCCTTGCACTCCAGGAGAGTAATCAAACCTCTCAGATTGACTTCCATCCATATTTTACACTTGTTCCAGGACAAAACACACACACATACACACATGCACACGCACACACACACATGCACTATACCTACAACTTGACACTTAAAAGGAATATGGGTTAATTTGGCATAGAAGAAAGAAATTAAAACGTGATCTTATATCATGTTATAATCAGTATGGTTTTTGTGGTTAAAAAAGTAAGCAGAGATAAAATACATCTTTAACATATGAGGGATGTGTCTGTGTGTGATTTTATTATATTCATTAAAAATTTCCTGGAGAAAAACAATCATGTGTGATATGGATGTTTAGAATTATTGAAACTTTTCATGCTTTATATTATTCTTCACTATTCTGAAAAAAAGAAATTAGCTAGTAGGCTGAACTAATTCTTTTAGTCTAAATTAGTAAAGTAGATTCTTCCTATGGCTCATTGGCTGCATCGGTCTTTATTTTGTAGCAGGGGCTGAATATCTTGATTTCGCATCTGATCAATAATGGTTCACGTACCAGTGATTGTCTTTTACCCACCACATGGCCAAATTTAACAGAATTATTACACAGAAAAACTAGGAAGAACACTTGTGTTGTAGAAAAAAGAAATAAGACAGAGGCAAGAGATACCTTAGTTTGGAATAAAAAAAGGCAAGTTGAGATTTTTTTGTGAATTGAATTATAATATCTTTGTTTCTCTTTTCTCTTTCTTTATTTCTATGCTGGGACTCAGGACTTTGCACAATATTTTATCACTAAGCAGGACTTGAGTCTCATATTTTATTCTTCACCCTTCCTACTAACTAATTTTGCAAAAAAGCAAGCTATTTGCTGTATTAATTGGATTTTTCTTTGAAGAAGAATCATAACCCTTTTTGAATTTGAGGTATTTGGAGGTAGGTACCATACTATAATTTAAAGCTATTAACCACATAGACTCAAAGTAGTTCTGGAACTGTCTTCATTCTTTAATCTTATTTAGAATTGATGACCCCACAATTGCACTGAAATTCATATCAAAGAGCTTAACTATTTCTCCTTTTGACCAGAGGAGCCATCCTTAAAAAACATCTTGCTACTGATTGATGATCTCAATCACAAATGTTGTTTTAAATTTATTCTATAGGCTTCAATGACAATCTTTTAAAGAAAAATCAGTGTAAAAATTTCAAATCCCTTATCACTAATTTGTAGAATAAAGAAGTATAAAAATAATTTAGAGAAATGCATTAAATTACAAAAAAGTTGCAGCAGTAAGAATCATAGACATTTTTTAAAAGCACAAAGAAAATATCCCCGGGAGTGGACTAGCTGATGGGTTTTTAAAGAGTTAATTAAAAAATATACTATAAATATAAAAACTTAAGACCCCAAAAGAGAATTTCTACCAAAGCAGTCATAACAAGCTGAAGTTAATTCATCACAACTTTCACACAAGCCTTTGTGGGCAGTTGGCCAGGCCCAGCACATGATCCCTCCGACTCACTGAGTCAGGGCTGCTAATAGAATTTAGGTCCCTGTTTGTTGTTGCCATGACAACGGAATATTCTCAGGCATGTCATGTTCACAGATCAGTAGCAGCAGCACAGACACCAGGGCTCTCTGCCTTTGACCATCCACAGGAATTCACTCCGCAGTCATCTGCCAGGAAGGAAGTTTGCTCTGGAGAAGGGACACCCTGGCTGGGGAGATGCCCCAGCCTTCCTCTTTTGCAAGCACAGTGCCATTATCATTAAAATAACCTTGAATTTCCATGAATCCACTCATTCACAAACACTGTCAAAGAAGGTGCAGGAGTTCAAGAGAACTGAGAGGGTCAAAGAGAAGACTAGTTTTAAATCTGTGCCTATTGAACCTGGAAATGGCATCTTCTGTTAGATATAATCTTATTCTTACCATAGCAAATCAAATCGTGCTGACTGGCACCAATGTCCGAGGCGGTTCAGCACCATGAAAGGTTACTGGGAGCAAAAGGGTCATATCCTTTGTGGCACCGCTCTGAGAAATAGACACAGACATGTGTGGGAATATTCTACAAAGAATAGCTTGCTCCCAAAGTGAAAAACAAATCCTGCTGGTAATCTATAAAGAGAGTGGGTAGTCTATGCTACAGATATATTCAGATTTCAAACCAAAGGTATAATTACGAGACTTTTCAAGATCAACAGTGTTTGAACACATTGCAGGTATTGTGCAAAATGCTTTAATTTGTAGCCTTCTAGTGATAAGAAGTAAGGCAAGATGAAAATATTTTTGCCAGTTGGAAATACGCTTCTATTAAACTATGCATAATTTCTGTGAGGCATAAAATATGTAAGAAAATCAGGCAAATTTAAAAAGATTTCTGTAAATGTTTTTCTGTATTGTCCAATAACAGGGTCAAGGGCTGATTATAATAATACAGCAGGTATAAAGGAATTTACCAAGCCAAGACTTCAGAATTAGAATGCTCATCCTACATTTACTTTTTGTGTGTTTGGGGCAGGATGGAAAGATGAAAAATTCAACGGTGATGGTTTCTGAATTATTTTTGTTTTTCTTCTAGTACATTTGTTCAACACATTCTGTTGACAAATATTGTCAGAATTTAAGGTTTCGGTGACCTTGTTTTCTTGTACATCCCTGAATTGAAGTTAAGTCAAGAACAAGCCTGTGGGGGACGTAGACTGTATTTCTCATCCAGTATATAGGAATGTCATGGTAAAGACAAGACTTGTTCTATGCTTATCTGGGCTGTGCTGTTGTCACACAACGACAATAACATCAGCAACAGCAGTAACATATAATTAGAACTGCCATATAGTAGATAATTTTAGCTCTGGTTATTTGGACTTCAGAGAAGTAGCATTGAATGCCTAAATTTGAGAGTAAATCCTCAATATTAATAAAATCATTGGCTGTTAAAGATGGTTTGGTAAACTTTCTCTTAGAAAATAAGAGGCAACAGAAAACCATAATTCTAGTGGTGCTGCATGTTTATTCTGCTTTGGACAAAGAGGTACTCATAAATAACTAAGTCTCTTAAACATAAAATACAACTTTAACTTGATATAAAATTGCCAGATTCAATGGCACATGATGGAGAGTAATAGCATTACACATTATACTCGCCACACCTTGAAATGACTTATCCCGGGGCTTGTGAAAAAGAGCAAAGTGCCCCAAAATGAGGAGCAAAAGAAAATAAAGGAGAGAAGGCAGGGTCAAGCAGCATTGTGAGGATGAACTGCCTTCTACGTGTCCAGCAAAGATGGAAGACACAGGAGAGAGACAGTACTGAGAGAAAATTTGGTAAAGAGAGCCAGTCAAGAAAAATCACCCACATGGAAACCCGAAGAAGATGGAGTACAAATGGGTAGAAATTTGTGAATCCTTTTCAGGAGGAGGATAACAGGGGTGGGGAGCTCCTTCTAGGCAGTTCCAGCTACTGAATCTTAACATCTGTACCATATGGTTAGGAAGGAAACACGCTTGACTTCAAAATTAAGAATTAAGAAGGACCCGGTCGTGGGGGTGCATGCTTGTAAGCCCTGCGCTTGGGTGTCAGAGACAGGAGGATTGCGCAGATTCGAAGCCAGCCTTTTTGGTTTAAGAGACTCTGTTTCCAAATAAAAAAATATAAAAAATAAGTGTCTGGGAGTGTAGCCTGGAGGTAGAAGGGTTTCCAGGAACCCCAGTACCACACACACACACACACACACACACACACACACACACACACAAAGAATTAAGAAGGAGACTTGTTTCTTTTAATTTTCTTTTTCTTCACTTGTATTTTTTAACTTAAGAAACCTTACTCAATACACACAGGAGGAAATTCTACCATCTATGATGTACACAGTCCCTCTGGGGCCAACCATGGAGCTCAAGCACCAGGATGTCTCCGGGAAAACATGCCCTGGCATCCTCTGTCACCCCTACTGAGAGAACCTCGTGGCCATATTAAAACTGCAACCACTATGCAAGAGTCATGGCACCTCGTGTGAGTCTTTATCGTCATCCACCTCCTCTGGATAACAACCCACTGGTGAGTCAGACCAAAACTAGCAGGGTGACTCAGGATCACTCATTTACCATGAAGACCTTGACGGTGGGTGTGGGATGTCAGGGGCATTAATAGATCCATATATAACATCATTATAATTTTTCATAGAAACACAATTCTACATAAATAGGGACAAGCTACACAATTGTGGGGTGAATAGAAAATAAAAATTCAGGATCATTTGTTAATGAAAAAGAAGGAACAAAAGAAAGAAGGAAGAAGGAAAGAAAGAAAGATAGAAAGAGAGAAAGATAGAAAGAAAGAAAAAGATAGAAAGAAAGAAAGAAAGAAAGAAAGAAAGAAAGAAAGAAAGAAAGAAGAAAGGAAGGAAGGAAGAAAAGAGGAAGGGGAGAAGGAAAGAAGGAAGGAAGGAGGAAGGAAGGAAAGAAGGAAGGAAAGAAGGATATATTCCTTATTCTACAGCATCTCCTTCGACCTGTCATAGTGATTTCTTATTTGATATTCCAAGCTATATTTCCTTAAAGGAATACTTTAGGGTGAGAGCAGACCCTCACAGCTCCCTAGGTCCTCATGGCTTGGCCTCTGCTGAAACAGGAGGCAGCAGAGGTTAGGGGTGAGGTCAGGGGAGTGGAGCATCCAGGAGCCCATGCAGAGGAGCCAGGCAGGTGTTGAGTGGTGACACCACACTGCAGTGGAGGTGCCAAGCCCCCAGTGCATGCTCCATGACCTCTTCAAAAATAAATTATTGACTGCCAGGTATAGTGGCACATGGTTGTAATCCCAGCATTCGGGAGGCTGAGACAGTAGGATCACAGTTTATGGCCAGCTACTGCTACTTAGTGAGGCCTTTTGCAACTCAATGAGACCCTGTTTCCAAATAAAATAACAAAAAATAGGGCTGAGAGAGTATATCAGAGGGAGAATGCCTCTTGGGTTCCATCCCCACTACTGCAAAAAAAAAAAAAAATAATAATAATCTAAAGATGGTCTCTGCATAACATAAAACCAAAAGAAGGGATCCCTTTTGAGCCTGAGACTATGTGATTTTTATTAATCTTTCAGGGCCCAGAAAGCTGGACCTGGTTACCTATAATAAAATCAGTGATGTATAGTTCTGTCTTATTTTTCAGGATTCAAGTGTTTTTTTTATTAATGTTTTGAGAAAAAAAAACAGAATAAATGTACTATGTACAAGCTTTCTAGCCAGTTCTATTAACACATTTGTTGTTGTTTGAAATGTTAATGGTTGCCATTCTAGTTGGAGTTGGGTGAAATATCAGGATAGTTTTGATTTACATTTCTCTGATTGCTAATAAAAATGTTTTTCATACACTTATCGGCAATTTGAATTTCTGTTTTGTGAAGTGTCTATTTAGTTAACTTGACCATTTTGATTGGGTTATTTGTTTTCTTGGTGCTGAGTTTCTTGATACTGGTCCTTTATCAGAGGAAGATTTGGCAAAAACTTTCTCCCATTCTGTCGGCTCTCTGTTGAGGTTCTTGATAGTTTCCTTTGCTTTACAGAAGCTCTTCAGTTTAATGCAATCCCATATATTGTTCCAACGTTTAGTTTCTTGGGCCTTTGGAGTCTTGAGAAAGATTTTACCTGTGTCTATACACACATAAATATATTCAATGATGACACAAATGATTTATTTTTAATGAATAGTGTATGGCAGAGAGAATGTTTGCAACCATTATTTCTTTAAATTATTCCAATGCCATGACTTTTTATAGTTTTATTAATGCATTGTAATTATATATCATAGTGTGATACAAACATATATGCACACAGTTGTTTTTTTCATTTTTTTTCCATAATGGGGATGGAACCCAGGGGCATTCTACCTCCGAACTACACCCCCAGCTCTAGGTTTCAGTCTTATTATTTTTGAAACATAGTCTCACTGAGTTGTAAAGGGCCATGCTAAGTAGCTGAGGCTGTCTGCGAACCGCGATTCTCAGGTCTCAGCCTCCTGAATACTGGGATTAGAAGCGCGCACCACCACGCCGGGCTTATTCTTTATTTGGAAACAGGGTCTCACTGAGCTGCAAAGGGCCTCACTCAGTTGAGGCTGTCCTCGAACCCAGATCTTCCTGTCTCAGCTTTCCAAATGCTAGGATTGCAAGCATGCTCCACCATGCCCAGCTATACCACATTTTCTTTACCCATTCATTTGTTGATGAATACCTGGGTTGGTTCCATGAAAACTTTGAAACCAATTATAGCTCTATGTGGAATCACTTGTCAGCATTCCTGTTGCTAGATGTTGCTCTTTAAAAGATTTCGGTTCAAATTGATGTTACACTACAAGAAGCATTTATATAAAAAAAATTCTCAGAGTAATTGTTTCCTGATAATATCTACCAGAAGCATTTATGCTCTCATACACCAATTAATTAAGGCACTGGAGAGGCCCCTCATAACTGGAGTGGCATAACCTGAACGGTATCACCGAGACACAAAGCGTTGTGAGCATAGTTCATAGTTAGACCAATAATAAATTAAGAGGTTATAAAATAATGGCCAAAGTGAACCTATTAGGGACTGAGAAGGAAGCAGTGTGTATTTTCTCGGCTTCAATCCATTTACTTCATTATCCTAAGGTTTTAAAAAAATGTATTCATCTCTCCTTAAATGTTTTCTCATAGTCACTTGGTAGCAGTATATTTATAAACTCCAATAGAGGCTGCAAATGTGCCCTTCACTTGACCTGGTCTTTTAATTTTAGAATGCCTCACACCAAAATTCACAGCGAAAGAAAATCTTTCCAAGCAATTGGAATAAGACACCTGCTTTAGTAAAAAAATCAACAGTCACTTTATTTTTCTTCCAGAGAGCATTAAGCTTTTATTGGAAAAGAAAGACATAAGACAAGAAAGAAAGAAGAAAGAAAGAAAGAAAGAAAGAAAGAAAGAAAGAAAGAAAGAAAGAAAGAAAGGAAAAACAATAAAATAAAGAAAAACCAGTTTCTCAATGTTTTTAGATATGAGTCTGCATAGGTTTATTGTGCTCTATTTAGGTATACACAGTACTAACACTGAAATAATGTTTGCTCTAGGTTTCTTAATCCTATTAAACATATTTTATAGCATCCCCTCCTCTACTAAATTGACTGAAAAACTTCTACCTCATTCAGAAGTACACATTTTTCTAGATATTGTTGTTTTTACTGTTAAGAACTGAATAAAAATTTGAATGGTGACTATATTTGATAATTAATATTAATATTTATAGTTATATGATGGCATAGTCTTTCAAACTCTAATAGCTATTTCCTAGTGTTTTTTTCTTTATTTTTTAAAATTTCTCCTGTGTACTGTTGGATATTGCCTTCAATATCTTGTCCTAAATCAGTAAATAAAGTGTAAAAATTCAAATGTGAAGATTATCTTTAGCTGGGTGCGGTGGCCTTCGCTTGTCCCAGCATTCAGGAGGCGGAGACCAGAGGATCAAGGGTTCGCAGACAGTCTCAGCTACTCCGCGAGGCCCTCCACAACTCAGTGAGACCCTGTTTCAAAATAAAAAGAATAAAAAATAAGGCAAGGGGTGTATCTCAGAGGTCGAATTCCCCTGAGTTCCACCCCCAGACCTGCAAAAAAAAAAAAAAGAAAGAAAGAAACAATAAAAGATTATCTTTAAATTAATTATCTTTTTATTACAAATTACCATATATAAGTTTGGGAAGATTACAGTACATGAAGGGTAATACTATGATTTTTCTCTGCGTGATATAAGTTTTCTAAACATTTCTTAGTAAATTATTTTATTACATTTTAGGTTCATGATGTCCATATAGTCAGCATATTACTCAATGTGAATGACCACAGAAGTTATCTAATGACTGATAAGTATTTATTGAAGGATATGCTAGATGTGATCAAAACATTTAAGTAGGTAACATCTAATTTATCGTTTCTTTAAAAATACCCGAGCTCTCAAATAACTAATTAAATAACTTTCTTTTTTCATTTTATTTTTATGTGGATCGTTTTGAAAATGGCATATATTCACACAGTGCTTGGTGCCCTCCCCACCACTTCCCCTTTCTCCCCTCCTAAAAATGAATGTCCAGGTTGACCATGCTACATTCACACTTATACACATATGCAAATGTCGCTAAAAAAAGCCTCTCATACGAACACATGTATTGCTATTCTCAGCTACTACTTCAATCTGATCGTCTATGAATAACTTGCTAATACCATAAAACTAAGTATATTTCAATTAAGACTTATTGAATAAGACAGAAATATTTGCATATTATTTCACTGAAGCATGACTTTTGAAACAGCTCATTTTAATTGAGCTATCCACAAAAACACCAAAAAGCAGGTACTCAATATACTCCACAATAGCCTCGGTCGATTAAGAAACTTCCCCCAAATAGCACCATGTAAATGAAATAGCCTAAAATCACAGAAGGTAGGTAACTATTATTTTTGGTACTTTTCATTTTTTATGGTTTCTTTTGTTGTTTGCTTGTTTTGCGTACTAGGAATTGAACCCAGTGGTGTTCTACCTCTGAACTATACTCACAGCCCTCTTTGTGGTTATTATTTATTTATTTATTTATTTATTTATTTATTTATTTTGAAAAAGAGTTTTGCTAAGTTTCTGAGGCCAACCTCAAACCTTCCATCTTCCTGTCTCTACCTCCCAAGCATTGGGATTTCAGGTATGCTCCACCATACCTGGCAAAGCTATGCTTAATCAGCACTAATAATTAGATTTGATGGATGAAAAAGTCACTGTGGCTGTAGGATATACCCAGGATTGTAAACACAGTTGTCAGTAGAGTCATGTGGTCTATCAGCTGAGCACAGAGGGGTTGTCATCCAGGAACATCAAGTACCCAACCATTGATTTGTCCATTGTCTTGATTGAAATTCAAACTAGTTTCAATTGCTCCATTTCAATTGCTCTTCTATTTTTCTGAGAATATAACTCCCAATTGCAGTGAGCTACGGAACTTAACAAGACTCACCCCCAACCCCCGACATGATCTTCTGTTTTACTTACGGAAGTCAGGTCTGGGAATGGAGGAGTCCTGATAAAAATGGGGCAGCAGGATGCAACAGAGAGGCATAATGCGATGGAACTGCACATGGTTGAGGAGTTGCATGGAGTGACGAGGTTGCATGATGTCTTGGGGTTCTATGATGCAATGGAGTTGTGTGGTATGATGCATGAGGCGATAAGGTTGCATGATGTCATGGGGTTGCATAAGGAGACAGAGTTGCATGAAGCAATAGGGATACATGATATGATGGAGTTGTGTGACATGATGGGCATTGCATGAAGCCATATGGTTGCATGAAGTGATGGCATTGCGTGAGACAATGAATTGCATTGTATGATGGAGTTGTGTGGTGCAATGGACTTGCATGAGGTCATGAAGTTGCATCATATCCTGGGATGGAATAGCATTATGGGGTGGAAGGGTGCAGTAGATGGCCTGCCGCGATGGGGTGGTACACCATCAATCTGACAACTTTTCTTCCTACACATCTGCCTGTCCTTAATGGTTCTTAGTATTTCTGAAATTCCCCAACTCACGCTCCTTCCCTTCCATAATCTAGTTTCCCAAATGTCATTCTTTGAATCTCCTATCGTTTCATTATCCACCAGTTTATATCTAGTCTTTTTCTGTCAGAGCACTAGAATTGTGCACCATACCTTGCATAAAGCTCACTCCGTGGAGCAGATGGAATTGACAGCTTATATGGATTCCTCATGACAACGTGGTGATGGTGGGCATCTCTAGACTTGCTAAATAATCTTGTGGCACTGGGCTGATAAGGGAATTTGAGACATTTCTTTTGAGAACTAGATAAAAAGCAACTCACTGGAGATCTACTTGGGAATCAAGAATCAGTTTTTTCAAGAAATGAATTTTATCAAGAAATTTTTTTCAAGAAATGAATTTTTGGGGCAGGGCATAGGGAACAAAATATCTCATGAATAGAAACAAAGAGATTTAAAGCACTAGATTGTGCTCTTTTGTGCCAGAAGCACACAGTGAATCCTTCACCCTGACGTCTTTCTACCACAAACTCTTGATGCAATCTGTTCTCATGCTTTTGGTGAGACCAAACATCTACCAGAATCACTTCAAAGGCAGGACCCTCATGCTCAGGAACTACAAATATTGCCATCGGCAACTCATCAAAATACAACACCCTTACACCCTCTTTATGCCCACCTATGTGTGTAGCTCCTACTTCTTCTATGTGGGGCCTCTAGGTTGTCCCCAGACTGTGCCACTAGGCATCATCCTCATATACCCTGTGTCTTCCCCTGCCGCTCTCTATCCATCACCAGTAGTCTGAGGTCTCTCCCCCCCCCATGACAAAACCTACTTGTTCATAAGCCTGTCTGCAGTAATCAGATTGACAAGGTCTGCTTTGATCACTTTCAGGAGCCTCTGGTAATTTAATTGAAAAATTCATGTTATGTAGGCCTTCATTATTCCATCTTAGGGATAAGCTAGCAAATGTTCAGACACAAAAAGTTGGAAAAGAGTTCCTCTCTTCTGAATCCATATTATTTCTAGAAAACCATTAAATATACTAAAGGTGTTTGTCTACATTTCTTATCACGTGTTGAATGAAATCATAACTCCCCTTTCCAATTCATATGTTGAAGCCCTAGCTCCCAGTAATGACTATTTTTGGAGTCCGAGCTTTTGAAGATGTAATTAAAGTTAAATGAAGTAATAAGAGTGGCACTCTGCTCCAATAGGACTACTTCCCTTGTAAGAAGACAATGCTAGGAATGTGTGAAGACAAAGTAAAGGCCCTGTGAGGATACAGGGAGGAGGCATCCTCATGAAAATCAAGAGTAAGCCTCCGGAGAAGCCAATCAGGCAGACACCTTGAGCTTAGATTTCCAGCCTCCCAAACTGTGAAGCAATACACGTTTGTCCTTGAAGCCAGGGTGGTGTTTCGTGCCTATAATCCCAGCACCTGGGAGGCTGAGACAGAAAGAGCTCAGGTTTGAGACCAGCCTCTGCAATTCAGCAAGACCCTAAGCAAGTGATAAGACCCTATTTAAAAATAAAATAAAAAGAAGGTGGAGGATGCAGCTATAAGTAGAATGACCCAGGTTCAATCCCCAGTTCCAAAAACAAACCCAAACTAAATCTGTTTTTTAAATCCTCCAGTCAATAATAATTATTCATGGCAGTCCTACCCAATATATGTTCCCTATAAAAGTCAAAGCTCTTGGTAATACAGTCTTACAGTCTTTGAATCTCTCAGAGTTTGGAAATGTGGTTCAATTGATATTTGTAGAATGACAGCATTTTATCAGTGGTGACTGCTGTAAACACACACACACACACACACACACACACACACACACACACACACACACCCTTTCCCATAGACCACCCATGAAGTAATATTCATCTCTTTTTTTTTTCCTTCAAAGGGCTGCTTACACAAAAGATTTACTTAGAAATATTTATTTCCAGTTGGAAATAAATTATCCTCTAAATTAGCAATACACATCTTTCAAAATTTGAATATCAATCTCTCTAGGTGGTATTCCTTTCTCTTTCTGCTTTACAAGTAGGTACAGGTGTCCCCGAGAGCCACATTTGTCCAGATAATGAATAAATATTATTTGACTATAAATATAATATGAACATTTTTGAAACAGGTTTCACTGTCAAGTTATTTGTTTTAAATCAGGCTTATTTCAACAATGAGCCGTGTGAAACTGGTGCTGTTTCAAATAGGCTAGACAGACACAATTTGTCATAGATTAAAATGTCTGTATATTATGGCCCAAGGAATTGGCTTCGAAGCAAAAGTCATTGAGCGAAGTAATTTAGAAAAAGACATGGCTGTTTAAAATTGGGGAACTTGGAGACTTTGTGTTTTATCCACTATGAAAATAAGGGCTAACATGATGTGTGCATATATGCCTCTAACATCTTGTACTTCATTAAGATGTATGAAAACAATGCACCAATAAAAAAGATAAATTTTCACCTAATAAATGAAAAAGAAAAATTACACATATCATCGCCTCAAATCAAGATTTTTAAGAAAGGAAATGTCCTCAGTCAAGTCCAGTACATTTCACACTGTCTGCTTTCTGCTACCAATGTTTTTCTTCATGCTTATATCCTATTTATTTCCTAAGTGCTTGGGTTATGGTACTGTGATCATACTCTTTGGACCTGAAGTACCAATACCAGTACCATGGATAGCATATTTCTTAGGACCCAGAGATTTTTTCACCTGCATTAATTGTTCCCCTTCTTAAACATGTGATTTATGTCTACCCTGTAGCTTTCTCATTGATGTGAACTATTTGAGGGGAGGGTTCTTACATTTGACTTGACAAATGTCACAAGCCATTGTGAGTTAATCAGATTTAGTAATGATCAAGCTGGACTATTTTTCAAATGATAAAAAATTCATGCATATTCATTATTTTAATAGCCCAAACCAACGCCTGATAAATTTAAGGTAATACTTAAAAAATAGTAGTATCTTTTTTTATATTTGTTCTACCCTTTCTCAATATTATAAAACATTCCCATGCTGAATTACTGTACATTGATTTTAATAGGCATTCTCTACAGAGCAATATGAATATCATTGGAAAGTGTATAATACAATTTTCTACCCTCTAAATGCTACAGAAAACTGCACATTTTATACTGACATATGCCCTATCAATAATAGAGTTTTTATATCTTATTTGTAGCTATTGATCTCAACAACATAATGAAAAATTGATTGCACCAAAGTGCACCATTTCTTAAGTATAAATTTCAATGTCAAATTATTTTTATCTATGCTCCCCAATTATACATGAAACTTGTACATTTATGTATGTTTGCTCCCACAAAACTCTACCACAATAAATTAGATATGACAAGAATGTACTGAGTCGATAGAAACCAGGTTTCTCTCACTAAAATATAATTCCAAAATTAAATATGTTAGTTTCACACTAGTTTTATTTCTTTATTATAAAGAGAATTAATGTCTAGATATATAGTATCATCTTCCTATGCAATTTAAAATTTTGAAATGAGGTCTTTAATCTTCTGGGGATATGAACATACACCCCCACACACATATACATGCTAAAAAAAATATGCGCCCAGAAATCTGTGCACTCATTTGCTAGTCTACATGATACTATAAACAAGGTGCCTGTTTTCTGTTATCTCTTGAGACCTTATTATTTTAGGAGAAACTTTCTGCTAGAAAAATCTATGGGCATGAAATCTGACAAAATATAAGGGGGAAATCATCTCTGTTCATCAGTAGTGATCCCTGAGTCCAATCACAGACACAGAACAAGTTAGGTCAGAAGTCCAAAAACCTAGACCAAATCTACAAACTAAAAAGGCAAAGTCCAGAAGATGAGAAGAATATATTTCTCATATTAATGTGTCATTTTATGTTACTTGAAATCAAAAATAAAAAGGTTTTCAAACTATTCCTTAAAGGTATTGAAATTTAAAGATGACTCTATTATTCAGTGACAATTTTTACTTTTGCAAAAATGTAAAACATATACTTCCCGGAATGAAATACTTTCTCAGTAATCATGCTAGAAAAATAATAGTAATATTATGATTGTGGTAATGGCTTGGTGATGTGCCCTGCAAACATGGCAGTCAGTCTTCCTCACACTGTTCCATTCTTCTCCAAATGAGATTTACTGAGGTCTAATTCACATGCCATAAATGACGTCTGTTTAAATTTTACAATTTAGTGATTTTTTTTTACTATATTCGAAATTGTGCAACCATACCTCTCAAGAATTTAAGAACATTTTAGTTGTCCTTAAAATAAATCGATATCTCTCTATACCTAACCTCCTTTTCCCTGGCTCTGGAAACCCTAAACAATTTCCTGTCTCTGTATATTTCCCTACTTTAGATGCGTCATAAAAATGATGTCACACAGTAGGTGATTTTGGGGGGGCTGACTTTTTATGTGTCATGCTGTTTTAAAGGTTTGACCATATTACCTCAGGTATCAGCCCTTCATTTCTTTTCACGAAAGGATGGCATTCTCTTTTAAGGATAGACCATATTTTGTTATCCACTTATGAGTTGGTGGTACATATTTGGGATGCATCTACATCTTGGTTTTATTATTATTATAATTTTATGATGGTGGGGATTAAACCCAATGGCATTCTACCTCTGAGCTATACAGCCAACCCTTTTTTTTTAAATTTTGAAACAATGTCTCAGCAGCAGCTAGCACCTGCTGGCCTCAAATCTGAAGATCCTCCCGTCTCACCTCATCAAGAGCTGAGATTATAGCTGTGTACCACTGCTCCTAGCTCATATCTTGGTTATTATGAATAATGCTATTATCATTAGTGTACAAGTTTTTGTGTGGTCACGTTCTCAATTCCATTGGGCATATGTCTGAGAATGAAATTCCTGTGGCTATGATATTCTATGCTTACTTTTTGGAGAAACTACAAACCCGTTCCAAGTACACATGTTACGTTCCCAACAACAATAAATGAGAGTTCCGAATTCTAATTTCTCCACAGTCTAGGCAATGGTTTTATTGTGTCTTTTTGAAGTTAGAAACCCTAATCTGTGTGAAATTCTATGCCATCATTTTATTTACATCCTAGTGATGAATGATATCGATCATCATTTTATGTACTTAATGACTATTTACATATCTTTCTTGGAGAAGTGTTGGTTCAAAATGTTTCCTCTATTTTTTTAACTGTTATTTGTTTTTATTAAAGAATTATAATGGTTTTTTATATATATTGGACACAAGTTCCAATATTAGACAATGGTTTAAAAGCGTCTTCTTCCAATGGCGTGTTTGGGGTTTTAAGTTCAGCCAGGTTTTCTAATGTTTACAAATGAAAGTGCTACCATTGACCGTCACTAACAGGTATGGTGCTGTGGCAAGTGGAGATGAATCTTCAGCTCTGCATGAAAAAGTTGGCTTCCACAGGACTTCAGAGAATGTAGAATGAGAGTGCAAGCACATACAGATAGAGGCTGGATTCCGTTGTACTAGCCCAATTTTCAATTTACTTAGCAAAAGCTTCAGAAAACTGTCAAGTGTCAAAGTCTGTAGCATGTCGACAAAAATCTGTGAAAGGGTGTAAGTAAATGAATAGTAGATAAAAATGTGCAGTATTAAAAAACAAGGATCTTTAGAGGGAGGCTGAAGTGCTATAGCAACTGAGCATGAGAAAACTAGCAGATTTGACTGAAGGGAAGTCATAATTGTAACACTTCGCTATTGACAGATGGGGGCCCAGAAGGTAGCTTGGAGTCAAAACAGAGTACCAAACACAGGAATAACTTGTGAAAGAGAAGATGAGATCAAATGCATGTTTATAAAAAGATAATTATTTTAGAAGAGGCTCTAAATAAAGGTTCCTCAGCTGTGAGAGTTCAAAGCAACAATTATTTTCAATCTTTTAATTTTCTGCTACTGACATTGATGGTCCAGTCGAAAGCTGTGCCATTTTACTGCTCAATTGTATGGTGCTTTCTGAAAAAAAAATTGTTTAAAAAAGACTATTCTAGTGTGAGAAAGTTAAATCAAGTCAAGAAACTAGTTTTTACATATAGCTTTGGAACTATATCTCCTTACTCATTCATTTATTTTGTGTTTAGTGAATACTGTGGCGCACCTGGAACTCTGCAACCTGCTAGGGATAAAATACTAACCAAGACATAGTGCCCTCTATCCATTAATAGTTTAGTCAGGACGGTAATAAATAAAAACATAATGTCATACAGCAAAATTACCTATATCCAATAGCAAAATGCTGTTGTTTTCTGAAGTCAGCACTTCTAGACATTCGTAAAGCATGGGTTACTTCCTGGCCTAATGGGAAAAAAAACTTGTAGGAGAAAAAAAAAAGTGTTCCTTGAAGCTAGGATGTATATTTCTGCTCATGATTCTCTCAATTTTCCATGGGGGAAAAATGAAATAAAAACTCAGAATCTTGGTTAGAAGCCATGTCTACCTATCCAACACAGAGGTAAAGGAACATGCCATATGATTTTTTTTTTTTTTACTATTATGGTGCCTTCATTTACCATAACATCAAATGGAAGGTGTTCAGACCCTGAATCCCTGAAGAAAACTCTCTGGATGTAAACCTAGATTTACCACTTAGCAGGTGTGAGACCTTTAAAGAATTGCTGGGTTTCTCTCTGCCTTTACATTCTCATTTGGAAGAAGAAGATGAAAAGCATCTGGATTATAAGGCTGTTATGAGTTGAGTGTGAACAACCTTGTAGAGATTGTAGGACAGAATGTGGATTATGGAAAGCACTGAGCGATTTTTGTCCCTATTCAGATGGAGGGTCTCGGTTCAGAGTTTTTGCAAGCAATTATTGTGTGGGAGGAGTGCCTGGTGGGGGCTATGGAAGCCTCTCTTTATGGGCTTTTATTGCATAGCTGGCAAGGAAGAAAATTCTCCACCCGTAACCTTAGGAAGAGGGCATCTGTGTTTGCCTGGAGCAATTGCCAAGTGACATTTGTGGAGGAACTGTTTTCCTGATTTCATTCCACAGAAATGTCTTGACAGCCTACTCTGGTCTCATTACTGTGTCTTACTTTCTTTATGCTACTTATGTTGCTCTGGAATTATTTTTCTTGCATACCTGTGCATTGTCTGTCTTTCCGTGTGAAAATATAAATACCAAGAGCACAGGATTATCCATACTTATAGTCCCAGGCTCTATGAGCCTGTGTGGTGTAGCATCCATGGGTGATTGAAAAATACTTTCTGAATGAATGAATGTATGTCCAAGAATGTGTTGGTATTAGTGCTGGAATGCTTCCTGTTATTCCTCCTTCTGGATGGAAAAAGAATATGTGAGCACGTATTTGCAGCTCAAGATTTGATTAGAAAGACCCAGCATGTCCACACCCTCTCAGTAGGGACAAGCTGTCTCAGTTGCCCGAGAGTTCAGCACACTACTGTCTGAACCCAATATTGGTTTGTTAATATTGTGATTTTTCCCAAATAGACTAGTGCAACATCTGGGCTCAGAGAGGCAAGCTATGCCTATACTAGGGCAATGTATAACTAGATGTTGGGATTCTCTGTAGATCAGCTTGAATATGCCTTTCCTTCTGTGTGAGCGATATGTTCAGTGCTAACAGCACTTCCTAGAAAATTAAATTCTCCACTCAGTGATTAAGTTCATGTTGGAATATAGATAGACAAGGGTTTTCTAAGACTTCTATTTCAAAACAGAAAAGAAAAACAAAGTGTTTTCCCATGCGATCTATTTTATTCTTTCAATTTATGGTGGAACACCAAATTTGACCTTTCATCTACTTTTTAATATTTTCCCATTTCTACATAGCTCAAAACAAAAAAAAAAATGCTGAAATAACTCCCTTTTGAACATCTTTAGAAGACTCAGGGCATTGTATTTAAATCATTCTTATTGTAGACGACAGAATGCTGTTCTTTATGGCTTAATAAATGTCGTGTGTGTGTGCTATTACATTTTCTTTATTCATTTATCTATTGATGAACACCAGACCTGGTTTCATGATATAGCTATTGTGATTTTTTTCTGCTATAAATATGGGTGTACAGGTGTCACTATAGAACTATATCTTTAATTCTTTGGGGAAAATAGTGAAGATTTGGGATAGGTGGGTCATAAGTTTGTTCTCCTTTTTTTTTTTTTTTGAGAAACCTGCATACTGATCTCCACAGCAGTTGTATATCCTGCAAGTATTAGCTGCTTTTTTTCTTTCTTTGATCAAGTTCTTCATTGCATTGTACTTAGGAACTCTTTAAGAGATTTTTAAATTTAGGGCCACATACTGTCTGAAAACTTGAAATCTACTTTGCTCAACTTGGAATGCTATGTTTGTTTCTACTACATATTTCTACTACATAGCTATGGATACTAAGTCAAAAATTAAGGGAATGTCCCAAAATCTTATAGCTAGTAAAGAAGCAGTACAAGTGGGATTTAAACCTCATTCTATATTACTATCAAATGGGTGCTCTTAAGAAAAACACAAGAATGTGTTGTTGTTGTTTACTCTTACTTCATTAATAGATTGATGACATTTTAAAATATTTTCTTTTCAGTTATCTCTGGCTATTATTATTTACAATCAGCCAAGAGTTTGTGGAAGTTTGAAAAAAGACTTTGGCAACATTTAGGGTAGAAATATTTGTGGGTTTTTTGGTATTGTTTTTGTTTCTTTTGTTACTAGAGATTGAACACAGGGGAATTCTACCTCCAAACCATATCCTCTGACATATTTTATTCTTTATTTTGAAAAAGGGTCTTGCGAAGTTGTTGATGGTCTTGTTAAATTTCTGAGCCTGGCCATAAACTTGTGATGCCCCTGTCTTCCAAGTAATGGGATTGCAGGTGTGTGCCATCATCCTTGGCTTCAGGAAGGAATATGTGAATCATCTAGGCTGTCAGGGAATTTCTGTCTTCCAGTCACTTTCTCTCAGTTGCCTCTGCAGTAACTCTTAGAGGACATCTCTAGTCAACCACAGCTAGTGAGTACTGAACAATTTTATTATGAGATAAATTCAAAGGTTTAGTGAGTGCATTTGAGTCATGATTTTGTTTTTTTTAAAGACATTTATACTTCGCTAAAATAGGGTCTTCTCTTTCTAACTATCCTTCCTATATTTGTACAGTATATAAGAGATTCCTTTATTTTATTATTGTGATGAAAATAATTATAAATAATAATTACTCCATTCACTGTTTTCATTGTTACTTGGTACATTCTGTCTCTTCTGGCTAGATTTCTTTAAAAATCCTTCTTATATAAATGGTTCATCATACGCAAAAATGAGTCTTCATTTGAACAAGAGAAAAAAAGACATAAAGTCCCATTTTTCGATGATGGGATAATATTTACATGGAAAAGGGTAACACCTTTCTTAAAGAAAATTAGTGTTACTGTAAAAATTGTGAGTACACTTTTTGTAATAACACTCTTGATGATAACAACTTTAAAGTATTTTCAAGCTAACAGCACTGCAGTCAAGTTCAGTAGTGCAAATCTGCAGATCTTTAGTTCCTATTAAAATAATTGCTAGCAGAGGTCCTCTACCTTTTATACAAAGAGTGGGAAAAGCTTCATGGTTCAATTCTGAAAGGATATGTAATATCTTCATCTCCAACTTTTTCCCAAAGAACATAAGTTCTAGGGCATGCTAATTCTGAGCAGGATCTCATTTCAAACTAAGTATGTGAACCACTGTGTCGAAGTGTAATAGATTTCTTTAATTCAATGACTGTTCTTATTTCTACCTTGCTAATGGACACCATAAGTCTCCAAGGCTTGAAAGTACTGATGAACAACACCTTATTTAACAGCAAAATGTTTACTATAAGACACTCTGAGAAACAATTTTCTAACTACACCAACTTTTTCCTTTTGTTCAGGCAAGATTGCAAGGCATGTTTCTACATAGATTACTTCAGTTTGGCTACTCAAAAACTATTTTATTTTTCCTAAGAATTTAAGCCATCAATTCTGACTGAAAACATTGCCAAAAGCAAGGCCAGGGAAACTGCTGTCTAATATTTTTAGAAAAAAATTTTGTCAAATCTGCCAGATCCATAACATTAACACAACTTTGTAGTGATCCATGAGGGATCCTCTAAGAGTTACTACAGAGGCAACTGCACCAGCAGGTTACATTACCCAAGAAAAACAATCATCTTTAGCAACCTCATTATATTTTTTTCTCTGATGCAGGTTAAATTATTCAATATTCTATTTTTTCTCTGTGGTGGCTGCTAATAAGTTCAGATTTAAACCCCATGTCCATCGCTAGAACTTCAAGTAGTGACATCTATATAACACCTAAAGTCAATTTTTTTTTGTTTTTAATACCCACTTCTCCATTAAAAAGAGTAACAAGAGTTACTGTTTTTGAATGTTTCCTTAAAATTTAAAATAAATAATTATTAACTGCAATCAATACATTTCAATTTTTATTTTATTTTATTTTATTGGTACACTGTAATCACACATCTTAATGGAGTACAAGATGGTAGAGGCACACACGCACACATCGCTCATTTAGCCTTTTTTCCAATGTTTAAGGATATCCACATTCAGTTATCTACTTGTATATAAACTAAAATTTGCACTTACCCAACAAAAATATTACATCTTGCAGGTCTTGCTCTGTGTCACTGTTTGACATTGTCAACACAAATAAGATCTTCTATAGAATGTCACCATTGAATGAAATCAGTTCCTATCTTACAGTGGGATGCTGTTATCCTTTAGTTTGCATCAAGCCTACTGTTAAGTGAAAAGATATCTAAGACCACATAGATGGATACCTGAAATGTGCCCTAGTAAGTCTGAGTTATTTCCAACTATTACAAAATTATTTTTGAAAAGAATAATTTCAAAAGGACTTACATTATTTGAAAAAATTTGGAGATTAAGGTATTTCATATTCTTCAAGGATTGAACCTTGAAGCTCTTTCCACTCTTTGTAATGAATAACATGTCACTAATTTCATAGGATAGAGTTAAGACTATGTAAACTGGTTCTTCAAATTAATAGCCACGTAGAACACAATTTTATTAAAGATAAGCAATAAAATAAGTGTATTTCAAATTCACTTGCATTATTAAAACTTGAAGATAGGCCGGGTGTGGTGGGGCACGCTTGTAATCTCCCGCGCTTGGGAGGTGGAGACAGGAGGATTGCACTGGTTCGAAGCCAGCCATGCTGGCTTAAGAGACCCTGTTTCCAAATAAAAATATAAAATAGGTCTGGGAGTGTAGCCCGGAGAAGGTTTCCAGGAACCTCAGTACCACCAAAACATAAAAAAAACCTTGACGATAACTATAATAATTGTGAGAACTATGACCAAACTCCAACTTTCTTTCACCAAGGCTGTTTTTACAAGGCATGGTAGATTACCCAAATCCAATCTTGTTCCTCTGAACCTCAAACACAGAGCTGGCCATAGATATTGTTTAAAAACAAAACTAGAAAATGAGGTTTTTAGGTAGATGAATGTCATTTCCTTACAGGGTATCTTTCCAAAGGGGGTGAAACCAGGGAACTACAGTAACATATGCATACCCATGTTCATAGAAGCACAATTCACAATAGCCAAAACATGGAACCAACTTTGGTGTCCATCAACAGATGAATGGATTACAAAATTATAGAAAATACACACAATGGAATTCTACTCAGCAATAAAGAAGAACAAAATTTATTTATTCTCTTTTAAGAGAGGAATTTGTTCTTTTCAGTATTAAAAACTGGATTCAGTTGCCGCTACTGCAGAACACATGGGTCTTACATCAGTTCTAATATAATGCAATCATCTTTCTCTCTTCTATTTCTAAAACCTCTCATACTTTGCTATTTCCCTATTCTTTGCTTCTGTCTATGGGTGCTCTAGACATTTGTATTATTAAAACAACCAAAGGAAAGACGCACTTTTCTTCAAAGCAGAATACTTGGGGTCCTACTCACTCTCTTACTGTACACACATGGAAAACGTTGACCAAACATATAATTTATAGCATGGAGGTTTCAAGCAACAATGAATGGAAGCTATGATTCTTGAGAGGAGTGAGGCAAAAAAAGTGAGTCCCACCATATTCTGGCTCTTTCCCTAGGACTATATATTTTTATATATTAAAAACAAAATCCAAGTAGCGATTAGGAACCTGGGTAATTGGAGAAAACAGTATGGAGTAGTAAATATAATGTATTTTACACATAATAACAAAGGCAATAAGTCTTTATACACACTATGAATGAATCTCAAATATATGATGTTGGAAGAAAGAATTTAGAGAAAAAATGTGTACTTTATGGTTCCATTTATCTGAAGATCAAGTAAAACCCGTCCATGAGGAGTAAATTCAATAGAGTGGCTCTCAGGAATATTCTTATGAAACAGGCTTGATCTCTGCTGGCTTGTTGGAAAACCAAATCTATTTTTCATCTTTGTGGTGGTCAAAAGTAGAAGATACGAGGAAAAATAATGATAAAATTTATACAGTCTCTTTATAGTTAAACCTCAATAGAACCACATGGTAGTAGAAGTAATGAAATAACAAGAAAGTCTTACTCCTCCCCGCCCCCCCAGTTTTTCTGTCCTCTGGGTAAGACGAGAAGTTCCATTTGTCTCACCTACTCCTTGAAGCTGCTGGGTGGACAAAACAAGATGGTGCTGTCAGAGCATCACTAGTGGTAAATCACTGCACGTTTCTATTCTTCATATGTGTGTAAGCAGTAGATCAGGTTTTTCTTTACTTGTGACCCTGAATCCACATAAGACGTGTTTCCTCCCTTAACAACAGTGAAGTAAGATTGTTCTTTCTGCCCCTGGGACATCCCCCTCTCTCCCACCACACACATACACACACTTTGTTTAGTCTCCCCTCGAGTCCTCCACTTCATTACCAGCTCCATTTCTTCTTCTCTGTGACATGGACAATGGGGGACCAGTTGATTCATTGGAAAAGCCCTTTCTCATCAAAAGAACAACTCATTTTATTTAAATGCAAGTGAATTGACTCACCTCTGTATTATTATTCTAGTCATCAAGGGAGTATGTTGCTAAATGATAGTAATTACTTTTATTTTTGTTTGGATAGTTATTTGCTCCTGTCAATGCATTGGCCTGAATTTCAGAAATTACCTGAAACTTACTTATTTTAGAAATGACCAGAGTGGAAAGCTTTCAGAAGACTGTGGCTTGATTTGGAAGCTAGGAGGGGGTATTGGCGACCAGGTTAGGACTGGATATTGAGCTGGGATATTAGGACTTCATCTACTAGTGACTATTACACACAATTCACTATAATGTCTAAGCTGGCAGTATGTGAACAAGGAGCTGTTCATCCTTCAGTGGAATTGATCACAGCTTCCCTTCCCTGAGACTCAGGATGGAGTAAAGTAATCAGATCATCCATTGCAGATAGGAAGGACTATATTTGTGCTCCCAATGTAACATAAACAACATTTAATAACATGACCATATTACAATGTATGAACCACATGAAAGACTTGCTAAGTATCAGAAAAAATATAGGTATCTTCCCTGACATTTGGCCTGCTAAAATATAAAATTTACCTTTATTACTATGTCACATTGTCTCTCAGACTGGAAGTCCCAAACTACTTGGGCATATAAGTCCTAACCAATCTCTAATACCCTGCTAACTTCCTTCTGTATTTAATTTCTTCAGTTTCTAGTGCTCTCTTTTTACCAAAAATGCTGTCTGCATCTCAAAACATAAAACTTTAAAATATATAATCATTAATTTCTTAGTTATCATTTCATTAATTTAACTACAATTTCTATACCATAAAATACTCAAATGTCACACACACACACACACACACACACACACACACAAACACATGCACAAATATATACATTCAAATAATTCAAGAACTTCTGAGAGTCTCTGGGACCAGGGTAAATGGTCCACTAGATGCTACCTGATAATATCACTGTGGAGATGGATTTTCCTTATGTAATTCAATGAACCCCTAAGTATCCCAGCAGAAATGCATATAGACACTGAGGTAAAAATACACCCAGGCTTTAAATGTATTTGTACAAATGTAAAACAATACTATTTACCTCATTAGTTATATTAGTTTTGAAATAGTTGGTAAAAATATTTTACTTATTATAAATATTTGATATAATTTTTGCTATTCTAAGTAAAGTTGATACATATTTTAAGTCCTACTTTTAATTTCCAGTATTTTAAATATCTGATGTAATACACCAAAACTCTCCAGGGTCCTTAATAATTTTTAAGAATCTAAAGGTGTCCTGCAACTAAAATAAGAACTTTTCATGTTGAGAACTAGGAGGAACTTCTTCCCTAGTTCACTGTAAAATGTTTCGTTTTTTTTCTTATGAGAGTGAGACAGCTCACAAATTACCATGATTACAAAGAACGAAAGTTCATATCCAGAATGCATACAGTTTAATGGTGTAGATTTCCAATTCTAGGCTTCTTTATATGGAAAGACAGGCATTGATTTCAGGCTGTCTTGAGGCTGATATCTGTACGTGTTGAGGAGTATGAAAACTATCAGCAAAGAAGTTGCTATAAAAAGATGAGCCAGATCTCGTAGGCATCAAGATGGGTGTGATGAGGGGTGTTTCTTCTCCTCCTTCCATGCACCTCAAGTCCTTCTGCCATGCTCTCACCAAGGTCTGAGCAAGATCCCAAAGGGAGGCTGAGGGAGGCAGGCAGAGGATGGTCCACATTGTATTTAAGGATCTTCCCATAGAAACCCTGTGCTGCTGTGTGTCTCTTGAGTGGAAATAATGATACTCCTGAAAATGGCTGTCTGTAAAAGAAAATAAGAAGGCTGAGGAAATTATTATAAAGGAAGTATTTTCCAAGCAGGAGAAAATATGACTGTCAATGAAGCTCAAAGAAGAGCTTTTTGACCAAAAGTCTCTGTTTTTTTTTTTTTTTTGCACAGAAAATTTTTTGAAGATGTACATACTGCTCTTTTATAGGATATTTGATACTGCTTTTTTTATTAATGCTTAATAACAGAGAAGATTCACGATCTTTGTCACTTGCCTTTTGTACACAGATATATCTATACATGCACAGCTTCTTCTAAGCGATTTTATACACTCTTCTTAAATGCACTTAACCATTTTATTTAATTAAATTATCCATTGTGTCTATGATCTACCCACAGTTTTCTTGACAGAACAAAGCCGTCCATCTCTGAATATGTTTGTCCTCTTTTTGAATCTTTTCCTTCACCTTCATTCTCCCTACACGTTCATCTGTTTTATTTTCACTCTCCCCAAATTCCAATGTAATATTGCAGACATATATGAATAGAGGACTAAATTATAAGCCACAGGACTAATATCTGCAACTCTCCAGTTATTTGATCTTGAATATTCTCTCCACATTTCGGTTCCTCAAGTATTTGATTTGCAAGATTATTTTAATAATATCCAATTTTTCATATCTCATAGAAAGTCTGAGGGGATGAAAGATTAGTATAACTGTTTTAGATAAAAGCAATGTCCTGATAAATAGGCATCATGCATAATATTGTTATTATACTGAATTACTCAGAGATTATGTTCAGACCTCTATTCTATAATTTATTCTTCTCAAGCTATATTTCCCTGGTTGGCATACAAATAATATTCATATACTCAAGAAGATTTTAGTAACTTGCTGACTATGATCCAATTTTTTTGGGGGGGGAAGAACTGTTGATATAAAGTAGGAAAATAGGACTTTGCGGCTCTCTTTGCCATGAACAAAGTACAGATTTGGACCCAAGACAAACACTTGTGTAGAAATGTATCAGGCAGGACAAGTTAGAGTCTGCTTCAATAATAAATAACCCCAAGAATCAGTGTTGAAGTTAGTCACTGAAGAGGTTCATACTCATCCTCTCCTGTATGTTTACTATGAACTTCCCAGGAAAGTGTAGAAACTTCCTTTGCATCTAGACTGCCCTTGTGACTAGCTTCGTCAATAGTATGTAAAGGTTCCAGACCTAGTTGTAATGAGAACTAGCAATTTTTCTCTCTTGGAACATAGGCACCATTCCCTAAGGCAGTTGTGTAGAAAGTCGTTTGAAAATGAGAGCGTGTGCAAAGTTGCAGGAGGACCTTGAGGAGGTGGCCATATGGAAGAAAACTGGCTGAATGGATAAAAAAAAAAAAACCCTGAAACTCCTCCCACAACCAGGTCATTCAGTATCTTAAAATAAGAGTAATTTGTAATTTCTCATGCACCTGTGAGTTAGCTGGAAAGCTCTGTCAATTTCACCTAGAAGGACTTTGATGATTTAAGGGTACCGCTTGATGAGAAAGAATAAACAGTAGGAGGAGCCAAAGAAAGACACAGTGTCTTTTCAGTAAGGGGACAGAGCATCAGAGGGGGCATGATAAGATGTGGTGTATTTCAGTATTTTGCCAATACTAAAATGGTTGGGTCATAAGTTGAAAATCTATAGGCAATGGTAAAGGGTAACAGAGAATGGACGTGGAGGGTAGATTCAAAAGGTTAACTCTAAAGTAGAATTTATGAGAATAAATAACCCCTGATATTGGATACAGGAAAGATACGTGAGAAGGAGGAGCTGAAGTAATCACTGCTTTAATTGCTTAAGATGCCCATAGAGAATGAGAGATTCATTTCGGGTTTGTGATGAGCAGGTAAAAAAAAAAAAAAAAAACACATATTTTACTGTGGGCATTTAGGCTTGAGATATCCATGGTTAATACACTTTAAAAGGACTAAAATTGAGCAGCAAATCTTGAATTAAGATAATAGTGATGAGCCAGGCATGGTGGTACTCACTTGTAATCCCAGTACTTGGGAGGATGAGACAGACAGGAGGATCACAGGTCTGTGGACAGCCTCAGCTACTTAGTGAGGCCCTTCGAAACTTAATGAGACCCGGTGTCAAAATAAAGAATAAGGGGGAGCCGGCTGTGGTTGCACATGATTGCAATCCCAGGATTTGGGAGACTGAGACAGGAGGATCTGGGTTCACAGCCAACCTCAGCTACTTAGTGAGGCCCTTTGCAACTCAGTGAGACTCTGTTTCAAAATAAAGCCAGGCATGGTGGAGCAGCTTGTAATCCCCGTGCTTGGGAGGCGGAGACAGGGAGGATCGTGCAGGTTGGAAGCCAGCCGCACTGGCTCAAGAGACCCTGTTTCCAAATAAAAACATAAAAATAGGTCTGGGAGTGTAGCCGGGAGGTAGAAGGGCTTCCGGGAACCCCAGTACCACCAAAATAAATAAATAAATAAATAAATAAATAAATAAATAAATAAATAAATAAATAGGTCTGGAGTGTAGCTAGGAGGTAGCTTGCCCCTGGATTCCATCCCTAATACTGCCAAAAAATAAAATAAGATAAAAAAAAATAAGGAATAGGGCTGCGTGTATCTTGGTAGTAGAATACCTTGGAGTCAAAAAAGATATTTTGTGATGGACCTCAAAGGTAAAATCTCTCAGGAAGGAGAGGATGTTGTCCCATAGAGAAATGCAGTGCAAAGCCTAGATAATTTCATGAATAATAATAGGCTGAAAGAGTAGTCTCATGTAATTTTTTTCTTTCTTGTTTTTTAGCTCATATAAGTTGAACTAACATAATAATTAAAGATGTAAGAACACTGACTCCTGTTGCTAGTTGCCTTCTATCTTATTTAGTGAGCATATTAATTTGAGTCCTAAATTTCCAAAAAAGATAAATCTCCCATAACAAATTTCAGATTTATGTGTCATTTATTTTTGGAAATTTTAGGTTAAGAATAATATCTCCTAGGGAAAAATATGCATCTTAAAGAATCTACTAATGCAATTTATCATTAAAGATCATATACTATAAAAGCTAGAAAGAATGGTTATACCCATCTTTAAAAAATGCTTTGTGAAAAAGTTAAAGAGTAATATTTTGGGTTCTTGTCCTCCACAGTATTTGATATAGATGTCTGCCTTAACTAGATTCCTGAATTGAGTCTCTAAATAATTCAACCCAAGGTAGAAAATGACGCTTTCCTTTGGTGTTTACATTGATATAAAGTTGAAGGTTATGGTGTAGCTGAGCATATAACTGATGACCCAAGAAAGTTCCTTCCTTTTTCCTCTGTTGGAAGGATGAGGTTTACCAAATCCTGCTTGAGGCCTGTGGTTATTTTGATGTTAGCCTGTCTAATGGCATTAGACAGGAAAATGTGTGTTTGAGCCAAAGTACACAAGTGTGTGTCCTGGCATTAACTTTAATGTGCACCTGGGTTTCAAAAAAGGAAAAACAAAACCCCAAATTCCTTTCTTTTTCTTTTGGGATTCAGCCCTAGCACCATTTTGTTTAAATTTCATAGGTTTAAGTTTCATCAAAGTAGAATTTGTTTATGTAAAATTACATACCAGATGTTCACTGCCATGGAAGTTGTGGAGTATTTTATTGCCAATGTGACCCTCGTGGATTCCACAATTATAATCTGAAGCCAGGCTGTTTATATAAGGTTTCAACCATAGACCATGTAGAAATTTGGTAATGTGGACCCTATAGTCTTTTAGACAGATATAGCTTATATTTTTAAAATATGTTGCTTTTAGAAACTTAGAACTTATAATAGCTAAAGTTTGAGGAAGTGCAAATTAGTGGCAAAATTTTATTTTTTAAATGTATTTTGGTGACTTTTCTTACCAGTAGTCTGACAAATGCTGTTTGAGGTGAGCTATAAGAACATAAGAGTTAGTTGAATATTAAGTTGGATTCTTCTTTTCTAGCAGTGATTATGAACTTTATTTTACCACAGTCACACCTTAGATGTTTTTTGTTTTGTTTTATTGTGTTTTCTGTGGCACAGAGGATTGAGCCCAGGGGCATTCTACCTCCCAGCTACATCCCCAGCCCTATTTTATTTTTATTTGGAAACAGGGTTTCACTAGGTTGATGCAAGTCTCACTACATACTGAGGCTATCCTCAACCCTGTAATTCCCCTGTCTCAGCCTCCCAAGTACTGGAATTACAAGTGTGTGCCATCACGCCTGGCTCCTTGTGATTTTTTTAAAATTTTTATTGGTGCATTGTAGTCATACATCTTAGTGGAGTACAAGATGGTACAGACATACATGCACACATGACTCCTTTAGCTCTTCCCCAGTTCCCACCCCACTCCTTCCTCCCTCTCTCCTGCTCACTTTTGGTTTAGTGATTGACTTTGATATATTTGTGAATGTACATCATGTACATTAGGGAATTTCTCTCTTCTCGCCTTCCATCCCCCTCAGTTAGGTCACCTTATTTTCTCATCTATAGTTTCTCCTTTGTCAAGAGTTCCTCCTATGAAAACACAAATTGCTGGATCCCACCCCTAAGTTTCTCATTCAAATCTCAGGTACAGCCAGACAAATTGCATTTCTTTCAAGTTTCCAGATAACACTATTGTTACTGGTCCAAAAGCCACACCTTCAAAATCCTTTTCATTATGGAACCATCATAGGACTAGGTGTCCGTCCATCGAGAGATGAATAGATTACAAAATTATGAAATATACGCATGATGGAATTCTACTCTGTAATAAAGGAGAACAAAATTGGGCCATTTGTAGAAAAAAAAGATGGAACTGGAAAACATTCTGTTAAGTGAGATTAGCCAGTCACAGAAAGTGAAGGCTCATGTGTTTTCTCTCACATGAGGAAGGTAGGAGATAACTTCTGTGCAACAGGAACTTTAGATAAAGGAGAGCCAGGCATAGGGGCGTACACTTGTAATCTCAGTATTTGGGAGGCCAAGGGAGGAGCATTGCAGGATTACATCCAGCCTCAGCAATTTGTGAGGCCCACCACAATTTAGTGAAACCCTATTTCAAAATAAAAAATAGGGTTGGAGGTGTAGCTCGGAGGTGCAATGCCCTTGGGGTCCATCCCTAGTACCACACACACACACACACACACACACACACACACACACATACACATGGTAATGGAAGAGAAACAATCATGGAGTGCAGGAGGTGGTCTAGGGGAAGGCAGTGATAAGGGGGAGGGAGAATTAATGCAGGAAACACAGATGTTATGTACATATGTGAGAAACCAATGCCAATCTCAATATTATGTATGGGGAAGGGGAGTGAATGAGGAGGGAGCCAGGGGAGGTTCACCCAGTGCTGTGTGCATGTATGTCACTATCACTCTGCACTACAGTGTGATGTGAGACTACAGTGCACCAATAAAAGTATATAGAAAACAAGTAAATAAAAACCTACTCATGGCGGACAGAGCATTTATGTAAACCCAAACTGACCAGTGAATGGTGATCTCATGTATGAGTCCATTTTCTGCTGCTGTAACAAAATACCAAGGCTATATAATTTTTAAAGAAAAAGAGGTCTATTTAGCTCACAGTTTTGAGGCAAAAAGCCCAAACCTCATGGAGATGGCTCTGGAAAGACTGCCTGGCTATGTAGACAAATGACAGAGGACTTTATGGCAGGAATATGTACAAAAGGAAGAGGCAGTATGGTAAGACAAGAAATACAGAGGCCAGTAGGGACTAGACACCCTCTTTTGGTAACAATGTACTCTTTTTTTGTGTGTGTGTGATACTGGGGATGGAACCCAGGGACCTTTTACCTCTGGGCTACACTCCCAGGCCTATTTTATATTTTATTTGGAAACAGGGTCTCTTAAGCCAGCTGAGGCTGGCTTCGAACCTGTGCAATCCTCCTGTCTCAGCCTCCCAAGCATGGTAGGATTACAAGCCTGCGCCACCACGCCCAGCTACAATGTATTCTTAAGAGAATAACAGAGTTCAGCAAGAACTACATAAATCTTTCTGGGAACAGCATCCCCAATGACCTAACTACTTCCCATTGTGCTGCCCCTCTTAAAGGTTTCAACACCTCAACACTGCCATACTGGGAGGCCAGTCTTCTAGTACATGAACTTCTGGCAGGGAGGAAACCATATCACTTTTTGTCTGGTGTAAAAATATGAACTGAGACAATTTCTTGGTTCTTCTCAGGAATTCAAACCGACACCAGCGGCTATGAGGGAGAAACACGAGAGGGAGGAGTGAGATAGAATGTTATAACAGCCAAACCTATGGACCATAGAACCTTCCAGAAGGCTTCAAAACACAGAGTTTGGAACACTATCTTAGCGGCAAATAGAATAAGGACTCATAGTGAATCAACACAAGATGAAGCAAACTTATAAAGATATAATAGAATCCAACACTTGCTTGTGTTCTCTAACTGATTAGCATAAGTATCAACTAAGAACATATTAAAAATACAAATTATTGAACTTATCTCTCAGGTCATTGAATAACAAACTCTGAGGATGGAACCAGAAAACTGTCTAGTAAAGTATTAAGATGATTGTGATGCATGCTAAATTTTGAGAATCTCTTGAGTACAGTGTAGGTGTATGGACATAACTCTGACTCCAAAAGAAAAATCTAGAGGTCAGCAGCACTTATGAGGAACATCACCATATTTCACTTCTTAAACTTGCAGGAAATTTTTTATATTACCATTTATATCTCTTGAATAAACCCTTTTCTTTGATAGTAGCTTAACAATTAAGTATTCTATGCAAACTGACTTAAAACCAATGGGAACTTGTAGTCCAAAGGAGAGGTTATCTTAATTTTGTTTTGTTGCTATAACTGAATAATATAGTCTGAGTGATTTATAATAAAAGCTTAGCTTAGGAGAGTGATCCTTTTCTAACTTATATGAGAATTAGAATTTGATGTGGTTAGTTGATACGGTTCGATTTGCCTTGTTCTATATACTTAGGTCAGAAAATTTCCATAATTTCAAGTGTAGTAGAATACCAGACAGTGGCTTAGTCTGTTTCCTTTTTCTATACCCAAATATTTGAGACCATGTCATTTTAAAATTTTAAAGATTATTTAGCTTGTGGCTCTGGGGGCTAAGAAGTTCAAGAGCATTGCCATGCATCCGTTGAACATCTCGCTGCATCAAAACAGTGAAGAGGAGATTACATAGAGACATAGAGTAGGCAGGACAGTTGGGAATCTTTCCTTGTCTTCTTAGAAGAGATATCACCTTCATGACTTCTCACCCTAACTATTTTCACAGAACCACATCTCCAAGTACCATTAGTATATACATTTAGGGATTAAATTTCCAACACATGAATTGTTGGACACATTCACACCATAACAAAGATGATGGTTAAAAGAACGACTATCAGCTTTAACCAGGTGACATTGCTAGACCAGTTATTCTAAACTCTGATTGTACCTTAAAATTGCATAAAAAAGCTTTCAGCAATTCTGATAAACAGTATCTATCACTGACATACTTTAGATTCTCTGGGAAAATAGGAAGCCAGATGACTCCAATGTATAGCTAAGCCTGAGAATATCTTTTCTTGGAGCCAGATAAATAACATCCTGCACTCTTGTTTCTATACCCAGGACAAGTAATTTTTATGGTGTTAAATAGGATATTGGAGGGAGGCGATGTGCTCCTAGAAGAGAAATTGTTTTCTCTGTTCACAAACAGAGGGAATGCAATAGATAATACTGTTCCCAAGTGAGCCACCTGAAGATCAGCATGATTACAGCCCTAGTAAATAAATACAGAGTCAAGATGTCAATAAAGGTTTCGCGGCACTGGAAATATTCCAAAGATTAAATGAGGTACTCTGTAAAATAATGTGGTTTCCTTCATGGAGAGTGGACAAGCAACGTCTGGATGGCCATCTGCACAGATGTTGTCTGAGGAATTCCTGGAGCTGGGACCAGATGATAACTTTGGTTCTTTTAAATCTGAGATGCCCTAATGGCTTTCTATTTTCCATTTTGTTATCTCAGAAAATTACAGAGTTCAACTAGGATTAGAATCATCTAGCAGAATCAATTAGCCTTGAAAAATCATTTTGAGATCTATTTGTATTATACTGGAATTCTGCTATTTTATATAAACCTCTTTACACATTTCTCATCAAGATTTGGAAAATATCCATGATTAGCCTTGTCAATATGCTTTCTCAATATTTAATAGTAAAATATTATAGTAGCTCAGCAGAAGCAATGGTAAATTAGTATTAAAAATCGCCTCTACACTCCAAACTCTCCTTTGAAATCCAGAATCCTACATTAGACTAGGCATATTCTTCCTTCACTGGAATGAAAAGTCATGGGAAAAACTAGATTCTAAGCTGAGTGTGGCGGCGCACACTTGTAATCTCAGTATTTGGGAGGATGAGACAGGAGGATCTGGGTTCACAGACAGATGCAGCTACTTAGTGAGGCCCTTTGCAAACCAGTGAGACCCTGTTTAAAAAATAAAGAATAAAAAATACGGCTGGGGTGTAGCTCGGAGATAGAATGCCCCTGGGTTTTATCCCTAGCACTGAAACAACAACAAAAAGAAAACACAAACAAAATACCTAGACTTTTAAGTCTTCTCCTCTGTGCTCCACTATTGCCCAGTAATTGTTTACTTGTTTCTTCAGAACCTGGAATCCACCCTAACTTTGCTAGAAAGAGTGACCTTCCCTGCATATCCATCTTGGTCGGGCTTGGGTTGGGAATATTTCTTGCTTTGGCCATATAAGACGTGGGAAGTGCTGATGCGGGTCCAGGGAGACACTGACTGTTCTCACTTGCTTCTCTAAGAACCTCTTTCTCCTTTCATTATCAAAGAGATGATAAACTAAGCTCCAATTAGTGTCTATTATTTTAAGCAGGACCCAAGATAAAACTTGGGGGCGCAAAGCTAGCCCAGCTAACTACAGACTTTATTTTTGTGCACCCACCATTACTATTATGTAGAAGGATTAGTGTAGTTCTCAAGCTTGTTCCTTGTACAACCTTCCCCTTCTGTTTCTTTTTTATTTTCATGAATATTTGTACACATAAACAAATATGAAAATATAAAGAACCATCATGTGCTTTTAATTAAATTTAACTGCAAAAAATTTTGAATTGTCATTTACTTCCTGTTTCTACCACTTCTTTTTCTTCCCCTATTCCCAACTTTCCTAGACCATTCTAAATAAAATCCAAGATATCACATCATGTCTATATCTCCTATCAAGAACTTCAGTATGCATCCTTAAAGCAAATAAAAAGAAATTATATTATCCTATACTAATATTGCTGAAGAATCGCTATCACATATCTTCTTACTCATTTCTAGTAGGGAAAATTTGGGTTGTTGTATCTCTTAAGTCACATTTAAGTAACTTTTAATGTCATTGATTTGTGAAGAAACGGTGCCAATTTCCCTATTGAAATATGTCATGTTACAGATTGTTATCATAAGTGCTACCTTATGATAAGCTTCACTTGTTTCTGTATTCCAGAGACAGTGGTAGAGCAGAAGTTAAGTCTGGAGAATTTATTAGATTCAAAGTCAAATATAATTTGATGAGCAAGAAGATGAGTTCATGTTTTATACCATGTGTGACATACTATAAGAGGCTAGATCCTCACCATTCAATCACCTTTTAAAATCCCCCCCCCAACACTGCAGCACTAGGGACCAAGGTTTTAACACTTGAGGTTTTGTGGAACATTTCACATCAAAACCGTAACAATTACTATTCATATGCGACACTGATCACAGTTCTGCTTGGTAAAGTATCTTCATCGGTTGTGTATCATGCTTAGCCTTTTATGGTCAATCCAGGTTTTTTTAAATAGACATTTTCTATACATTTTTATCTTCTGCTTTAACAGGGTTAGTGAAATTTTCATATGAAGTTATTTGGGGTGTCATAAGTTTGTCACATTTTAAATCTTTATTCTTTCCATTTCTACCAGGGTTGTTTTACTGAATTATATTTTTCCACAAAGCTATCTTTTTGTTTGGGTGTTCGAATACATTTTGAATAGATTTAAAAAAATAAATTTCTGCTAACTAACTTCTTTTGTAATTCGTTTGAAGTTTTTTTTTGATGTTTAAACTTTGGTTTCTTCCTTGACATTTTTTAAAATTTGTATATTTGTGCTTTTTCTTTGTGTGGATTAAGTTAGCTAGTTATTTGACTGATACATCCATCTTTCAAAGAACGAACATCTGATTTTATCCCTTGGTTCTCCTATGTTCTCAAGAATTTCTAAGTAACTGTGTCCTTATTCTTTACTTTCCAATGCATTCTTTTATTTTGTTCTTTGCTTAAATTTCTTAGTTAAAAACTTATTCCATCTATCATGTTTATTGTTATAGACACGCAGAACTCCAGGTTTTTCTCTGAATACTCCACTGTTTGTATTCCATGGACTCTAAAAATATCTCATTATCATTTTCTTCTAGGTGATCCTCAGTTTTTGTTTATTTACATTTTCTATTTTACCTAAAAGTTATTTATTTCTATTTATTTAGTTAGTTCCCAGGTAGATAGATATGGAGTGGCAAAAGATAAATTATAAATCTGTCATAATACTATACTGAAACCCTAAATCTACGTATTGAATTTTAAAAGGCTAGTAATTTTCTCTTTGTACTTTTCAAATTAAATAAAATTAACTATTGTTTATAATTTCACTCTCAAATAGCTGTGTAAAAATGTTCTATACTAAATCCATGTCTTTTCTAGAATTTCCTGAAGTATAAAAATCTTAAACCACAACTAACTTAAATTTTAAAGCTTTAGAGACTTTCAGGGTATTTGATTATTCTCACTAAATACGACTAGGATACTAAAATTAAATCTTATTTTCCATAAAATTCCATGGAAGATATGTATTAGTAATTAAGTGGACTTTCTAGGTTGGAATAGAAAAAATATATAATAGTCCCTGATACATGGTAAGAATTCATTAAATGTGGTTTATCTCCTTTAATTCTGTAGAATGTTGGGTTCAAAACAGCAATAGAAGAACATTTTTAATTGCTTCTCCAACTTGGAGTATTATGGGGTTATCAATAAGCTTCATTTGCATTGTTAGTAGACCAAATAATCATTGTTTGATTTTAAGCTTACGAAAAACAGTAAGAAGATATTTTCAATTAAAATATAGATTGACAATGACCAATAATAAAAATATTACTGCAGGCAAGGAGCACTAAGGGCTTGAACAAAAGGGAACAAGAAAGGGAAGAAGAAAAATATAGAAAAGATAAATATTTTTCTAGAATTTTTCTTACACTTGAGGCTCAGAGCTATATGTAACGTCAGTGAAGGTATGAGGCCTGCCACATTTTTTCAGCCGTCAGTTCATTCTTAGCAATAACCATACAACTACCACAATGACCCAACACAGAGAAACATTTGAAGGTAAAAAAGTGGATATTGAGTTACCTACCCTGAAATGGAGGAGTTTGTTCTCAGTTATTCTTGTTTATAGCTATTCAACACTGGACATATCATAATCAATCTCCAAAGGAAGATTCAGAAAGGTGTAAAGAATCACAGTAAGTACCAAGGAACTTTGAAATCTGAAGGACGACACAGAGCAGAATTCCTGGTTTTCTTTGTTAATTCCATATACCCTGGACCAGGATAGTCAGAAGCTGCTGACAAGATAGAACTACAGGAAATGAGGAGAAAATAAAATATTCCAAGGGAAGCCAGTTGACTGCAGCTGAACAAGAAGGAGGGTAGCTTAATAACAGAAAACATTTTTGCCAAGATCATTCTCCTGTCCCAGCTGAACACCAATAGAAAAACTGTGCCCTTACACCCAAAGCCCGTGATGCTCTGATTCCAGGTCCAGGTTCACACCCAGCCAGCACAAGGAGACTTCACCTGGTGGTACCAGCCTGGACTTGTTCTAAGTGGAACACTGACTTCTACCACCCCTGTCGTTTTATTCACTATTCACTATACTATTTTCTATTCATTTTGTGTAAAGCCAAAAATATAGAGAGGGGAGGATTATGAGATGAGGGATGGAGAGAAAAGGGACATTGAGAGTTATGATTCCCCCCCACCAAAAAAAAGAAGAAAGCATGCTCTTCCCCTTGGTGGGAAATGATGTCCAGATCATCTGGTCAAGACCAGAGAAGGGGTGATATGGCTTCTGAGACAGGCGAAAGTTGAAGAGTAGTTTTATTTATTTATTTATTTATTTATTTATTTATTTATTTACTTATTTATTTTTATTTTTTAAGGTGCTGTGGATGGAAACCCAGGACATTCCACCTCCACGCTACTCCCCCAACCCTTTTATTTTTTGGCCTGAAGCAGGCTCTCGCTAAGTTACTTAGTTGCAGAGAGCCTTAGTTGAGGCTGGCCACAAACCCTTGATTCTCATGTCTCAGCCTCCCAAGTACTGGGATCACAAGCCTGTGCCACCCTGTCCGGCTCGAAGAAGTAATTGTAATATCATGATGGCAGAAAGGAAGATAGAATGCAGTGATGATGCGAGGGGAGATTTGAATCAACGAGATAAGGACCACTAATGGATGTGAGCTGCCCACATGTGGGAGGCTTTTAGGATCCACCCCATCTGTAACCTGCAGCGACCACCTTCAAATAGAGCCAGCTCTAACCTTTACTTCCTAAAGACCTGTGCTGCTCTCTGCATTTCAGACCCTTCTGTAAAATAGGAGATCGGCATTACAATTAAATTCAGAGATGACCAAAGAACAGCGACTGATGTGTGTCCAAGGAATGTGCAACAAATCCTGAGGGGATTCTGAGCAAGAAGGCATTAGGAAGCCCTGGTGCGGGCTCTGAAGAATTGAGGGTCTATGCTGAAGGCCAAATACATAAGCTGACTTTGGTGTACAACTTGCTGACTGCATCCGATTCCTGGTTGATAACTAAGGGTCAAGGAGTCTAATCAAATTTGTGCTATTGTATTATACACTCAGGTGGAGGAGTTTCCCTTCACCAGCATTTGAAATCCATTTGGAAGTACACCATCAGCAAATTCCCCTTTTCGTCTTACTGCCTGATTTACTCTCGCCGTTGCCCCTAAGTGCCATTGAGATGGTTTTTTTTCTTTTTATTATCATTTTCCTTCCTCTTTCTTCAAATGCTCAGATCTCCTCATGGGGCTGGCAGGGACACTCTTATTATGTTGAAAAAATTATAAGCAGACTCCATCTGCATTCAGAAATCACCAGGGGAGGTAGAGAAGCTTGGCCTGTGTAATCCAGATGTTGATGTACGCAAAGGCTCTGAATCCCCTTACATTCTCCAAAAACATTCCAAAAGCCCAACTTACAATCAAAATTAAGATCATCCCGCAGTAACGAGTTGAACAATAAAACTTAATTACTGCCGCACGTAGAAGGCCAAGATTCAATTACATTATGTGCTCTTAATTGAAATATAGAGTGAATGCAGTTCAACAATAAAGTTCATATTTTCACAAGATCAGAATTCTCTTACAAAAGAAAAGCTCTGGTTCATAACAAATATGTTTGTTTTTCTTGCCTCGTAATTCCTAGCTGAGAGAAGAAGTTAATATCCTTTAAGGACTAATATCTTTCTATGATAGCGCCTTTCTTTCTTCCTTTCTTTTCTTTCTTTTTCTTCTCCCATTTTTTTTTTTTTGACCCATCTGGTTTGTCAGAAAAGTCTCCTACCTCTGATATTTATACAATATCATGCAAATGTCAAAATCTGAATGTCATCTTCAAAGACCCTTTTATGTCAGGCAACCCCTTTATAGGGAAAAAATAAACAATTTTATGTATGCATGCTTGATGCCAGTCCAATTAATAAAAGCCTTTTTTGCTATGCTTGGCTACAAGCAAGTTTCTCTTTTGAAAATGAACAGAGGGAGAATGAGATAAAAGGTCTGTATTGTTTCCTTGCAAATTTTACAGTTTCATTTTTAATTTGTGTTTGGATGTGAGGATCTTGGTGCAGATGGTGTGATAGTCCACAGTATGTTCTGAGAACCTGAAATGATAACAAAGATATGCAAATTGAGAGGGTGCTTTGGATGGAGGCCAAGATATCCAATTTCACAATAGCTGAAAACAAATTGATGTGCCCAGAAAACTACTCAGAGTAGCACTAGGAAATGTAACAGTGCCAAAACAAATTATATTAATGACCTTAGCAGTTTGTTCAATTCTATTGGCCAGCTTAATGTTGGTTACATTTGTCTACATTGGCACTTCATTTACTGGGAAAAATAACATTCCTGGAAAAAAAAAAAAGAAAAAGAAAAATGCCCAAACAAAAACAAAACAAAAATTTAAACTTAATAAAAAAGTCTATCTTCATAATCGTGAAAAATATGATACAATTATTTGGGCACCTAAGGAATGCTCACGGATATTTAATACAGCAAAAAGTAAAAAGTACAAACACTTAAGAATTAAGAAAAAAATGTCAGAAATTTATCATTATAGGAAAGGAATATTTTTTTTTGCTAAAAATCAAATAAGGCAAGTATTTAATAGAGAAGAATAAGTAATAATGTTCGCATTACTTGAAAGGGACATTTAGTAAAATGACAGAAATAAAATTAATTTCAACAAGTTTATTTATATCAACCACATTTTATCACCTATTTTGTTAAATGTCATGGTTTTGAGTATAAAATGGACTGTTTCAGAAGGAAAGAATGATAAAAGGACATCAAATGATTAAGGAATGAAAGAAGAAATCTACTGTAAAACAGAAACTCATGAATATAAAATCTAATTTTAATGTATTTTATTTCATTATATTTAAAATTATTTAGAAACATCCTGTACTTGAACTTACAAATAAGATTTAGAAGGAACTACTTGAAAGTTATTTTTCTATCATATCTGATGCTCACATACTCTATTTAATAATTATGAAAGTTGTATGTTCTTGAATTAAAATATTGCAAGTAAGAATGGGGTTTTAATCTTAAATACTACTAAAAATATAATCGAGACCCATGAAAACTTCTGGATATAAGTAGATACTTTACTAATACGAATGCATATCTAAAGGCAAATGTCTTCAAACCAATACCAGATTTTATTTTTTTTTTCTTGGATAACTCATCTGACCTCTTCTTATGAACAAAAAAACAAGTAAACTCAAACATATTCAAAGTGGCTAGTTACATCTTCCAAAAATCAAGAATGTATTATAAAATTATTAAAATTTTTTCTCAAATAATGAATGTTCCCCAAAGTAAACTACAACTACAATGACTCCTATCACTTGTGTTTTTGCAAAATATATCACATGGGAATCAGTTTCTGGTTCCAAGCCCTAAAGGCCCTGAATCACTTAAAAATCGGCTGCGCCACTTGTTGCTCAGAAATTAGCCATGCCGAAAGGTGAATAAAAATCAAGTTTGCAAAAGAATTATGATCTGAGGCTCAGTGTTAGAATGAAAACTGTGAGGAAATAAGACTGTCAGCCCTGCTTCATGTCTTCCTTATATCATGCTGTATTTGAGCACGGTTTTTAAAAGAATTATATTCTCCTCTGAGAAGGTAATATATATTCACAACCAGAAGAATAATTGTTGAGAGGACAAATGCACATTCCCTAAAAGATTTGGCCACTCCTTCAAATTACATTTTTTTTTTCAAAAATTATAAATTCCTCTTTAATTGTAGGATATAATCACTTTGGTACCTGAATTTGCCTCATTATCGTTTGGCACCGGTATTTCTGCCTTTCTTTTTCTTCTTCTTCTCTCTCCTCTTAAAATATTTAGAAATATTTTATATTTTTAAATATAGAAAATAGTCAAATTGTTTCCGATGTGAAAATTTTTCAAAAGGGAAATAGCAGAATGTGATGACCCCGTGTATTCAGTATACGGGCAACGTGGCTACTAGTGCTTTCTTCCTCACACACTTTTTGCATCTTTTCTGTTAGTTCAAGGTCAACTGGGCCTTGGCAACTTACTGAAAATTGCAAGTTTATGCATGTACAGCGCAACAGGTTAATAAATAACTATTATGATGAGGCGTGGCTACTAACATAATTTATTTAGGGCATCTCATGGCAAGAAGCTGGAAGATAGGTTATGCAATTAGACAGCATAGTTTATCTTTAAAAACATCTCTTTCCTGCATACGAGTTTTGTAGAGAAGTGCTGTAGATGTGTGTTAGGCAAATGTGAAAAAAGTCTTAATCTGTAAGAGATAACGGCACTTATTAGCTATTTAATCTAAGAAACACCAAAATATAGGGTTTCTGATAAGCCCCCAAGTGACCCCTGGTTTAGAGGGGAAAAATGCAGTAGAAAGAAGATCTTGGAGCTGTCCATCAATTTCTGAGAAGCACAGAAATCCCGAGCAGCCAGGCAATGTGCTCTCCGTCTTCATGCATAATACATACCAAATAGGTGAAGTAGTATGTAAAGTGAATTTTAATTGGTTATAATTGTCATTTCATTTAGCAAAGCATTGTCTGGAGACCAAGATATCAATTAGCACTCTATGGATTCTGTTACTTATGAAAATATGCATATAGAGAGACGATGTGCTCAAGCAGTAGATATACTTTAATTAAGAAAATGGTACAATAATTTAAAGACCTTTAAAGTATCAATTAATTGCTACTGAGGTAGGGTTTGAGTATCAACTTGGTAAAGTCAAAATAATTGCATCCCATTTCAATGACCTCCGGAAAAAAATATGTTTTAGTTTTGCGCCCGATATTTTATCCCCAAAGGCATTTATTTGATATGCCATAAAAAAGAATTGCAACATCGAAATAAATGCAACAAAAGAGAGGTGTTTGGTACTGGTGAAAATTTTCATCTTTTTAATTGTAAACCTCAGTATGTATGCATTTCGTGAAAACAGGAAAATTTTTTTATTAAGCCAAGAGTCCCCCCAATAAGATCTCTTTCATATGTCCTTCATTTCCTCAGAATTAACGGACGTTTCAGGCATCAATAAGGTAGGAAAAAAGATGATTGATGTATTTCCTTTTATTATTAAATTGTTGGTAACCAAGGCAGCTTTCCTTTTTTTTCTGTGGGGATGAAGGGACCTGTCCCTTTTTAACCACTTGCTCTGATGACTTTTATACTCAATACTAGTGAGAAGAGAGGATGAATGTCACCTCTCCTCTCTTCCTCCTCCTTGTGGATGCTCACTCCCCCCCTTTGATTGACAGCTACTAATAACCTTCCCGCCCTGAGTGCCATGGAGACACTTTATTAGGACAAACAGCCAAGGAAATCTAGGAATGGAGCCAAGTCTGCAGTGAGTTATTATCGGGCTTGTATTTATCTCAGCTTTGTAATTTTTTTCAGTGATATGCAAATCCTGAAATAGATCTTGTGCTGTTGAAGGACAGGTCCCTCTGTTAATTGATCCACTGAGATTCACTCTACCCTCCTTCAGCTCTCAGCCCGGGAAACGCTCCACATGAAAGAGGCTCTGAGCTCCACATAGGACACAGAAATTCTCCACGCACTCCTTCCCCAAGAAGACCTTCCACAAGGAAAATGAATTTTTGTTTCAGAAAAAAAAAAAAATATTCTCTTTCAATAGTATCTGCCCAGCAGATCAAACTGATTTGTTTGTTTGTTTATTAGTTGTGTATGAAGTACTCTTTCAAATTATAACCAAATGTGATTTCAGATGGGATTTATATTTTCTCTGGAAATACACAGAGCTCACATATTTTGTAAATATATTAAAACGAATTCAGGGAGAACCAACGTTTATTTTATTTTTTTTCCACAAGAAACGTAATGTAGGCAAGATCATGATGTAGAAAATTTTGGTTTTCCTCAGAGTAGCTCCTTCTTTGTAAATTAAACATACAGGTGTACACTTCCCATCTTTCCTAGTCTAAGTTATTTTATTTCTTCCAAATCACTCTGTGTATATGTGTGCCCCCAGCATGCATGCCTCGAGAAGTCTGTCAATAGAAAATTAATACTGATGATAACAATAATAATTTATCTATCTTACATTGCGATTGTCCCAATGGCTCTTTCAAGTGTTGATACGGTACAGGAAAGCAGCGTTGGGTAAAAGAAAAAGAAAAAAATTTGAACTAAACAAATAAATATTGCTTAGCAATTCTGCAGAGAGTCTGTGTGGCGTTGGAGGAGTGTGGGCATAGAACCGGAAAGACTGGCTTTGGAGCCTAAACTCCACATTATGGCTCTCATTTTCAAATTCAGTATCTGTATTTGTAGGCAAATAATAACAATGATATTATCTTCATTATATTACATGTGCTCTTTGTGCATCAAATATAAGAATATATGGAAGGTTGTGCTATCACATATTATTCAAAGTTTTTATATATATTTAAATTATCTGATATTGCTATACTTTATAATATAGCACTTTGTTCTACAGTGTGGTCAAGTAAGTTTGGGTAACAGGCTACATATTTGAAGATTCATAGTGCAAAATTCATTTTAAATGCTTTGAAAAGTCCAGTAGCAACAACCACGCTGTTCTACTAAAGATGTCTAAAGCCAGTTCTTGCATGGCAGTTTTTCAGGTATTACCTATTAAATGTTGCATTCAGTCGCTATAAGCTATATTCTATGAAATCTCCCCTTAAACATTTAGAAATTGTCACCAACACAGAAAGCAGTAAGTAAGTCCCAGAAATGCAACTGGTTGTTTGAGCGTTCTCTTCACTGGCATGTCGAGGACCAAGATGAGATAAAAAGTCCGGTGAGGTGTGGTTTCACTTCCTTTACCTCAAGGTGTATCTCCAGGCTCCATCTCCACATTGAATGAACGAGCTGCTTCTGATCGATGTTGTAAGAGATTCTGTATGCATCCAGAGATTTGTAGTCCCTATGTCATTGTGAGTCTGTGCTAGCGAGTTTCCATGACTAAATAAAAAGCACCTGAGATACTCAACCTGTGAAGAGAAAAGGTTTATTTTGGCTTAAAGTTTTAGAGGTTTCAGTCTATGGTCAGTTGTCTTGTTTTATAGAAATAGTGTTTTGTGGTAGAAGTACACAAAAAGGGCAAAACCTCTCAGCTCAGGGCCAGGACACAAAAGAGGGAGAGATAAAGAGGTCAGGATCCCACTAGCCTCTTCAGGAGCACACCTCCAAGTACCTCAATACCTCCCACTAAGCCCCACCTCTAAAAAGTCCACTAACCATTTTTGATAGCTTTATGCTGAGAACTATGCCTTTAATATATGGGCATTTGGAGATTCTTAAGATCCAAACTATAACAGGATTCTACTGGCATCTAGTGTATAGAAACCAAGGATGCTACTTAACACCATGGAAGGCCTGGTATAGCTCTCTATTTTGAAGGTTTATTTAGCCAAGTGTTAATGGTGTCAAGGTTGAGAAAGCCTGCCCTAGAGTTCCATTTGGCCTCTCTTATACGTGTCTTGTATCCAAGTCTCTCCCATGTTGGAATCAGCTCCCCTCAAAGCCTTGCCTCCGGGTCTTCCCAAGCCTAGGCAAAGCAGCTGGGATTTTGTCTCAGGCTCAGGGTGGAGCTTCAGGCTTCAGTGACAACAGAAAGTGGACATTCATGCTCTTTCTTGCAGAAAGGACTCATTCTACTTTGCACAGTAAGAAAATGTAGATATTTCTCTTTCCAATAAATATATATTTAAATATTTAAATATTGACTAAATAAATACCTTTTCAATAAAATTCCCTTAGATATATAAAATCCGATGAATCACAAATAAATTCACAACACATGCTGTATCTGTAAGCAGAAATCACCCCACATGTCACCACAACACTGGCTACCGCTTTTATTTCCATTCAAAAAGTCGTTGCACTGTCCAGAAAAATCCTTGGAATTAAATGTACTATTCATTCAATTTTTTCATTCATTTCACTAATAATGATTCCAATAAAACCTATTATGTTATAATGCGATTGTCCTGTTCCTGAGAATCTGCTAGTTGTCAAAGAGCTGTATTAGTAGCTTTCAAAAAGACTTTCTATAACTGTATTTAAGAAGAAAGTGAAATAACAGAAGTGGTTCTATGACTTTAAAGGTAACTCTAAGGCAATTCCTATAGTAACTAAATATAATCAAGAAAATTGGGTGTTTGACATGGATTTCTTAAATCAAGCGTAACTTTCCTTTTTCTAAGATCACTGTGCTTATCACCAACAAGGTTCTGTTCATACACTGTCATCTCCTTTATCATTCATTGTTATAAAAAAGAGAAATTAAAATCATTTAAACAGAATAGCAACAGGAGTCACAGGAACTATTTTCAGATTTCTTCTTGCTCTCAAGAGGAATTAATCAATATGGTCCATATGATGTAGATTTATATCCTAATCAGCAGACTGTATTACCCACTTTACTTGAGATATATATGACCCAAAGGAGATGTATGCCTATAATGACAGCACTGGAAACAGAGAGGAAAATAATATGGCCAGACCCTCTAGTGTTTTAGTGTCATATTAAATATGCATTTCAAAACTTAGTAGGTAATACAACAAATTCAACATTAAGAGACCATTTTCTGTGTGTAATTTCAAATATGAAAAATAGGGCTTTAGGTTTGTTGCAAAAAAAAAGTGACCCATCAGTTTCCAAAATTAAATGTTCTACACTTGGTTTTCAAATGAATTTGAAAAACACTTGATAAACTTGTAATATGTTTTACAAGTTACCACCTCATAGTAGTTATCTTAAAATAATTTAACTACCGAGGGTGGTGGTGAGCATTTGTAATCCCCGCGCTTGGGAGGCTGAGACAGGAGGATCTCACAGGCTCAAAGCCAGACTCAGCTACTTATTGAGGCTCTCAGCAACTTAGTGAGACCCTGTTTCCAAATAAAATATAAAATAGGTCTGGGAGGATAGCCCAGATGTTGAAGGACCCGAGTTCCATCCCCAGTAACACACACACACACACACACACACACACACACACACACACACACAAACACACACACACACACACACACACACACTTAACCTTTAGGCTGTTGTTAGTGGACACTTATGTAACATTGAAAGATGAATATTAAAAATAATATATTGAACAAAATCAGGATGTGCTCCCAGGTTGTTGCTATTACAGAGGATTCGTGTAATGTTCAAGAAAGTGCCCTGTACATTGTATGTGCACAAATAAAAATTCAAATTGTTACTGGAATTTATCTATGACAGGTAGAAATAAGGGCAGAAACAACCATCCTTAATTGGGAACCTCTCAAAATCAGCAGAGAATATATTCAATTGAGTTGCCAATGCATCCACAGCCTGCAGTATATCGAACACAAGAAAACTGAGGGGAATGTTTTTGTTGCTTTTAGCAGGTGGCAAAAAACTTGCCAGGCTCTCGGGATCTATTATTCATTATTAAATTCTGGCCCTTGGAAAGGATGCCACAGTTTCAATGAATGTTTGTGATCACCTTGTACCTATAAGGTAAAGAGACAATTTCTATAAAAAAAAAAAAAAAGCTTATCCTTCTTCATTGGCAAGGTATGTCTCTGTCTATAGAGGAGCCCCTAAGACTTCCGAGATGGTTCTGTTTACAAAAGGAAGGGAAATCCAAAGTACTGTATTATTTGAGAAATAGAAACAAGCCTGTTTTCATATCTTTTTAGTAAAAAACAAAATGGTTTGTTTAAGATCAACTTAATTATGGCATGATGTTGCATGCATATAACCCCAGTACTTTGGAGGCTGAGACAGGAGGATTGTAGGTTCCAGGCTAGGGCACAGTAACTTAATGAGTCTCTATTTTAAAATAAAAATATAAGGTTGGAGGTGTAGCTCAGAACTAGAACACAACTGAGTTTAATTATCAGTATCAAAAAATCATCTCTGGAAAGTATAAAATTTTGAATAGAAGAAATGGGAAAATAAACAATATAGCATTTTTCTTTATTTTGAAACAGGGTCTCACTGAGTTGCAGAGGGCTTCACTAAGTAGCTGAGGCTGTCCATGAACCGCGATCTTCCTGTCTCAGCCTCCCAAATGCTGGGATTACAAGCGTGCATCACCACACCCGGCTAATAAAGTATTTTTATTGTTTTATTATTTATTTATTTATTTATTTATTTATTTATTTATTTATTTATTTATGGTAGTACTGGGGTTCCTGGAAGCCCTTCTACCTTCGGCTACACTCACACGGGCTACACTCCCACACTTACTTTATACTTTTTTTTATGTGGAAACAGGGTCTCTTAAGCCAGCGTGGCTGGCTTCAAACCTGCCCGATCCTCCTGTCTCTGCCTCCCAAGCGCGGGGATTACAAGCATGTGCCACCACGCCCAGCAAAATATAGTATTTTTAAAAAGTGGTAATTTGCAAATTTAAAGAGCTGTAAGATTGAATTTTTTCTTAATTTGGTGCTAGTATTTGAACCAAGGGGGCATTCTACTCCTGAAATACACTCCCAGCCCTTTTTAAATTGCTGAGGCTGGCTTCAAACCTTCTGATCCTGTCTCAGTTTCCCAAGTACTGACATTGTGGGTATGTACCACCATGCCCAGCTGAAATATTTTTTTAGGAAGTAAAGGCATGTCTTTGAGATATTTTTAAATTGATGAAAATAGAGGGAAAATTTTAGAAAAGCTGTGACCCCAACCCAACACCATCCAAGAACAGACACCCACATGCATGAAATTATAGTGTGTGCATCCAGCAGTGAGGACACGTTTTTACCTTTCTCTCCCTTATTGCAAAGGAATGAGATGCTTGAGGCAGATTCTTACTTTAGGTATCACCTTCAGCTTAAAAAACAAAGTAACTGGTAAAAGATATGCTCAAAGATGACTTCACTGGGATTATTTTATTAAAAATTTAAATTTATTACCCATGGAAGGTTCATTGCAAGGTTCAAAGAGTAAAATGTAAAAGATCGCTAAGCTTGAACTAGACTCCAGTAATCTACTACCTAAAAAAAAAAAAAAAAAAAAAGCAGTCTGTCGGAAGGCTTCAGGGTTCAACGATGATCATTATTTATTTGCCTAAAGGCTACTTCTTCATATAATTTTTTTATATAGGTGAAGTTGAGTAAGGACTGTGCATATAAGTAAAAGTCTACATGTGTGTATGTACTTTTATGTAATATGTATGTGGGTGTGCATATATATGTATATATATCACATATATATCACATTTTGGAAGATATATTTATGGCCATATTTTTTTGAGAATAAAAATTTCCAGATAAACTCAGGGAACTGGATGGAACTGGATAACGTTTTGCTAAGTGAGATTAGTCAGTCACAAAAAGTAAAAAATCAGATTCTGTCCATAATATGCAAAAGCTAGGGATAAAAAGGGTCATAGGAGGAATTCTAGGCAAAGGAAAACCCTTAGAAGAGCAAATAAGGTGATTTAACTGAGGGGTATGGGTCGGGAGAAGAAGAAAATTACCTAATCTTTTAAAAAGTTATGGGTTAAGTAAAATAGAAATTAATCACAGTGTTGCTGTTTTGTTTCTACTACTTGGGCTTCTGAAGAGGAACATCACTGATGGACATCCCCATGCATTGGAGGTCTCATGTTCACCAAATTAGAGAACCTTTCTTTATAACTAATATCTATGGAGGTGTTTGTTGAAGCAAGCCATCAGAATGTGTCAACTACAGTTGCTAATATTGCCACTTTATAAGAAAAAGCAGTACTGGTGTATGTTAAATTATATTATCACCAGTTAATTGTTAAATTACTCATGATGTAATATTAATAGCATGATAAAATTATATCAAACCCCAAAGTAGAAATATGGGATATCAGCAGAAATAAATCAGCTTTTCCAAAAGACCAAATGTGAGTTCTGGTAGAAGCATGCGGCTTTCAAATCCTCTCATCAGATTTCACGCCCTGGCCATCCTGTAGGAGTTCATGATGATGAACATGTCTTTGAGGCTTTGAACATCAAGATTTTAATAATATAGTTTTGGGAACCCAAGAAGCAAAACTGTGCTGTTCATATTTTTCTCATTTTATTCACTATATATTTGTAAGCAGAATCCTAACACTTGTTTGGTGGGATTTGTCTTTTTCTCTTTGGAATGCCTGAGAATGTTGAGTCAGCACACTCACTGCTATAATCCAAGACAACTGACACCACAATTTAGTGGATGAAAGATCTATTTTCTCTCTTTTTTCTTGGAGAATTTTCAGTTCAGTCAACATGAGACCGGGGACCACATTTCTCAGGGCATGGAGGTTAGAAGCAGAGAAAGAGAGACTTTGAGACGTCACTTTCAGATCACGAAGGCTGGAAGTAAGAGCACAAGAGAGGAGGATCCATATATAATCCCCAAGACTACACCCCTAGGGACCCACCTTCTCTAGGCAAAATATACTAGGCCAGGACACCCCCCAGATAAATCCACTGTCATGCTGGGATTACAACTAAGCCCCACCTCCAACACTGCTATCTCGTTCCTATGAGGACTAGCAAGACATTCTATTTTTAACCCATTACCTATGTCTAGCACAGGTATTCAATAAAGATCACTAATCACACTGTGGGTCATTTGGCCTGACTTAGCTTTTGAGGTCAGAATATTCCTTCGCAGGACATTGTTCTTGATTAGGTGCAGTTCTTACTCACTAACATTGCTTCCTGGAGGATAAAGGGTGAACTTGCTGGCATGACCAGGAAGCTCCTCCTGTTCTCATCCCTGCATACAATCCCTTGATATCATTCTTCTTGAAATAATTTGCATTCTCCTTCTTCTCTCCCACTCCACTTTCAAACTACTGCAAATTCACCGTAAACTTTGCATGCGCTTTTATTTTTACTTTTTGCTCTGTGTGTGTGTGTGTGTGTGTGTGTGTGTGTGTGTGTGTGTAGTACTGAGGATTGAACACAGGCGTGTTCTACCCCGGATCTACACTCCTAGCCACATGGTATTATTATTTTTTTTGAAATAAGTTTTCACTAAGTTGCTGAAGCTAGCCTTAAACCAAGGATGCTCCTATCTCAGCCTCCAAAGTACTGGGATTATAGGCATGTGGCACCACACCCGGCTCATATATGATCCTTTCTCCTTGTGCACATCCATTCCAGTTATCATGTCTTATTCACATCCAGGACCAAGTTTGAAGATCATCTCTAGGATGGCCCTGCTGTGTACTGATGTCTCCAGAGTGCTCGCTTTCCCTCGTGGGTACACAGGTACCCTTCCTTGTAGTAATGTACCATGCTGTCTATTTACATCCCAACACCTATCAATCCCTACTCCATATCTGTTTTAGGAATACCAAGAAGTGTCTTTCATTTTCATACCTTTTTTTTCTACTTCAGTGTCTGGCAGTAAAGAGGTCCTCAATCAATCTTGAATGAGTAAATGAATGGATGGGTTTGCTTTTCTTTTCCCTAGAGCATTAGAATATACCAGGTGCTTATACTTTAGTTTTGTGTTAAACTGCATTTTCTGAACTCTAGCATTCATTGTTATGCCAGGAGAAATTTACTGAACATTTGCTAGGAAATCATGAACAGCCTTTAATTTAACCTCAGGACAATTGCTGCATATATATGTTTGTGTGTCTGTGTGGGTGTTTGCATATTTCTTTTCTGAGAATATACATATATAGTATGTGAATTATATAATATATATGAATTATATGATATCAGTTTGCAGAAAGGAATATAATTAGTTTTTTATTCATATAACTAGATCAAAACACCCGATTGATCCAGATAAATTTCATGTTGAAGTCACAAAAGGCTATTGAGGGTGAGCATATTTATTTCTATTTCAGGAAAGATGCACACTGCAGTTACTTAGTTGCAGCCAAGGAATGGGAGCGGGGCATGCCTGGTGGTCCATGTATATGTGTGACTGGGCTCAGGCATGGAAAAGCAAATGAGGAAGGGGGTTGGAATATTTGGGAGGTTGAACAAGACAATGGGATATGTTAAAAATAAAAAAGCCATGGAAAACTATACCAACACAAGCAGAAGACTGATTTTCACAAAACCTCAAAGGGATCAGCCTTCCAAACTCCAAAGATACCAAGAGACCTGGGGAGCTTAGAGTAAACAGATAAGATTCTGAGGTGAAAGACAAAAGCATGAAAAAAAAAAAAAAACAGATGTAAAGCAATGGGAAAGAGAACACCTGGACTGATAGAATGCTGGCTTCCAAATATCTCTAGTTGCAAAAACCATCAATAAAACTCCTTTGACCATGTATACACTATATAAAATAGTTCTTCCCCTTAACTGCAGAGGAGTTTTATGTGCCAAGAGCCTTCCTTAGTGGATTCCAGAAATCGCAGATAGTACTAAACTTTATATATACACTTTTTTTCTATACATACATATGTATGCCAAAGCTCTATTTATAAATCAGGTATAGTAAGAGATTAATAACATGAAGTAATCATAAAATGAAACAATTATAGTGTTATAATAAACCTTGTTTAAAATATAAAGACTGCTTATTTCTGGATTTCATTTAATATTTCCAGACCACATTGTACTACTGCAAACAAAACCGTGGAAAGTTGAAACTGCAGTTTAAGGGGGGACAACTCTACTTAACATCCGCAAAGCTGTAAATGTGAAATGTAGGATAAACTGTCTCAAAGAATCTCATCACAGATTACTTATTTTTTAAATGGAAGAATGGAAAATTATCCTCATTTTTAATAAGAAAATATCTGCTGAACTTCAAGCTAAGAAAGTGATCAAACTGAACAGCGTTGAAACAGGGAGCGGCTGTCATCTTTTTTCTCCTGATGAATGCAGCACTACAGCAACCGAGAAGAAATAATGTCAAGAGAAAATGTTCGTCGGGACTCTAGTTCCCGGAAGTGAAAGTACCCGGAAGTGTTCATCGGGATTCTAGTTTCCGGAAGTGAAAAGGCACCGGAAGTGTTCATCGTGACTCTAGTCACAGGAAGTGAAAGGTATCCAGATCATAGAAGTGAAACTGTTCCTATTTGTGTATAAAATGATCTTGTATTCAGCAAATCTTAAGACATACTCAAAGCTCTCTTAGAACTAACTGATCAATAAACAATTTCAGAAAACTGGCAAGTTACATAATCGCCGCCCGCGAATTTGTTTTTTATTTTTATATTTTAGCAGTGAACACTGACAATAAAATGGAAGAAGGCAATCTAATTTACAATGACACCAAAAAATAAAATACATGAGAGTAATTAAAGTATAAAATGAAAAGGCATGTGAAACTTACACAGTAAAGACAAAAATTTTTTTTTAAATATTAATAGCAAGTAATGAAGATGTGGAAAAGTCAATAGGCACAGGTAAAAACTTTTTCAACAAGACCCCAAAGGCACAAGAACCTAAAAGGCAGATCAATACATGGATTGGATTAAACTGAAGAGATCTAAAGCAAAGGAAACTATCATGAACCTCAACAGAAACAAACAGAATGGGGGAAAATTTTTTTCAACTATTCCTCCAATAGAGAACTAATACCTAGAATATACAGAGAACTCAAGAAACTCAGCACTGGGAAAACAACCAAATTTAACAGAAATGGGCAAGCAAATAGACACTTCACAAAAGAAAAAATTTAAGTGGCCAGTAAATGTATGAAAAAATGCTCAACATTATTAGCAATCAGAGAGATGCAAATCAAAACTAATCTGAGAGTTCACCTGACTCCAACTAGAATGGCAGTCATTCAAAACACAAACAAAAATAAATGCTGGAGAAGATGTGGAGAATTGGGAACTTAAATACATTGTTGGATTGGAAATTAGTGCAATCACTTTGGAAAACAGTATGGAGGATCCTCAAAAAAATGGGAACAAACTTTTCATATGATCCAGCAATACCACTTCTGGGTATCTATCTATCCAAAATAACAGAAACCAAACTACCAAACTAATGCATACATAGCTATGTTCATAGCCACACAATTCACAATGGCTATACTATGGAACCAGCCAAGATGTTCATAAGCAGATGAACGGATTATAAAACTATGGGATATATGCACAGTGGATTTTATTCATTCATAAAGAAGAACAAAGTCATTTCCCAGGGCCCAAATCTAAGAGAAAGAATGTTCTAGTTACTATATATGACCTAGTATTTTGTAATAGCACCTCAAATGGACTAAAACTAAGAGTAATAATTTCATAAACATTTTTCATATATGCAAATATGTTTCAGATATACAATTACTCTAACAACTTGACCGCCCATGTATCTTTTCCTGCCAAACAACGGAAGTTACTGTTTGCTTTTAGCAACTAAGAGAGTAAGCCTGAAAAAGGGAGTTCCAGAATTCAGGAAACTAAGTCTTCACACTATCAAACTCTATAAAGACACTCTAAAATGAGAGTTGGCGGCAGATTGGGAGAGCAACAAAAAAAAAATCCACACAGAGAAACCATTGTTGTTGGCGAAACTCTCAAGGAGGGGGACAACGAGAAAATGTGCATTTTTAGCAAGTCCTCAAGTGATACTGATGCTACAGGTTTGGGGAGTATATCTTGAGAGTTACTTGTTCAAGAAGTCATTCACCTTTGTGGCCAAGGGCTTTTGCAGGTGACAAGAGATCAGTCAATTGCATAAGCCAAGGCAAAAATGCTATGGAAATTCAGGTGTGGTGGCGCACGCTTGTAATCCCCGTGCTTGGGAGGGGGAGACAGGAGGATGGCGCAGGTTCAGAGCCAGCCTCGCTGGCTTAAGAGATCTTGTTTCCAAATAAAAAAATATAAAATAGGTCTGGGAGTGTAGCCCGGAAGTAGAAGGGCTTCCAGGAACCCCAGTACCACGAAAAAAAAAATACATATATATATTCTCTATCACTGGGCTTCATCTCCAGCTTCCTTCGTCAATTTTTTTAATCATCGTTTTTTGAAATCAGTTCCTTGCACTTCAGTTACTCGAATTCAGCATCTAAGAGAACCCAAAGCATAATAGTGAGTGCTCAAGAAAAATTAGTTTAATTAGTGAAGTATAAAAACAATTTTAAAATATTAAGCTTCTTGGTAGTCCTTTAAGATACTTTTGTAAAGGCCTGGTTTTTTTTTTAGCCTGCTACTGTTCAAACAATTCATCTACAGCCTGAGAATTAATAGTAACGCAGCATTAGAAGTTTAAGTCCCAACTAATATATCTGTTGTTGAAAATTATCTTAAAAATATCATATCATTCATTATAAATTCTTTCATTTATAAAGTTAATTACCAATTTCTCTCACTGAAATTTTAGGGGTCCAGTGGAAAGTCAAATATGGTTAATGGGCTCCATTTATTAGTCAGGACAATGTTGATAGGCTTAAAACTGCCACAAAATATTTAGAAAGAAATTATTATTATTATTATTATTATTATTATTATTATTATTATTATTATTATTACTGAAGCAGACTTCCAAAGGCTAACATTTTTCCACACTAAGCTCGGAACAAGGGAACCTGTCAAACAGGAAGCACTTTTAAAAGCCGAGACATGAGAATAATGCTTGTCAGTTTTCCTTGGTGGACAAAGTGATATTGAAAGGTTTAGATCCTTAAAGAAAAGAAAAAGAAGTGCTTTTCAAAGCCTGGGTGATACCTCAGGTGACAGGGACCCGCTGCCTGAGGGCACTTCCACAGGCTACTGCGGTCTTCCTCCCACAGATGCTGTTGAAAAGGTGGTTTTATCCTCAGGCAAAGCTTCATGGATTCAGTGAAAGCCCTCTCCAACATCGTATGGCGTGTCACAGAACTGCACACTCTTCTCACCCGGCTTATAATGAGGTTTTCTCACTGCTATTACCTGAGCCCCAAAATGCACATTAAAAGACATTGTCAATTAACATTTGGATCAAAATGTGACCTACATTACTCTTGACATAGTTTCATGGAGACCGTCCTGGGGAGTCCAAATGTCTACTCATCCATTTCAACACTATTACTAAGAAGGTAGGATGTTCAATTAAGAGAAGGTTATCCCTTTAGATCCATAAGAAAAAACATAAGAATTCTCTATATTACTATTATGTGATATCACTTAATAAGTGGACTTTCCTTGAAGCTATGCTTCTATCAGTTCATATAGATAAAGATTCAGGAAACCTGGACTCAATTCCCCTGACTTTAACCGTGAGAAGACAGACCACACTGCAGCCTCACTGTCTTTCTTTATAATAAGGGGAAGTTTGACTGCCGGAAATAAAAAGCCATGTCTGATATACATTTAGTTATTTCAGTTCTGTCTTGTGTCTTTTAAATGGTTTCTACTTTGATCTATTAAAGAAGGGCTCAAAATAGGCTTTAAAAAGGGCACCAAATATAGATTAAATGTATACCATTTATGTTCAATAAAATTTATTTTAAAAAAGAGTAAAGAAGACATAATATTGAGAAATTAAAATTAACAAAAATAAAAATGTAACTGCACAAATGTTTATGCAAAAAATACACGATTCACACTTTTAAAAAATTTACTGGGGCTGCGATTCTTTAATCAAGAAGAACGATCATAATATGCCTGGGTAAACTGGGATGAGGCCAATATTTCCATCTCTCATCTCAATGTAAGCAGATTAGAAGTTGTTACTTTTGCAAGATGTAAAATAATAACAGAAAATCCTGAAAAATCAATGACTTGTTTTGGATTCACTAAATAACTTGAGTAAACCCCAAATCTAGAAAAGAGATTAATCCAGAAATTATGACTTTAAGTAAAATGTTTATTTATCTGGAAACAGTGCTATCTGAATCATAAACTAGTAGGAACACACTGTCAGCTAGGAGCTCGTGTGGACTATTAAGGGAGACAGAATCTTTAGGGTTCATGGTTTTGGGGAAAGCATACTCACTGGGTTATCATGGTGAGGATTACTGCCAAATCACTTCATGCTCTCAATGAGATAAAGGGAAATTATGACTATAAAATATATCCACTCCTAAAACCTACTAGATAACAAGTCCCTACTTGCCAGATTGAGCTAGAGCCTTATTCAGTATAGAGAAGGTCATTTCTCTGACTATAATCCTGTCCAGCTTTTCTTTCTCATGTAAGGGGATGATGAGTAAGAAACATAAATAAAGGACACTGAGACATTTATTCATAAAATTTAAAATTTTCTTCCCCCACAACTTACCACTGCAGGGTTCATAGAGTACCAAGATCTTGGTTCTGTCTGAGGGGGAGGTCTTAAGGAAGTATAAAGATAAGGAAGAGAAAATGGCAATAGAAGAATTTGGAAATGCTTTTACCTATGGCTATAGCAATCCTTAATCACAGCTCACTTTTGACCCAAATTAACACAAAACCTTACACTGAAGGCCTATTTTCCACAGTTCCTAATACTTAAGCATCCCAGGCAAATTTTAACAATAACATCAAAATACAAGCCTGATAAAAGTTAAAAAGAAACTTAATGTGAAGAGACAAAGCAAGAATCAGAACAAGATTAAAATATAACACACATTTTGGAATATCAGAGGGGATTTATTAAGAACTAATAAGTTAAAATAAAAAGACAAGCAGGAAAGATGGATAATGAAAAAAGAGAGCTAGAGACAAAAAAATAGCTTTTAAAAGAAAAGACGTAAAAAATGAGATATGAGGAATGCTTTCAACTGGTTCATCAGAAACATGGGTAGGACCAAGAAACAAATAAGTAAACTTGAAAATATGTCACTTGGGTCTTCCAAAATGACATTTCAAAGGGAAAAGGTAACAAGCAATAAAAACAAAATTGAGTGGCATGTCCAAGAACTATCGATAATTTCAAAAGGTTTAACTCTTGAAAAATTCAAGGTAATGAAAATATTTTAGAGACTATAAATGTTAAGTTTAAAAAGACATACCCTGAATATAAAATGTCCAATTATCACTAAGAGAAAGCAGAAAAAAGAAAAAACGGGGCAGAAATAGAAAACAGTAACAAATGTGATAGACATGAATTCAGTTATGTCAATTATCACTTTAAATGTAAATGATGTAAATCTATGAATTAAAAAACAGAGACTTTTCAGAATAGCTATCTTTATAAGAAGTTAATATCAAATATGGAGTCAGCTAGATTAAAAGTAAAAGAATAAAGAAAAATATACCATAACACTTCTAATCAAAATAAAATTTTAATATCTATATTTATTCTGAATAAATGAACCTCAGAACAAGTAAATTATCAGAGACAAAGAAAAACATTACAAATTGGTAAAAGTAGTTATGTTTCTAGAAAGATAAGAATGATATACAGATTGAAAAATAAAATATCATTTCTTTGAAGATGACAAGCTTGTCTTTATGAAATATTTAAAGAACAGACAAAATTACTCCTGGAGCTGATAACTGAATGCATTAAAGAAGTAAGATACAAGGTGAATATTTAAACAGTCAGTTTTCCTCTACATAAGCAAGAGACAACTGAAATTTTAAGTTTAAAAATAATTACTGTTTCTAATGTAGTCTAGAAACTGACTTTTAACAATAATGTTTCAGTACTATAATAATATGATTTTCCAGGAACATGCTTTTAGTAAAAATTATGCTCTAATGTTGAATTGAGTCCTTTTAATGTTTCAGTTGAAATTGGCAGATCCTCCTCCTTTTTTTTTTTTTTTTTTTTTTTTGTGGTACTAGGGGTGGAACCCAGAGGCTTTCTACCTCCAGGCTATACTCCCAGACCTTTCTTGTAATATTTTATTTGGAAACAGGGTCTCACTAAGTTGCTGAAAGCCTCACTAAGTAGCTGAGGCTGGCTTCGAACCCGTGCGATCCTCCTGTCTCAGCTTCCCAAGCGGGGGGATTACAAGCGTGCGCCACCACGGCCAGTGGCAGATCCTCCTTCTGATGTTTGGTAGTATCTGGGAATGCAGATCCTAGTCAGCCCACAATCACAAGGAGGAAAATGAACACTCCTGTGTTGTGCTGCTAAGCTATTCTGTTTAGTAGTTTAGGTGTATTAACACACTTTCTACTCACAGTATTTTCAGTTTAAAGAGTTCTGTTGTAATGAGACTCTATTATAAATGAAGAAACAACTGAAGTCCAAAGGCATAAAATATGTGTAAACTGAACAAAATGTCTTAAGGAATAGATGCAGAAAGAGACTGATGAAAGAAATCAAAGAAAAAGTAAATAAAGCAATATTTCATATTCACGTAGGAGGACACCTAATATGGTCAAGATTATGGTTCTTCCCAACTTGATTTATTATAATCCCAATCCCAATCCCAGCATGATGTTCTTTAGTTGTCAAAGAAAAGATGAAAAAATAGAGAATAGCCAAAGACCTGATCTAACCACTGGTCTAATAAAGAAGAGCAAAGTTGAGTCACCCTATCCAGTTGTTGAGACTTACTATAATATAGCAGCAATAGTCAAGACAGTGTAGTTTTGGTGAAAGAATAGCCATATATATCAATTAAGCAGAACAGAGAGACCAGAAATAGGCTCACATAAATAGACTCTATGGGTCTTTGTTAAAAGAGCATAGATGATTTAGTGGAAAAAGAGTAGTCTTTTTTTGTGTCTGTAGGCAAAAAAAAAAAAAGTGAACCTAGACACACATCTTATACTTTCCACAAAAATTAATCTATAGTAGATCACAGATTTTAATGGAGAACAATAAAATGACTAGAAAAGAAGACAGGAGAAAATATGAGTATTTTCATGATTTGTGATGTGGATTTAGATAATATGAACTTATTTTAATAATGCATTATAATGGCTTATTAATTGTTATTTGGTACTGAGCTTGAATCGAGGGGTATTCTACCTCAGATCTATTTTACCTTCAGCCCTATTTTACTTCTTCTTTTGAAGCAGGATCTCACTAAGTTCCTGAGGGTCTCTAGGTTTTCATACTATCTAAGGATTGGGGAAAAAAATCTAGGTATGTAACAGATAACTGTCTCTGCTCTGTGTTATAATGAAAATTATCCTCATCCTTATTTTGTACATCTTACCGATCTAACACTCACCCATGAGTCTCACTGATTTAAACCCAAGGGCTCATGTTCATGACACAGGTCTACATTTTAAAAGGCAGAGGAATCTTTACTTCTCAGTTCCTAAATTGGATTAGGAATGCCCCCTTCTCTAGCTTTATCAGTTATTAGTTTATCAGTTAAAGCTGCATGATTATCTTTCATGTGTCCAAAGAAATCCTAGGCACACTGACACTTCAGGTCAGTTTTTATTTTGTGGTGTATTCTATCCTCATGTATTCACTAAGTTCATTTATCTCTCAAATGATACCCTATCCAGGCTTACCTGAGTAACTCCATCTAATAATATTTCAATGCAATATTATCCTGAACATTTCCACCTAATACTATTTCAATGCAACATTATCCTGAACACTTCTTATATTTTAATCCCTTGTTTTTCATTTTTAGAGATAATAACTAATAAAATTTTAATTGTTGTTTATAATCTCGCTTACTATATATGTCCCTGACTGAGATATTCAGTACATGAAGACAGGAATTTTTGTCTTTGGAATCTTTAGTGTATTAAACTGCCTTCACCATAGTAGGTTCTCCCTACCTATCTGTGAATCCAATGAAATGGATGTTAAATAGTCTAGTAATTCTTAACTCATGGACAAAAATAATAATAAATTACTACTCCCAAACAAGAAACTTCTTGGTGTCCAGCACTTGAACTATCTCACATTGACTTTACATCAAACGTTGACTTTGTCTTTGCTGAGTCAGTGTGGCCAAGGAATGTGTTGGGTCATTCTAACCCATATCACCTGCACAATTTCCATGTGGAAGAAGCTTCCAGAACATAATGGGAGAGGGACTAACAAAGGAAAAGTTTATGCTAAAAAAAATCAGGAGGAGCATCAAGAATTAAATAAGAAAGTCTGAGATTATATTTTGAAAAGTAAAATTCTCCCTTTCCATTATACTGTGTGAACAACCATAGACTTTGAAGCTGGACATGATTTTATCAAATCAGGTTTTTCCTTTTAACAGGAAAAAGGGTGGATTGAGTGTGGAAAAACAGGAGGCATGTGGATAATGTTTTTATAACAGGATTAATTTATTTTAAAGGGAGAACATAAAGAAGTCAATGAATTTCCATCTGGATTTTTCTTTCTTAGTTTGGAAATCTCAAGTTTCGAACAGATTTTTATCATGACCTTACTGTAGTTTTGAATTAACAAGCCTCAGTTGAAAATAAAAATCTACTCTAAATATTTTTTAAAAATGCATTTCAAGTGGTGAGAGAACATTTCCTTTTTGTCATAAGGGCATTTTACCAATCTGTACAGAAACGCTCCAAGTCTTGGAGAATTTCCTCTGTTTCATGGAGGCTTCTGCCATCTGCCTTTTGAATTTTGGTTATTAAGGTTCAGCAGCTTTGTGGCCTACTCAGATTGCCAACATCTGCCTCTTATTTATGCTTTTTATTTTTCTAATATTCAGGATGAATCGAGTTTAATGGAAGGTACCGATTTTAACTTTGCTTTCTATTCAGAAATCAACTTTTCTTCCTATTTCTTCATATATATATATATGAATCTAAATCCTCCTTCACTCTATCTGTTTGCGGGCAAGTAGGCATTTTTTGTAGAATGTAATTATCACGGAAGAGCTATGCTATTCTTTATTTAGCACCATTTACCTAATGCGGAGTGCAGTGTACAGTTCTATAAAGCATAGTAATCATAATGGGCTTGATAGACCCTCTCAGCCAGCTCTATTTTTGCATATGATTCAGTTTAATTTCAGAAGCACAAAAGGGATTATGTCTCTATTGGAATGTCTTGAGTAAGCCCTACAGCAGGGGAGCCGTGATGTCGTGTGTTCTGTGCCTTCATGTATTATAGGCTGGGTGTAAAATATAAATATACCAAAGTCGTCCTTGTTAGGAAACTGGCCCCGTATGCACCTTTTCTCTCTGTTAACAATCAGTGCACATTTTCCCATGTAAATCATTTATTTGTCATGAGTAAAATCCAGAAGTTGGAAACTGATTTAAAAACAGCATCCCTGCTTTCTTCTCCAGATACTTGCTAGCTATTTGTAGCAGAATGGATACACCATTGTATAGTCTCTCTTTAATTTTTTTTTTTTTTTCAGAACTGAGGATGGAATTCAGGGGCATTCTACTCCCAGACCTATTTTTTATGTATTTATTTATTTATTTTATTTTGAAACAGGGTCTCACTAAATTGCAGCAGGCCTCACTAAGTAGCTGAGGCTGTCCATAAACCAGGATCTTAGCCTCCTCCTAAGTACTGGGATTACTAGTGTGCGCCACCACGCCCGGCTCACTTTTTAAAATTTAGATCACAAAACTTGCATCAAGTTTAGACTCTAAATATGAAATGCTCTAATCAATTTCTAGAGGATGTTTTCTATTTTTATTGAAGTTGTTGTCTTTAGCCCTCTGAACTTGTTATTAAGATTGAGATTAGCGCCAGACGTGGTGGTGCATGCTTGTAATCCCCTCGCTTGGGAGGCAGAGACAGGATGATCGCGCAGGTTCGAAGTCAGCCAAGCTGGTTTAAGAGACCCTGTTTCCACGTAAAAAAGTATTAAAAAATAGGTCTGGGAGTGTAGCCCGGAGGTAGAAGGGCTTCCAGGAACCCCAGTACCGCCAAAAAAAAAAAATGAGATTAATAAGATGAATTATCAAATTACAACAATGAAACTGGTAAGAAAGTTGTAACACAAGAATTTACAGACAGTTAACACTTCTGAAGCAGACATTGTGAATTATGTGTTTAAATTTTGCTAACTGTAAAATTTGCCCTTACCATCCAAAATTTAAGTAAATCTATCACTCACCTTTTATATGTTTTAGAGCCATGGAAATTAGAGAACTAATTTGTGAAGTCAAAGATTCTTAATATGGAAAGTAAAATCTGATTGTAAGAGACTCAAGGGAGGAAGAATTATACCCCACATCCTCACCCAAAACAAAACAAACTGGCATAATAATACTTAGAAGATTAAAGCTTAAAGCTAAAGAAATTAACTTTCAAATATAGAAAGAGAAAACTAAGGTTACAAATGGCATAATTTCTAAGGATATACGGTAATATTGTTCCATATTTAGTGATTCTATGGTTGATCAGTGGATTCAGGTATCCCAGGTATTCATTTAGATAACTTTCCAAATACTTATTAACTTTACTAAATAAAGATTAACAGTGTTGTCATATGTAGATCATAACACTATCCATGCTTATACACTAGAATAGTAAAATAGTAAATTTTCCATTTTTCATGTATTTTTATTTGCTCAAATTTGACTATTTATTTTTATCATTCGTTAGTGTACTCTCTGATAAATATTGTACAACAAAGACTGACCAAGTTTTTAAATCTAACATTTCAGTTATTTATTATTATTTTTCAAATAATGATAGGTGACCAATGAGTATCTTTTACCCTGGCCCAGTGGAAACCATTGAGATAGGCTGTTATCTTTTTTGTTTGTTTACACGACCAATATATATTTACCCTCATTGTTTTAACTTACTATTCAAATTCATTGATACATGTCCTGCCCCAAGTCTGGAATCATTTATCCTGAATGCCCAGAAAGCAAGGGAATTTCAATGTTTTGCATTGTATTTACTGATTGGTTAAGGTAGCATATGCTTGTAATCCCAATTCTTAGGAGATTGAGATAGATAGATTGCAGGGTGGAGGTCAGCTTCAGCAATTTGTGGAACTTCTATTTCAAAACTGAGAAAAATTTAAGAAGTTCTGGGGTAGGGAGAAATTGGAGAAAGAATGCCTCTGGCTTTAATCCCCGATACTGGAAAAAATGTCTTTGTTGGGAAATATTGGATGAGAGCAGTTTTAACAAACAGATATTAAAATTAAGTTCATTAAATAAAGTAATTCAAAAAGGAGAACAAATTCACATGGAAAAAAAAAAGCACAAACTATCACTCTCTGACATGTTTTCCTACTCAGAACTTCTCAATTCTACTCAGAACTTCTCAATTCTCCAAGTAACTTATACAAACACCTCACATAGATATAATGTTCAATGTTACGGAATTCAGTTATCATTCAACATGTTCACATTCTTATTGACAAAAAAAAGACAGTGGAATACTTAAAACTTAAAATCATCTTGGGGTCGTTTTTAAATCTTTCTCTTAGAAAGGTGCATCTTAGTATTCTGACACTCTTATTTTTGTCAGCTCCTTGTTGTTTGAAAACCACTGTTTTAGACTAGAGATTAAAAATGAGCTAGGTATATATTTTGTGCATTGATTTAAAAACAGACATTTTACACAATCCCTTGAATAGTTCCTCCTGTTACAATAAAAAAGAAAAACTCAGTCCGTGATAATTCAAATGCATATCATTCTACTTTGTTAATGGGACCTTTTACAACTGATTGGCTACTTTGCTGCTCAGAATTAAGGATCACTGAAGCTTGTGTAACAAGGACTTTGTTCTTTATAATTCATTTCCTGTTACTTGCTCATGCAATGAAGCTTTCTAATGTGCAGGCTGTCACTTTACAGAACTTATAACTTCATTGCTCACACAAAGAAAAGAAAAAAAAGATGAGTCCGGAGTATGAAAAACATTTTCTAGGTAATGAGAAAGTGAATCAACTTGTATTTCCTGCAAATTGATAAGGAGGAGGTTTTTTACTAATGACTCCTATAACTTTGACAATGGAGTGTATGTTTTCAAGTCTCCCTTCCAATAAATACACTTGTATAAGGTTGTCATTTTAGACAGAGTGTTAAGTTCCAGGTAGATAAATTTCATTGTGAAATACTTTCACCAGAATTCATATAGAGTGTCTAGATGTTTTCTTAAATGATCACATCTTAAGAGATTTAAACTCAGCAACATTTTTGACAAACTCGTTAAAGTACAATTTAAATGCTCCATGTAGATTTATTCTAAAATGATATCAACATGCAAACAAAACATTAGAAATAAAAATAAACTCATAATTTTACACATATTCAGATGTAGACCCTCATTAATCAAGATCAGCCTTCCTCCTCTCCTATCTTTCCATTCAAACTTTGCTGGTATTTCCCCTCCATTATCTGGAGTCCCATTGGTATCCTCTGTGTTTCCTAGTTTGGGCATATTAGAGGAACCATTGGTGGGAGGGGAGAAGGGAAAACGAAGGCGGGGGGAGAGGGCACCAAATATAGTTTAAATGTATACTATTTATGTTCAATAAAAAATGTTAAAAAAAGAAATAAAAATAAACTCTTACCTTGATAATGTTCATACTAGCTTTGATTAAAAACAATTCAACAAGCCAGGCATGGTTGTGGATGCTTGTAATCCCAGCATTCGGGAGGCAAAGACCGGAGGATCATAGTTAGTGGACAGCTACTACTTAGGCCATTCACAATTCAGTGAGACCTGTTTCAAACATAAAAAATAGTAAAAAATAGGACTGGGGATGTAGCTCAGAGATAGAGTGCTCTTGGGTTCCATTCTCGTTACCACAAAAAAATAGATTATGGAAATAGAGATAAATTGTGGCTATGAGCTCTCACACACAAAAAAGTTGTAGCCTCAAGAGCTGTAAGGAATGGCAATGGGTGTACTAAACAAGTGGCAGAGGGTTGTAAGAGCATCCTAAATTCTGGAGTATTCCCAAAAAGTTCTTATCCAACACTAGAGGTTCCAACCTGGACAGGAGAATTCAGTTAGCCAATGTGGACTACAGTCAACATTAGCTTTGTGATTAGAAATTGTTCAATATGTGCCAGGTGGGAATAGAAAGAAATTATTCTGGGAGTAAAGGCTAGCACAGCTCCAAATACTAGTAGGGACAAAATAAAAATTACTAGTATTATAGTTAGATATAAAATGTCCTCTAAAGAGCATTTATTGATTATTCATGGTTGATACGGTGGATTAATAAGTGTTGTAATCCCAGCAGTAGATAAATTCATTGTAATGGATTTACCTGGGTGGTACCCAGTGGGCTGGTAGTATGTGGCTGGAAATTAGGTCCCTTGGGGTGCAGCCTTGGGTATTACATATGGTCCCACCTCCCACTGATGCTGTCTTGTTTCTGGCCTCCGTATTGTGGGAAGAATATCCCATGTGCCCCCCCCTCTCTGCCTCCCACTTCCTTCCCCTGAGATCTGCCATTCCCTGTCTCACAGGGACTGAGCCTGAATCCTTAAGGAAAAAAAAATCCTCTTACCTCTAAATTACATCATAAGGCCTTTAGATTATGGCTATAGGAATGCTCACCAAAATAGCCATTTGGAAAGGTCATATTTTTACTTTATCATTTGCTATTATTATATACTATTATATATGACAAAATATACCATAAACTATTATTTATTTGCTTTGACTTGATTGACCTCAAGAGCATTCTACCATTGAGCTATATTCCCACACCTATTTTATTTATTTTGCAAGGGAGTCTTGCTAATCTTTCATGCTCTGGCTTAGAACCTGTGATCCTCCTGTCTCAGTCTCCCAAGTTACTGGGATTATGTCATTTATCATCTTACCCAGTTAAGGTCATCAGTGTCTAGAGGTAGGACTTTTAGGAACTAATGGGGTCCTCAGGGCTTTAAGTCATCAATGGATTAGTTCATGGAGGGATTCCTATTTGAGGATGTTATTGGGAGTTGGTGGAGACTCTAGCCTAGTTGAAAAAAGTTGATCACTGAGATGTTCTCTCTCTCTCTCTCTCTCTCTCCTCTCTCTCTCTCTCTCTCTCTCTCTCTCTCTCTCTCTCTCCCTCTCCGGTTCTAGGAATCCTGTAGCATCCTCCTTCAGTCCCTGTATTTATTTATTTTTTGTAAATATACTTTTATTGGTGCACTGTAATTCACATAATTCACATCATAATGGAGGTTAGAGTGACAGGGGACATACATGGACATGGCATTCAGTGAGCCCTGCCCCCCTCTCCCAACACCAATCCCTCCTGACATAGGGGTTTGTAAATGAAACAAAAAGAAAGGAGAGTTGCACAGACTTGTATTCAGTTGTGGACAGTTTAGAAAATTGTATGAAGTGACTTATGTCTTAACATGAGTCAAGATATTTGTGAGAAATTCTCCTTGACATTAGAGCTTGACCATGAGCAGGCTTTTAAATTCTCAATTAGAGTGGTTGTCCTGAATCATTTCGATATTTCTTACACACACACACACACACACACACACACACACACACACACACACATGCAGTTTTATTTTGCAGATATTCCAGGGAATTAAAACTCTCCCAACAGTTCCTGTATTTACATTGAGTTTTTTTGTGGTGTTCTGTTGAATGTTTTCTAGAATAATCGATTGAAATTAGAGGGGACTGATAAGGAAATTGAGTCTCTGCCATCTTATTCCTGAGCAGGAAGCCCCCTTGTTTGTCTAAATAAAGTTTTACTGGAACAACTCTCCTCAAGCTTATTTATTTCAGTATTGTCCACAGCTACTTTCATGTCACAATGACAGACAGAGTCGACTTGTGATAGAAATCCTAGGGCCCACAAAGCCTTAGAATGCACTCTCTAGCTCTTTATAGAAAAAGCTTGATGTCCCTGGTCCAGAAACCTAACTAGAGTTCATGAGCTTGGGGTTGGTGAGGTTTCATAGAACACTAACCACACCAATTGCAAAAGGAATAAATCGTTTAGACTTCAGCAAAAGTAAAAATTTAAACTTATCAAATATTACCTAGCCGGGCATAGTGGTGCACGCTTGTAATCCCAGCATTAGGGAGGGAGGCTGAGACAAGAGGATCGCGGCGGTTCACAGACAGCCTCGGCTACTTAGTGAAGCCCTCCACAACTTAGTGAGACCCTGTTTCAAAATAAAGAATAAAAATAGGGCAGGGGGTGTAGCTCAGAGGTCAAATGCCTGTGTGTGTGTGTGTGTGTGTGTGTGTGTGTGTGTGTGTGTGTTTTCAACAATTAAGACACAGGATATGACCCTTCATAAAACATACCACTTATTTTTGCTCTGAGCTGACTTTGGGTGTCATGAAAAGTCCATTCAAACATAAACTAGTGAAATACATCCTTAAAAATAAGTTTACACCAGTACCAGCATACAGACCACGAGGCAGGTTCTCTCTGATTGGGACAAATAAGGGCTGCCATCCCTTTACATCAAGTATTTTACAATTTTTCGTTTTTACACGCCTCAAGTCATTTCTTAGATTATGAATGCTTGCGTTAGTCAGCTTTTCACTAATGTGATGGGATTCCTGGAAAAGATAAAGAAGGAAATACTTATTGTGGCTTATAACTTCAGAATTTTTGTCGAGAGTCAGCTGGCTTCACTGGTTTGGGCCTGAGGTGAGTTAGAATATCACGGGAAAAGGTGTGGTAGAGAAGAGCTGTTCAGCTCATGATAGCCAGGAGAGAGAGAGAGAGAGAGAGAGAGAGAGAGGAGAGAGGTTGTTGCCTTTAGCCTTAAGAATATTACCTATGAGTGTTATATAGATGACTTTTATCAAGTTCAGGAACTTTATTTCTATTTATATATTTTTAATGTTTTTTAATTAAAGAATTTGTATTACTTCTTTTCTTAATTTTATTTATATTACCTTATTTTTATCTGGGCATTTGGGGTTGGACCTAGGTACATTATATGACTCCGCTACACATTCAGCCCTTTTTATCTTATTATTTTTATTATTTTTAAAATTTTGAAACAAGGTGGTTCTAAGTTGTTGAGAGTCATGCTGAGTTGTTGAGACTGGCCTTGATCCTAGTGTTTCAGTCTGGCAAGTATTTGGATTGCAGCTGTACATCACCACTCCCAGTTAAGGGTTTGTATGTATTTTTTCTTAGAACTGCATATGAATCTGCAACTACTTCTAATAAAAAGACTTAAAAAATAAGAAAAGTAAAGGTATGACAGGCAAGCCTTGAGATATAGTTTGCTGACTGCTATTCTAGAAGTCTATTATTTTACCTTATGTTTTTACCCCTATGAACCACCACAAATACGTTGTAATATATGTGCAAGGTAAGGTTAAGTTTCAGTTGTTTGTTTCTTTCATAAATACAGCATCATTTCTTTATATCAAAAGTAGAAAACTCCTTCAAAATTTTTTAAATGACCATATGAAAATATTGTAGAAAAAATTCTCCATAATACAAAACATAAAAAATGCAAATTAAAATCACAACCATGACTCCTTAAAGCCAGAACAGATAAAATTACAAATGTTATTGTGGATAGAGGGTGTGTGTAAGAGTAAGGATATGATTATAAGATGATGAAATGGCATTAAAAAAGAAAATCTGACCTTGTCAAGCAACATTAAACAGATCTTACTCTATCTTATAGCACTTCCAATCTTTGATACATGAACAAAAGTAGTAAACAAACATGTTCATTTAAAGACCTGGAAAAAAATTCATGGTTGACTACCTAGACCCAATCCCCATAACACACAACAATAAAATAGATAAACAAATTTTATTATTTAATTCAATATAATGATATGCAGCAATGAAAAGGATACTTTTCTATCTACATATGTCCAATATATATTATAGGACCTTTTTATGAGTCATTTTGGGTTCTGGTGTGGTTGGAACCATTGGTCCTGCCAAGATATTTCAAACTATTTCTAAAAAGTTCTGGATCCCCATGAACTATACCCAGGTTTATAAGAAGATTTGATAGGAATGGGGTTTATGAGTGTCATCATTTATAAAATCAACACAGCTTTGAAAGGTCATCATTAGCCAGATTACTTGAGTACACATTAGAAAAAACTTCAGTCTGCCAGCAGACTTAAACAAGCTATGTTAAATGAAAACATAGAACATCACTATACCTTTTAATAAGTACAATTTACAATGTACCATGAAAAAATGTTTCTGTGAGATGTACCACCAAAGAAATACACATTATAAGTATTACATAAACATTTGATGCATATATATGACATCAAATGTATATGTACACATTTGATGTCATATATATGTACACATATGTGTACATATACATATATGATACATAAAACATGATTAAATGGTATAAACAATATGCTGATTGATGGAAGGCGGACATAAAAGAATATACAATATATGTCTCCCTTTATAAGAAGTTCAAAATCAAGACAATTATGTTGTTATTATTATTGTAGGGCTTATTATTAACACAAAAGTAACAAGAAAATATTTTTGTTATCATGGGAATGTAGTATATATTCATCTAGATGGCGATTTAATGGGCATTTACTTTTGCACAGCAGTATAAAGTTTTCCACTTAGTATTTAGATACTTTAGTGAATGCACCTTGTATCTCAGCTGACAAAATGAGGCACCAGAAGAAGGAGTGCTGCGAACTTATCAAATGTCTGTCACTCTGACAACATAACAAGTGAAAAACATTTTGAACTTGACTTTTTGGAAAGATGAAGCACTTTACATTGAAATTTAAATAACTTTCTCACCCATTCATTAATTCATTGAACAAATATTATTTAGTAGAGGCCAGATGTCACATAACCATTTGCTACTTAAGGGAAGTAGTTAAATCATTATTTGAAACATTCCCAGTATAGAAACCATTTTTTTCTTTTTTTTCTACAAAACTCACTGTATAATCTTGGTTTTTACAATTTATTACTTTTACTAATTCTCGTAGTAAAATAAACACTTTAATGTCATTTTTTGGATCCATACGGTAGAGGTAAGATGTGCAGCATCCTGACAACTTCTAGATCCAGCATGTTATTATATGGTTCCTATTAACTTTGAACCCTTAGTCATTGGCCCCCATTTTCTTTTCCCCCAATCACTTTGCTCACTTTTAGTCTTTAGTCAGTCAGTATTCATCACTTTTTGTCTACTGCCATTCATTTCTCCATTTATTCCTCTCTTCATGATTTTATATCTCCTTGAACTTTCCATATTTCCTGTTTCATAAAACTACAATTCAGCATACTCATGCACACATACATCGATATATAAATTATAAGTGAGATTATCAAGAAACAGGGGGTCATGATTTAAGCAGTTTTTCTCACTTTTATAGCATGTTTATATTGTCAATAATTTTTAAAGCTCCTTAAAAATATAAGCTCTGTTTAACAGTAAGTGACAGAACCATCTTGTTCTGTTTGTTTTTCAGTGATTTCCCCCTTTGGTTATTTTTGATTGACTTGCATTTGGTTCAAACCAGAAGAGAAAATATATGATTCATCTCTACTTTGAAAGCCCTGTTTGAATGACACTTTATTTACATTAGCATTTCTAATTACTTAATGACCAATCAGATATGGTTCATTGCTAGTAAGTGTAGAAACATGTTGTCTGAAGGATGTAGTTTAATTAGTATACTCCTAAACACATGTCCCTGGTGACCACTGGGTGTAATCTTTATTTTATGTATTTAACTGTGAAATTCATATTTACTCGGCAGGCTACAGAGCAACATTTTAGTTCTCAAAGCTTTTTAATAGAGCATAGTCAGGTTCTTATGGAGGCCTGCAAAATATTTAAAAAGCAGATTAGTTAAAAAAAATAGTTACCACTCCAATAATGTAGCTATTAAACCCAAATACTAACCGTATACCCATAATACTATGAAGAGGCTCATTATAATTCTCTTCTTAATAACATAGGTGTAGAAATCTCATGTTCTTCTAAACATTGAGGTTATTTAGATATTTTTATTCTTAATCAGTGATTTTGAAGTGACTTCATTTCACGGGTATCTGGTGATTTCTAAGTTTTCTCCTAGTGGCTGGAAAGAAAATTTAACTTATTCACTAAATGACAATAAGATCAGATATATTTTGTTTCCAGAATGTAAAAATGATGTACAGAAACTAAACTTTGGGCTGGATAAGGTAGAAGAGTGATTCTTTTTCCGAGTAGATTATTTTTCTAGTGCTAATATTTTTTATAACTTATCCTTTTCACTAGACTTCTGAAAGCCTCATATTTGTTAATGGGGGAATGCCTTGTTATAATTGATATAGTCAATGAAACTAGTTTGCAATAATTTTGACAACCGGTATAGACTATGCTGCGAATGGTAGCCAAGGTTTGGAACTTTCTAGTCCTTTCATAAGCTGATTGATCATTGTCCATGGTTTTTATTAGAATGTGAATCATATAATCACCAGAACAGATACCTCAGGGATTTTTTATTTGCTTTATGTTCACTTATAAGTCAATAACTCAGAAAGTGATACCAGAATTCTCTTTTTATTCTCTGAAAGATATTTCTCATGTATTCTCTTTATATACTGTTTCAGGAATAGACAGAAAATGTTCTCAGGCAATCTCCCATATGAGGTCCTAAAAGCAATGATAAAAAGAATAGTTACTTCCATCCAGGCATGGTGGCCCATACCTATAGTCCTAGACAGGAGAATTGCAGGGTTGAGGCCATCCTCAGCAACATAGTAAGAGGCTCAGTCACCTGTGAGAGTCTGTTTCAAAAATGCAAACAACAACAAAAAAGATAAAATGGGCTGGGTTGTAACTTGGAGGTAAAAGACTCCTAGGTTCAATCCCCAGTAACACACACACACACACACACACACACACACACACACACACACACAGTAGTAAAGTAACTTGACACTTGACATTGACAGTGTGTTATGGTTATACTATTATCAATTTTAAAGTCTCATCTTTCTTATGTAACAGACATACAGACATATTTATAATCATTTATCAGGCTTCATTTTAAAATTCTATAGTCATATTCTAAATTAGACATTATTATTATTTTCACTTTACAGTTGAGGAAGTTGAAATAATGAATAGTTGAGTACTTGTCCCAGGTTGTATATGACTGGCAGCAGGTAGAACCTAGATTTAATAAATCATTTAGATTGCTATAGGAATTTAATACTTTGAGTAGTTAATATCACAGAGTCACAGAATCACCATCTTTAATCCACACAGTACCAGAAATAACAAATATAATTATTTGAGACATACCAAAGGTAATGACTTTTGAAAGAATATTTAAGTACCACGTAGATGCTTCTGTCTGTATTTTGTTCACAAGACAACAAGGAATTTGTCCTTGATGTTTACTTCCTGTTGACATGGTTTGAAATTCATTGGTGGTTGGGTTGCACCTGTCCCTCCATCAGCTTTTACCAAGCACATGCCAGGAGGGGGACTTAGTTTGAATTTACATGTCAAACAGGCATCAGCCAAAGGTCCTCATCATGTGTCAAGGCCACTCTGTCTCCAGTTTTCATGTGGTATTTATTGCCTTGCTGAAGAATTTCTGATTCCTCGTCTTCTCTTCAGGACTGATCATTTACAGAAAGAGAACAGAGGATTAGCATTTGTGTCAGCTTGGGAAAGTGTATTTTAAAAATATAAAAAAGCAAGCCTTCATTTTTTAAGTATAATTTAATACCTGTATTAAATAATTTTCTACAACCTGGCCCATCATGATGTGAAAGGACTCTATGTATTTGGTAGCAGACACACATTGGCTCTATTCTAAGTAACGCTAATCACTATATGTCGGCATTCGGACAACATGTTAAACTGTACTGGATCTGTTTTTATTTTCTTTGTCATCTTTTTTCTTCTAAGAAGTATAGCATTATAATTTTCATACAAATTACATAAGATTATGAATATAAAGTGAATCACAAATTCACTCTTTCTGGCGTCAAATAGGGGTTCAAAAGCTGCAGCTATAGTAAATGATACCTAACACTGTAATCTGATTAAAGATGAGTCATCTCAGCCTCATTTAGAATGAATTCCACCAACCAGCCACTGCAGTAAAATTCAAATTCAATAGGCGTTTTCTTATCCTTTTGACTAAACCTGTTGGCCTGGTTGGCAACAACCACTAACTCCTACAGAGAAAACACGGTATCAGAATTCATTCCAAGGAGTTAAGCTAATGCGGTTTGATGGTAAGAAGCAGGAATTTCATGGCTTCTCATTTGTTCCTGCTGATTCACCAGCAGACACAGCTAAAAGATGCATGTAGGTCCACCGATACGGAGGCAGATGACCAGGATGCAGTCCATCACAGCCGTCATGGGTATTTCAACTCACTGAATGTCAACTGGTTTAGCAACATACCGCAGTGGCCCCAGGGACCTTTAACATACCCCAATCTTTCCTGATTGCTCTGGAAATCGGTTTAGAGCTTGCCTAAATATTAGGTGCATGTGCCAGTGAAAACAGAATCTGTGAGATGGGGTAGTCAAAGTCAAGCTGAATTAGATATCCCAGGAATTATAAATTGTCTCAGCATGACTAGGCCTCAGGCTCCTTTGTCATCTATTCCTGCCAACTAATATGTCCTATAGTGAGGTCAATCACAAATCACTGAGCTTTATTTAGACTCAGTCCAAGGGTAGTTGACGTACACATGGCTAGGATGTGGGTTACAGTATTACAGTGTGTGTGTGTGTGTGTGTGTGTGTGTGTGTGTGTGTATGTGTGTGTACAAATAGGCTTAAAAATCCCATATTCTCGGTTAATGATGCAAACATGTTTTATATAATTTATTCCATTAGAAAAGATAGATAAATTGTTTTTAAACTTTATTGCATATAAATTTCACCTAGGGATCATATTTATAATCACATTCTCTATTAATGATCAAACATGTTCTATATAATTTATTCCATTAGAAAACCTACATCGGTGGTTTATAAACTTTATTGCATACAGTTTTCACCTAGGGACCTTATTTACATTGTAGATTTCTGGATCACACCAGGAGAATAAACTTTGATTAAACTGGGTTGAGACCCAGGGATTAACGTTTTAGTGAACACCTCTGGTGTTTGTGATCCAAAATGTCTTTGAATACACTCTAAGAAGCAGGGTCCTAGATTGAAATTTTGTTTGAGTTTATCTCAAATATTAGTTAGAAGAACATGTAGAATTGTGTTAAACTTTCTATAAGCAGGAAACTTAATTTAGTTTCAATTCCCTCATTCTATAAGGAGAACAGAAAGGCCCAGAGAAACACAATGATGTAATAATAGTTAAATTAATAGCTAATATTTGTAGTGTGTTGCCATATGCTGTGCTAAGCCCTCTTCCTTCATTATCTCATTACTATTTAACAACCTACTCTTATCAATACTGCATAGCTCATGGAACCCCAAACTAATAAGCATGTGTAATTTGCTCCGATCCACAAAATTAATCAGTTTTAGAGCTGAAATTCAAACATAGGCCATCAGACTACAGAATGAATGAGCAACAGAAACAGTAGTAATAACAACAGAAATAAATAACATTTCCCAAGTATCATTATATACCCTATATTCTATTAGTTGCTTCATCTGGACTAATGGTTTTAGCCTTACTTAACTCTATGAAGGCAGAATTATAATTATCCTCATTTTATGTACCCAGAACTTGAGGCTTAGAGATGAAAATTAACTTGCTCAAAGTCAGAAAACATGAGGAGGGGGCTGTGATAAGGACTCAGGCTTTACTTCAAAATTTTGAAGGGTTTACAATGAGGATTTTGAGGTTACTGAACTCTCCATTCAGTATTCTTTTCAGGGCCACCGATCTCCAAAAATAGAGTAGCTTCCTAATGGTACCTATCAAATAAAGGCATTGTATACATTAGTATATGGACATTTGTGTGCACCCCTTGCTCAGGTTTCTTACTTGCAAGCAACAGAAACTGGTTGGAATTTACTTAAACTGAATGATAGTTTATTGGAAGGATATAGGGAAAAGAGGAAAGAGATAGAATTACATAACAGATAGGAGAGACAGCAGAAGCAGCCTGCTTCAGACACTGTCACTGGTTATATCTGTATTGTCATGGTAGAAAGTCTAAGTCTTGGATATTGTGGCAATTCAGGAAGGGTAGAACCAAGATTAAAACTACTAAGCAGGACACAGTACTTGTGAGGTTTATTTCGGAGGATGGCAGGTTTGAGGCCAGCCTTAACAACTTAGTGAGGCCCTCATCGACTTAGCCAGATCCTATTTGTTTCAAAAGCAAAATTTCAAAGGTCTGGGTATATGAAGTAAGTGGCCCAGGAGAAATGAACTGACTACATTTACCTTCTATATTTAGGGAAAAAAATATTTCTGCCTCCTACTAATCAGAAAGGTGTTTGGATCTGGCCAGCCAAAGAGAACATATTCCCTTTAGAGATTACACATAAGCAGATATAACAATTAGGAACATAGAATAAAGCACTTCTTTTCTGAGATACACTGATATGTTAAGATAATTACAACTTAGTCAAAAGTACTGAAATATTATGGATAAAATACTCTGAAACTCGATGCTATATGATATTCCCCAAAACTTAAGAATTGAGACAATTAATAAAAGAATAACAAAATGTTGAAGCAGTCAAGAGTTTGATGATCGGACACTGTTTTTATAGACTAAGATTATCCTATGCGTAAGTACATCAGTCTAGTTAAGGTCTTAATCTAAACATTTTGGGTGAAAGCTTTGGGTAGAAGGAGAAAGACAGAAAAGCATTGTAATGCACCTGGACTATTCTGAGATTATATATATATATTTTTTTTTTCCAGGTATAGGGATGGAACCCAGGGGCGTTCGACCTCCAAGCTACAACCCCTGCCCTATTTTTTTTATTCTTTATTTTGAAATTGGTCTCGTTAAGTTGAGGAGGGCCTCACTAAGTAGCTGAGGCTGTCCGCAAACCGTGATCCTCCTGTTTCAGCCTCCTAAATTCTGGGATTATGAGATTACAAGCGTGAGCCACCATGCCCAGTTTATTCTGGTATTTTTGATCCCTCACATGGGGTGTAATGAATGAATAACCGATCTATTGGAAAACATTCTGATGTTGAATTATTGTTTGATTTTCTTTTGAGAAACAAAGGAACAGAATTTTGTGCTCCAGGTAAGGGAAGGGTGTCCTTTAAAGCAAATTCTATTTTTGTTGGTCATCCTCAGTTAAAAAAATGAGACCACAGGAGAAGGGCTCTGAAATTCAAGGACAGAAATCCTTTCATCTCCAGGGATTAGAACAATAAGCACAGAAACCACTTACCATCACATTCAGATTAAAAAATACCTTTAGTGAGATATTCTTGACATACAATTAATTGCACGTATTGAGAGCATACAATTTAATGCCCTGATATACATATACGTGCATAAACATCACATAATTAAGATCAGAATTGATCCTGAATCTTTGTACATTTCCTTATGTCCTTTGTGATCTATCCTAGCTTCCCCACTGCTGACCCCATGCCCACGCAACCTGACCCCATGCCCACACAGCCAAGAGGTGCTTTTTCCCCAAATGCACTATAGTTTTTTTTTTTTAACGAATGCAATTCTGTCATATGTACTCAAGTTTTATCCGACTTCTTTCACTCACTCAGCATAAATTTTAAACATTTACTTTCTTGTGCGCATCAATACAAGACTTCATTTTTTTTTTAAATTCCCATGATTTTTGCATATGTGTATGAGGTGTTTGTGGAAGAGAATGGGGTATGAACTGGTAGACTAAGATACCATCAGCAGTGTGAGTAGGCCTTAAATAATCCATTGAGATCCTGATAGAATAAAAAAGGACAGATTAAAGTTGCTTTCTTGTTCTCTTCCTCTCTCTCTCTCTCTCTCTCTCTCTCTCTCTCTCTGTGTGTGTGTGTGTGTGTGTGTGTGTGTGCGTGTGTGTATTTGTTACTGGGGGCTAGATCACCTGAAGGCATTCCACCCCTGAGATATAACTCAGCCCCTTTTATTTTTTATTTATAAAATAAAGTCTCATTAAGTTGCCCAGGATTTCATGAGTTACTCTGGCTGGCCACAAACTTGTAATCCTCCTATCTCTACCTCTCAAGTATTGGGATTTCAGGCATGAGCAAGCCACATACGGTGATACCTGGCTTGGTGTCTCTTCTTGAAGAGGTATTTCTTCATGCCTTTTGCCGTTTTCTAACTGAATCATCAAAGTGTTTGTTGTTGTGTTTGTAAGTTCTGTATGCATTTTAGAAATTAGTGCAATTGTTCCATTTGTTGAAAATGCTGTCTGCTCAAGAGTGGTAGCATATGCCTGTAATCTCAGCACTTGGGAGGGCAGGACAGGAAGATCTCTGCTTTGAGGACAGACTCAGCAATGTAGCCAGACTCTCAGCAACCTTTGAAACAGTGACCTATTGTTTAAAAACAAACAAACAAACAAACAAACAAACAAACAAATGAACAAACAAAAACGGGGATGAGGATGTAGCTCAGAGGTAAAATTCTTCTAGGTTCAATCCCCAGTATGAAGGAAAGAATGAAGAAAGAAAGAAGAAAAAGAAGGAAAGAAAGAAAAGAAAGAAAAGAAAGGAAGGAAGGAAGGAAGAAATAAAGAAAGAAAGAAAGAAAGAAAGAAAGAAAGAAAGAGAGAGAGAGAGAGAGAGAAAGAAAGAAAGAAAGAAAGAAAGAAAGAAAGAAAGAAAGAAAGAAAGAAGGAAAGGGATTTCTTTTGCAACTTTGTAAGCAATAGCTGGTGATGTTTGGGCGGTTCTAGGTATAGATTCTTTAATCTATTTCATTTACCTATGCATCATTTTCATTTTGGCCACTATCATTTAAATTTCATTACCTCATTATATAAGTCTATATATTACCTCATTATATAAGTCTATATATTACCTCATTATATAAGTCTGAAACCAGGTAAATCTACTTTTCCAAGTTTGTTCTCTTTTTAAAATTTTATTTAAGCTGAGCGTGGTGGCTCACACTTGTAATCCCAGGACTTTGAAGCCAGCCTCAGCTACTTAGTGAGGCTCTCAGCAACTTTGTGAGACCCTGTTTCCAAATAAAATAAAATAAAATTTTATTTAATCATTTCTAATCCTTTTTATTTTTGCATATATTTAAATGAATTCATCTCTAACTGCAAACAAATGTTTGCTTGGGTTTTGATAAGAATAACATTAGATTTATATTTCAGTTTAGGGAGAATTGGCATCTTAACTATGATGAATGATCCAAACCATGGACTCATTTAATATATATTAGATAGCGTTTTTATTTGTGTTTAAGGTTTTCAGTATATATGCACCGTACATGATTTGCTAGATTTAAATATCAATATTTCTTATTTTGAATTATCTTAATCTTATTGTAAGCTCAGTTTCAGTGTCTACTTGTTCATTGATACTATATAGGAAAAATGTCAGTATTCTATGCTTATAGTCTGTCAACTTATGGAACTTACTTATTAGTACCAGGAGGTTTTGTTTTGTAGATTTCTTTGGATTGTCTCACAAAAAAATTATTTCATGTACAAATAAAAAATTTATTTCTTTATATTTAATCTGTATTTATCTTGGTTTATATGTTTGATTTAGTACTGGATAGAACTTTTAAAATTGTGTTGAATAAATATGAAGAGGGTCAACATTCTCACCATTTTCCTTAAGGTTAACGTATTCAGAATGACAAATTTAAGTATAATATTAGCATAATGAACATTAATAGTCATAACATTAGTTTTGGATATTCTCTTGATCAAGTTGAGCAAATTGCCACTCTTTCAATTTCCTTCTGAGGATGTACATCATGAATAATGTTAATATTTTCTTTTTTTCCTGTATTTATTTATAAGATCATAGGTTCTCTATATTTTGATCCATTAATGTGATTGATTATACTTCTTAAATATGTAATATTGAGTCACTGTGGAACAAAGCCAGCTGTCTATGGCAAAATTATTGTGTAATTTTTATTTCTAATAATGGTTAAGCTTTGGGACATTTTTATTCATGACTAGTATCATTCTACCATTTTCATTTTTATAATATCTGGTTTTGCTGTCAGTGCAATAATGGCTTAAATCACTTAATGTCCTTATTTCATGTATTAGAAGCCACCGTGGAGACCTGGTACTTATTCTTCACTGAGGAAGAAGGTTGAGGTTCATTAATGGGAAAGCTACCTGCGACCATGTGTATATATGTGAATATAAGATCGATAACCTGGACACTGGATATCAGGAGAAAGGGGAATGGGGAAGGGGGAAGGAGGGAACCAAGTACTGTGTGAATAGATGCCACTGTCAACATGATCCACATTAAGATGTGAGACTATAATCCACGAATAAAATATATAAAAAAGAAAAATATCTGCAGTATCTAAAGATTTCTGTTTTAGGATTTTTGGTTTATTTATTTATGCATATATTTAATTATTTTTCACTTGTTATTTTATAGTACTGGACATAAGATGCAGAGCCTCAAGCGGGCTAGGGAAGTGCTCTATCGTAAGTTCAAGTTTCCCTTCTTTAAGTTGCTTTTCTATGGTATTTTGTCACAGCAACTGAAAGTTGGCTGACACAATTAAATTTTACTTAACCAGCCACAGGAAGTGGAAGGCCATTGCAGTACTCCCACCAGAAGAAGAGAAAAGAAGAGTCACACCAGAAGGATGAAACCCTTGCCTAGTGTGGAAGCTTTCCATCTATTTCTCTCCTTTTTCATCTAAAAAGAAAAGAAAAGAAAAGAAAAGAAAAGAAAAGAAAAAGCAGTTAGCACCCTGAAATCGGTAAGATATAAATGTGAGTCAAAAGACTCCTCCGTCTTTTTTCAGGCTGACTTTAAAAGTGATTCCACCCACCAACTTCTGTCACTCACTTTTTTCTAGCAGAAGAATCTGATTCCGGTAACAGTTTGTACCAGTGAAGGTGACCTCAAAATATAAATAAATAAATAAATAATTAAAGAGAATCCAAAAGGGAGCCAATGGGGTTTGTCACTGAGGAGGGATCCTAGAAGACCATGGAACTCTTTTTATCAGAGTCTTAGCACACGCTTTTGTGAACTCAGAGTACATACAAGGCTAAGCTCTAATCATCTGCAATGATGTTTATGTGGAATAACTTGTTATCCAGTAAGTAAACTAAACACAGAAATACACAGAAAACAAATCGTCAGAAATCCACCTAAAATTGTTTAAGGATCAAAGTAGCTCTGCTGAATTTCAAGCAATTAAAAGGGAAAGCATGTAATGTAGAGAAACTGAGAACCCTGATTCCGGCGACAGAGCGCGGTGGGATCCTCCATCTCCTCAGTTCTTACTCTTTCCCCTGGTGACCTTGAAGACAGGTTCACCTCCAGAGCCCTTGGAGTATCTTGTATATATTTTAAATTCATTTGCGTTAGTTCCTTATTCCATGAAACTCTGTAAGATGGAAAAAAAGACTAGACCCAGTATTTAGCATATATCTGTTTCACTTGATCCTAGATTCTAAAATAATTAAAGTTAAAAAGCATTTATTTTTTATTTTTTATTTATTTTTTTATTGAAAGTAAATGTTATACATTTAATCTGTATTTGGTGCCCTCCCCCCCCCCTAGAGTTTATGTTAAAATTCTTGCCAATATCCACTGAAAGCCTGTTTGATTCTAAATTACTTTTATCTACACAGTTAATATTATATAAAATGAAGCTGTTGAAATATAGTCTAAGAATCTGACAATTTCTAAGCTATCTAAAAGTTGTGTTTCTTTCTCCAGAATATTTGTGTTATTTTCTTGTTGATTCAGCATTGTGTTGAAGCATTTCTGATTCCTACTCTATACTTGAAAGTTTACTTTATAATGGACATTTGTTTCACATACAATTTCAGGGCTATTTCATAGCGTGCAGGTTTGAACTTGACTTTTAATTTATTTACTGGAAACCCTTGAGATATCTTCCATTTACATAGCTATCTCCCTAAGTGATAAGCTTTACAGCTGACTTTCACAACCTGTCACTTCTCTTTATCTTTATTCCATAGTACAGCGCCTACCCTATGAAAGTAGGTAGGAATTTCTGCTGAGAGGTCTTTCACTTGAGGGTCACATGTGCAGCTGTTTCAGTTGTGCATCATTATGCCACTACCTCTAAAATTTTGTAGGATATTTGCTGGTGATGAAGGAGAGGGTGACATTTTCAGATCTGTTCTATTAAATCATAGAGATTCATTTTAGACTTTTAAGGATGATTTTACTCATGTATTTATTTATTGTGGTACTAGGGATTGAATCCAGGGCTATTCTATTTCCAAGATTAATCCCTGGTTTATATAAAAAGGTTTATATTGTATTTTGTAATAATAGGGTCTTGCTACGTTGCTGAGGCTGTCCTTGAACCTGCGATCCTCCTGCCTCAGCCTCCCAGACCCTAGCAGTACTGGGATAATAAGAATGTGCCACCATGCCCAGCTCATTTTAGAAATACCGATGATTGTTGCCCATTCCATTTTCTCTCCTTCTGCTTTGGGTATTTCTCCCCTCCTTCTTTTGAAATAAGATATAATTTAGTTTGTATCATCATTAATGAGAATAGGAACTAATTTCCTAATTTTTTCTTTTCACAGAGGTATGGAGAAGTTTGTAAATTCTATCAGAAATATTGTGGGGCAGTTCCTAGGAATCCATTTTAAACAGTGTCTATAGAGGCCTTTTGCCTTGTCTCAGAACCATTATTTCATATTGTACGGAATATGGATAGCACCATCTTGGAATGTGAAGTCAATGTAAAAGGCTCTGGGTCTCAGACACATGTATGTGACTCACCACCTCCAAGCATTGACATGATAGAGAAATTAAGTTTTTATTACTACTTCCCACAGGCAAACTAGCTAATATAGGTTATATTTGTTCACGTTTGTGATTTCAGTCTTTCCCAAGAAAAAGTCCTTGTAAAATTTGGATGCAATTAAGAAAAAAGGGGAGTATCACAGTGCATTAATCGACTTTAATCCTGGAGTGATAATGACTGGAAGTGACGATTCATTAGTTAAAATCTAAAGTTTAGTAAGGTTTTTATATAATATCTATGTTAATAACATGGAATAAATTAGTCATGAGCATTAGCATAAAATTCTAAATTAATCAGGAATCATAGACCACTCACAGCAATAGGCTTAATAAGTCTTATCATTCTTACTTCTTGCATAATTTTTCCAACAGCTTTATCCTGCCAGGCTTTTGTTGTTTCTTTGACTAGGTACAATATACTAGGTTGTGATGGTTCTATAGGAATTACATGCTGATTAGAAATGTTTAAAAAATTGTCATCAATTTAAACTAATCCATATTTTGCTTGGTTTAGTTCAAAATTATGTGAAGTTGTAAAGCACACATAGACATTGCACACGTATACACACTCATGTACCATGAACAGGAAACTTCCCTTAATCACAGTAATAAGTCAACTAGGAATAATTAAGAAGTACTCATAAGACATATGTTAAAGCTGGATAAGAATATTGTCTCTACCATGTAGTAGATCATTTCACTTCTCAAAAACTGTTTTCCTGGTTATAGAATAATGATTTAATAACAAATTGTATGATACAGAGGGCTTTTGTTCCCAGTATGCAGTAAGCATTTAATAAATATTATGCTATGCATTATAAATATATTGTATAATTATGGACCTAGTCACTTACTTCAGAACATGAAGCGCTGTACAATAAATACTTTTAATGTTTAATAAAGAAGGTCTGGACTTAAAATATTACCACCTTCTTTTAAAAAATCATATATGGTGTCCTGCCTCCTTGAAGATTTTTCTGGAATGGTCAAACCACATTTTTTTCATCTTGTCTTTATATTTTAGGGTACTTATAGACCAATCAACATAATTTTTACCCAATTATGTCATCTTCTATAATAATAATTAGTTTGGAGTATTGTTTTTATCCACAAGTGGATTTAAGTTTCTTCAGAAAAGAAGAAATCGATTTTCCTATTATTGAAGACATTGAATACCATGAATAGACTGAGGAATTTGAAAGTGCTGAAATATTCCTTAACAAGAAACAAGAACTTTTCAAAGTTGAATGAAAAATTAATTTATCAGCAAATAAAAGCATGACATTTTATTTGGGGAATATGTATCTATTGTCTGCTTCACTCATATGCAAAAATCTTCACGGAACATTTCATATTTGGTAGTTTGCTTTTCAGTCTTTTGGGTAGATAACCAGAAGTGGTATTGCTGGATCATATGGTAAGTTTGTTCCCATTTTTCTGAGGATTCTCCATAATGTTTTCCAAAGCAGTTGCACTAATTTGTAATCCCACCAACAATGTATTAGAGTCCCCACTTATCCACATCCTCACCAGCATTTGTTGTTGTTTGCGTTGTTAATGGTTGCCATTCTAGTTGAAATTAGGTGACATCTCAGCGTAATTTTGATTTGCATCTCTCTGATTGCTAGTGATATTGAACATTTTTCATACATTTATTGGCCATTTGAATTTCTTCTTTTGTGAAGTGTCTACTTAGTTCACTGGCCCAATTATTTATTTATTTATTTATTTATTTAGTGGTACTGGGAATGGAACCCAGGGGCTTTCTACTTCTGGGCTATACTCCCAGACCTATCTTTTGATATTTAATTTGGAGACAGGGTCTCACTAAGTTGCTGAGAGCCTCACTCAGTAGCTGCGGCTGGCTTCGAACCTGTGCGATCCTCCTGTCTCAGCCTCCCAAGCGCTGGGATTACAAGCGTGCGCCACCACGCCCGGCCACTTGCTCATGTTTGATTGGGTTACTTGTTACTTGTTTGTGGAGTGAGAGAAGAAAGGATTTTATTTTATTTATTTATTATTTGTCTGTTTGTTTGTTTGTTTTGCGGGTCTGGGGATGGAACCCAGGGGCATTTGACCTCTGAGCCATATACCCTGCCCTATTTTTATTCTTTATTTTAAAACAGGGTCTCACTGAGTTACAGAGGGCCTCACTAAATAGTCAAGGCTGTCTGCGAAGTGTGATCCTCCAGTTTCAGCCTCCCAAATGCCGGGATTACGAGTGTGTGCCACCATGCCTGGCTGAAGAAAGGATTTTAAATTAAAAATGTTAGAATGCATATTTATATTGAATAAGATTGTGTTTGTATTACCTCTCAGTACTAAAATTGATTCAGTATAAATAGAAAACCTAAAGGAAAAAGCAAAACTTTGAAATTAAAGGCAAAATTTCTTTTACAAGGGTATGTAAAATACAAGATACAAGGGTATGTAAAAATGTTTATGCAAGTTATTTAACATTAATACATTAGAAAAATAATTGATGATTTTAATATGTTAAAAAACAATTGTCATTAAATATCACTTTAAAAGGTGAAAATTTTAGCCGGGCGTGGTGGCACACCCTTGTAATTCCTGCGCTTGGGAGGCGGAGACAGGAGGATCGCGCAGGTTCGAAGCCAGCCTCTCAGGCTTAAGAGACCCTGTTTCCAAATAAAAATAGAAAAAATAGGTCTGGGATTGTATAGCCTGGAGGTAGAAGGGCTTCCAGGAACCCCAGTACCACCAAAAAAAAAAAAAAAGGTGAAAATTTAAAGCAAATAATAAAATAGATATATGCTATCTACATAATTTATGTTAGGTAGCCAATTAACATTTCATATGATATTTAGAATGTGTCACAAAACACCTACAAAATGATGAAAATATGGGCAGAAAATAATAAAATTAATTCTCATCAGAGGAAATCTATAATGAAAGTAAATACGCAAATCACATATGATCTAAAACATACCACTGTATTGAAAAAATATTAAAATTTAATACTCTAAATGCTGTTGAAGATGGGGGGCAATAGGAATTCTCATAGTTTGTAGTTTGGAATGTATATTTGTAAAATTATTTTTAAAAGAAATTATAGCTCGCCAGTAAAAAAAAAAAGAGCCATATGACATATAAATGGGTCATACCACTTTTAGAAGCAATGTACATATATGGTTACAGCAGCTTCTTGTCATGAGAATGAATACAATTCATAGACCCACACTAGAACATGATATAGTAGTTAAAATGAATTTAACAAAATACCTTATATAAACAAAAGTAAATCAAACATCAAACAAACAGAATGTTGGACATAATAAACAAATGTGGCATTAAAATTGACAATAGGAAAGATTTCGTGTGTGTGTGTGTGTGTGTGTGTGTGTGTGTGTGTGGTACTGGGATGGAACCCAGGGGCTTTCTACCCCTGGGCTACTCCTGGGCTACACTCCCAGACCGGAGCCTGATGGGAGGAAGGTAGGTAATTGAGGGTGGCCCCTATAGTGGTTATTAGGATTTCAGCTGCTCCCTCCTTCCTCTTGCCAGGCTCTCTCTTTGATTCCTGACTGTCCTGAGCTGAATGTTCTCTACTACTATGTACAACCAAGGACCAAAACCTAAAATCACGTGGGAAACAAAAAATTAAACCAAAATACTCGCACACAAAAACCCTTTCTTCCTTTCAGGTGGATCATCACAAGTATCTTATCACAGTAATGAAAAGCTACCCCACCCCTCTACCATAGGAGTTACCATATTTACTGTTTTCAAATATAAAGATTCAGACATCTATAGGAGAAGCTTATTTGGTCTACCACACCTCATAATCCAATATATCCCATGTAGAATTGGGTGGACTGATTTAAGTCATTCATTTTAAGATGTCTGTATTAGCTCCTGGTAAAGAAAATTGTTTCAAATTCATCAACTTCCTCCTTCTCAGAGCTCTTTTGAGTCTCCAAATACTGCCCCTCTCCTTCTAGCAAGTCACCTTCACTCTTTAAAAATATTTATTTAATCCCTGGAGAGCCGTACCTCCAGCCCTTTTTACTTTTTTTTTTTTTTTTTTTTTTGAAACAGGCTCTCACAAAATTGCCGAGGCTAGCTTCGAACTTACAATCCTGTCTCAGCCCTAACTTTTTATTTCATGAGTTTTAGGATAAAAGAGAAACCATCATTTGCTTGTATCCTTATAAATGCTATTAATATTCATTTCAGTTATTGCTATGACTGGCTGAATTCCTTTCAGCATTCTCTTTCAAACCTGAAAACACTTATGATCTCCATGGCTAACATTCATTTATTGTATAATTATTTATTTATTATTTGGTCTTGGCTGCCTCCCAGGGAAAAAGAGTCCACTGAAAACTCACTGTAAGTAAACATGTAGTAACGAGATAAATAATGGAGATTCCAGTTTAAAAATAAAGGATAGCATAATTCTTTGTGTGTGTGTGTGTGTGTGTGAGTGTGTGTATGTGTGTGAGTGTGTATGTGTGTATGTGTGTATGTATGTGTGTGCATGTGTGTGTATGTGTGTGCATGTGTGTGTATGTGTGTGAATGTGTGTATGTGTCTGTATGTGTGTGTGTGTGTGTGTGTGGATGTGTGTATGTGTATGTGTGTGTGAGTGTGTGTGTGTGTTTGTGTGTGATACTGGGGGCCCAACTTGGGACCTTGCACATACTGGCAAATGCTCTACCACTGAGCTGCATCCCTAGCCCAGGATAACATAATCTTGACACTTCCTCACCACAGAGGGAGCACATTTTAATTTTGATAAAAAATCCCTCCTGGCAATTAAACATATTTGTTTTCATAATGTGTGAATATAATGTCATTACCTTAGGACACCATGAGTTTATTTCTGCTAATGAGAAACAATCTAGTCAGCTAGTTTCCGTGATACTATTTTAAGTGATCACGGAAACAAGACCTGAGCAGTGTTGTTCACGTTAGCTCCCAGAAATGGATCCAAACGTTTAGTAGAATCAAGATCAAACTTTTCTTCAAATACAGGTCCTTCGACAAAGCACACAACTGAATAAGTCAAATGAAACCAAGCACCAGAGTTGCTTTCAAAAATCAAGTTAGAATATCAGCAAAGTTTGAATGGAAAGATAGAAGAGGAGGAAGGCTGATCTTGATTAATGAGGGTCTACATCTGACTATGTGTAAAATTATGAATAAGACATGGTTAACCTGGACAACCATTGGTGGGAGGGGGGAAGGGAAAATGGGGGCGGGGGGAGAGGGCACCAAATATAGTTTAAATGTATACTATTTGTGTTCAATAAAAAAATTGTTAAAAGGAAAAAAATAAAAAGGGATTTATTTTAATTAAAAGAATCAAGTTAGAAGAAATTGCAATCCCTTAGTTGGCATAAATATATGTGTGTTACCATTATCAGATCTTTGGCAATAAATAAGAAAGGACAGATGTACTTCCTATCTTAAAAAAGAGTGACCTCATTGGACTGCCAACATTTCAGATAATTTGTGAAGAGTACCGATCTACATAATTAATAATTAGGTTTCAGAAGACCTCAGGGGAAAAAAAGTTGGAGTTTGTGTGTGCATGTGCGTGTGCGTGTGCGTGTGTGTGTGTGTGTGCATGTGTGTGTCCCTTCAGATTTCTTTCATCAGTGTTTTACACTACATTGAAGAGGGCTTTCATCTTCTGGGTTAAATTTATTAGTAAGTATTTTACTTAATTGTGTTATTTTATACTATTTGTGTAGCTCTTGTAATTGGCATTGCTTCTCCATCTTAGGTGAAATAAGCCTTATACAAATATTATATTTCTCACTCATTTGTGGAAGCCAAAAACGTGGATCTCATAGAAGCAGGAGAGGAGTGGGTAAAGGGGCTAAAAGGGGCAGAGGGTGGTAGAAAATAAGAGAAGGGCTGGTTAACAGAGACCAAAATACACTCAGGAAGGAAGATCAAGTTCTAGTGTTCTTGACTACAACAGGGTGACTGCAGTTAACAATAATATATTGCATATTTAAAAATACCTTGGGGAAGGGCTAAATGAGTGATGTGTGCATGTGTGCCTCTACCATCCTATACCTCATAATGATACATGATCACAATGCACCAATATATTAAAAATAAAATAAAGTACATCAAAATGAAAATACCTAGCAGAGAAGATTTCGAATTTTACAAACACACACCCGCACCCACACACACAAATATGCAGAATGGAAAAATGCTAATTACTCTCAATTTTAGTACATATTCTAGACATGTATCAAAACATCACAGTGTACCTAATAAATATTCAGAATTATTTATATTATTGTACTGGCGCATTAGATTGAGGCTTACAGTGATGGAAACCTACATGCACACAGCAGCGTTTGTATGTGTTTCTCTTATGTGTCAATTCTGCAGAGCATTCTTCCCAGAACTTAAAATGGTTGGATCACAGCACATTAAACAATTGAATTGGGTTTTTACCCAAATTAAACATGACAGTACCCTGAGTATATTACTCCCATTTGCTGCTGCCTTTCCACATATTGTACCTGAATTTCTGACCAGAAGTAGGAACTGAATCAATTTTTTTCTACCCTAAATGATTTAATGTTTTCATTCTTCCCAAGTTCACCTTTGTAATTAATGTGCTTCTGAAAAGGAATGGTAATTGCTGCTGTTTTCAAGAATTGCCTCACACTTGCAATAGAGAAGGTGAAGTTCTGACATGAACTGTTGGCTTCACGTTACTTTAAAATCCCAACAACACTCTAACAGATTGTTTTGGAAAAAATGAGGATGACGATTTCACGAAAAGAAATATAAAATGACTCTTAGGAGACAGGTACCCAAGAACCAGACAATTACGTGTCCCATTTATTTTCTAGGCCATTGATATTTGCCTACATTAGACCCATCCTGATGCTTTCCCTGGACTCATTGGATCTCTTCATCTCTCTCTTGCTCTGTGTATAAAATCCTCCCTACAAATATACTCTGGTATTTGTATCTTAATAGTTTTAAGTGTATTTTATTGATGTGTTGTAACTGTATATCATAGTGAGTTATGGTGGGATAGAAACATACATGCACACAGGACGTGGCGTGTCCTTCTCCAGATCCTACCTTGAGCCCTCCCTCTCCACATTCACCTATTAAAATTGATACAGACAGCTTCACCTATGTACTTAGGATCGTTTTAATTAACACTTTTACCATGCCTCCTTTGCTCCCATCCACTTCCTTTCCCCAAGTGTCCTTTCATGATTTAGCAACACAGATTCTAAGAGTTAGAGGAAGATATTTTCTTACATGCATTCAGTCAAATTTTTATAAAGAAGATAGCACTTTCATATTCTCTTGCTAAAATATTTTATAGGTGCCAGCTTAAAAATAAATAAACAAAATTTCTTTTCTTGGAACCCTCCATTAGATAAGAAGAAAAGATGTGTGTGTGTGTGTGTGTGTGTGTGTGTGTGTGTGTGTGTGCGCGCGCGCTTGTACACATATGTATACATGAACTTAGGAAAAAGGGAGAGAGAGAGAGAGAGAGAGAGAGAGAGAGAGAGAGAGAGAGAGAGAGAGAAAGAAACAAGAAAGAGGAGGAAGAATAAAGAAGAGAGGAGAGAGAATGTACAGAGACAGCAACCTTTTCTCAAACTTTAAAAAACAATAATAAATCATCTATGCAAAATTGTACTAATTGTTACTGATACAGTTATAAATGACATGAAATACCCTGAAAGTTTTAAAAAAAATCAAGTGAATCAGTATGACTTCCTAATCAATTGGCTATGCCTGGGAACTCTACTGTGTGACTATGAAGCCAAGTATTCTTGTGTCTTAGAGTACTATTTCTGGAAAAATGTCAAAGATCTGCTGCCCAAAATGTACTCCTTTTTGATTGTTACTTTTTATTCAGGCTTGTTCCACCATGAAAAGGTGCCTTGATTCGAGTGTGATCTACAAAGCCTCATGTCCTGGAAGCTTGGTCCGCGGTGGGGTGATGTTGACAGTGGGGGACCTTTAAGAGGCGCGGCTTAGAAGAAGATGGTTAAGTCATGGTGGCTTGATCCTTGGGAATGAAGGAACACTGGTGTCTAGGAGTGGGTGGGGTCTCAGAGGATTGAGTTATTTGTTCTGAAAATGAGTCATTGCAAAGTGAAGCCACCCCGGGTGCCTGTTCTCTTCTGCGTGTGACCATTTCTCTTTCCTCTCCTTTATAGTGCTACGACGCACCCAGGGGTTCCTCAGGAAAACATTGGGCTTAAAAACAAAGAAATGAGAAGGGTGTCAACATTACATTTTACACTAAAGTATCCAGACGTTATTCCTCACCAGTCATTAACTTGATGGATTACAAGTCGACAGAATAAAACTTGAATGCTTAATTTATTTCCCAATTGTTTTAGAAGGGGTATTTGTATTACATATAAAATCGCCAGGGCAATTGTAGCTCTTTTATTGGTACTTTGTGCGTGCATGCTCATGTTTGTTTTCAATATCACAGAGAAGCAGAAAAAATGTTTGAACCTATGTGCCATATTTACAAAGGACTGTACAGGATATCCATGCAAACCAATAAATATTAATCTAAGCTATACACTAAGAAAATGCACTAAAATAGTTTTTACAAACTAATAAGGACTTACTGCCTGTTATTGTACTCAAACCTTCTTATTCAATTAGTTCCATTGTAAGTGAAGGGATGTACAATAATTTACAAACGACTTGCATTCACTGTTCACGTCCTCCCTTGCCAAGCGACTGTTAATAATTGCTACCTCTTAAGTGAGATGAAATGCTCCGTCCTCTTAGAGCTTATGCTTGAAATTTTATTTTTCTGTATTCTTCTATGATAACAGCTTTAAACCCAAACACTAAATTAAACTTTTAGTTATGGGAGCATTTGTGAAATAACAAATCTGCATTCAGCTTCCTCTCCTCTCTGCATTATTGCGTGGCATGGAGTCATAATCTCTCTGCAAACTAAGATATACTGTGAAACTTAGCTCTCTGTTTATTGATGAATCACATAATCATTTAACCACAATTAGAAACAGAATAAATTGTAGCTGCTTCAAATTCTGTTAGCTCATGAAGATGTACTTGAATGTCAAAATATATTCATGGGAAAAGAAAAAAATAGCATAAGTAATTTAATTGAGCTGAATTTTTATATTTCACTAATGGGTATAATCACTGTTCCACTGACAGCATAAGTCATTTCTGTGCACGGTGAGAAGCCACTGGAAAACTTGTTCTATCTATTTTATGCTATCGTAATATGAATCGGTCCATACCATCCACCTTTTATGAGCTAACTCCCTTTGAAAACTATTCATTTTTTTTCTGGTAAATTTCAAAATGCAAATTATTATACTCTTAAAATTAATTTGCCTGGCACAAAATTTTATTCTCTTTAATCTGACTTGCACATAATTCTATTTGACCAATCTTCTGGAAATGCATATAATATACTATTTTTCCTCCTCTGTTTTCAACAAAATGAAGCTTCACCTCCTTAATTTAGGAAGAAAGAAACTAAACAATATGGCTTCAATTTATTTTTTTTCAAAATCATCCTAAGCCCTTGTATAATAGTTAATAACATGGACCACATTTTTCAAGCTATGTTCTGGGACTGACTTAAAGAAAGTTATTTAGTGTACCCCTGCAACTTATTGGCTTACTGCTCTTATCTATAAAATGGTGCAAGCCAGGCTTGGTGGCGCAGGCTTGTAATCCCAGAACTGGGGAGGCTGAGACAGGGGGATCCAGGTTTGCAGAGAGCCTCAGCTACTTAGTGAGGCCCTTTGCAACTCAACGAGTTTCTGTTTCAAAATACAGAATATAAAATAGGGCTGGGGGTGTACCTTGGAGGTAGAATCCCCATGTGTTCCATCCCTATTACCTCAAAAAATAAAATGGTGAGAAGTGAATATATATATTCACTTCTTTCTTTGAACTCTTGAATTATTCATTCCTTTGAACTCTTGAATCCAATGTATTTTGCAACATAGATATTTTAACATCTGGAAGGTAATAGTGTGTATATATACCACGTATGCTATATGACTCTCTGAAAGTTCTGGGGCTGCATCCTCTAATAAAAATTATTATTATGTCTTCTGTAAAAATACATATTCAAATTAAGTAAGGTACATTAAGACTACAATGAGTAGCATGTCAATTCAGAATTGTTTACCCATTTTACTATGAAGAGATTTTTAGTTTTCAGGGCTGAAAACAAGAATTTATGAAGTAATTATAAATAAGCCAGTTTGGGAAAATTAAATTGGTTGTAATATATTAAGGCTTTATAACAATGTCAGGCACCTACTGATCTCTCAATATATTTTGGTTCTATAATTATCATTTTACACAACTATTCCCAGAGCTGACATCTGATTATCTCCTAATTACAGTATCCACTTTCTCATATTTTACACTATGACTTTTCTTAAGTTATTGTATTTCTTCTCAAATACACATTTTTACAAAGTTTCTAAGGTTGACATTAACTCTACTTGATTTATAAAGAATTCTTATAACTTTTACACTATAATTTTTCTCCTTAATTTCAAAATACTTGTCAAGAAAAACTCCTATTCAATGGTTTTACCAATAGCTAAACATGATTTTCTTATGTATTGGCTAGGATATTAATTTTTTATATGTTAACCTAAACTGTGTATATACATTTTGTTGTTATAATTATATTATTCATATAACATCTAAGTTATGTAAAATCATACCATTCATTGGTTTGTACCATGTTCACAAAGCTGTACAATCATTTCTATTGATAATTCCTGTAATGTTTTAATCATTTCAGAGGCAGTCCCTAAGTTTTATAAAATAACATTACCAGTTCCACTTTCCATCAGCTTCTGGAAGCCACTAATTTACTTTTTTTCTGAATTTGCCTATTTTGACATTTTGAAACACTGGAGTCATACAATATGTGACCTTTGTGTTTGGTTTCTCTTACTACATATAGTGTTTACAAGGTCAGTATCGTGCTACTTTTTAAAGATCAAATAATATTTCACTACATGATTATACCATTATTATATATATATAATATAATATTATATATATATATATGAAGAACTGAAAAACTTTTCCAAATCAATGCCATTGCTTTTTCTTGCCATCAGTAATGTATGAGGGTTCCAATTCCTCCACATTCTTGCCAACATTTGTTATTGAACTTCTTATTAATTATAGTTATCCTAGTGGGTGGGAAGTGATATCTCATTTTGGCTTGATTTTCATTTCCCTGATGACTAATGCTGTTGAGCATATTGTCCCATGTTTACTGTCCATTTGCATATCTTGTTTGAAGAAATATCTATGCAAATTTTTGCCCATTTATAAGTGGGTTATTTATCTTTTCATCATTTGAGTTGTACGAATTATCTGTATTATTCTCAATATCATTTCCATATCAGATATATGGCTGGCATATATTCTCTGCCCTTCTGTGAGTTCTCTTTTTACTCTGTTGATGGTATAATTTAAAGCACAAAATTTTGAACTTTTAATAAAGATTATTTTTTTCCCTCCAGGCATTTAGACTTTGGCTTCATATTTTAGGAACCATATTGCCTTACAAAAGATAGTTACGTTTTGCTTTTTCTTTTCTCTGAGTGTTTTTTTTTTCCTTTTACAGTTGGATCTTAAATGTATTCAGGATGACATTTTGTACACAATGTTAAGTAGGTGTTATAGTTAGATACAGAATGTCCCCTTGCAGAGCTCATATATTGATGCCTGGAGTTGATATAACTGAGTCATAAGGATTGCAATCCCAGCAGTTTAATTGATTTATCTGAGTGGCGGTGGCTTAGGCCATTAAGGAGGGCTGGGGAAGGTAGGTCCCTGGGGGTGCATACTTGAGAATTATATGTGGTTCCTCTTCCCCCTTATTGTTTTCTTGCTTCCAGTCTCCATGATGTAAGGAGAACAGCCTATGTGATCTTTCTATGTTTGCCTCCTACCACCATGCCCTGAAATCTACAGTCCCCAGCCTCAGATAGACTGAACAAGAAACAATAAGAAAAAATAAATTTTATTTCTTCTAAATTATGTGGACAATCTTGTAGAGTATAGCTGTAAAATTGCAGATGGATACAAGGTTGGTTAACAGGAAGTGGGATTTCTTCAATGTCTAAGTTTAACCATGTAGATTGTGAATCTTTGGAACTGGTTTGTAAGAGGAAATTGGAAGAGACAAAATGTGTCTAGAAATATGGACAGTAGAGACTGCTCACGAGATTTTGGAGGGCAAAGATAACTCCGTAAGAAAATGAAGTAGAAGTCATATGTGTTATGCTTTTGCAAAGAATTTATTTGAATTGTGCTCTTGTCCTGAAACTTTGTGAGAGGTCAAATTTAAAGACGATGAAAGGTTAAACTGGTGGAAGAAATCTCAAAATAGCACAATATCCTGACTGCATTATGGATATTGATATCCACACTCAGAAAATTATACACTGAATTTGGGGAGTAGAAAGTAAAGCAGAGAGAATTTATATATTTGCAATTTAACTGGGCCCAGAGAGATGATGTTGTGGAAGGAAATAAGATGGCTGAAGGAAGGTTGAATTCTTTAATTAGGAAAAAAAAAAGAAAGAATAATGGCCTTGCTGAAGGAAGTCCCAACCATGTCCATCATGAGGACAGCTCTACCATGGTCAAGATGGAGGCTAGCCCAGCAATAATGATTAAAGAGGGTGTGACTAGCTTTGCTGCTGGTGTTTTTTCTTGAAGCTAATGTAATTCTTGTTTTGATACAAAAAGAGGCCCATGGAGGCTTTCCCCATATTTCAAAGGAAGGCCTGGAAAAAAAATAATATGAGGCATGGTTGGAATTCTTGCAAGCAGGCCCAAATGGGACACTTTGTGAACCTATGAGGGTGAAGACAAGGTTGTAAGAAAAAAAAATCCAAGATTTAGAAATGCTAAAAACATAAAATTACCTAAAGGAAAGAATACTATCTCATAAGACCACTCAAAATTCAATGTGACCCATGTATTCAGGCTGGAGGATGCAGTAACCAGGATGCAGGGATGTGGCCTCCAAAGCCCCTTGGAGATCATATCTCACCACCATATGCCATGAATTCCAGAATTGGAGCAGCAAGATTAAATGCTTCCCTGCCAAATTTTGTTACAGTTTTGGTATCATCGCTTTTGTCTATAACCCTATGCTCCCATTAGGAATGAAAATGTTTACTCTTTGACATTGTATATTGGATACATGTCTATATTACTATGGCTTTGTAGAAAGATTTAAAATGAAGTAGTTTGAATCCTGCTACTTTGATTTTAGATGATGCAATTCTATATTTAAAAGATCCGAAGACTCCATTGGAAGATTTGTTGAGATGCTTAACAAAATCAGCAAAGTATCTGGACACAAGATGAGCATAACAGAAATCAACTGCTTTATATACACCAATAATGAATCCACTAAATGAATCAGAAAAAAATTCTACTCATGATAATCTCAAAAATATACATAGTAATAAATCTAACAAAAGAGATGGAAGATGTCAACACTGAAAATTATGGAACATCAAAGAAGAAATTGAGGAAAACTTTAAGAAGACAGAAGATGTCCCATGTTCTTAAACAGGCAGAAAAATATTGACAAACTGGCCACATTACCAAAAGCAATCTAAAGACTCAATGAAATCTCCACTAGACCATCATAACATTCCTTACAAAACTACAAAAAAGCCTTGAAATTATGTTTTATAATATTCTTCCACTTTTATAATAAGTGAAAGAATAGCACACTCAGAATAATGAAAGCTGGGCGTGGTGGCACATACTCATAATCCCACCATTTGGGAGGCTGAGACAGGAGGATCGTGGTTCATGGACAGACTCAGAAGCTTAGTGAGGCCCTCTGCAACTCAGTGAGACCCAGTTTCAAAACAAAGAATAAAAAGTAGGGCTGGGGAATGGGGAAGTAGCTCAAAGGTAGAATGGCCCTGGGTTCTATCACCACTACCACATAGAAAAAGAATAATCAGCTGGGTTTTGTGGTGCACACTTGTAATCCCAGCATTTGGGAGGCGGAGACCAGAGAATCATGGTTCACAGACAGACTCAGCTACTTAGTGAGGCCCTCTGCAACTCAGTGAGACACTGTTTCAATATAAAGAATAAAAAATAGGGCAGGGTGTGTAGCTCGGAGGTCAAATGCCCCTGGGTTCCATCCCCAGACCCGCAAAAAAAAAAAATAATAATAATCAAATATTTTATGACCCAAAAAAGATAGAGGCATTTAATACCCAGTTTCAAATTATACTACAGAGCTATAAAAACAAAAATAGCATGGTACTTCCATAAAAGCAGACAAGTAGAACAATGTGATAAAATAGGGGACAGAGAGACAAACCTACACGGGAACAGTCATCTAATCATTGTCAAAGTCACCTCAAACACATATTGGAGAAAAGACAGGCTTTTTAACAAATGGTGCAAAAAAACAGGGGTATGCACAGGAAAAAGAATGAAACTAGATCCCTTTTGTTCATTCTGAACATAGTCAACTCAGAGTAGATCAAATACCCAAGAATTATAACAAAATTTCTCAACTGCTATAATAAAACATTAGGTCAATTCTGCAACATATAGGCATAGGAAATGATTTTCTCAGTGGGACCCCTACAGCTCAGGTAATAAAAATCAAGAAATAATAAATTAGATGTTATGAAGTTAAAAATCTCCTGCAGAGCAAAGGAAAGAAAAGTGTGAAGAGAGAACCTGAAAAATGGGGAAAAAAAGAGGATATGGAAAGAACTCATAAAACCACTCAAAATCCAATTAACCCAATCAATGAATGGGAAAATGAACTGTACAAACATTTCTCAAAACCAGAAATGCAAGTGACCAACAAATATATAAAACATGTTGACATCTTTAGCAACCAGAAAAAGAAAAATGAAAATTACACTGAAATTTCATATGACTCCAGTGAGAATGATAATCGAGTATGCAAATAATAAATTTTGTCAAGAGTGCAGGAAAAAGAAACCCACCAACAATGTACAGTGTAATTGTAAACTAGTGTCATCACTATGGAAACCTGTGTGGAAGTTCTTCACAGGATCAGGTATGGAACCACCACATGACACAGCAATACCTCTTCTCAGTATTTCTTCAATGGAGCTGAAGCCAGCATGCTATAGGGATAAGAACATACCAGCTTCTAGGAGCATAATTCACAATAGCCAAGATGTGGCACCAGTGCCTACCAACAGATGAATAGGAAAACATGGTGATATATACACATGGTGTTTCATTCATCCATGAAGACAGAGGAGATTATAACATATGCAGTAAAACAGATGGGACTGAAAAATATCATGGTAAGTGAAATAATCCAGACTCAGAAAGTCAAAGGGCACAGGTTCTCTTATAGTTGAAAGCTAGAGATAAAAATGTGGAAAAAAAGAGAGATCTTAGGTATATAGAAGGGAGTCTGTAGACAAAGGAGACCAGAGGGAAAGAAGAGGAAAGGAAAAGTTAAGTACTGGAGAATTAAATTGACCAAATTATGTTATGTGTATGTATGAATACATCACAATGATTTCCTCTATTCTCTATAATTATAATTAACCAATACAATTTTTTTTTTTGCAGTATCAGGAATTGTACCTCTGACCTATACTCCTAGTCCTATTTTTTTAAGTTTTTTTTTTTTTTTGAAACAGGGTCTCACCGAGTTGTGAATGGCCTTGCTAAGTAGCTGAGGCTGTCCACGATCAGCGATCCTCTGGATTCCACCTTCCGAATACTGGGATTACAAACATGCGCCACCACACCCAGCAACCAATACAATTGTTAAGAAAGCATTCTTTGTTAAAATTTAAACTTGAAAAAAACTTTGATGGTTACACTTTTATTTATTTTTTATTTTTTTTAATTTTATTTTATTGGTGCACTGTATTCATACATCATAGTGGGATACAAACTTTTGTAGACATACATGCACACATCGCCCAGTCAGCCCCCACCCGATCCCCACCCCATTCTCTCCCCATCCCTCCCTCCCATGCTTGGCTTAGTGGTTGACATCTAGTATTATAGCAATTTATCCAAAATTAAAAATGATAATCTCACATAACAGTTTCATTTGTCTGATACCAAGCTTTTGATGACTTAAAGATAACATTTCAATATTTCTTTTTGCTTTCTTTCTTACCAGAGAATATTTTTTTCTTTTTTTTAGGTGAAACTATCATATATTTATTTTTCAGAAAAAAATCTATCCTGATATGGAATATGGACTCTAGATACCCAAAACAATCTCGAAGCAAAAACAAAGCTAGAAGATGTATATTTTCTGATTTCAAACCATATAAAGCTATAATAATTGAAACAGTGTAGTACTGTTCTAAAGGCAGATATATAGACCATTGGAGTTAAATACAAGCCTAGAGCTAACTTCTTCCCTATATTGTCAAGTTATTTTTGACAAGGTTTCCACGAAGATTTGGTGGTGGAAATAATAATCTTTTAACTAAATATTGTTGAAAAATAATAATTACATGGAAAAGAATAAAATTGGACCCTTACCTAATCCCACATACAAGTATTAACTCAAACTAGATAAAAGACCTAAATATAAATCTTAAGACTATAAACTTTTAGGAGAAAATCTGGGTCATGACAAACAGAAACTGAAGGAATTTATGTCTTCAAAACCAGCGCTAGAGAAAATACTCAAAGAGATTAACTACAAAGAAGAAATAGGTAACACTCACCAGAACCAGAGAAACAAGAGTTTCCATCCAACAGACAACTAAGATTGGTTATCTGTGGAGATTCATTATTTATGTTAGTCTTTTACCTATCTCTAAATTGTATTGTTTGCCTTTATTGTTGTTAATTTTTAGGATTTCTAGTTGGAATATTAATATACCTTCAGATATGGCATTTGGAAATATTTTATCCAATTCTATTAGTAACTTTTAACTCTGTTTACATTGTCTTTGGATATACAATATTTTCTTTTATTTTTTAGGGAGTTTGTATATTCTTCTGTTGCCTGTGCCATTGAAATCATATCCAAGAAATCACTGCCAATTTCGATGGTTACACTTTTAATAAACAGGTTATTATAAACACAAATACCCCAAGAAACTGTTAATCATTAAAAAATGTACCTGATTTACCAATTCATTTTGAAATTGGCATTCATTTTAAATCACAGCATCAAGAAAACCGGCCATTTATTTTCAGAGTTAGGTGCGTACAAATGAAACATATTGGAAGATAGCCGGTGATTCAAATAATCATAGAGGGCATTTGATGGTAACTGACCTTGGCCGTATCTCAGCTCTCCAGAAACTTTATTTGCCTACAGCTCAACTACAGGCAAAGTAGTAAGTGCACAATTGTCCTTGAGAATTTAGTAGGAGCATCACCAAATTTACTATAGCTCACAAGTATTCATTTACAGAATAACCTTTCATATCCTCTGCTGAGGTTCACTCAGCCTTATTTAAGGCAAAGGTTCAAAAGGCTTAATTGTATCATTTCTGATCTTAAATTATACCAGGGCTCCCAATTTTAGCAAAAGGTGGTATACATTGACTAATACATTGATAGGAGAATGTGGCCCCTGACAGAGAGCCACCTACCAGGGAAACCAGAAAAAGCAGAGAATAAGAGAACCCCAAACACATATGAAATCCTTCAGTATAAAAACAAATATCTCTACACCTACTGGGCATGACTGATAGCATAACTTTTTTCAGCAATTATTATTTCAAAATGTTGCACTTAGTTCTGAAGAAGAAGGACTCAGGCATTTTCTGTTGATATTGTTGGGAAGGGACAGGTGTGCCCATCCCTTCTAGTAGAAAACTGCCCACTACGTCCACTAATCACAACCTATAAAAATTATATTTAGATTACTATACTTACCTGAGAGCTCTAGCAATGCGAAATTCTGCTACAAGTTGAACAAAAACACAAGAGTTTTTGTGGATGCTTTACATAGTACGATAACTATTTGAAAGAATAGTTCATCACAGCAAGAACATTTTTATTTGGGAACTAGGGTTTGAACTGAGGGGAATTCTACATCTGAGATGAACCTGCGGCCTTGTTTGATTTTTAATTTTGAAGCAAGTTCTCACTAAATTGCTGAGGGCCTTGCTAAAATACTGAATCTGACCTCGAACCTGCAATTTTCCTGTCTCAGCCTCCCCCCAAGTATTGTGAAAAGACGGATGGATATACCACCATGACTGGCAAGAACATAACTTTTGACTTCAGAGCGGAGAGATGTCAATTTCCAGCTTTGCCTGTTTATCTTTAAACAACAACTTCTAGAGTTATAAAATAGGAGAAGCCATAACTACCTCACCACTATTACAGCATTTGATGCATTGACTAAAATATCCCACCCTCATAGAGTGTTTAAGCGATATCCCTCTCCTTTATTCTTTTCCTTGTACTTTTTACCTAAAAATTGGGGGAAAAACTGATTTTCCTAAAATACAACATAAAGGCATTTAACATTTAAATCCGTTCACAAATGCAAATGGCTTCCTTGTGAAATAAACCAATCTGACTGCAGTGGAATACAAATAACCATTAACCATAACAGCATATGTACAAGTAAATAAATTTATGGTGACTCATTAAAAAAAGAAAACACAGATATAATACTTGTACCTACTGTGCCATGCACTACAATTCCACGTGGTTTCTGTTTGTTTCTCTTCATTTTCTAGACAAACACAACTGATCTAATTTGTGTATTTTACAGAGTTTCCTAAAGTAGAATCTGACTCTTTCATTATTTCTAAGGGGCTCATCAGGTTTAACAGATAACAAAGAAGCAGAGGATGTGATCTGATACTCTTATGGGGAGATAACAACAATTTTTAGGAAATATTCTAAGGGCAACCTGACCAGTATTTCAGAAGAGAAACGGATAAGAACAGGAACTGACAAATACTGAGAGTAAAGGTAGATCAGTTTAAGAATGCCATAGAGAGGTATATTTTTTTTTTATCACAAAATGCCTATGCATGTGCAGGTACACCCATGTGAGTACACACACACACACACACACACACACACACACACACACACATTAGATATTCAAAGGGGTCCTTCGAAAAAGAAATCTGAATTTTAGGATATATACATTTTGTCAACATCGATTAAAAATCTATTTTGCATTCTCAAGGACGGTTTCCAATTTTTCAATGTGTCTGACTTTTAAACCATCTATATTAAAAGTAAGAAAAGAATATCGATTCCAAAAAGGCTGAAGTTCCTGTAATGGATTTATGGAAGAGCAATAACTATGAAATTAAAGCTTTCCTACAGCAATCCTTTAAAAGATTTTAGCCACAGTTAATCGACATAGAACAAAAGAGAATGGTGTTACGTGTTGTGGGAACTTATCAACGAAGTATCTCTCACTTTTATGCATCCTAACACATTTGTTACTTATGGGTGATAGAAAGAAATGAAGAGAAATGATCTCAGTGTTACTGGTCCTAAGTTTTCCAGCGTTATTTCCTTTTACCTTATTCCAAGCACTCAAGCCTCAGGTATTTCTATACATACGTATTCCGATTGCACTATTTTGTTTATACTTTTAATCATGTCATAATAGTTGTGTTTATATGGTGCTTTTATTCACTATTTTCTTAACTATCTCCTAGAAGAGAATCTTTACACTTCAAAGAGATTGTATTCATTTTTTATCTGAGACACAGATGCACAACATTTCTATTTTTAAGGTCATAAGACAGCCAGGTGTGGTAGTGCACACTTGTATTCCCAGGACTTGGGAGGCTGAGACAGGATCACAGGTTTGCAGCCAATCTCAGCTACTTAGTGAGGACCTCCACAACTTAGTGAGACCCTGTTTCAAAATAAAGAATAAAAAATTGGGGATGGAGATGTAGCTTGGAGGGAGAATGTCCCTGGGTTTAATCTCTGGTACCACAAAAAAATTTATAATATCAACAGAAAATATTTTTAATAGTCAACATACTTGTTTTAAGTCTGTACTTCATCCTGCCCAAACTGCAAGCATCAGTAGTTTCAGAAACCCCTTGATATAGTTGATGGGAATATGCAGTGGCCAGGAGGCAGGTCAACACACCTGGACTCCAGCCCCCTTCACGGTCTGACTACCGCCTATGAAAAAATAGTCTTACACATAGCTTAATCATAGAATATATAGCCATTTCTAGGGATAATATATACTTTGTTGAGACTCCATCCTACAAATAATTCAAACAACACATTACAATCCTTTCCAGAGCCAATATTACCTAGAATATTTATGTTTGTGAATTACAAGACTATTTCTGTACTCATTTAAAGTATTTATACTGTCATGAAGCAGAATTCACATAAAATGAAATGCACAGATCTTTTCGGTTTAATGAATTGTTGGAGTCAATGAACTTAAAAGGTTTAAATAATGTTATTTCAAGTGTAGAGAAGTATATGTCCTGGAAAGAGGAGAGTGATGTGAAACCCAGAAGGAATCACATCACGTGGCGTGTGTCTGGATCATGCTGAGCCTCACGATGATGTATATTACAGTGCACTGGTACAAGAATAGATTTTTAAAACTCGGTAAAGTTGCTGATTTTAAGCGTAGACTGTTACAAACGTGGGTGACTTTAACTAATTAAATATGCTCACCACCCAAACAAGAAATAAGATCATTTCCATTGCCCATATGCTTTTTTTTCCCTGTCTATGCCATTCCAAACACACCCAATGGGGAGAATTCTGACCTTCACAATCAGCAAGAACATTTTATATTGTCTTGGGTACCATAGAACAATAGTCATGCAATATGTAACTGTTAACAATGGATCTGCCTACTTTCACAAGCAATATTTTATGAGTTATTCATGATGCACTTTTTAGTAGGTTTGTTTCTTTTTGTTGTTGTTGTTATTGTGGTTGTTCCTGAACATTAATTATTGTATAAAGAGACACGAATTTGCCGAATGCTTTTCTTTCCGTGATTTGCTTTTTCACATTTTCACCAACAAATCAGTTGCCCCCAATCCTTGCCACTATTCAGTCTTAGTTCAGCTTTTTTTTTTTACTTTTGTTTTATTTTATTTATTTTTTATTGCTGTATCGTAGTCATACATCTTGATGGAGTACAAGGTAGCAGAGGTATACATACAAGCACACATCACTCAGCTAGCCCTTCCCCAGTTCCCACTCCATTCCCTTCCCTCTTCCTCCCTCTCATGCTTTTCTTAATATGTGGAAGCTAGAAAGAAAATGGGTCAGAGGAGGAACTCCAGATGAAGAAGGAGGAACTCTAGAAGAGCAAATACGGGGACCCAACTGAGGGGGATGGAAGGAGGGAAGAGAGAAATTTTCTAATGTGAGAGATGTGCATTCAGAAACATATCAAAGTCAATCCCTTAGTGCAGCTATTTTAACAACATCTGACTGCGTTCTTAAATTTACATTTCTCTGATGACTTTTAATGTATGCTTTTTCTTTTGCTATTGGACAGATGCTATTGGGTATATATTCTGACTAGCATCTAAAATTTTGCTAATTTTCACTGGGTTGAGTGACTTAATTATAGAGATGATTCATAGTTTTTAAAATAAATGCTTGTGAATAAATTTCCCTGTCTGTGGCTTTCATAATCATTCTCCTAATGATTATAGAAATTAGAAGATAATTATTAATTTAACAAGATTTCTTTGAAGAGAAGGTTAAAAGTTTTCAGTGAAAATAGTTTCCATGTACTTCCTCATCTTCAATATTTACATGAAGTGCTATTTCTTACCTTCTCTTAGGTGTACAAAAGTTGCATAAATAAGAGACATTTTTGTCCATATTCTGAAGAACTTAACACGCAATCATTCTGTCATGTTAAAGACAAATAAAACTGTAAGTCAAATTATAATTTCATATTCTAAATTTATTATATTGGCCCAAGTTAAATACAAAAAACCTTTAAGTTCAAATTATGATTTTATATTCACAATTTATTATATTGGTCCAAGTTATAGTTTGCAAACTAGCTTTACTAGTGATTTAATTTTAGATAACAATATTTACTTTATGATTAATTGGTACTTTTCATTTGTTATTTATCCTGTTAGATGTGATCCTTTAGTAGGTAATCTAAAACAGAGAAAGTGGGAATATAGGATTCAGACCTAAAACTATTTGTTTCACAATCCAAATTATAAATTAATTTGATTGGTTAGAAATATGCAAATTGATGTGTTTACTCCTAATGTAATTATTTTAAATTTCTTCTTTTATGTTCAGATTATTGCACCCGTGCAAAAATAGAGAAACTTGCCTTGGCATAATCAATGGAAAAAATATTGGTATTCAATCTGACTAGAAGTAGAAAGTGAGCCAATTGAGTGGAATCTACTAAAAATGCTGTAAGTCATGTGGTTATTAATAAGGTATGATTTCATCTGTGCACATCTATAATCCCGGTATTTGAGAGGTTGAGACGAGAGGATCAAAGGTTTGTGACCAGTCTCAGCAACTTAGCAATACCCTCAGCAACCTAGGGAGACCTAGTTTCAAAATAAAAATTTAAAAAAACTGGTGTTTAGCTCAGAGGCAGAATGTCCCTGGATGCAGTCCCTAGTACTAACACACACACACACACACACACACACACACACACACACACACACACACACAAAAGAGGTATGATTTCACCTCCAAGAAATCTATAACCACATTATATTCTTAATCAAAATGTAACTAGAAAAATTATACTATTTTATTTTTATTATTTAAAAATTTTAATGGTGCTTTGCAATTATACGTCCTACTGAGGTTCAGGGTGGTACAAATATAAATGCACAGAGATCCTGGTATATTTTCTTCATTTTACCCTGCTTCCCCTTCCTCCATACCTGCACATGTTAGTGAAATTAGTAGTAATTCAAAGTAAAATTCTCTTTAATAACAAGAAGACAAGTAAATGAGAAAATTCCCTATTACCAGTTACAGAGGTGTTTATGTACAACATTAATGGTAGTATCAAATATCTCAAAAGATAATGGTCTTTCTATGCCTCATTGATTAGAAATCCAGTTTCTCCTCAAAGATGATATAAAGTGTACTTCTTAATTGAAAAACTTCTTCAATTATTAGAATTTTGACATACTTTTAACTTTTACTATTCAAGAGATTTTGATGTCGCCATTTGCCACCTGGTTCTAATGGATTTTTTATAATATTTAAATAATTTCTGTAATTAAGTATGTTGCCAAAAATAAAATATCAAAATAAATATTAAAAATTAAAATTTAATTTTAATTCACTTGCCAGGCTTGTAGAATGCAAATTAGTCTTAAAAATATAAACATAGTCACTCATCCTTTTATCAAAACAAGTTACACTAAATTCATGGTGCAAAATATTGCCTGATGAAATGTATACTGAATGGCTAATTTGAATATCATAATCTATTTTATAGAAGTTACAAATTTTCTTATCTATTCTTGAATTGAAGGCAATTTAAGATATTGTTATCTGAAAAACATGTCGAAGATTTCACTTACGAGATCAATTTTATCATAAAGGAAATATATAATAGGCCCACAGCCAACATCATATTAAATGGGAAAAACTTTGATAAATTCCCCTAAAAACAGGAACAAGACAAGGATATTCATTATCACCACTTCTTTTTAAAATAGCACTTGAGACTGGCTAGAGCAATAAGGCAAGAAAAGAAAATCAAAGGAGTACAAAGAGGAAAAGAAGAAACAAAACTTTTGCTATTTGCAGATGAGAAAATATTATACTTAGAAGACCCAACAAATCAATCAAAAGGCTTATAGAACTGATCAACAAATTTAGCAAAGTGTCTGGATACAAAATCAATCTTAAAAAAAATCAGAAACTTTTCTGTATGCCGACCATAAATCCACTAAAAAAGAAATCCAGAAAACACTTCATCTCAGGGTATTGCACAAAAATATAAAATATTTAGGAATAAACTTAACCAAGGAGGTAAAAAGCCTCTACAAAGAAAATTATGAAACACTGCTCAAAAAGAAATCAAAGAAGACCTTAGAAGGTGGAAAGATCTTCAATGATCTTAGGTAGGCAGAATAAATATGATCAAAATGGCCATACTTCCAAAAGTGATTTACAGATTCAATGTAATACCCATTGAATTACCAAGGTCATTCTTCACAGACATAGAAAATCAGTCCTTAAATTCATTTGTAACAACAAAAACCCAATAGCTAAAGTAGTTCTCAGCAACAAGAATCATAATACCTGATTTTAATGTATACTACAAAGCCATAGTAATAAAAACAGCATGGTACTGGCACAAAACAGATACGTAGACCAATGCATCAGAATAGAAGATTCAGAAACAAATCAAATTCTGAAATTGTCAATTGTATAATAAAAATAATAAAGAATATAATTCTAAGACAAAGAAAGATTTCATCATTTTTTTCTAACAGGTCATCATGAATTAAATTATTTTAAACCCAGGAATAATATGTTTAAGAACAGAACATCCAAATATTTTTTAAAAATATTTTAAGTATATGTGTAAAATATTTTTTTCAGAAACATTATGAACTGATGTTTTAATGTGAGGTGAAATAATCCATGCACGGAAAGACTTATATGACACTACTCTCTCATGTGTAGAATCTGAAATAAGCTTAAATCCGTGAAGTAGAGAGTAGAAAAGTGGGTACCAGAGGCTGAGGTTGTAAGAAGGAGAAGGAAGGGAGAGAGATTAATGGGGTCCAAGTCAAAGAAGGATACTAGGAATAAGTTCTAGTGTCCTATTGTACCAAAAGAATTATTGTACTACATTATTGTACTACACCATTCAACATATAGAGAGAATAAGATTTTGAGTTTTCTTATGACAAGGAAGAAATAAAGGAGAAAAAGAAGGAAAGAAGAGAAAAAGAAGAGAGAAATAAAGAAAGAAAACAAGCAAGCAAGCAAGAAAGAAAGATTTGGCATAATGGATAAAGTAAGTATCTTGAGTTGACCAATGCAGGTTGTATCAGTGTACCAAAACATCACACTGCACCTAACAATGTACAACTGTTATCTTTCAGGTAAACAAACCAAAAGAGAACGAGCAGGGAGCAGAAACGCTGGCCTGTTAAATAGAGGAGAATTTGAAAAAATAAATAAATAACTGAGGGAGTGGGAGGGGGAAAAGATACAATAATGCATGATCTGGAAATGGATCTAGAGCAAATTTTTATGTTATTTCATTTTCTATGAAATACTAGTGTGACACAACTTTTACAATATGAATAAGACCTGTGGGATAAATAATATTATGCCAATACTAATTGCCCAATTAAAAAAAAATCATTGTACTCGGTTATGTAAGAAAGTTTCCTTGTTCTTGGGAAATATAAACATAAGTATTTAAGAATGAAGAACATTCTGTTTACCACTTGACTTACAAATAACTCAGTGAGAGACAAGATACAGCTCAGTGATGCAGGTGAGGGACTCTGGGTTCGATGCCCAGTTCAAGAAAGACAAAAAAACCCAAAACAAAACAAACAAAAAAAACCACCTTAAAAATAACTTAAGAAAAAATAATTCAGGGAAAATGTTTTCAGGAAGAGAGAGTAATCCCACAATGTGGAAGCACATTACAGATGAGGGGTTCTGTCGTGTTTCTGAGTGTTCTTTGCTTTATTCTTGCAACTTCTGTAGAAATAGGACATTGTTTCAAAATTAAAAACAAATAAATATTGATCTTAAAGATGTCATTGATATTTCTTTTTTGAATATAATTTTAAAAATGTGTTGCCAGAGCCGGGAGTGGTGGCACAGGCTTGTAACCCCAGCATTTGGGAGCTGAGACAGTAGGATCGCGGTTCGAGGCCAGCCTCAGCCACTTAGTGAGGCCCTTTGCAACTCAGTGAGACCCGTTTTAAAAATAAAGGATAAAAAATAGTACTGGGGGTGTAGCTCGGAGATAGAATGCCTCTGGGTTCCATCCTCAGTACTCTAAAATAAAATAAAATAAAATAAAATAAAATAAAATAAAATAAAATGTGTTGCCAGGTCTTTAAAAACTATATTAATATTCTATATATTCTTTTTATCCCTATATATTGTTATTTAATATTAGAATTTATACCTAAGTAAATCATCTGATACTTACTTGACATTAAAAGTTATTTTGAAGCCAGGAGTGGTGGCGCACGCTTGTAATCCCCGCAATTGGGAGGCGGAGACAGGAGGATCACACAGGTTCGAAGCCAGCCTCTCTGGCTTAAGAGACCCTGTTTCCAAATTTAAAATATATATATAAAATAGGTCTGGGAGTGTAGCCCAGAGGTAAGAGGGTGTCCAGGAACCCCAGTTACCACCAAAACAAAAAAAGTAGTTTTCTCATACCTTACAAGCATTCTCATGGAAAACAAAACAATACCAAAAAAAAAAAACAGTAAAAAAAAAAAAAAGAAAACATGAAAATCAACGAAATACTGGAAATCAACCCAAATGATATTTAAAGAATGATAGAATTTGAAAAATGGAGTCAGCTGATGCTTACTTGGCTAAGAATCTGGTTCTTGGAAATAAGAAATAAAAGTGATGTAAGCCAAGTCACAAAGTATCTAAAACTAAATGAAACAGTACAAGCATGTGTAAGTGACATTTTTTGATGAGTGACATTTTAAGAGGAGAGAAGCGCACTCCCGTTTAGAATGTAAGAGAGATAGAATGCTTAAGGATGTAATTACTCGTGAGAAGTACAAGGTGCAGCCAGTCACCCTGAATTGCCCCAAGACTGTTCATGTGTGTTTTTTTTTTCCTTCTCATTGCTCAGTTAGGCATAAATTCGAAGATTTCATGGTTAAGAGAGCCTGAGATGAAATGCTAGTTGCCTGTACTTAGTCCTGCTTCTTCTTATCGGACCATCTGCTGTCACCTCAAAAGCCAAGACTGCATAATCTTGGTAAACACACAAACCATTCCTGCATATAATTTGGATCGGAAGGAAGACCCCTTTCTGTGTACTGGTCTTCAGCTACCTTCCTTGGATGGATTCCCAGCACCTTAGAGATGCGGCCCCTCTGTGGACACAGTATTAAGTCTAAACTTCGCACACAGATGCTGAACAAAGTTCGGGAGACTGGAAGTAAATCTAATTTGCATGAGAGCCTGCCTCCGGGTTTGATGCACCTTCTGGATTTAAGTAGCATTTGTCATGTATGGACCCAAATGTGCTGGGGTTGGCATGGAGTGAGTGCGGAGCAGAAGCGAGAGGCGGTGGCTGCCGGGTGCCAGTTGAGAACTCCCGAAGCTTTAGTGCCAAAAGGCTGTATTGTGTCTGACCGCTGAGGCACTGGTGTGTGTGTCCTTGCAGCAGGTCAACGCCTGTGTCCTGGCAGGTGGTGGGCATGAAAGATAAAGCAGGGGAAAGATATTTATAGAGTTTATACTTCTTCAGATCATTAGCTGCACTCTCGTTTTTTTCTTAATTCTTTAGAAGTCTGCAGAAGTTCAGCAAACCTCACATAATAGCAAAAGTGGATGATAAAGAGAAAATCTTGAAAGATGACTGAGAAACAAATGACACATCACTTAAAATGCAACAGTGAGCCAGACTCTAGTCCTAGGACTTGGGAGGCTGAAGCAGGAGGATAACGGGTTTGAGGACAGCCTCAGTAACTTAGCAAGGCTCTCTGCAACTTAGTGAGGCTCTGTTTCAAAAATATGAAATAAAATAGGGCTGGGGTATAGCTCAGAGATAGAATGCTCCTGGGTTCAATCTCCAGTATCAGAGAAAAAGAAAAAAAATGCAATGATAAATTCTAAAAATGGCAAACATTTTATCAGAATTTATGGAGATTTAAGGCAAGATAAAGGCTTTTTTTAGTATATACCTTTTATTAGGTTATAATCATTTTTCTACAAATATTGATTCATTTTAAAATTTGGTTATGCAATCTCTTTTTTTTTTGTGGTACTGGGGTTCCTGGAAGCCCTTCTACCTCCAGGATACACTCCCAGACCTATTTTTACATTTTTTTTATTTTAAATATTTTTATTGGTACATTATATTCATACAACATATTGGGGTAAAAAACTTGTGTGTACAAACATGTACTCATCGCTGATTTAACCCCTACCCAATTCCCACCTCATTCCCTCCCCGTCCCTCCCTCCCTTGCTTGGCTTAGTGATTGACTTCGATATGTTTAAGTACATTGTGTGTTTTAGAGATAGATAAAGGCATTTTTAAAGTACTGAAAAATATGTTTAAAAAATTGCCAACCCAGAAAATGCTTATAATAGACAGTGATACTATCCTTTCACCTTAAGAAATTAGAGGTAAAGAAGCAAATTAATTCCAAAATAAGTAGAGTAGAGGCTAGAGTAAATATCGAAACAGGAGTCAATAAAATATAAATTGAGCAACAATACAGAAAAACAAAAAAACTAAAGGCTGCTATTTGACTAGGTAAGTAATATTGATAAAATATTAGCCTTAATAATCAAGAAAATGTCACAGAATATCATTATGAAAAATTTTAAAAAGAGCCTGGTAGGTGGTGCGTCCCTGTAATCCCAGTACTTGGGAGGCTGAGACAGGAGGATCACAGGTTCAACGCTGGCACATGCTAACTTAGTGAGACTGCTTAAAAAATAAAAAATGGGCGCCGGGCGTGGTGGCGCACGCTTGTAATCCTCGCGCTTAGGAGGCGTGGACAGGAGGATCCCACGGGTTCGAAGCCAGCCGCGCTGGCTTAAGAGACCCTGTTTCCAAATAAAATATAAAATAGGTCTGAGAGTGTAGCCCGGAGGTAGAAGGGTTTCCAGGAACCCCAGTACCACCAAATAAATAAATAAATAAATAAATAAATAAAGGCTAGGAATGTGCCCCAGAAGTAGAATTCCCGTAAATTTAATATCTAGTATAAAACACACACACACACACACATACACACACACACATTATGTTTTCATACATTAAATAACAATTGTAAAATTTAATCTCAGTAAACTTCTTATCTGTAGTTCTGTGAAAAACTTAAAATATTCCAGAATAGACTAAAAAATATGTGTGAGATACAAGTACCTAACACTACATAAAATTTCTCAGATAAATTAAAGAAGACAAATTAACAGAGTAATGAACCTTCGAATTGTGGATTGATATGATTGTAAGGATTGATAGAGTCATTACGGTTAAATTATCGTTTGTCCTCAAATTCACCTTTTCGTTCAAGCCTGTCTCATGCACACCACCACCATGCATTTAATAAAAATTTACAAATATATTCAAAATTTTATAATAACACAACCGATCCACCACAGATTAACCCGTAAAATAAACTTGGAGAATGTATGAACTATGCGACTCCCAGAATCATTATAAGGTTACTGCTGAGGTAGTGTGATTTGTGCATTAAGATAGACATACAGATTAATGAAACAGAAAAAAAAAGTATTTTAGAAATAGACACTGTCATATGTGGTCAATTAATTTTTGACAAAGGTGACAAGGCGATTCATTGGGGAAAAAGTCTTTTCAACAAATGATGTTGAAACAGCTGAATATGTATATAGAAAAATAAATATTTGGGTCTATCTCACACAACATAGATAGATAGACAGACAGATAGATATTAACTCAAAATAGACCATGGGGAGAGGGGAACAAAATCAACCATAGATATGAAAGTTAAAACTACAAAACTTCTAATAATAAAGTAATGGGAAATATTTACTAACTTGGAATAGGAAGTTTTATTTATTTATTTATTTATTTATTTATTTATTTATTTAATTTTTTGCAGTGCCAATCATGGAACCCAGGGGTATTCTACCTCTGAGTTACACCCTCAGCCCTATTTTTTTTTTTTATTCTTTATTTTGAAACAGGGTCTCACTGAGTTGCGGAGGGCCTCACTAAGTAGCTGCGGCTGGCCACGAACCATGATCCTTCTGTCTCAGCCTCCCAAATGCTGGGATTACAAGCATGTGCCACCATGCCCAGCTTTATTTTATTTTTTAATGCTTGTACTGGTACATTACATCCTCACGTCATAATATAGTTCGCAGTGATAGGGACACACACGCACAGAGCACTTGGTGGGTTTTCTCCCAACTCCCCCCTCAAGGACCCTTCCTTGTATCTGATACTGACATCGGCATTGATATTCTTACATAAGCACGTGATGTCAATGGAAGTGTTTTCTTCAATAATTCTGCCTCCTCCCCTCACACACCTTCCTTTAGACCACCCTCCTCACTCTGCTGGAGTTTCTTCTCTCCTCTTACATCCAGATTTTTTCCTAGATTTTGTATAAATCTGTATAAGTCACTTTCTGTGACTGGCTGGTCTCACTTAAGAAAATGTTCTCCAGGTCCAACCATTTTTTGGGAAATGATTTAATTGTATTCCTCTTTATTGCAGTAGATTTCCAGTGTGTGCATATGCCGTAATTCATCCATTTATCTGTTGATGGGCACCCAGATTGTTTCCATAGCTTGACTATTATAAGTTATGCTGCTATAAATTTGAATATGCTTGTATTACTATAATATTCTTTGTTGTTGTTGTGGTGGTGGTACTAGGGATGGAACCCAGGGGCATTCTACCTCCAAGCTACAACCCCAGCCTTATTTTTAGCCTTTTATTTTTGAAACAGGGTCTCACTGACTTGCGAAGGGCCTCGCTAAGTAGCTGAGGATGTCTGCGATAGCAGTTACTTTAGAAAGATACATAGGTCTATCTGGATCAAGTGGTGGATCCATTTCCAGTTTCTCTGAGGCATCTCCACACTGATTTTCATAATGTCTGCACTAATTTGTAATTCCTCAGTGTATAAGAGTTTCCGTTTGCCTACATACTTGCCAGCATTTATTGCTCTTTGGTTTCTTAATGATTGCTATTTTAATTGGGGTTAGATGGAATCTCAGTGTCATTTTGATTTGCATCTCCCATATGGAGAAAGAAAAGACCCAGAATAGCCAAAGCAATTCTCAGTAATAAGAACCATCACCATTCCTGACTTCAAATTATACTATAGAGCTATAATAATAAAAACAGCATGCTATTTGCACATACATACAAAAAAAAAATCCAGAAACAGACTAATGGGTCAGAATAGAAGGCATAGAAACAAATCCACACACTATAGCCAACTGATTTTTGACAAAGGTGCTAAAAAAAAAATTAGAGAAAAGAGAGCCCTTTCAACAAATGGTGTTGGTAAAATTGGCTATCCATTTGTAAAAAAGAAAAAAAAAGGAATTAAATTACTACCTCTCACCTTGCACAAAAGTTAACTCAAGATGGATCAAAGATTTAGAAATCAGATCATAGACTTTGAAATTATTAGAGAAGAGCACAGGTTCAATACTCCAACATATCGACTCAGGTAGAAACTTCCTCAAAACTTTCCTGAAGCTTAGGAAATTAAAAGAAGGATTAATAAATGAGTTGACAATAAAATAAAAAGTCTATGTTCATCAAAGGAAATCATCAATAGTGTAAAGAGAGTCTACAGAACCGAAGACAATGTTTGTCAGCTGTTTGATAGAAAACTAATATCTAGATTATACAAAGTACTTAGGTACTTTAAAAAAGGAATATGAGATTTCTTAAGACACAAAGAAGTATAAATTCTCTAAGAACTACTCTTTTTTTTATCAAAATTTAGAATATTTGCCCTTTAAAATACTAAAATAAAAGGCAAGCTAAAGAATGGGGCAAACTATTCAGTACAAGAATATCAGCAAACTTGTATTTAGGGCATATAAATGACTCTCAAAGTTCAATAGTAGATTGTTTAAAGCAATCTATGATAAAATAGCATAAAGATTCTACATAAAAATGCACAAATGACCATTGAACACATAAGAAAGCCGTTAGAATTCAGGGCAATTCAAATTAAAGTCATAATGAGATGTCTCCATATATCCACTAGAATGCCCCAAATTTTAAAATACCAAAAATACTGAGTTTAGGTATGGATTTTGACAAGAGAAACATTCATGTCCTGCTTATAGAAATTCAAAACTCATAACTGTTGGCAAATGTTTGAGAAATGTAAATAAAATATATGTCTACCATATAATTCAGCAGTTCTGCTCCTGAATATCTGTCCAAAAGCCATGCAAGTATGTGTGTATACATATTATTACATATATATATATATATATATATTCATATATAATACACACTCATGCATAAGTACATATGTATACGTGCATGCATACAAACACATGCATATACATACATGAATTCATGTATACAAATGATGTGTTAGCAACATTATTCACTATAGACAAAACTAGAAATAATCTAAATTTTTACCATGAGAGCAATGGGTAAATTAAATTTTAAAAACGAGGTATGAATGCAGAAATAAATAAAACAAAAGTATTGGAAATAAATAGAAAAGAAAACTGATACATAGGGCAATAAAAACACTAGTTTGAAATCAATAGAAAAGAACACTAGTGGGAAATAAATAGAAAAGAACACTAGTTGGAAATAAATAAAAAAAGAGAACGGTTACGTAAAGCAATAAAAATCAATTTCAAAATTATCATTTGAGTAAAAGAAGCAAGACAGAGAAAAACGCATGCAGGATAATTGCATAGAAATTTCTAGAGTATTAAACCTGATTTATAGTGACACAAAGCAGCTTAGTTTTCTTGGCTTTTGAGAGAAAGGGAGTTACAGAGATTTCCCAAGAAGAGAAAGTCTAGGGATGATGGAAAGTTCTATATCTTAATTTGGGCACATTCTCATGTGTGTGCACTTGGTAAAATTCTTGAAACTACACATTTTAATGAATACAGTATATAAACTTATATAGTATATGTCACACTTCAGTAAAATTGATTTACCATTTTTTGTAGTAGTAGGGTTGAATCAAGGGACATTTCACCTCTAAGCTACACTCCCAGTCTTTTTTTTTTTTTTATATTTTATTTGGAAACAAGGTCTCTTATATGCTGAGAGTCTTGTTAAATTGCAGTGGCTGGCTTTGAACCTACAATCTATCTGGCTTAGTCTCCTAAGTACTAGGATTACAGGTATGTGCCATCACACCCGGCCATTAAAAAAATTTAAAGCTTGATACTTAATCTTAGACTTAGAAAAAAATGAACTAAAACATGCAAATAAAATTATAATAGTACCATGATGATATAAAAAAAACACTGTTTGACTGTTCTTACAGAATTCCCTTTTGTCCCAAGTTCCCAGTCACAAGCAACATGTAGTTTCGACAAGCTGCTTGTGGTAGATAAGACAAAGAACCAGAAAATCTGAAAGTACTCCTAGAAACTCAAAGCCAGTAGCTTCCATGAACCTCAAAGCCTGGTTCCAGGTTCTTTTTCTCAAAAAAAAAATATATATATATGTATAAAAAATCAAATTATATATAGAAATTATATATTATATATAGAGAAACTATTTTAGAGAAATTATAAATATTATATATAAATATATGGAAATTATATATGTACATATACATACACATATGTGTATATACATATATACATATATGCATGTATATATGTATGTATATATGTGTGTATATATGTATGTATATATATGTGTGTGTGTATATATATATATATATATGACAACATGTTTAGCCAATTAAAAGTAGAAGAAACAACCTGTAGAATTGCGAGAAGAGCTTATTTTCCAACTGAGCAGGACAAAAGAAGTTGTCACAGAAAAATTGACACTATCCAGAACTCTTAAAGATGGGCAGGGTAAACAGTCACTGAGCTGGGTATTGTGGTGCACGCTTGTAATCCCAGTACTTGGGAGGCTGAGACAGGAAGATCACAGGTTCACGACCAGCCTCAGTAACTTAGCTAAGCCCTCCACAACTTAGTGTGGCCGTATTTCAAGGTTAAATAAAACAAAATTGAAAAGAAAAAAAACAGAGACAAAAATGTAGCTCAAAAGTAGAATGCCCTTGGTTCAATCTCCAGTAGCATGGGGTACGGGGTAATGGGATAGTGTAGTCAGACAAGGAGATCATAAACTGTGAGTAGAAGGAGGAAAGGATCAAGAGACTGGTTTCCAGGAAGAAATAGCAGCCATGGGAGGAGGCCTGCAAGGAGCCCACACTCCCACTGATTCATTTCTGCCTCAAAATCTGTGCTATCATTTGTATAAAATTCACCATATCCCAGAAGTGCACAAACAGTGGCAATTTCAGTTGAAAATGGGTGTTTGGCAATGGAATTCTACTCAGCCATAAGCAAGAAAAGGATGATGGCATCTACAAGATAGACGTAGAAAATATTATGCTGAGTGAGACTGGCCATTCTTAGAAAGTGACGAGTAGTTATGTTTTCTCATAGGTGGACACTGGAGGAAAATTGGGGAACACAAGAGACTTTTGATAAAAGAGAAGAGACTCCAGTGGAGCGACGGAGGGGGTTTAAGGGAGAGAGAAAGAGGGAAGGAAAAATGATGGGGCAACCATTTCAATAATACTAGGTACATATACAAAATTATCAGTGCCATTCTCAATGGCATGTGTGGGGGAAGGGAGAAGGACACAATTTGGAGGGAAACACACCAAGTGTTTTGTAGATATATGTTTCCTTCACTCTATACCTTGTTAAGCTGTATAATTATAATACACCAATAAGTCAATAAGTGTCTATCAAAAAGAGAAATTAAAATGGTGTATTCTGAATGGTGGTTTTATGCCACTCAACAGGGAGCCTGCCATAGGTAAGATGAGACATTGCCCATGTACATTTCCTATTGGCTAGCTCTATTATGGACAATATAATAGCCACTCTGCAGTGAATTGTACTGATTAACTGAGGCAGAGAGCAGCCAAACAGCAAAGGTCTATTTAGCGTCTCAGACCCACAGAAACTGTGGTCTCAAACTTGCATTGACTCCTCCACGCCTCCAGGGGGCACTAGTTCCCCCAGCTACCCAAGTATCTACTTAGTTTTCCTTTGCCATCTTAAGGATTTTGTTTCCCTAGGCACCTCTCACAACCTCTTCAGACGTCTTTGTGTCTCGCTTCATAAACAGCGGAGGTTAGCGTCCTGAAATAACTGAACATGTCTGTCCCTATTTCAAAATTCTCTTGACTGAAAAGAGAAATATCTCCCCTTGTCCAAGGTGAATTTATTCCTCTCATTTTTGCTGACTTCCTTTAAGGCCTTGCTCCCCATGCTATTTTACTATTCTTTCTAACTACCCATTATCTGTTATCACTAGGCCTTTCACTGAACTCACATTGCCCTTACTTTAAAATAAAAGTGAGAGTTTAAAAAGTATCCTAACATTATCTTTTATTCAATGAACTTTAGTTTTAAAATATGTGCATTAATGAAATATTTGAGGTATCGTAAGGCCAATAGATCAAGAGACGATTGCCATCCAAAGAATATTACTCAGAGTTCTCCACAGGAGAGGTGTGCCATCCCAGAGGACAGCCACACACTGTCTGGAAAAGCGGGGCCATATCATGGGACAGGAGGATCAGGGAGGCACTGTGAGCACCAACCTTTATATCATGGTTTCCATCTGAAGAATCAGATGAGGCAGAATAAGCAGGATTCTGATTGAATGGTTTGAATGATTACTTTCACAGCATTCTAGAAGGTCAGAACTGCCCTAGTCGTCTGGTCCTGTGATTAGCAATTCAGAATATGTGTACTGCTCAATACAGAAGGGTGCTCTGGACGGGCTGATTTGTATCTGATAGGAATGTGTCCAAGAGGACTCTTTTGGAAGAGAGAAACAGAGGGAAGCAGGAGGCTGGGCCATGGTGGCTGAGGCATATTAGCATATGGTAAAAGGAGTTTACAGAAGCTTTTTATACCTCAAGCTTCTGAGCCAAAATCCTTGTTCTCCTTAGATGGAAGTTCCAGAAGTAGTCATGTCTTAGCATTTCTCTGTCTTGCTCGCTAATCAGATCAACCCAGGTACTGGGGGCTTGGTAAAGACGTTGAAACTGCTGCAAGATTCAGGACCGTTTCCAACACTCCCATGACTCTGACTTTTGGCCATTAACCTCATATAAGTGCTCATCCTCCCTTGTCGGAAAGACAAGGGAGGATGAGCACTCTAAACATCACCATGCTTCTAGATTCATGCCTGCAAAACCTCTGCCCTTCCCTGTCTAGCATTCTGAAGCACACATCTCATGTCACTCCTCACAGCCAATTACAGGCTAAAGAAGAGGCTTCTCCACTTCTTACAGGGTAGCATTCCAGTCCCCATTCATAACCTCCACTCTCTACCCTCCAATATCCTTCCTACATGTTAGCCACATCAAGTAGCAGTTCAAGACTGACGTTGCTTAATATTGCCCCTGTGAATTTGTGTACATCGTTAGCTTTGCCTAGAACACTACTCAGAGACCCTCCTCCACCACGATTCATTTATTACTGCTGTAGCCTGGCTGCATTGATGTTCTCTGTTCCTCCCTTTCCCTATCAAGGGTGAGGAGTATTGTGCTACACATTGGCCCAGAAATTGGCCACATGGTATGCAATCAAGCCCAGTACCATGGGACAGCACAGGGAGCTAATGAGTCCACCTATCTGACCAAAGGACTTGTGGGGAGTATTAATGGCTGCTATATTGAGCCAATAATTTCAACTGTGGATTATTACACAGCAGTGGCTAGCTGACAAGATAATTTTCACATAGACTGGGATCACCAGACACTAAAAGCTAATCATCTTCTTTTGTCTGGTACCTACAGAAAGAAGTTATTAAGAAGAATGTGTGATTAATCAATCAACAACTGAAAGAGTATGCATTCACCATTATTATTTCCTGTCCTTGAGTAATATTTTTCCACATTAATATGATCCTTTTAAAAGATATAGAAATAACAGATGATTCTCCGCAAAGTATAAATTGTATAATTGCATAAAAAATATAGATTATCATCCATATAAGGCTGAAAGGCCAGGAATTATTTCACACCTGGAATTTTAGTACTGGAAAGACTGAGACAAGGGGATCACAGATTTAAGACCAGCCTCGGCAACTTAGTGAGGATCTCAGAAAATTAGAGAGACCCTGTTTACAAATTTAAAATATAAAGAGCTGGGGGTTATAGTTCCAAGGTAGAATGCACCTGGATTTAACTCCCAACACCACAGAAAAAGAATTTTTGAAAATCCCCACTGACAATTCTTACAAAGCTCCAGTATATAGCAATATCAACAATCCGTGCTTACTGGAATGCTTGCTTTCTTAACTATAAACAAAATGGAAACTAATGCAATTGTGAAATTCATGATGGTGTTCTCCTGTGAAGTGGCAAAATATTTGAAATAAAGTCATGAATTGGCTTGCATTTGCATGAGTGTGAACTACAGACCTACTATCTACCTTCAACTCCAGCACAAGTACACTTCATAAAAATTAGAAAGGGAAAATATTCAGGAAGTTCTAATGGTTCTCTTTGCAAATGAACTGCTAATGATTCTTAAGAAGTTGTCATTCAAAATAATCTCTCTTCTACTTTAGCTATTCAAACATTAGTCCCTTCTCTTTTAATAGAATTGCAATAAATTTTCAAGGCCTTTTTGCCCCATGCCATATGATTACTAATGGCAATTTTTTAGGTTATCTAACCAGCCAGGCATTTGACAATCCACACATTTGTCTATGTTTATTATTAATGAAGCTGCGTAAACCCTAGTGTATTGTCATACATTTAATTTCGCAAACATTATGGCAATATAAACAACACACAAGAAAAATGTTTTTCATGAGCACATGTGACTGGTTTCTTTTTTGCCTGTCTGACATGCACTAATTAATACATATCATAATTCAACAAATCTTTTCCTTTTTAGGGCCAAATGTTTGAGCTTATGTTAGCTAAGGTAGACACCACGCAGATTTTGTAGAAAAGAGTTTTTTAAATAATTAAAATCACATAAGTGCTATCATTAATTTACCCACAAAATCTTAAAGATAGAGGAGAGATGCATACATTGTCTTGGGGAAGTCTCTTGGAAAAAGAAATGTCTCTAGGGTTGGGTATAAAATGTTCCGAGGATCTCATGGGTTGACTAGATTTTAAGGGGCAATCCAAGGCAAAAAGAGTGGCATGTTTCAATTCAAAAACACTGGAATTTGATTGCTAGTTCTAGAAATGATTCTCTTTGACTGGGAATTACAATACTCTCAAAGAGTTGGTGCATGTACCAGCAGCAGCAACATCACGGGGGGGGAGGGGGTGTCCTGGGTAGAAATGCACCTTCTTAGGATCAATCCCAGTCATGCTGACTCAGAATCTGCTAGTAGGATGAAGGAAACTTGTGTTTAGCTTATTTTCCAAGTGTTTCTCATGTATTTTAAAGTCCAAAAAATATAATGTGAAAGGTTCTAAAAACTAAACCATGTCAAAATACCAATCTTTGGCCCTTATCCCATAGTTTCTCATTCAATAAGTCTATGAAGGCTTTAGAGTTACATTTCTAGTGTGCTCCCAGGTTAGGGCAATGCTGCAGGTTCAGGAGACTGACCTAGAGGTGTAAGTAGCTGAAAGTCAATTTTCAAATGTCAATTGTAGCCAGGTTATGAAAGCCCTATGTGGTAGGCAGAATTTCAAAACTGGCCCTCAATGGGGCAAGCCTTGGTGCATAAACACCTTCTCCTTGTTATTCAGTTTAGTGTTTTATACTGTTGGGGAATGATTCCCTAGCTGTAATTAAGACCCCAACCAGCTGAATTTTAAACATGAATATTTTCCAGGTAAATCTGAATGGATTATTTGAGGACATTAAATCTAGGTCTAGATGAGAGAGAGAGAGAGAGAGAGAGAGAGAGAGAGAGAGAGAGAGAGAGAGAGAGAGAGAGAGAGAGTGTGTGTGTGTGTGTGTGTCAGAGATTCAAGGTAGAAATCTGACATGCTTTTTTGGAAGTCCCTGTTTCTAGGACTGAAGCCAGCCCCCCAGGATCCCAGGAGGAGTCCATTCAGAGAATCAATAAAGAAATGAGGGCCTTAGTCCAATAACAATAAAGAACTTATATTTTCTCCCAAAACAACAATGAATTTGGATGCAAAATAACCCCCTCAAGAGTCTGCAAGAGATGACTTATCTAGCTGACTTCTTAATTTCAGCTTTGTGATACCCTGAATAGAAAAGCGAACTTGACAATCAGACTTCTGAACCACAGAACTCATGGCTCTAGATTAAACCTCTATGTTCATGGTAACGTGCTACACAAGAGTTAGAAAGAATATAGAATAGATGGGTATGGTGGTACCCACCTGTAATCCCAGTATTTGGAAGGGTGAAGCAAGAAGATTGCAGGTTTGAGAACAGCCTCAGCAACTTAGGCAGATTGTGAGCAACTTAGCAATAACTTGTTTCAAAATAAAGAAATGGAAAATAGGGTCAGGGGTATAAATCAGAATTAGAATTCTCTTGGGTTTAATCCCTAGGACCAAAAACGCAAAAACAAACAAAGAAAAAAAAAAGGAATATAGACTAGAAATGTCATCCTTAAGATGGTTGTACTTCAGATCAATCTTTAAAATACATATGGAGAAATAGTAGATATTCCTAACCATAAATATATTTTTGTTGTATGTAACTTGAATAAGTCTAAGTCTGACCCATGAGGGAAAAGTTTACAGCAGCTGAGGAAATGAGGTAGAAAGCATCTGTAGGAAAATATGAAGCGAAAACATACCTGAAGAAAACAAACAGCAGGGAAAATTAGGAAATAGAAAGGATGATATGTTTTTTGGGCTGAATATGAAGTAGAAGTGAAAAACAAGAAAAAATTTGAGGATTTCTACAACAGGGGAATCTCTTTCTCTTTCCCATTTTTATTTATTTATTTATTTATTTATTTATTTATTTATTTATTTATTTATTTTTGGTACTAAAAATTGGACCCAGGAGCATTCCACCTCTGAGCTGCCATCCCTAGCCAATTCATTTTATTTTATTTTTTATTTGGAAACAGAGTCTTACTAAATTGCTGAGAGTTTTGTTACATTCCTGAGGCTGTCTTCTAATCTGTGATCCTCCTGTCTCAGCTTTACAAGTACTGGGACTATAGACATGTGCCACCAGGCCCAGCTCTGGAGAATCTCTTAAAAGCCAATGAAAACGGAAATTCTAACTAAACTGCAAGAGAACCTCCAATAATATTGGGTTAATTTTCAAAACACTAATGTTATTTTATTTTATTATTATTATTATTATTATTATTATTATTATTATTTTGGTGGTACTGGGGTCCCTGGAAACCCTTCTGCCTCTGGGCTACACTCCCAGACCTATTTTTACACTTTTTTATTTGGAAACAGTGTCTCTTAAGCCAGCGTGGCTGGCTCCCAACCTGCGCCATCCTCCTGTCTCTGCCTCCCAAGCACGGGGATTACAATGCCTGGCTACTAATGTTATTTTTTAAGCAGAAGAAGTAAGGTAAATGAATTACAGATAGGGTAAATCAGTTGTTTTACCAATATAGTTTTAAAAAGAAAGAAATGATCTTATACAGCTTTCAACTAATCGTGCCAATCTCTCTTTCTAATGACTACTTTTTCTTCAAAATATGTGTGATATACCTTTAATTTCAATAAAAAAATCAGTGCTACCTTCTCTAAGATGGTATTATGAAGACACTTTGTACTCAGATGTCAAGGAACTGAGAAAGTCCCCCAAATAAATGTTTGTGCAAATGAGCCATATGCCCCTGGGTTAAAGGACAATGAGAGAGACGCAACCCGTCATGCCGGCGTCAGCTCGCACCCTGATAAATGGCAGGTCAAGGAGGGTTGTGTTTAATAGTATATTCCTCAATGAGATGTCACTTTTTCCTCAATGTGTCCTCTGTGTGAGCTAATTAAAATCATGTTTTGCTGCAATGTCAGCACACCAAGTTGCTGACTTTCTTGTTGTCTTACCACATGGTACAAAAATGAATTCTTTCATATGAGAGAAACTTGGGGTATTAAAGGCTCTGTATCCTGGGGTATAATTTAAGTTTTCTTGCAATCTATAAATCTACAAAATCTCTCTCTCTCTCTCTCTCTCTCTCTCTCTCTCTCTCTCTCTCTCCTCTCTTCTCTTTCTCTCTCCTATATTATTAGCATTCATTCATAACACCTGTAGATGAATTCAAAACTTGTAACTATTGCTTTATTGCCCCAAATCATAAAAATATTTTACCTTAGTAAATATAACTGAATCTCTCAGTTCCACTCAATGCAAATGGTGGCCCTGTCACATAATTATATATTTTTCACTGTTAATTGAAGACAAGGCTTGATGACTATCATTTTAGTCCTCTTCAAGTGAGAAAAATCAAATGCCAGTAAGTTAAATAATACACTCTATGTATATACAAAAGCAACATTAATGACTACTCCTTGACTCATACATTTTCTATATGATCAATTAAAACAAATGTAAGAATGCTTTTGCATATATTTTCCCAGCTGCCTTCTTGCTCATAAACGCATGGGTGCTATACACATGGTTGATAAACACATCGTATAAAGAGTAGGATTCCTGAGACATAGCGCTCTTGAACAAAATAAGATATAAAGACAGTTTGGGCATGTGGGTACATTATTGGAATCCCAGTACTTGGGAGGCTAAGACCAGAGGATTCCAGATTTGAAGACAGCCTCAGTAATGTAGTGAAACTCTCGGCAAAATGTCAACTTATGGAGACTCTGTTTCATAAACAAAAAATGCTAATAAAATAAAGTACTGGAGGCATAACACACAGGTAGAATGTCTATGGGTTATGTCAGTCTACATTCTGCTCTACAATATTTAATGCCTGGGTAATGTCTGCAGAAAGACACATGAATAAATAAAAGAAATAGACATGCTTTTAAAATTATGCTAATTAACTGTTTATTTAAGCAGAGCCCTTAATTTCAATTGTTTTGAAAGAGAAAGGCTTGGCTTAATTAACTCCTGTGTGTAGTGGGAAATCTCAACAAGCTGACGACTACATCTCCTGTGAAGAGCCACCGGCTTTTACTATAGTATAGTAAAATCTCACAAGGTAAACCTTAATATTTACTGCATTAACAACAAAATGTTAATAAGAGGATGAGTCAATCACTATATTATTTCTTGCACCGGGGATAATTCAAAGTAATTTATTATAGTATAAAACACTATGAAAAATTGTATCTGGTGTAGAGATGTTCTTCTTCACAGTATGCTTTTTTTTTATGTTATCCTTGAGACAAACTACATAGTAAATTTAAAGTATGACACCTTCTATACTAAAAGGTTGCCAAGAAAACAAAACTTTTTAAACTCATCTCTTAGTAATTGCAATGTATAAAATATAACTTTGCTATGAAACTGAGAGACACCTTTATAGTGATTTTTATATCGGAATCAAAACAATGTTCCAGAAAATATAACTAACTGCCACAAAAATTTATTGTATTTTACTTATATTGTCATTATTCTTACCTTTTCTTCTAAAGAAATTTCTGCAAAGTTTGAAATTTTATAGTGCAGTGTATTGGAAAATAAGTGGAACAAAATGTTTTCTTCTATTCTTATGAACTGAGAAGGTCCTTTTCTGTTTACCTTTTCTGTTTATTTTTTTATCCACTAGATTTTTAGGTGATATAAGCTATAAATCATACATCAATAAGGTTATATTTCTCTTTTTTTGTCAAATTATTCTGCTCTCTGGACTAATGCATGTTAAAAGTTACCTAATTAGAGACCTTTCAAAATATGCAATTTTTTGAATTTAGCACTTTCAAATACTTAGGTATTATTGCCATGCTAAATGCACAAGGAAAACCAGTGTTTGATTCAAGGATCCAATTAAGAAATATTTACCAAGTCAGTAACAGAAGAAATATTTATTTGGAATGCAGCCGAGATAAGTTAGCCAAGATTACTGCATTGGAGATTGGATTATTTATTTATGATTTTACTCAAATATTAATTTAGAGTTTATCATATTACGTACTTTTGATACCCCCAAAATACATAAATAAATTCCTGTAGTTAAGGAACAGCTTGTTAATGCCTTAGAAGTCATAATTTTCTTATTATCTATTTGTAGAATGAACAGAACTTTCTAAACTTTATCTCATTGTTAGAAAAACCCTAGCCGGGCATGGTGGCACACACTTGTAATGCCAGCATTTGGGAGGCTGAGACATGAGGATCGCAGTTTGTGGACAGCCTTAGCTACTTAGTGAGGCCCTTTGCAACTCAATGAAACCCTATTTCAGAATAAAGAATTAAAAAATAGGGCTGAGGCGTGTCGCTTGGAGGTAGAATGCTCCTGGGTTCCATCCCCAGTACGAGGAAAAAAGAAAAAGAAAAAAGTAAAAGAGAAGAGAAGAGAAGAAAAGAAAAGAAAAACCCTTTTAAGCATATTCAGAAATGGGTCTAACGATATGAAGTCACACAAGTTGTAGAAAGCGAAGCTTGAACCATATTCTGAGGAATCTCATACCTGTGGCATGCCAAAGATGTCCACCCATGAAATCAGGTCTAATACTAGCTTCTTAGACCCTTCGCATCTGGGCTGGACTCATGACAGCTTCATTGAGTTGTAATTCAGACACCATCTAACCAGTCCACTTAAACGGTACAACCCAATGGTTTTCAGTAGTATATTTGAAGATACCTGCATTCATCAACAGTGGCAATTGCCACCCATTTTTGTCAACACTGTAACCTTTTACTTATTTTTTGTTTTCATTTTGGTTGGCCCATTGTAATCATACATCTTGAGGCGAGTTCAGAGTGATAGAGATACCTATGCCTCCTTTTTCTGGAATTCCTCTCATATTCCAATTTCTCCCTGGCTTCCACATATAAGGGAAAACATATGACCCTTCATTTTGTGTGAATGACGGATATCACTAAACATATTTTCTAATTCCATCACTTTTCCTGCAAATGACATACTTATGTTCTTCTTTATAATACAGTAGAATTTATGGAACCAGCCTAAGTTTCCAGAAACAGGCAAACTGATGATAAAATTGCAAGCACTTTTTATGATAACATATACTCAAAGAAATATCTTCCTGGTTGTGGGTACCATCCTGAACTGGCTGGTAGCTTCTGTTTGTTCTCTTTTGGAACATTCGATTTTATAATGTTTCCTCTAGGAACCCAGTAGCTTCCATCCTGCCTGGCTAGCCTCCTCCCAAACTTTTATACTTTAACAATTATGAAAATGACAAACTTAAACTCTAAGATTAATGGGGTTTAAAGAAAGAAGAGGGACACGGTAAGGAAAGGAGTGTAGTAAGAGAGGAAATAGAAAGGAAATGGATCTAAAGCTTCTTTAGATAAGTTGGAGTCTTCAATACAGGAGTCTTCTTCATGAAGAAAGACATAAGCTGGGCGTGGTGGTGTCTGTCTTACTTACTTAGGAGGCCAAGACAAGAGGATGGAAGGTTTGAGACCAGCCTCAAAAACTTACCAAGACTCTCAGCAACCTGGAGAGACCCGGTTTTAAAATGAACAACAACATCTGGAGTCCCTCTGGTATTCTTTGTGTTTCCTAGTTTGGGCATATTAGAGGAAACATATGTATCTTCTTCTTCTGTGCTTGGCTGATCTCACTTAACATAATGTTCTCCAGGGCTTTCCATCTTCTTTCAAATGATATAATTTTGTTCTTCTTTATGGCTGAATAGAATTCCATTGTGTGTATTTCCCATAGTTGGATGGTAAGATAGGAGAGGAGGAAGGCCGGTCTCGATTAATAAGGGTCTACACTTGAACATGTGTAAAATTATGAATAAGACATGGTTAACCTGGACAACCATTGGTGTGTGTGGGGGGGGGAATGTGGGCGGGGGGGGGAGGGCACCAAATATAGTGTAAATGTATACTATTTATGTTCAATAAAAAATTGTTATATAAAAAAAAATGAACAACAACAACAACAAAAAAAATAGAGCTGGGTGTTGTGGTACATGCTTGTAATCCCAGTACTTGGGAAGCTGAGACAGGAAGACTGTGGTTCGTGGCCATCCTCAGCTACTTAGTGAAGCCCTTTGCAACTCAGAGAGACCCTGTTTCAAAATAAAGAATAAAAAATAGGGCTGGGAGTGTAGCACAGAGATAGAATACCTCTGGGTTTAACCCCCAATACAGTGTAAATAAATAAATAAATAAGTAAATACATTTGGGGTTATAGCTAAGATATAGAATTCCATCTCAGGTACCACCAAAGAGAGGAGAGAGGAGAGGAGAGGAGAGGAGAGGACAGGGGAAGGGAGGGGAGGGGAGGGGAGGGGAGGGGAGGGGAGGGGAGAAGAGAAGAGAGAGAGAGAGAGAGAGAGAGAGAGAGAGAGAGAGAGAGAGAGAATATAAAGAGCTGCCAGGATAAGAGAGAGAGGAGAGAGAGAAAGAGAAAGAGAAAGAGAGAAGGGAGAAGGGAGAAGGGAGAAGAGAGAAGAGAGAAGAGAGAAGAGAGAAGAGAAGAGAGAAGAGAGAAGGGAAAGATAAAGAGATGCCATGCTAAAAGTGGGAAGGACAAAAGTTTTCCACATTAGTCACATTATTGGTTAGTTGATGTAGGGTGGGAGTAAAGAACAACCATGACAAATGGACATTATGATGCTGAGACACAATCGGTAGAGGAGAATTTTAGTAAAACATTGTTATTCACGAGGTGATAGTGGGTTGAAAATTATAAATACATGCTTACTGAAAAGGCACTAGGGTCTCAAAATTTTATTTCATTTTTCCTTCTTATTTTTTCATCCACTATGAGGGAGAAGTTCTCTTTTACTATCTTACTGAATTGAAAGACAAGCATTTTGCTTAATTAATACCATTCTTCCTATTTTATTTCTTACCACATTGTATTTACTCTTTAAAATTCTGAGATTATAACAATAAATAAGTTAAATAAAAATTTTTACTCCTCTGAAGTTATTTAGGAAGAGGAAACAGAAAAGATAAGTGAAAAAAGTAACATAATAATGATGCTATGTATATAGAGGTATAGTATATTTTATGTACTTAAATTTTGTATCTTAAAACCTATAATAAATATTATATATAATATGGTAGATTTTAAATTTTATAATAATTATTAACCATATACTTTCTGTAAGATTTTCTTATTGAAAACATTGAGTTCATTCTTTGAATAATAGTGCATTAACTTTTGATTACTTATTTCCAGCTTTTGAGCTATGCAAAGATTTCAGGGTGGTAATTGTATTGCAGTTTCAACTTAGTTTTATTTTTCATGATATTTTTATATGTTGCTTAAAATTATTTATAGGCTCAACACTATTCTTGTGAGGTGGTTATTCTGGAATCTTATGCCTTATTTATTTCAGTTTCTTTTTATAATCTATCCATTAGTGAACTTTTATTGAATTATTCAATTTTAATTTTTAACTATTTATGAGTAAACATGAATCATCTTTGACAGTCTTCAATTTTACCACAACATGACAATGTGTAGATTTGTTTCTCTGTCTTTATCAGAATATTTTTCTCAAAAATTAATTCTAATTAGTGAATTCTCTGTCTAATTTTCTTTATCCCATTAGATCATAATATTGCTGTAAAATATCACTAGAAACTTAACAGAGGAGAAAAAAGATGTTGAAAGTCCTGTGTGTTGAAGTGTGACCAAGTCCTACTGAGATGGGAAGATGAGTGAAGATGTCAGTAGGGCTGCATCTTTATGGGCCCATTTGCTTTCTTGGTTCCTTATCCCATTGCTGCTGTTTGCTCATCTTCAAACACCAATGATGACGAATTCTCCCCACACAGGCTATTTTTCTAAGCCATCCAAAAAGACTCTATCCTCTGCACAGATTAGGCGGTTCTTTTACTCTGCAGGCTTTACAAAAATTTAAACCCTAATGAACTCTATAGTCAGTCTTAATGTTGAGTAGTCTCAATCCTCCTATTGTGTACTTCTTTAGTATTTTGTTGACTGTTTTAAGTTTTATGTCTTTTCATGAAAAAACTATAGAATCAAGTTGTTGACATCCAAAAAAAATATTTTACTGAGATTTACTTCCTTTCTTTTTTTTTTGTGTGTGGTACTGGGGATAGAAAACCAGACCTATTATTTAATTCTTTATTTGGAAACAGGGTCTCACTGAGTTGCAAAGGGCCTCACTAAATGGCCGAGGCCATCTTCGAACTGCGATCCTCCTGTCTCAGCCTCCCAAATGCTGGGATTAAAAGCGTGCACCGCCACATGCGGCTTGCTTTTTTTAACCTATAAATGAAGTTTGAAGAATTGATATCTTAACAATATTGATAATTCCAATTCATAAGTATAGAAGATCTCCTTAGTCTTTCTTTTATATATCTGCTGTGGTTTGATTGCTTTTCTCCTTCCCCAGAATTAATATATTAAGTTCCTAAACCCCAACATGATGATGATTAGGGGTGACTCCCAGACCCATTTTATATTTTATTTGGAAACAGGGTCTCACTAAGTTGCTGAGAGCCTCACTCAGTAGCTGAGGCTGGCTTCGAACCTGCGCGATCCTCCTGTCTCAGCCTCCCAAGTGCAGGGATTACAAGCGTGCGCCACCACACCCGGCCTAGTGTCCTTTTTAAAAATGCTTAACAGAACCGGGAGTGGTGGCACATGCTTGTAATCCCCGTGCTTGGGAGACAGAGACAAGAGGATCACGCAGGTTTGAAGCCCCCTTGCTTACTTAAAAGACCTTGTTTCCAAATAAAAATATAAAATAGGTCTGGGAGTGTAGCATGGTGGTAGAAGGGTTCCATCCCCAGTACCACCAAAAACAAACAAACAAAAATGCTTAATAAAGTTAGTAAGTCCCTCCCCTCATGTGAAGACAGAGGAAGGCAAACATTGTACTAGTTCCTCAGCCAAGGACCTCTCAGCCTACTGAACAGGAAGGATGCAATTCAATTGTTTGTAAGCTACTCAGTTTCTGGTGGTTGTTGAAATAGCCTACATAGACCACGAATAATATCTTGTATTAAAAATTGTCATAAAGTGTTTTAAACCTACTTCTTTCCTCCACCCCAGTCTCCAGTTCTGAGAACAGAGGCACTATAAAACAACAACCTTGGGATAAATTCTTTCTTTCCTTTGCTTTCAGATGCTTGTCATTAGGTTTCTCTTAATGTGTTCTTACCTTTTTATTGCCCATTTGATGGACTCCTTCCCAAGTGGTCTGACATAGAAACCCTCTTCCAGACAAGTCCATAAAGACTGGTACACTAGATTGAACACAGTTGATTGCCATACAAGGATTCCTGATATGGTTGTCTAAACTAGCCTGCTGGAATCACTGTTTGGTTTTGGTTGATGGTTTTCATGTCATGGTACCCAGGACAACCATTACTGAGAAAGTACTTAAATATAGGTTTATGGAATGAATGTTCAAATCAATGAACATGTGTCCTAATGACTGATGGGAAAGTAGGTGCACGGAGGTAGTCAAAGGCATTGAAGGAGGACTTGAGTCCCCACAGTCTTCATCCACCATAATGCTTTTTTCCGGAGTGGGTTTGGAGAGGTCTTACTTGGCCCATCTGTGTGCTACTCAAGTCATGGACAGTTTGGCATTGAGTGTCACTCTTGCTTCTTTGATTTTCTGTATTCCACTTCTAATACCTCACTGTCATTAACTATAATCCAGCCAGATATACACATGCCATTTTTGTAATACTAGTGTATAATTTTTGAGGGTTATTTTTGAATGACACTGCAGTTGATTCATGTTCTCATCATGTTTCACAGCCGACTTTTATAAAAGGCTTTTTTCCAATTTGACATTTAGGGGGTAGTTCCTACACTCAGAGCATTTACGTTTAAATGTGCAATAAATAAATTTTCAATAGGTCACCTGTGCTCCTATCAAAGGGACAAAGAGTCCAGCTACAGTGATTAAAAAGCACTGATCACTTTAATTAGCATGGTTTAAAATATGAAGCTGTTTTATCCATCTTTTTACCAGAAATTAATGAGTAGGACACAGTCAAGTCACAGTTTTCAAGGTCTTAAAAGTATAATTGGGTCTAGCAGTTCATAGTTCTTTGTTTATACCACTTCCTTGTTTTCTTTATATACACACTTTACTTCTATACAGATGGCATGCCAGTATAATTCTATTAAATTCATGCATTTATTAATCTCCAATTTTTTATGTGTAACATATTGAAAATGGCATACATTCAGACTATGCTTGGTAATCTCCCAATTTATTGAAGGCCTGAACATGAAGTGCAAATTCTTTGTGTGTGGAGAACAGTACTGGAGACTAAACTCAAAGGCATTCTACCTTCAAGCTACACCTTCAGCCTGATTTTATTTCTTATTTGGAAACAGGATCTTACTAGGTTGATGAATCTCACTACTTTCTGAGGCTGGTCCTTGAACCTATGATCCTCCTGTCTCAGATTTCCATGTACTGGGATTACAAGCATGTGCCACCATGTCTGGCTTAAAAATTTATATAAAGGATCTTAGTAGACTTTAGCCTTTAGAGTATTCTATAAGGTAGGGATATATTTTTCTTTTTTTGATACCGAGAATTGAACTCAAAGCAGTCCACCACTGACCTACACCCACAGCCTTCTTTTCATTTTTATTTTGAAGTACCATCTTGCTAAGTTACTGCACACTGGCCTCCAGCCTTCAATTCTCCTCAAACTATTTATTATCCCCAGTACTAGGATTAGAAGCATGTACCTCAATGCCCAGCTAAGGAAGGAATATTCTTAATGGAGACACAAAAGAAAGGAGAAGTGTGGATGGCTTCTACCTCCAAACTGAGCTTCTCAATGCTGCTTTGCTCATTTCATGGTAAGTTGAGATGACCAGAGTATGGGTACATTTCTGTTCAAAAACATGTCAACACTTAATGTCAGTGCCTAAACACTACTTCATGTCACAAAATGTTTTGGTCAGCATTCTAGTAGCTATAATCTAATGATCTGAGCATGTAACTTAGAGGGGTTAGGCCGATGCTGGGGACAGCGAGGCTGGGATTGGAGCCTGCCGTGAAGCAGGGCCGGTGCTGGGGACTCCGTGGCTGGGATCGGAGCCTGCCAAGGGGTTGGTCTGGTGCCGGGGCCAGTGGCCAGCATCAGAGCATGCCATGAGGCGAGGCGGCTACAGAAGCCTCCAAGGCCAAGATCGGAGCCTGCCAAGGGGTTAGGCTGGTGCCGGGGCCAGAGACCGGCATCAGAGCCTGCCATGAGGCAAGGCTGCTACAGAGGCCTATGAGGCCGGGATGGGAGCCTACAGAGGGGTTAGGCTGGTGCCAGGGCCAGCAGCTGGCATCAGAGCCTACCATGAGGCAAGGACACTACAGAGGCCTCTGAGGCCAGCATTGGAGCCTGCCAAGGGGTTAGGCTGGTACCGGGGTAGCAAGGCCGGGATCGGAGCCTGCCGTGAGGCAAGACCGGTGCTGGGGCCTTCGAGGCTGGGATCGGAGCCTGCCAAGGGGTAGGCTGGTGCTGGGGCCAGTGGCTGGCATTGGAGCCTGCCTTGAGGCAAGGCCGGTGCTGGGGCCTCCCAGGCCAGGATAGGAGAATGCCGAGGAGTTAGGCCGGTGCCAGGGTCAGCGAGGCTGTGACGGAGACTGCCTTGTGGCAAGGCCAGTGCTGTGGCCACTGAGGCTGGAATAGGAGCCAGCCGAGGGGTTAGGCCGGTGCAGGGGCCAGCAAGACCAGAATCAAGACCTCCCATGAGGCAAGGCCACTGTTTGGGCCAGTGAGGTCTGGATCAGTCCACCGGGTAGCCAGGCCACTACTGGCGCCATCAAGAGTGGGGTCGGTACTTGCAATGCGGCATGCACAGAGAAATATCACAGAAAATAAAAACCAGATGCTTCCCCTAATCAGCAATAACTAGAAGGAAAGGGGCAACAGGAAGAGTTCATGTTATAGAAAGGGCCCTATAGCGAAGCAATTAAGGTGACCAATCAGAGGGTATGAGATAGGGGAGGATGGAGCCTCTTTAAAACTCAGGAGGTACGTAAACAAATGTATCAAAGTTAATCAGCAAACAAGCATGGGATTGAGGGAGGGGGAAGGAATGGGAATGGGATGGGGAGTGGATGAGGGCTAATTGGATGATGTGTGCTTGTATATCCTCTCAAGTCTTGTATTCCAATGTGATGTATGATTACAATGCACCAATAAAAATAAATAAATAAATAAATAAATAAATAAATAAAATAAAAAAATGAAAAATATATTTTAAGAGGCAAAAAAAAGAGTAAATGGAGGGGGAAGCAAATAATGTCTCCAAGGCCATTTTCCCATCGACCCACCTCTATCCATCCTTGTCAGACTACCAGGTATCAACCAGCTAAACCCATCACAATGAGTTTATCCATTCCTTCAGTTACAGCCTTCAAGACTCTATTGTATCAACTCCACACATGATATGAGCGCTTCAAGTGGCCATTCTACATCTCACCATCACACTCAAATCCTCCCTTTGGGAGTTTGGGACAGTCTCATGATGATTCTGTTCATTGTTATGAGGGTCCTTTCCTTATTTCCGCACTTTGTATCTGTGTTAGAACTCTACTAAAAATAAATTAAAAGAAAAGAGGGAGACATTGAGTTATAAAGGCCATGTTTCTTTCCTATTTATTTATTTTGGTACTGGGGAATATTATGTTGAATTGAGAAATATTCTCCCTCAGTGCTGCACTCCCAACTTTATTTTGTTTTATTTTTAGTTTTAAACAGGGTCTCACTCAGGCTTAGGCTTTTCTAAGTGTCTGAGTCTAGTCTCAAGTCTGTGATATTTTGTCTCTCTCAAGTCCTGGGAACACAGGAATGTGCTACCACATTCAGACCACATTTTTTTTTTAAATTTAAAGTTTTATTAGAATGCAGTCATGCTTATTTGCTTAGTAGGGAAGCTTTTCTGTGATTGGGACCATATGAAAAGCAGATATTTACTCTATGGTCCTTTAAAGAACAAGTTTGCTGACCCTATTGCTAAAACTTGAACAGCACATAGGATTTAGACAGGATGCATTTAAAATAGTTCATCTTGTGGCTTTAGTTACTGTGTAACAGTAAAAAAAAAAGTTCTATCAAACTTGAATAAAGGCATAAGAACGTATTAACGTAATTGAGTTTCTAATTTTTTTTGTTTTTTTTGTTTGTTTGGTTGGTTTTTGGTGGTACTGGGGTTCCTGGAAACCCTTCTACCTCCGGGCTATGCTCCCAGACCTATTTTATATTTTTATTTTAGAAACAGAGTTTCTTAAGACAGCAAGGCTGGCTTCGAACTTGTGTGATTCTCTTGTCTCTGCCTCCCAAGTGCGGGGATTACAAGCCTGTGCCCCCACGCCCGGCCATAGTCATATTTTAAAATATGTCATTGTTTTTTCTCATTGTGTTGGTAAATAGGTGATTTAAGAATGTTATGTAAGCAATAAAAATCTCTCAGTTAGGCCCGGCGTGGTGGCGCACGCTTGTAATCCCCGTGCTTGGGAGGCGGAGACAGGAGGATCACGTAGGTTTGAAGCCAGCGTTGCTGGCTTATGAGACCCTGTTTCCAAATAAAAATATATAAAAAAATAGGTCTGGGAGTGTAACCCAGAGGTAGAAGGGCTTCTAGGAACCCCAGTACCACCACCAAAAAAAAAAAAAAAAACTCTCAGTTACTATTTTTTTGTGAAAATTTATTCATTGTAATTTTCAGGCAATATGCCATTTTTTCTGTGAACATTTATTTTATTTTATTTTATATTTTATTTTATTTTACATCTGGTAAAGCAATTGGTTTGACAACAAAATAAGCCGATGTCTCTTCTTATTGAAATAAAATATTAACTGCTAATGTCCAGGACAAGGTGAGAGTTCAAAGGGGACTCTACTTGAAGTGGTATTTTCTGGTTTCCAATTCTACATTTAACATAAAACCACAATTGCTGACTTCAAAAAACAAGTTTAAAATTAGGAAATAGAACTCTTAAAAAATACCCTGAATATGCTGAACTTCCGACAACTAGCAACTAAAATCCTTGAGGGACATATTTTTCAAACTTCTATAAACAAAGTTTTCTATAATCTCCAAAAGGCCTACAGAATTTCTTCCATCACGTTCCTTTAAAATGAATTGCAAATGCTGAATTTTTCATTTTGAATCTTTTTTTTCATTGGCCTCATCTACCACTGCCCATCTTTCTAGAAACCAGGGGCCTTCCTTCATCCAGACAATCACTATTGTTTCCATGTCATTTATACTTTGATCTCAATGTCCACCGCCCTTGTTATGTTATTTCCTGTTTCTGTCTTATAACTTTGGGCCTCTACTTGGAGTGGTCCATTGTATTTATTCTTCATTGTAATGTTCATTGTAATACAAATACAAACATACACGTGCACATCAGTTCCTGTTTCCCTCCACACCACACAGTACGCCCTCTTTCTTCCTCCCTAAACATTTTAGTGAGATTGGTAGTGATGCCTCCATATACAGATATAAGATTGTTTGAACTGATTTCTTCCTCGATTCTCCTTTTCCCTCACTTGCCTCCCTTTTCTAATCCCCTTCTACTATTCCACTGGTCTCTCTCCTCATTTATCTAAAGTTACTTCTGTTTCCTATTTTCTCTCTGTCTTCTACATTTGAGAGATAACAGGACCCTTGACTTTCTGATACTGGCTGGTCTCAGCACAATGTTCTCTAGTCACATCTACTTTCTTGCACATGAAGCATTTTTCTGTTTTGTTTTGTTTTTATGGCTGAGTAAAGTCTAACTACAGGAGCTTGACTTTTTTCACCGGAGGGAATGTTTGACTCTGAATAACTCTAGTTTTTGTATCCAGAGACTGGGTGTCTTCCTTGGTTGCAGTGAGAGAAGTCATGCTGAGGGACTTTGAGTGGTCAGGTTTGGGCTTCCAGCAAGGTAATATAAGTGATATGCAGAAATCATAGTTAGAGGAAAGTCACGGACAAAGTTTTGTCAACAGAAGAAATTGGTAATTTAATTAAAAAGTATAGCATTTAGCAGCAATGGGAGAGCACTGCTGTTAATGGATAGTCTTTTAATTACTGCAAATGACATCACTCTCGCTTTCTAGAAAGTCACTCCACAAGGATTCTATCTAAAACATAGTGTATCTGTTTCCCTGGTGTCTAGTTCAGATGTGGGCATATACACATAGTAGAAAATCAACACTTGAAGATTTATTTTGAGAAAAAAAGTGATAAAATGTGGGAGAATAGTAGCAGCTGACTGTTTTGTCACTGCATTCTTTCCCTCCCTGGCCTGGTCTGTGTAATTAAATCTGTTAGTACCTTGGATTAAGGCACTATTTTATCCATCCTGCTTAACATAATCTGGACCCCGGTGCCAGCCTGGCACTTAGTAAATGAAATATAATAATGATACACATCTTGTGTGCTTTCACTGTCCACTGTATCCCCACCAGAAAAAAGTGGTGATTTATGTGTCATCTTGGATAGTAATTCTTTTCTTCAGAACATCCCAGATTTTATCTGTGCTCTGACATCCCTGGGGACATAGCCATGGCCTTTTTTTCAGGATCACTTATTTTCTGTTAGATTTCCAGCCCACAACCAATCTAGGACTTCCCTGGAACAAAACATCAGCATCCCCTCATTTCCCTCTTCTGCCAGCATCCTACACCTTTGAATAGAGACAAAGCAAATGTCTGAGTGCCCAAATTAAACAAAAATTTTGTAACAGTTAAATTCACTCTTTCTCTCTTTTTGAGATGGGAAACCGCTTTTCCAACTCTGACATCATAGTTGCTGTGTCTCCCATCTTCAAACTTGGAGACATAAATAAGGTTTACCCCCAGTATTAAATCAGTATCTCTCTTTTTCTCTCTTCCTTTTTTTATTCTCTCTCTGTCTCTCTCTTCCTTCCTTCCATCCTCCTTCCCTCCTTCTTTCCTCTTATATTATCCTGATTCTATTTCTAAATAAAATGTGACTAATAGAGTTTATCAGGTATAAAAATACATTTCAAATATTTTCAAATGTTTAGTGAGTTGTCTTTTCCTGGAATTCCCTCGATTCCTGAAATTTCACCTCCTTCTATTGACTCATAGTTTCACCCTATATTTCTGGCAGAAAAAAAAATCCAAAAAGCAAATGAAAGCATATGGTGAAACAATATTGAGTGTAAACATAAGCTAAAAATTAAATAACATGTGCATATTAAAAAACAAACCTACAATTACAAAAAAAAGACCCAGAGAGGTGAATGAAAGGCACTAAGCATTGTGAAAAGCTCACCTAGATTTTTTTGCTTGCATGTATACTCTTATCACTTTGAATGACAATACTTTATTTTGTATATATTACATGACAAGTCGGGTCCCTTCCCCTTCGAGCAGGAGGTGGAACCCTGGAGAAGGAGGAGGAGACTATGCTAGGCGAGAGAGAAGCGCCATTCCCACACATAGTTCCACCCCCAAGACACAAACCTTAAAAGAGAGGGATTTTCCCTTCAGCTTTGGAGGGGCCCACAGGTCTCCAGCCCCCATCCCCGAGAGGTCCGCATTAAAACTCTTACCATGCTTCCTTGTCCCTCTCGGGCCTTTTACTTCCTGCACGCACCTAACATCTGCTGCTGACCCCGGGGAAATTATTTTTTTAATTTAATTTAATTTTGTTTTAAATATTTTCTTCTTAAAAAAAAAAAAATTCCCTGCCGCCGCCGCTGCCAGGGCATATTCTTTGCAGCCTTAGAGGAAAGCTGTGTCTTCCTGGATCCGCCCTGGTGCGTGGATCCACTGGGATACATGCCCACCACGCTCACCGCTTTTTTCACTGGATCGCCTTGGTGCCGCTGCTGCCTCACTGCTGCCCTGTGCCCACCCAGACTGGGGACCATAAGCTACCCTTTTCCGGCCCTGGACCCTGCTGCTGAGGCTCTGCGCCGCTCCCCCTAAGCCCAACCTTCAGCCGACCCTGACAAGCACCCTGGTTCCTTTCACTGCTCCCTCTGCCTGCGCTTCCTCCGGCCCAGTGTCCCACCGTTCCAGGACTCTGGAACTCCTGCCCAACCCTGGCCCAGACCCACAAGGGCACGTGCCACTTGGCCCGGCATCAGTGTCTGGTGGGTGCCTGTCAGCCATTTTTTTCCATTTGTTTGTCTTTGTTTGTTTGTTTTCTTTCCATACTGTGAACCCAGTAACCATCTTCCCAGGCTGCATGCTTGCCCTGAGTGCTGGCAGCCATCTTGCCCAGCCGCATGCTCTCCCTGGCTTCCGGTGGCCATCTTACCTCCCAGCCAGATGCTTCTCCTAAGATCAGCTGGCGGCCATCTTGACTTTCTTCTGGCCCAGAGACTTCCATTCAGCCCAGAGGCCCAGCCGCCATCTTAAATACCACCCGGCGGCATATTGACTTCCATCCAGCCCAGAGAGCCAGCCACCTTCTTGGATACCACCCAGCCAAGTCCCGGGGGACATCTTGGATCTCATCCAGCCCTGATTCCACCCAATAGCTGCACAGCGTGCCCCCGTCTCTGCAGCCTCTCAGTGATTTGGTTCCAGTCAGCACTGGCTGATAACACTACACTGTGGTAAGCTTCCCCTTCCTTGGACAAGCAGGTTTCGGCTTTTAGCCACTTCCGGACTTGGACTCATGGTTGTTAAATAAACCCAAATATTTTGTGCCCAAGTTCTCTGGAGGTAGCCAGGATGCCCTATGGTTGTGTAAAGGGAATGGAGACATCCTTCTCTAACAAAACCACATTGTTTCCAGGCGTTAGGCAGGATCTTGGGAGGCCAAATTCCTGTTTTCATCCTTGCCCGCTGACCAATCATGGGGGGAAGCCAGCCATCAAAGAGAGACTCGCAGTTCACACTAGGCCGTGTTCTGGTTAATCTCTAGACTCTAGGTTCATCTGGGAAACTTTGCCATGAGTGGCTCATTTTTTTCTGCACAAAGGTCTGGCTCACTTATGAGTTGGGTAATGGTTCTCGGTAGTCTGAGATGGGTATGTTATATCTTAAAATATTGACTGATCTCAGTAACTTTTCCAAACGGGCAGGTAAATGGTCAGAAGTTCTGTACATACAAGCTTTTCTGTGTATACGTTCCCAGTTTCCCTTTCCACCCCTCCCAGCTCTACTGCCTGAGTCATGTTGGCTGGGGATTCCTGCCAGTCGCAGCCGCCATCTTGCTTGCCACATGGCAACTCACAGGCACCACCTGGTGGTCTTTCTGGATCACAGACCTGCAATTCTGCTGACTCACAGTCGCCATTTTGTGATGACATGTGGATGCCAGAGTCTGACCCAACCGAATTACAGGCCCCATTTTGTGACAACCCTGACCCAGAAGACCTCTTCTTACCACCGCGGTTGTCATTTTACTCTGGGGCAGCCTTCCATTCTAACCTACTCCTTTCTCCCCTGCCTTCCTCCCTTAAGGGACCAACCCTTACCTCCCCCTTGCCTACCCTGTAGGTCGTCTTACCCATTTCAGAGATACCCCCACTTCTCTCTTGGCCCTGCTTTGTGAGGTGACTGGTACAGAAGGTGTGTTTCAGGTCCCTGTTCCTTTTTCCCTTCCTGACCTTGCTCAACTTGAAAAGAGACTGGGTTCTTTTTCCACCTATCCCTCCAGTTTTATTAAGGAATTCCAACATATTGTACAAACATATGATTTAACTTGGTGGGATCTTCATGTAATTTTAATTTCCTCTATAACTCCATTTGAATGAGATCATATTCTTAAGGCTGACAGGGAATAGGCCGATTAGGCTCACCTAACCAATCCACAGCTCCCTACCAGAACAGCTGCAGTTCCTTCTGAAGATCCCCACTGGGATTATAATAAAAGGGGTGAGGGAATAAAAAAGAGAAATCACATGATACTACGCCTTCTTGATGGCATGTGAGATGCCTCCCTCAAAGAAGTTAATTATGATAAGCTTGAGGAAATCACTCAGGGTCCAAATGATAACCCAGCAGTTTTTCTTAGTCGGTTACAAGAGGCTTTTACCTTCTATACCAGCTTAGATCCGTCTTCTGAGGCAGGCTCAGTAGTATTGGCAACCCATTTTATTGGGCAATCAGCCCCTGATACTCAGAGAAAATTAAGAAAAGCCAAGGATGGTCCTAAAACCCCTATCTGAGATTTGGTAAACATGGAATTTAAAGTTTTTAATTCCAGAGGGGAACAGGCAGAAGTGGTGTGTACACTCTGATTTTGCCAGATGGCAGATTTATAGGCCCAAGCCCTGGCAGCAGCCCTGCGGCCAGCTCTGGACGGCCAGCCTTCGGGGAGATGATTGCCACCTAGCAGAGGATGGCAGCAATGGCAGCCACCTCCAGGAGCCTGGTTAAAGTGTGGACTCGCTGGTCATTGGGCATGCGGTTGCCCTCAGCCATGTCCACTGACGAGGTTGTGCCCAGAGTGTGGCCAGGAGGGATACTGGAAAAGTGAGTTCCCTTGGAAAAGAGGTGAGTCTCAGGTGCCTCAACACAGGGAACCACCCTTCCAGACCAGGCCCTGATGTTGGCCCTATTCGGCCTGGCTGAAAATTGATACTTCCTGGCCTTTGGCCACCCGTATTACTGAAGCTGAGCCCAGGGTAACTCTCCAGGTAGCGGGTAAGACGATCTCTTTGACTGATATGGAAATCACCTACTCTGTCCTCCCTTCCTTTTCAGGACCTTATTTCCCTTCCCAAATCTCGGTTCAGGGGATTGATGGCATGCCCTCTTGCTCACGTACTACAGGGCCCCTTTTTGCCATTTGGAGACCTTTATGGTTAACCATCCATTCCTGATTATCCCTTTATATTCTATCCCCCTTTTAAGTGGAGACTTTTTTTTACCAAAATTGGGACTGAACTTTCATTTAATTTCCCCATGGCTTCTGTTTCCTCTAATATACTTTTAATGGCTGCAGCTACAGTTAATGACTGGGAAGCCAAGACTTCCCTTCCAATAGATTTGGTTGACCCTATAGTTATGGGATACCAGCACCCCAGCTGTGGCAACCTGCCACACTCCAGTCCTATGTGACCTCACTATTTTCCCTACCTGCTCCCAGTTTTCCATATCCCTCCTTAACCGATGTGGGCTTAAACCCGTTATTTCTCATCTCCTGGCCCAGGGACTGTTTATCCCTACTAATCCCCCTTATAAATACACCCATTCTCTCAGTTAAAAAGCCTAATGGGACTTATCATTTAGTCCAGGATCTCCATTTAAATAATGATGTGGTGGTCCCCATCCACCCTGTTGTCCCTAATCCCTATACCCTCTTATCTCAGAGTCGCCCCCAATACCACCCACTTTTCAGTCTCAACTTGAAGGACATGTTTTATATAATTTCTCTGTATTATCATATTAGTCATATTATCCCCTTTTTGCCTTCACTTGGGAGGACCCTGATACCCAGGTTGCTCAACAACTAACCTGGACCGTTCTCCCACAGGGTTTTTGAGATAGCCCACACCTCTTTGGACGGGCTCTAGCACAGGACCTCCTCCAGTGCCCCTTGGAGCCTTGTTTTTTGTTACAATATGTGGATGACCTTTTACTTTGTAGTCTCTCCCTAGAAGTGTTCAAACGGCACATTGCCCTTCTCCTTAATTTCCTTGGAAAGAGGGGTTACAGGGTGGCCCCATATAAAGCCCAGTTGGCATTGCCTGAAGTGTGGTATTTAGGCCTACATCTCACCCCAACCACCTGAGGACTAACTGTTGACCAGGTCAAGGCCTTATGAGACTTGTAGCCACCCACCTCAGCTGACCAGATTCAATCTTTCTTGGGTTTTATAGGATTTTTCTGGCATTGGATCCCCAACTTTGCCATTCTAGCTAAGCCACTACATGAGGCAATTAAGGAAACCCCGGTTGGCCTCCTCATTTCACCCTCGGTCATTTGCCAATTCTTCCTGACTCTCCAGGAAGCCCTCCTTAAATCCCCCCCCCCCGCCCCTGGCACTTCCCAATCCCCTTAAGGCCTTCTTGTTATATACTGATGAGAGGCAAGGGATAGCCACAGGAGTGCTCACTCAACCCCTGGGACCAACCCAGGCACCAGTGGCATATTCATCTAAATAGCTTGACCCTACCACTCGTGGGTGGCCACCCTGCCTCAGGGCTCTGGTGGCAGCAGTCACACTCACAAAAAAAGGCCCTTAAAATTTTTCTCCAGATGCCCCTGCATTTTTCCCCCACAAAGACTCCAGGATTTGCTCTCTCCTAGAGCACTCCCTCTTCTGTCACCTTCTCACATTCAGGAATTTTACTTGTTGTTCATGGAAAATCCAGATGTTAAACTGTCTCATTCCCTGTCCCGTAATCCAGCCATTCTTTTACCAGTGAGCCAGGGTTCAGGCCCTGATTTGTGTGCACCTAACAATGTTCACTCTTGTGTTGATATAATTGAAGCTTTAGCTAAACCTGGGGCAGACCTCCAGATGTTCTTAATCCAGATGTTACTTATTTTGTTGATGGCAGCTCTGTTCCTGACACCAGAGGTAAGAAAAGGGAAACCTATGCAGTGGTCACCCTTACTCAAGTCTTTGAGGCTACCAGGTTACTGGATGGTACTACTTCTCAAAAGGCTGAACTGATTGCCCTAACTCGAGCTCTACACCTGGCAAAAAACAAGCAGGTAAACATATGTACCGATTCTAAATATTCCTTTTTAATAGCACATCACCATGCCTCAGTTTGGAGAGAGTGGGGATTTCTCTCCACCAAGGGTTCACCCATTGTTAATGCTACCTTGATTAAGAAACTCCTTGACTCCCTCTCTTTACCATCTGAGCTGGCCATCATCCACTGTTGGGGCCACCAGACAGAATCTTCCTTTGTGGACAAAGGAAACAATAAAGCTGATGATACAGCAAGACAGCTGACACAACAAGCTCAGCCAAGCCCACCAGCCTCTGTACTATTTTTAACCCTCCCCTCAATGGCACCTAATTATAGCCTGGCTGAACGAGAACACCTGATCAAACTTTGGCCATCCAGCACAGGGGATGGTTGGCTCATGATACAGGATAAGATTGCTCTGCCTGAGGCTCAGGCTGAAAAGGTCATTAGCCTAATACACAATTCCCTTCATGTGGGACCTATGGCGCTGAAGCATTTCCTAAGCCCCTTGTTTTATTCTCCTCTCCTGCAGCAGCTGATTAGTAAAGTCATTGCCTCCTGTTCTACTTGCGCTGCTGTGTCTCCTCAAGGAGGCCTTTGACCCTCCTTTCCTACCCACCAAATGAGAAAACACTTGCCAGGACAGGACTGGCAAGTCAACTTCACCCATATGCCGCCTCACAAAAAACTTAAATATCTTCTTACCATCGTCGATACCCTAACAGATTGGGTAGAGGCTTTTCCCTCAAAGGACGAGACAGCTAGCATGTTGGCCAATGTTCTATGCTTGAACATTATCCCTCGGTTTGGACTCCCTAATTCTTTACAGTCTGATAATATACCAGCTTTTATTTCTAAGATTACTCAACAGGTGGCACAAGCTCTTGGCATTTCATGGAAGCTCCACATCCCATATCGACCGCAGTCATCAGGAAAGGTAGAAAAAATGAATGGGATCCTTAAAAACCACCTAACAAAATTCTCTCTAGAGCTGCAAGTATCATGGCCTGAACTCCTTCCACTAGCTCTGGCCCGTGTGAGGGCCACCCCTTGAAGCCTCACCTTTATGAGCCCCTTTGAATTGCTATACGGTTACCCTTTCCTGCTTAATGTTCTCCCTTCAGATCCCCTCCTTTGTCTTCCTATCATCCTTACTTGTCTTTTCTCAGGCAAATTCTTAGGGAAAATGCTGACTGGTATCTTCCCCAACCTGGGACTCAAGAAGCAGCTCCACACCCTGCAGTCAAGGTCCTTAAGCCAGGGGATCAAGTCTTCCTCAAATCACTTCAACCAAAGCATCTCCAATCATGGTGGACTGGGCCCTTCACAGTGATCCTCACCACACCTACTGCAGCCACACTGCTGGGGGACCCCAACTGGCATCATCTTACCTGGCTAAAATGGGCTCCGTTACAACAGTCCCGTGACAAATTCTCTTGCACAGTGTTGAGGCCTTCTAAGCCTGGTTTTTCTCGGCATAATTCTCTTTGATGTTTTTATTTTAGCAGGTCCACTTGTTTACATAGTACGGTGCTCTCCCTCTTCAGATGCCACACTGCCATAACTTCTCCTCTGCTAAAGTCTCCTCGAACACACATCACCAAGCTGTCGAGGGTAACCTCCGACTCATGCCGCAGCCATACTCCCACCTGCTCACTTCTAGAGGACCCGACTTCTCCTGGCCGCGGGGGTCCCCTTACAATGCCCTTTGACACCAGGAAGTAGTTTAAGATGTGAATCTCCACCCATTATCACCAAAAGTCTGGATGATAAGTCGAGTTCCTCCCCCTTCCCTCAGGAGGTAGAACTCTGGAGAAGGAGGAGGAGACTCTGCTAGGGGATATCACAGGCAATATCGCAAGGCAGGCGATATCGCAAGAGAAGCGGCATTCCCACACATAGTCCCACCAAGACATAAACCTTAAAAGAGAGTCATTTTCCTTCCAGACTTGGAAGGTCCCGCAGGTCTCCAGGCAGTCCAGTCCCATCCCCGAGAGGACCACATTAAAACTCTTACCATGCTTCCTGGTCTCTCTCATGCCTTTTACTTCCCATACACCCTGACATTACATACAATTATATAAGTATTATAATATTTATATGATAAACATATATGTGCAAAAGTTATATAAGTATTTTTAAAAGTTACATTGGCTGGTAAATATATTTCTCCTGGTAATCTACTAATTCCTTTTCTTACCATATAAACTATCATACTCTGTGTGACAATAAGGAGCAAGTATGAAATGCAAGCAAGATAGATATTGGAATTGTCAAAAAGAAATGTTGGTGTAACCAATGGAGAGGTTCATTGTAAAAAAAAAGTTTTCCTAATACCTATGAAGTCAGGAATTTTTTCTTTTAATTTTAATTGGGACAAAAGCTTTTTAATGTTATCTAATGCTTTTGTATTAGTGCATTGTAGTCATACATTTTAATGGGGTACAAGATGGCAGAGGCTTTCATGCACACAGCACTCATTCAGCCCCTTCCCCAATTCCCATCCCATCTCATCTTCCCTCTCTCCTTGTTATGTTTGGCTTAGTAATTGACTTTGATAATCAGTTTGTGAATATATATCATGTGTATTAGGAATTTTCTCTCTCCCCTCCCCCTTTGTTAGATTGCCTTATTTCCTTATCTATGGTTTCTCCTTTGCCTAGAGATCGTCCTATGACACATATTCTCCATAGCTTCCACATATTAGGGAGAACATCCATTTTTTTTTTTTTTACTTTTTTTGAGTAATTTCACTTAGTATAATGATCTCCATCCATTTCCTTGTAATTATGGCCACTGTATCTTTGGAGGAAAATATTAGGGAAAGTTAGCTTTCTAAAACCCAATATAGTGAGTGATACTTAGGCATTCACATCTCATTTGTTATTAAAATTAAAAGTTAGGAATATAAATGTTAAAAAGGTCCTTGCTCAGTCTGTAGCAGCATGTGACAGAATAATAACAGATAAATTCCGGAATTCTGGAATAACTGCTGTGAACCAGGTTCACTGTTGCACGCTGTAATCCCAGTACTTGCAAGGGTGAGACAAGATAATAGCAGTTCAAGGCCAGCCTCAGCAACTTAGCTCGATCCTGTTTCAAAATAAAAAATGGAATAGTTTTGGAGGTGTAGTTCAGAGGTAGAATGACCCTGAATTGATTCCCCAGTAACAACAACAATAAAAGAAACAAACAAAAATCTGTCTTGAACTCTTCCAGAGGTGTAAGAGAATAAACTTATTGCATTTTATGTCACAAAGCTTGTAGGAATTTGTTTTCGCAAGGGCAGGAAACTAATTAAGTAACAGATATTTCTACCTCAATGAAACTCTTTTTTCTAATATTACTGAATATTTCAGAAATTAAAATGCTGACTGATAGAATTATTTTTTTTCAGAAGTTTTTATGAGCTTAGGAAGAGATTGGTAACTCAAATAATAGAATTGTAATAAATATCCATAAATAAAATACTAATAGAATTCATTGAATATATTCTTATGTCCTAGGTACTGTATTAACTTTTGCAATTACATTAATGCATTTAATTAAATTTTCATGCAAATCTATAAGTTAAGCGTTAATCTATGTAGAAGAAAATGAGGTCCAGAGAGGAAATTAAGCTAGTAAAATGGAGGGTTTTCAAAGGCACCTACCACACATATCCATCATCTGGGAACTAGGGTGGGGAAAGAAGGATGAGATAAATTATTTTGAAAACATTGTAATTTTATCTATGTTCTGAAATAAAAAAATGAAATAAAATACTTCAATTTTGAATGTATTTTCCACTTAAGAAACCAAGGTGGGAGAGTATTCTACATTAATTGCAAGTATCTCCAATGGTGCCTTTAAATATCTCATTGCAATATTCATTTTCTTTTAGCATTATTGACCTTAGAAACCAATCCATTAGAGAATTCTGATTTTTTTCCACTACCATAAACATGTCAACAAGTGCAGCTTTATGACATATTGATATTTTTTATACTTATCTCACAACTGTATTTAGATACCTCAAGATAGTATTTCGCACGTATGTCTATATTTATTGCAATGGTAGGTGATTTTTTAAATAGCATTTCTAAATTCTGGCTTGCTTAGGAGGGCTTCAATCTTTCCATAACATTTTCTCTCAAATAATTTTTATATGATAGCAATATTGTTCTCTTTTCAGAGTGCTCAGTAATAAAAGAAGAGTAATTATTCAGTCCAGCTCCACCATGCAATTTTATGATCATTCTTTATAGTTAAAAAAGCAGAAGACTCAGCTTGTTTTAAACAATCCAGAATGAGGTTTCACAACAATGATCACAATAATGTTCTATATCAACTAATATTCATTTTTACAAGTAGCTGCATATTTAACTAATAATCATCTAAACTAGATAGTTTAATTGGATCTGTATTTGTATTTAAAATATATTATTTTAGAGCATATTTGTTATATATCACAATTCTAGATTAATAATATACAAAAATAAGTACAACTTTCAAGCTGACTAGGATACTTTATAGGACAGATTTTTTTAATGTTATGATTCTATCACTGGGCCATATAGTTGGGCACTTACATTTTTGTAAATTTTAATAAAAAAATGCAAAATTCTTCATAGGATGTATTGCTTAGATGCCAACTCCATTCTTAATGGGTCATTATTTGGGAAAACTATTTCCTGTTATTCATTGAAAGGAATAGTGCTTGGTTTTCTCTGAAAATCTGTCTCAACCTATTGATCATTTCTCCTTCCTTTGGTGACTCTTTCTAGTTTTCTTTCTTTCCTTCCTTTTGCTAAGAATCTATCTGTGTAAGTGTAGTTTTGTAAACTAGTTTATAAAATTGATTTTATGTAATATTTTTTCAAATATAAGTTTCTGAAATATCTACCTACTTCCACATTTTTCAAGTGTGTCCTATGCTCTTAACTCATACCAGAATCCCAACCAGCACAGCTGCCTAGACTTGAATGTGTATATTTTTGTTATTTTCTTTAAGTCAGATCAGCCTAGCCGCATATACCATTTTCACACACATCCTTCCTATTGTCTTCAAAATAATAACTATTGGAGAAATCCCTCTGCTTACTTTTTCATTATTACATTATTTAGATACTCTGGTAAAATGGCAAAGAACATATACTCTCTAGGATCATGATGTATCTAATGTAATCAAATCACACAGCATCTTGTAACCATGAAATAAAATCATCACAGCAGAGGCAAAATTATTGGAGGAGAAAATATAAAATGTGGTAATTAACAACAGGGTGAAGCCACTAAATGAAAACTATGTTCTCCACTCCTGTACTTACCAAGTGAAAAAATAAGTTACTTTGAGGCAATAGAATTGGGTTTCATATTTCATGTAGTTTTTTTTAAAGCCTAGATAAAAAGCATATCCATTATTTAAGTTGTGAGAGACAGAGACAGAGAGAAAGAAACAGAGACAGAGAGACAGAGAGACCAAGAAAGAAGGAGCCTCTTACTTCTATGTCTCAAGCACTGGTGTCTTTGGCAAGATACATAGGCTGATCTGATATGTCTCATCTAAACCTCCATAACTCTAAGTTTCAAATTATTCCCTTAGGTTCAAACAAATAGTAAAACTTATTTTTTTTCTTATGCTTAAGGAAGTTAAAAATACATCTCAATTCACTCATTTCAGAGATACCAATGATTTTTTCTTGAGTGTATGTGTCAATATGTGGTTCTCTTTTTTGAGCATAAATTAGAAAACAGATTTCATGTGATGCCAAGCACAGTAATTTTCTCATTTATATTTCATATATATTCATATACATGTGTATATTTCTCATGTATATGACATATATTTCTTCTTTGGATTACAAAATCTGAAACAATTGAAATGTGATGCCTAGCAATCTTAGAGAAATTTTGATAGAAGATTCTCTTTACACAATGAGAAATTTTTCATAGCACAAAGAATATTATCTCTAAAGTTTAAATCTCTTAAGATGGCAATTGTCCAAGAATAACATCGTCTTCATCAGTCAGAAGTGCATGCCTACTTTCACTATACATCATTATTTTATATATCAGTGAAAGAGAGCACTACAAATCCAATGATTATACATTCATTCTTTTAGGATGCAACCTTGTTTGAAGGATGCCAGTATTTTTAAAAGTGAGCTTAGAATCTATTCTGAAGATATTAGGTTAAGTGAAATAAACCAGGTAATAAAAGACAAATATTATATGATTTCATGCATACATAAAATTTTAAAGAGCTCCTATATAAGTTAAAAGAGAATAGACTAGTAAATACCAGAAACTAGGGATGACTGTGGAGAGGGGAAATTTGTCAAGAGATGTAGTGTTACAGGTAGATAGGAGGAATAAATTCTGCTATTTAGTTGCATAATATGGCAGTATAAAAATAATGTACCGTGGGGTCTCTGGCCCCGACCCTGGATGGTGGCAGGTGCTGAAAGAGCACCCTTAGGCGACCCCCTTTCCACCCGAAAGGACCCTGTGGTTTGGGCCTCTGGCCCTGACCCTGGGCGGGTGGGCAGGCGCTGGCGTGGCACCTTTCGACAACCCCCTCTCCACCCGGAAGGACCCTGTGGTCTAGGCCTCTGGCCCTGACCCTGGGCGGATGGGCAGGCACTGGTGGGGCACCCCTAGGTGACCCTCTCCCCACCCAGAAGGACCCTGTGGTCTGGGCCTCTGGCCCCAACCCTGGGCAGGTCGGCAGGTGCTGATGGGGCACACCTAGGTGACCTCCTTTCCACCCAGAAGGACCCTGTAAAAAAGGAAAAGAAAAAAAAGGAAAATATTGGAGAGGGGTTAAAGAGGCCGTGGCGGATGCCAGGATACTGAAGATGCAGACAAAACTTATCCAAATGAACTGAAATTATTGGAAAATTTTCCCACTAAGGAGGACTGCTTCTTCTCTACATTGTTAAGAATCTTGGTCATCACCTGTAAGGAGAGAGACTTTTGCGGAGACCAAGGAAAAAGGAGGTGCTGAAAGCAGTCTCTGCATTGGCGGTGGAGACTTGTATTCAGGAGAAGCAGAAATCGGAGCCTACCAACCTTATTATTATTATTATTATTATTTTTTTTTTTGGAGAAATTACACCAAAGGTGGAATGCTACCGTCGTGCATGCTTAGGAACACTGGACAACATTCAGAGTGGAAAAAGAGCTTGGGAAAGATTTGAAAAGGTGGAGACAGTGGCAATGGCAGTGGCCAGTACTCAGGGGGGGCAGAGATCTGATGCATTACACCTGGAACCTTTGAAGTAATGATCCCAGAGGCAGAATGCTACCACCATGCACCCTCGAGAACATGGGACAAATGGTTGGGCAAAGAGGGTTCTCGGATTAGAGCCTGCCGAAGGGTGAGGCTGGCGACGGACACAGCAAAGCTGAGATTGGAGCCTGTCGTGAGGCAAGGCCAGTGCTGGAGCCTTCGAGGCTGGGATCGGAGCCTGCCAAGTGGTTAGGCTGGTACTGGGGCCAGTGAAGATGGGATCAGATTATGCCATGAGGCAAGGCCAGTGCTAGGGTCTTCAAGGCTGGGATCGGAGACTGCTGAGGGCTTAGGCTGGTGCCGGGGCCAACAAGGCCGGGAATGGAGCCTGCCATGAGGCAAGACCGGTACTGGGGCCTCTGAGGCTGGGATCAGAGCCTGCTGAGGGGTTAGGCCAGTGCCGGGGCCAATGGCTGACATCAGGGCCTGCCGTGAGGCAAGGCCACTATTGGGGCCTCCGAGGCTGGGATCAGAGCCTGCCGAGGGGTTAGGCTGGTGCTGGGGCCAGTGAGGCCGGAATCGGAGCTTCCTGTGAGGCAAGGCGGGTTGGGGCCTTGGAGATCGGGATCAGAGCCTGCCGAGGGGTTAGGCCGGTGCCGGGGCCAGCAAGGCCGGGATCAGAGCTTACCGTGAGGCAAGGCCGGTGCTGGGGCCTCCAAGGCCAGGATCGGAGTCTGCCGAGGGGTTAGGCCGGTGCTGGAGCTAGCAAGGCCAGCATTGGAGCCTGCCATGAGGCAAGGCCGGTGCTGGGGCCTCTGAGGCCAGGATTGGAGCCTGCTGAGGGGTTAGGCTGGTGCCGGGGCTAGCCGCCGGCATCGGAGCCTTCCGTGAGGCAAGGCTACTATTGAGGTCTCTGAGGCCGGGATCGGAGCCTGCTGAGGGGTCAGGCTGGTGCCAGGGCCAGTATGGCTGAATCGGAGCCTGCCGTGGGGCAAGGCCGGTGCTGGGGCCTCCAAGGCCGGGATCAGAGCCTGCTGAGGGGTTAGGCCGGTGCCGGGGCCAGCGGCCGGCATCGGAGCCTTCTGTGAGGCAAGGCTGCTATTGAGGCCTCTGAGGCTGGGATTGGAGCCTGCCGTCGGGTTAGGCCGGTGCTGGGACCTGCGGCCTGCATTGGAGCCTGCCATGAGGAAGGCCAGTGCTAGGGCCTCCGAGGCCGGGATTGGAGCCAGCTGAGGGGTTACGCCAGTGTCGGGGCCAGCGAGATCAGAATTGGGCCACCCATGAGGCAAGGCCGCTGCTTGAGCCAGCGAGGTCTGGATCAGTCCACTGGGTAGCCAGGCTACAACTGGGGCCATCAAGAGTGGGATCGATATTTTCAACGTGGCATGCAGAGAAATATTGCAGAAAATTAAAACCAGATGCTCCCCCTAATCAGCAATAACTAGGAGGAAAGGGGCAATAGGAAGTGGTCGAGCTATAGAAAGGGCCCTATAGTGAAGCAATTAAGGTGACCAATCAGTGGGTATGGAATAGAGGAGGATGGAGCCTCTTTAAAAAGCAGGAGGTACATAAACATATGTATCAAAGTTAATCACCAAACAAGCATGGGATTGAAGGAGAGGGAGGGAATGGGATGGGGGCTGGATGAGGGCTAATTGGATGATGTGTGCTTGTATATCCTCCCAAGTCTTGTATTCCAATGTGATATATGATTACAATGCACCAATAAAAATAAATAATAATAATAATAATAATAATAATAATAATAATAATAATACTGTACTGTATATTTCCAAACAGCTGAGAGAGAGAAATTTTTTTTTGGTGGTTTTGGGGTTTCTGGAAGCCCTTCCACCTCTGGGCTACACTCCTAGACCTATTTTTATATTTTTATTTGGAAACAGGGTCTCTTAACCAGTGTGGCTGGCTTCGAACCTGCAGGATCCTCCTGTCTCTACCTCCCAAGTGTGGGGATTACAAGTATGCGCCACCACGCCTGGCGAGAGAGGATTTTTAATGTTCCCGTCACAAAGAAATGACATGATTAAAAGGATGGCTATACTGACTACAGTAATTTTATTATTATATAATGTTTGCATATAATGCATACATTACATTTATATGGTCTAACATTATAATTAAGATATAATTATTATGTAAGTATAATTATTTAGAAATATAAGACAGGAGGATAGAGGTTAAAGTCAGCCAATTAATGAGACCTCAGCAACTTAGATTCTGTTTCAAAATTAAAATATAATAAGAAGAGTTGGGCATATCACTCCAAGTTTGAATGCCCCTGGGGTTCAATCCCCAATACTATAAGAAAAATCATTCAGATTAATTATATGAAAATTTCACTCCCTAAGGTCCTACCATGTAAAGAGGAATCCCAGATAATAAAAATGGAGGATGAGATAGACGACACTTTCATTCACTGGTAACAACACTGTTCAAAGGCTTGATGGATCATGATAGATTAAGAATATATTCAAATCTATAACATAGAGCACACTTGAGTAACTGGAATTCTAACCCAAACATTTATTAAACATTTTACCTAATTATAAAATTTGTATAGATGTATTGAAGATATTTTGAAGCATTGAGCTAATAAGGTTGATTCCTAGAACCATCCCATCCTCTGAAAATAGGCTACTTTAACTCATAATGTGAACAACTTCAGACTTATGCTAGTTTTATCTAAAAGGCATTTCAGACACATGTGTGTCTGAATAGTTTAATTTTTTAACATTGCTTAAGCACAAAATATAATACAAATGAACTCATTATATACATACTAAAGCTATAATTGAAGTACATAATAATTACAATAGGTATGTGCTAAAAATTTACTCAACGCGGAATATCATTATCGCATACAAAGAGATATGCAAAATTAATTCCAAGTGGCCACTATTGCCTTCTTCTTTGGTAATAAAACCATCGGATTTGAATTGGGCACAAGACACCTTAAAAAAGGTTCTGTTTTCTGGTGACTTTGTTGTGGTAGCAGAAACACAATGTCTTGTCACATATTCAGAAGAGATCTCTCATAAAGAGTATGTATTCATATTCTGAATCATCAAAACTCTTTTCAACCGGGCGTGGCGGTGAACGCTTGTAGTTCCAGTACTTGGAAAGCTAAGAAATGAGAATCTGGGTTTGAGGCCAACTTTAGGTACTTAGTAGGGCCCTCTGCAACTTAGTGAGACCCTATTTCAAAAATAAAAGAAAAAAAAATCAGGTTGGAGGTGGAGCTTGGAGGTAGAATGTCCCTGGGTTCAATCGCCAGCACCACACACACAAATAAAACCTCTTTTTAATTAGAAGACATCAAGCAAAAGTAGCCAAATGTGAGGTCCAAGTTATTATACATTTATGAACCTTCTAAAAAGTCGGTCATATTATGTTTCTAACTTAAACTTGAATATTTTGAACATTTGTAGAAAATACTAAATCCACAAATGTATGCTACACTTTCTCATAAGTGGATAGTAGTCACTGAAAGAAGTCTTGTAATTAGGAAAATATTATTTTTTTCTTCTAATTTTGAGATAGAGAAAAAATGTATTTTTATTTCAATTTAACAGTTAAATTGAAATTGCTAGAAGTAATTTTAATGAAAACTGCTAATTCTACTTTATAAAATCTCCAGCATGCCATTGAAAAGATAATGGCATGTTTAAATAACTCACAAACTTGAAAATATTTTAATTAAAGAAAATGTAACAGTCTGCAATGTCTTTAGTATTAAACCAAATGTGTTTTTTTTAATTCTGTGGCATTTTTTTCTACAGCTATGCTTTGTACACATATCTGAAAAGTTTTATGATCATAGTGTTAGGCATTGTGGTTCTGCCATATATAAGTGCTAAATTCCTTAAATTCTCAAATATCTTGCTAGTAAAAATCTGCTTGGTGGGGAAGGACTTTACTTAAGCATGGTAACTTATATAAATGGGTATAAATAGTATATCAGCCCCATAAACCCTCAGTATAAATGGTATTTTCTCCAAATATAGCGAAGATATTAGAAAATAATCAATAATATCCATTTGAAAATAATAAAAAAATCCAGACAAGCAACTTATAGGTGGAGCCATATACTATAGAAGAAAATTTTTGACAATTAATTTATTTAAATTGCAATTAAAAAATTCAGAGATAAAAGATGAGGCTGTAAAAGTCAGTCTCTAAATATTTCTTTTTCAAGTTTTTTTTGCAGTACAAAGGAGGATTCCAGGGGTCCTCTATCACTGATATACACTGTTCCTCATTTCTTCATCCCTTTTATTTTGAAACAGTCTCGCTAAGTTGCAAGGGCTGTCTTCAAACTTGAAAACCTCCTGTCCCATCTTCCCAAGTACTAGGCTTACAAGAATGTGCCATCATATCAGCTTTCATTTTTTATTTATTCTCATTAAAAATAAATATATTTATTGATGGGGTACACCATGATGTTTTGATATAGGTTTACATTGTGTAATGCCCTTACACACACACACACACACACACACACACACACACACACACAAGAAATTTTGTTATGTATGCAGATTTTTTTACGGCTACTATAACACTTTTCTACATTTTCTTATTTAGTTTGTTGGCTAAGAAAAACAAAATTGGATAGAATAATGCACAAGCAAGAAATAAGTTCTATATTTTAACACTTTCTGTGGAGTCTTGAATTTTACCTAATTGAGGAAAGCAAACAAAAATAACTGCCAAAGCCATCTCCAACTTCCCAATCTCAGCAGCAGGATTATGCTTGAGTGAGCTGGAAGAGAAGATGGCAGAAAAAAAATGGCAAAGAGAAGAGTGTTGTGGGATCTCAGCAAAAGCATCCTTAACCCTCTGCTTCCTGAAGTTGGGGCAGTGAAGCTGGATTCAGAAAATCCAAGGTAGAAACTGGAACATCAGTACTGGTTCCCTTTTGGTGTCCAGAGGATGCTAAGCCCTTTCTTATGGTGTGGATGCTTAGAGTGGATATGGCAGAGAGAATCTAGGAGGACTTCAGAGGTCTCATATGCTCCAGGTTATGAGGAAAGAGCAACTTAATTTATATATGTCCAGAGATGGGTAGAAAACTCGGTGAAGGAAAGTGCTAGAAACATGGACGAATCTGGTAGGGAATGAAGGATGCCGGTGTTTTTAACAGGGGTCCCTTGAGAGAGCCGCTGGCAATCACTGCTACCTTTCTAATAGTATAAGCTCTACTTAAATGAGGATGCTGCTCTATTACCAGGGCTAGACATGTGGTCCACATTTAGTAAATAATTGTTGATGAATAAATAAATATTATATTAGCATGAAACATGGATTCTGCTGGGCCTAGGTTTGAATTTAGGGTTTTATTGTGTACTCACTGTATGTTCCCAATTCAATAGTAAGTAGAATGCAAATCCCTTTCTCAACAATAGGCCTATGAATGTACAGAGTTTCACATTATAATAATTGAATGAATATCAATATTCAAAACTAATGCATTTAATATAGTGTTGAAAATTGATGAGAACTTTTCATAATAACAACTTCAAGAGCTACGTGGAGTAATTACTCGAGCAATGAATTCCTGATTAGAAAAACCACCAATGTTTGATCATTTTCAAGTATTTTTTTTCTGTGCTGCATAAACTAAAATGGCCTCATCGGAGAATAAAAATAGATAACCCAACCCAACAGAAAGCTGAAGAAATAATAGGTCCATGTATAAACATAATATCACTACCATACCATATTTAGTTGGTTCCTAGGCAAAATCATTCTCAGCCTATTGTCTTTTCTAATCAGTGGAATAAAACCAATCAGCAGCCACATCCTCAGAAAACACCAGGCTTCCATGTTGCCACATCCTACTGCAAAGGCGCAGAGCCCAAGTCCATTGGCACGTCTTGGCTGTAGACCAGTAAGATTCAACCTCTGATGTTTTGTGCAGAATTGCCTGAAGTAAAGACAAACATGAAGCCTGGAGCAAAATTTCCTGATTAACAGTGCATAGTCCTTTGGAGAGATCACATGAACTTTTATCAGAAACAAGGCTTGGAGCGGCTATAGTTGGGATCAAGTGTAGAGCATTGTCAATCAACTTGGGTAAAGTTAATTTGATATAAAAAAAAACAACCTCTGAATCATTGAATACTGAATTTCCTGTTTCTGATGGCAGTAAATAATCCTACCTTCCTTTGGCGAATAGCTGCTCATCCCAAAGCCAAAAACCTTGTGTGAAGACATTTTAGTAAAGGATTTTCAAGCAAAGCTGTAGGATCACATGAAACTGACCTCATCGGCGATTGCCTTAGGCTACCTTTTGTATGCTTTCTGTTTTCTGTATTCTCTCTTGAGGTTGTCATTATCTAACATTTGTAAATATCTCACAGGTTCGAATTGTAGGTAATCAATTGTAAACGTCGGGGATCACGTCATCCACAGCTTTGAACAGGATGCATGATTATTACCATTGCGATCAATCCATTTTCATGTCCCCTAACATTTTTTTCCATAGTGTAATATAGTTTGACACACTATTTCAATATCACAAAATGACTACAGTGATATAAAGGAAAATCTCTCAAGCTTTAAGCAACGTGAAGAACTGATTTACTTTCCTCTATTTTGCACCTTCATAGCTCACCACCGCTGCAGGGTGTCTCCAGGTGTTGAGTACAAGGCAAGAGCGTATTGATTTCTGGCCACTCTCCTCTTTTAACAGGAAGTGAACCATATTAGAAAAGCACCAGATATAGTCTGCAATTCACCTTCAAACAGTTGTGAGTAAATATTAGCCATTTTAAAAAATGATGTGTCTGAGCCGGGCGTGGTGGCGCACGCTTGTTATCCGAGCATTGGAGAGGTTGAGACAGGAGGATCTCAGTTCGTGGATATCCTCAGCTACTTAGTGAGGCCCTCCGCAAGTTAGTGAGACACTGTTTCAAAATAAATAAAGAATAGGACAGGGGATATAGTTCAGAGGTCGAATGCCCCTCAGTTTAATCTCTGGACCGGCTAAATAAATAAATAAAACGATGTGTCTTCATAAACACAGTCCCTAATCATTACACAGTACATGGCTGAGAATGTCTTCAAGTGATGTTGACCAGGGCCCTGAAGTACTTCATCATGAGCTTATTCCATTACAAATACGAATAGAACAATTTCCCTTATTGCAAATAGCTCCTTTTCTAACTGAGGACTATTCCATTGGTTAATAGGGCTACTGCTGCTTTTTGAAGGGTTCTCTTTCCTTTTATTATTTTTTTTATTTTTATGTGGATCATACTGAAAATGGCATACATTCAGATTGTGCTTGGTGCCCTCTCCCCCCCTACCTCCCAACAATGAGTGTCCAGGTTATCCATGCTACATTCATATTTTTCCACATATTTGTGTGTAGCTCCTCCATTAATCAACCTCAGCCTTCTTCAACTCCTACACTTCCATTTTAGCTTTGCTAAGTTTTCCCCTCTATTATCTGGAGTCCCTCTAGTGTTCCTAATAGTCCCTACTTTGGGGATATTAGAGAAAACATATGTCCCTTCTCTTTCTGTGCTTGGCTGATCTCACTTAACATAATGTTCTCCTGGACTTTCCATCTTCTTGTGAATGACATGATTTTGTTCTTCTTTATTGCTGAGTAGAATTTCATTGTGTGTATTTCCCATAATTTTGCAATCCATTTATCTGTTGATGGAGACCTAGGTTGGTTCCATATTTGGCTATTACGAATTGTGCTGCTATGAACATGGGTATGCATAGGTTACTGCAGTTCTCTGTTGAAGGGTTCTCTATATGGAAACTAACACAATGGTAGGCCAATTGTAGAATATAATGATGTTGAAAGACAGCAACCATCTTTGTTATATGTTTTATTGGTGCATTATAATCATACATCCTGATGAGGTTCAAGATGGTAGAGGCATACATGCACGCATCACTCATTTAGCCCTTCTCCAATTTGCACCCCAATATATTAGCACAAAATATCATTTTTCCCTATCGGCAAAATTATGAAAACATACATATAAAACATACAACATATAAAAACATACAAAATCCTCTTTACTTTAAATTTCTTTACAACCCCAAAATATGATATTGGTTTTCATGAAAAGATTTGGAAATATATTTTTCTTTCCCTTTGAAAGAGACAGATGAAATCCATGCATTCATAGCCCATGATAAAATACTTTCCTACCTGAAGATGTTGGCGGTCTTTATTGAATCCTGCTAGACTAGTGCCCAACAGAGCAATTAGTACTAATTAGCACACATATTGTGAAGGTTGGAGGAGATCTGAGAAGGGGATGGGCAAAGCGGATAATCCCCTTATCTCCACTAGGGCTGAGCCTTCCAGAAAACCGGACTGAAGGACACTGTGAGGGAGAAATGTGTAAGATAATTTCCCTAGCACTATCCCATTGGCAGCAGTAACAGCCATCTGCCTCCCGTGTTACCTGCCTGTGGCTCTCCTGAACACCATCTTTATTTCAGAAGTGAAAAATGAGAATCAAAGAAATAGTGATGTTCTTTACATTCATGGTAAAAAGTTTCCAAGAGGTGTCAATGCATATTTTATTTACGTTTTTACAAAATAGAGGCTACTAGTACACTTTTATTTCTTGTGGATATAGTGGGATGAAATAGGCAAAGGGTTTCCTATGCAATGAAAGTTTGCAAAACACACTCGAGTTTAATAACCAGTAACAATTCTCCCTCTTTTTATGCTTCTAATCAGGAAAATATTTTTCTTGTTCTATCTGAGTTGAGGAAACATTTAAACCTACTTCATATAACAGAATTTTGCATTAATCTTAAATTATGATGAACATCAGGACATAAATGTGACTATGCAGTACAAATTAATTTAATAATGTAATTTATATGAAGTTTAAGATAATTCATTATTTTCTATGGACTACAATTCTATTCATTTTATTCTTCAGATAATTTTAATATCCTAATTATAAAGCTATATCAGGTTTAATAGAAGTAATCCAAAATTAGTTGACATTTTACTAGAATCATAAACATGAAAATAGAGAAATAGGTCTAAAAACTATAAATTGGTGAAAATCATCTGATGATGAAAATGTGATATTTACTAAACTAAAATTTACTATACCATTGCTGACATACGCTAAATAACTTGGAATAAGTGCCCAGAATTTGTGAATATACTTTTAAATTTATTTTTCTAGTTTTAACAATTCTGTAATGCATACATAATAGACACACACACACACATACACAATGGCAGAATGGCATGTGTTTAAGCATTATGCATATTATATGTCATAGGATGTACTAAGCCATGTGTACAATATAGATAATAGCATGCACATGTATTATGCATATACATGTGTATATAATACATATATACCAAGAGAAAGAGAGAAAGTGTATACATATCCATTTGTGTACCTATATACACAGGTGTGTATTTGCATGCATACAATAGAAGAAATACCTGTGGTAGCCTAAATAATCACATAAAATGAATACTATCCTACCACTTACCATATAATCGCTAAAATAGTGAATTTTTGATAGATGTATTTAAGATGGAAATATTTTTAACTTATACTAAGTTTAAAAACTTCTATGGAAGAATCGAGTTTTGAAAATAGTTCATGACTGTAAAGAGGAAAGTTAATTTGTTTCCATTTATATTCTTATGCACGTAATTTTAAAAATGTCTTTTATAATCATAAGACAAGAGTTAAAAGTACAAAATACAAAGAGAATAGACAGCCTTAAATTCAATTATAAAGAAGTTAAGGAGCAAATCAGTGAACAAACAAACGGTATATTTCAAGAGTAACACCTCCAGCAAGAAAATCAGAGTGTTAAGCAGCATGCGGTGGTATATGGTCCACATTGCTGAATATATATATAAATTTCCCGGATGGAGGTGCTACCTTGTAAAAAAAAAAAAAAGATGTTTTTTTTTTCCTTTTCTTTTCAAAATATTTAGTGTCTACATTTCATCAGTGCACCAAGTAAATCATGGCTTCTTCAAGTGCAAGGATCGAAACCAATTACCATTAGTGACCATCGGGTGCAGCCGATCCTTCCTGTCCTGTTGCCTGAATCTCAATGACCTCCCAAGTGTGCCCATGCAATTTAACAGGAAGATCAATACACCACCGCAGTTAGCAGCAGCCCTCTTGAAGTGCTTCACAAAACATGCTACATTTCTCTACCGAATAAATGTCAAAACATTCCAACAGCTACAATTCTTGGGAGAAATCGTTCTTCTGAAACATTATTGACATACTTTAACCCACATTTCCCGCAGCTCCCAGGCTTCCTACGGGCCAGTCAATTCTGATTTGGCAAGAGCCACATCGACATTTGTCCCCCCGGCTGACTTGCTCTCGGTTGCTATGAAAGATATGAGAATCTGGTAGATGGGTCTTGGGGTTCAAGGGTCAGTGGTCTAACGCTGACCCAAGGTCAAGGTGATGGCAACCTCCCTCCAGAGACTTGGCTTCATCTGTAATGTGCCCTTGAAGCAGATCAATATCAACACGGAGCATGTTTCCCGAGCACAAAGCCTACCCGAGCTAAATGCTCTAGGTTATTCTGGCAAACCAAAAGCTTAGAAGCCAAGTAGGAAGAGGTTGGTGCAGATTTTATTTCACTTCAAGAAGAGGCTGCTTTTAAAGCTGACACTGATATTTACTAAAATATGATCAAGGCTCAGAGCCCTACTATCTCTGTGCCCATTTGTGAATGTTTTAACAATCATGTAAATTTACTGATACATATATATGAAAACATATTTCTTATATGTATATCATATATATGAGAATGAGATTCAGAATTAATTTTTTTTCACATCAATGAATTCTTTCTTTATCAGTTTATATCAGAAATGCTCGCATTTTGAACACATTAGTCTAATTCTCATATAACATGCCCAGCCACTTTTGAGCAGTTCTTGTGAAAAAAATTAATTAGAAATAGACATTTTTCCTTTGATGTGTTTTTTCTTTTTTTTCATTTTAATCAACTTTCTCCCTCTATTCTTTCTGTGGATCATTTTAATTTAAAAATGTGAAAAATTTTCCAGATAGCATTGTAAGAAACAATATATTCAAGCAGAAAGTCCTTACACTTAGCCTAAAGATGTTTGGGAGAGATGCTGGCAATTGAACCCACGGGTGTTCTAACTCTGAGCCACACCTCCATACCTTTTAGTTTTGATTTTGAAACAGGTACTTGCTAAGTTGTTGAAATCCTCAGGAATTTGCTAAAGCTAGTCCCGAACCTGTGACTCTTCTGTCTCAGCCTCCCAAGTACTGGGATTACAGGTGTGTACCACCATGTCCAGCCTAAAGACAGTGCTTTGTTTTGCTCCCCACTCAAAGAACACACATCCCTTAAGTCTCTGGTCTGTGCTATTGCTCAGAAAAAATGACTCTGTAGACACTGCTGTAGACAAGCAAAAACAAAACAAAACAAAACAAAAACAGTTGTGCAAAAGGAGAGAAAGTATAACAAGTATTATTCACCAGAGTGGATTATCTTTAACTTTTGGAAAACCAAGAATGATAGTTAACTAAAATGACTCTTTAATTTTCAAATAAAGTAGCTTAGTTTTACTAATTCAGAAAGGTGCAACAGGTCAACCACGTAAATTGCTTTCTTCTTCCTCTGTTAGGCCTGTGGTGTTTACAGGGACTATATTTATTGCACATCTAGTCGAGATAAATTAGTATGAAGGAAGGGGTCTTTTACAAAAAGCAAACTGTTACTTCTGCCTTCTTTGAATTGCAAAATTAATCAGCAGTGGCAGGAAATTCAAAGTAAGTATTGTTGTCAAAACATCTCACCAATGGAAAAGGAGATATTAGGGTCCCTAGCCTTGATTTTTTTAAGGATCCTTGATTTTTTTCAATTAATATAGCAATAGATGTTTCAGTGATAAATTGTCCTTTGGCTCCACTTAAAATTATACACTTCTCTAAGCAAACAAGGCCTCTTATTATTATCCATCATTAATTATTATACCTTGAAGATAAGACATCATGCCAATAGTTTCATAATTCTTATTCTTTCCTCCATCCATTATCCAAAAATATGGCTTTAGGGAAGAAATTGGAAAATAAAGGCACAAAAAGTTTTAAATGTAGCCTCCCTAGTAAGGCAGCAACTGGAGATCTCAGGCAAAAAAAAAAAACAATTAAAATTAATATCATTCTCTTTTTACACACACAAACACACATGCACACATAATCAATGATGATGCTCCAAATCACTATTTCACATATCTATTCCAAGTTAGGAGAACATAAGTGAGATGCTATATGTGAATTTTCTTGAGCCAAAATATTACCAGTATAAGATAAAAAAATGTTATAATAGCTAGGGTATAACTTGCCATATCTTCTCAGACATATGTAAACAAGTTTCCTTGATTCCAATACTGAATCCATAGAGTTGGCCAAAGATTTAATTATTTAATCTTATGGAGTTTAAAAATTCTTTAATATCAATTATCTTAAAATTTCAAGTAAGAGCTCTTATTAACATCTGTTAGAGAATGTACAGATTTCATTCTTTCACCTGAAATTTACACTATTTATAAAAGAATTAGATTATTTTAGAAAAGGTATTATTGCCCTAAGAATGTTAGCACCAATGACTTATTTTTTATAATTATGATTATTATTAGCCGGGCGTGGTGGCGCACGCTTGTAATCCCCGCGCTTGGGAGGCAGAGACAGGAGGATCACGCTGGTTCGAAGCTAGCCTTGCTGGCTTAAGAGACCCTGTTTCCAAATTAGAAAAAAGTATAAAATAGGTCTGGGAGTGTAGCCCGGAGGTAGAAGGACTTCCAGCAACCCCAGTACCACACACACACACACACACACACACACACACACACACACACATATATATATATATATATATATATATATATATATATATATGATTATTAGAAGTGTACAATTATGAAAAACTGAAATGAAATCCTCACACCCCCAACATGATAACTCAAGTAAAGCAAAAATATAGACAATACAATTTTTAAGAATACTGTGCCCTCCAAACACCCCCCCCCCCCCACACACACACAGCTTATAGGGTTGAATGTAGTTACCTCTGGGAATCAGCAAGATTTCCGTATTTATCATAATCCTCTTAGCAAATGGCTTTGGCCAGGTTCCTCTGGAACCGAGCCTTGAGATGAGAATTTCAGGAAAGTGTATTGAGACAATGTTCCCAAGTAGGGGAAAACTGGAGCAGGAGAAGAAGGTAAACCATAGATGTCTAAGCAGGAGGGCAGGTTGGTCTGATCCCACTGAAGTGCTGAGATGATCTGACCACAGAGTAGAGGATTTCTCCTTCATTCACCTCAGGCAGGGCGCCTTCCACACCCTTCAGCAGCCAGTTGCAGTCTGCTGGCAATCCAGTGGGGAAAGCGGGCAGTGATCCTACTCTCCAGCTCTTTCCCAGGGAGGGAACAGATGTTATCTATTGATGTTATCTATTGGTAGCCAAGAATGATGGCGTTGGGAGAGTGCTGGTCTGGCCTTTGAAGATCTGTGTGCCATATCAACCACTTCTACTATGGCTAGACATCATTTGTTTTTATGGTCTCTTCCAGCATCTTTTAGGGCTCGGTAGCCTCAAGAATAGTCCCAGAGTGAGCAACTTTTACCAGACTGGGAGGTCTCTGAGAAAGCAGGTTCCAGGCTCCGGGTATGACTCAAGCCACAAATTGCATTTTAAAAGATGTCTCCTGTGTTCAGTGAAGTCTGTGATGTGCTAGGACAATGCATGTTGCTCAGGTAGGAGTTTTTGATTTTTTTAGTTCCTTGAGTACCACAGAAACAAACCCAGGCAAACGTTCTCTAGAAGGACCTACAGATAAGTGCTTTCAATTTTCTTTTGCTTTTTTCTTCTTCTTTTTTAAAAATAAAACTGAAAGTGGGTTTAGAGAATATCCTCAAACTGGGCATGGTGGTGCATGCCTGTAATCCTAGTACTTGGGAGGCTGAGACAGGAAGATGGCAGATTCAAAACCAGCCTCAGAAACTTAGTGAGACCCTGTTTGAAAATATGGAATTAAAAATAGGGCTGGGGTATAGCTTAGAGATAGAATGCCCCTGGGTTTGATACCCAGTAACACACACACACACACACACACACACACACACACACACACACACACATGCTACCTTCAGGTTAAATTTTTGTGTTATTTGTCTAATTTTGTTATTCTTATAGAATTGGATATGAAGCAGTGGTCTTTCTACCAAGTTCATTGGGTATGTTGAGAGTTGCGTTAGTAAACAGATTAAAAGTTCAGAGATATGCAAAATGTTTATGCTATTATATTGGTGTTTTTATGAATGTATCTTTATTTAAGCTCTGCTGTCATTTTCATACATTTCTACAGCCTTTTTCGCTATAAGAAAGCTCTAAGAAATATAAATAACAGTAAAAAGATACATTTATTTCTACTCAAGAGGAAAAATGTACAAAGAAATGAAGATTTTTTTTTTATATTTTCACCAATACAAAACCAGCTTTACATATATACTTCCTCCTCCTACTGTTTACTGACCTTTTCTTGATACTATCAGATGCATAGAACCAAACCTAATGATATTCTCCTTTGGGGTTATTTATAACCTTGATGTGTATGCATACTCGTGCCCATTAGTGAACTCTGCCCTTTGCAATTCTGATAAACAGATTTATAATGCAAACTCCTGTTTTGGTTATTAATTTCTACAGGATAAATCCAACTGATGCATACTGAGCTATTTTAGCAGTGTCCTTTTGGGGATTGCTTCACTAAGTGGAAAACAAAAGTCAGTTAAAACTATCTGTAAGAAGGCATATTTTGTATCATCAATGATTTTTAAGTTAATAAATATTGAAATAAAATGCAATTTTTTCTGAAAAAAATTAATTAAACTTTGTGATCCTTGATTAGCACCTAAAATGAATCGTCCCTTAGACCTAAAAAGTTCTTGAACATAAATCAAGAATTTATTACTAAGTAAATATTATAGGAAAAGGAAAATGCTTTGTACTTCAGTACTTTTAAGGTAGTTTTTCTACCTTTTGAAAATGGGGGCTGCATTTTTTTTCTGGCTTATTTTTCCCCTGTAACTGGCTCAGATACTTAACACACAGTGACTTTCTCTACTGTTCAACAGGGGAAGGAGAAGATGAACCTGTATCAACTTCCAGTGTCAGAAAATAAGAACCCTTTAGAAAATTTAAAGAAGATGACAGCATCTCCTCAAAATATATTAACAAAAGGACACAGAAGTCAACCTGAAATGTCTTTAAATGACCAAGTTCAGAACAAATTGAATAATATACTATGCGATAATAATATTAGAATATTACCAAAGAATAAAAAGAAGCTAAACTAAAATAGCAGTGAATCCATGAAGAAATAAATGTCTGGATATATATAAAAGAGATACATGTTTCTTATAGAGAAATTACTCTTAGTATATGTAGGGGTAAGAAAAATATCAAAAATATTCATTATAACTTAGCAACCAATACTGGCAAAACAAAAATCAATTGAGAAACCTTAAAAATAAAATATGTCATATCCTCAAAATGATCTCCTATACATTTACAAACGATTGTAGTCATTTTAATAAATGGGTACAATTCTTTGAAGCTTCTCTTCACTTTGATTTAGTGACCTACTTCTAAAAGATAGGACATAGAGAAAATTAGTAACTTTACACTGGAGGAAGCAAGCAGACACTTTCTTATTCAAGTGATCAAAGTTAACATTTTCAATGATAAGTCATATTGGTACCACATGCCCTCTTACATTGCAATGAGATGGGAATATCTAAAAGTATCCTTTACCATAGTACCAAAGAACAGGGTCTATAAGCAGACTTCTCTTTTTCTTGGTTTAGTGGGAAAATTTCTGGTAACCCTCAGTTAAATAACACACTGAATTTCCTGACAAACATGCATATTTATTTTTCTATTTTATCTGTATATAATCATGCTATGGAGGCAGATAAAAGTCCCTGTTTATACTTACTTGTAAATTTATAGGAGACGTTATCATACATACAGAAATATACAGACACAAGTTGTTTGCACTTCACTCATTCACATATATTGAACATACCCTTACATACAGTAACCAGATCAAGGAACAGAACATTACTGGCATTGTAAAGGTCTTTTTTTACTTTCAAAAATCACCACATATCATAATGATAGAAAATTTCTTGGCCTTCAGCACAAAATATTTTTTGAACACAAAAAATGTAAACATAGAATATGCACTTAATTGCATCCGGTATGTTTCGCTCCATATTATGTTCTCAAGGGTAATTTATATTGAAGGGGTAGAACTATTAATATAGGAAGAAGTCTTGGTTACATTGAGAAGGATCTGGTTGTTGTTTGTTTGGATTAGTTGGTGGTTATTAGATTATAGCTTGTATATATAAATACAATTTAGATAAAATGCATAATAAAAGGGTGTAAATTGCATATGTAATTTTGTGTTAAATTGTATATATAAATACAATTTATAAAATGCAAAAAACAAAAGATCTTAATGTAAGACCAATAAGAGACATATAAAATCTAGATGAGGAAAACTATGAAACACCTAGAGATAGAAAACCCTAACCTAAGAAATGGAAAGATATAAGCATATGCTTTAAAAGGAAGATTTGTAATTACTTAGCAAGCCATTTATCTATCCAGTAATATTTTCATCAAATATAATCTTAAAAAATACATTTTTTCTGCACCTAGACAAAGTCAGTATCAATTGAAAATAAAGAGAAAATTTATTTCTACTATAATGAAAATATGCTCTAGGCTTCCTATAATTAGAGTTCACAGTTTGAGGACATAGAAAGACAGATTGATTTAACAGAAGGAAAAATTCATAAATTGCTTCAGCTGTATTTACATGCACTCAGTATATGTTAAAAGTAACATCTTTATTTATTTTTATTTTTATTTTTTTGGTGGTACTGGGGGTGGAACCCAGAAGCTTTCTACTTCTGGGATATACTCCCAGACCTTTTTAATATTTTATTTGGAAACAAGGTCTCACTAAGTTGCTGAGGCTGGCTTCGAACCAGTGTGATCCTCCTGTCTCAGCCTCCCAAGCACGGGGATTACAAGTGTGTGCCAACACGCCCGGCTCAAAAGTAACATCTTTAATGAGCTATGAAAGGTTGACTCTTCAAATAGCATATTAAAATAACTCAGCATTTCCTTGGAAAATAGATGTGATATCAGAATAATTCTGCTTACTATAAGCCAGAATAAGTTTTAAATAGAACAGTAGAATTATGTTGACAAAAGATATGAAAATACTATATATGAGGATATTCACTGAAGAAAAACTTGTAGCAAAATGGAAAAAATTCAAACATTAATCTATTAAACGGTATCAAATGCAGTTCATCTAAAAAGTGGATTTGGAAAATTGTGAATAAAAGATGATGAGTATTACTATTACTAAGCAATCTCCATGCTATCTTATTAAGTATAAAGATAGAGAAAAATGTGCATAGTATGATACCATTTATCTAAAAAACGATAGATAGATAGATGAATAGATAATGATAGATTAGAAAAGATGATGGACAAGTACAGAAAAGATGTGTCTTGATCAACATACTCACTGATAAAATTCAAAACAACTGACCATAAAACTTAGAGGAAGGAAGATTTACTTGATCACAGTTTTTTGGAGATTCTGGGTTCAATCCTTGTGACGCCAGGTTTTCCAGCTCAGGCTGTGTTGGTGGCAAGGAGAGAAAGATCATATACAGATCCATCCTCACATTATGGAGGCCAGGAAGAGAGCAGGTGGGGAAAGAACCGTATAATCCCCAAGGCCACATCCCCAGGAGCTACTCCTTAGGAACTAAGCCCTGCTTTTAACATTGCTAACTTATTTCCGTGAGAGCTAGGAGGACATTCTACATGTAAGCCATTGTAAGTTGTATAATTATATTTTTAAAAAATAAAAATAGAAACCATAAACATAATAAAAACATTCAAAAGTAGCTGTCTATAACCAAAAATGATATTTCTGAGACTTCTTTGCCATATTTTACAAAGATATAACTTTGGAATCATGTAAATATCTAACTATAAAAATTCAATTATAAAAATAAATCCATTAAAATAAAGGAAACATAAATGGACATAAATGCACATTCAATTTGTGTCATAATAATCAAAGAGGAATTAAGGCAAGAAAATTTAAAATATAGTAATTAACTATAGATATTTAATGTAATATGTATGAAGAACAGAAACCAAAATACTGAAAAGTAAATTTTAAACTTTTTAAAAATTATATTCTTGCTAAGATATTCATCTATTTTTATTGCTATGATGCAACACTTGAGATACACTGACTTTATACAGAGAAAAGATTTATGTAGCTCACAGTTTTGTAGGCCGAAAGAAAAAATGGCACCGATTATGGCAAGAATTATTAGAGGACAGGAACATGCATTGGAAGAAGAGAAATCATATCTCAAAACAAATAACCAGAGAAGTTCAACAGAATAAGGCTTAGGCTTTTATAAGAATCCTCTCATGAGAACTGGAGTCCCACTAAAACAAGCAACTTTTTGTCTCTAATGGTCATCCTCTTGACCCAATGGTTTGCTACTGGGTTCCACATCTTTAAGTTCTGCACCATCTCCTAACACTGCCACCATAGGAATCAGGCTCCCAACCCATAAACCTTGGGGAAAAATTATAGCCAATTCATCACAAGATCGTGTGGGTATTGTCATTCTAAGAAAGTTGAATATTTAACAGGAGACGTAAACAAGTGAATAAGTTCTAAGTTACACTGGTTCTACTAGCCCCGTGACTAGTAAAATTGGTATTCATAGAGAGGGTACAATATAAGTTCTAAGGGGAGGTTTAGCAAAATGCATGTATAGTTCTGAATTAAAATTGGTAGTATGAGTATACTGTGATATTTTTATCTCAATCCTAGATCTGTCCACTAAAAATGCTTAGAAACAATGACTAATTTAGTAATGAGCACCTGACCATTGAGATTATGATCTTCTAATACCAGCTCCATAGCTTTTGAAAGAAGAAGGAGGACATAACAAATAAATCCCAACATTTGTTCAAGCCCAGACAGTAAGGAAATTAACAAATACCTAAAAGGGTCGTATCAAATGAGTTGTGTCAACTGGAAGGGACCCCAACTAGTGGAATATCTACATCGTGTGATAATCTTAGCATTAATGAAAAAAAAACTACAGTGAATTGAAACACATTTACATTAAATATATTTTTATTGAATTAATAATGAAAATAATTAGGTAAATGAAGGGAAAAAACAAGAAAATATTATATATAACTAACTATACATTTATATGAAAATTATATATATGTATATTGTACTATTGGTAAACAAATAAAAGCTGTAGGATTTATTTTCTGAGTGAGTCTACATAACAAATAAAAATAAATAATTAAATAAATGGAAAATGGTGGAATTAGAAAACAACTATTAATAATGTTTAGCTTCATAAAAAAGCAAAATCAGATAAATGTGTCTTCTGACACAGCACCTTTGATTTAATAGTTTTGCCAAAACTGAATAGGGAAGTATAAATGTAACAAGAACCCTGATAGAGCCTGTAGATAGAAGATTCTAGATAGAAGTTTCTAGTTTCTATCAATTTGCAGGAAAAAAAAAAAGTGAGCAAAACAGCATGGTTAATGGCATTGTGGAGAAACAAAAAGACAAACCCATACTGTCGGAAACACTGTAGGTTTAGTAGGGTTCTGTTTGTTTGTTTAGTTGGTTGGTTGATTTTTTTTAAATAAAAATTAAATTGCAGAGGAAAACTAAAGAAATTGAAATATAACTTTAAAATAAAAGTCTTAAGTGGCCCATAAAGCCGCGAGAGTGATTGAAATATTTGTAAAATCTGACATGAACATTATCCTGTTAAGATAAAGACATCTGTGGAATAAATGTAAATTTTACACATGAATAAATATACTAATGCAAGATTATTTATTTTTAAGTTTAATTATAATATTGTGGTTATGTTTTGAAATAAACCTTTTCTTTAAAATTTATTTTGAAATATTTTTGCATGGAACACAAGGACTTCTGGATTTTGATATAAATTCATATGGAAATAGGAAAATGAGGGTGGTATAGAGAAACAAAACAAGTAATGGATTTTAACTGATATAATTAATTGCTGGTGAAGAAAAAGTGAGGGTTAATGACACTGGTTTATTAATTTTTGGAGGCATTTAAATTTTTTTGTAATATAAAACTTAAAAACAAGTTGGGCATAGTAGCACATGCTTGTAATCCTAGCATTTGGGAGGCTGAGACAGGAGGATTGCAGTTCGCTGACAGCCTCAGCTACTACTCAGTGAGGCTCTGTGCAACACAGTGAAACCCTGTTTCAAAATAAAGAATAAAAAATAGGGCTGGGGGTGTAGCTCAGAGGTAGAATTCCCCTGGGTTCCATTCCTGGTACCACCACCAAAGAAAAAGAATAAATAAATAAATAAATAAATAAATTAATTAATTAACTTAAAAACAGGAAAATACAAGCTATAAAATGATAAAATGTAGTATACGTTCACAATACAGATTTTTCTTCCAACAAACAGGAAAACTGGATAGATCCCATATGAAAAGAAAAAAATTACCAGTAATTTTCTGTATATCAGAGATAGAACTGGAAAAGTGAGAGAAAGAAATTAATGTATATCTACTCATACCATATGAACAAAACTAATTTTGAAGTTTGGCTTTTTATGGAGGGAGAGTATTTAAACGACATTTATTATATTGTCCAACCTCTCAGAAATAATGTGACTAAGTCATTTTCCTCTAGTAAGGTAAGTCAATTCCATAGACCCCACACCATCATGACTATTGGGTCTGTAGAATGCCTCCTTACTCCATGTTCCTGGAAAAGCCCATTCCATGTTTTGTGCTCAGTTCAGATTCATCTTCACTGTCTCATTCTTTCTCTCTTTATACTGTGAAGACTTTCTGCTTTGTGAGTAGAGAAATGATCACAGTGGTCTGGATTGCTTTCAACGTGCTTATATGACTTATCATAGTCAGACCTCTGTGAAAGCAAGGCGTTTGTTTCAGTAGAAGCAGCAGAAAACAAGATTAGGCTCTGTTGGAGTTCTGCAGCATTTTCTAAGGGTGACTCTGAGCACATGACTTCACCTCTCTGAAGCTTAGTTTTTTCACATGTAAGATAAGTGCCTTGTACCTGTCTTATAGGGTAATTATGAGATTTAAAGATGATGTATGTGATATATGAAGTTCAATGCATGACACATAGTTGGCATTTAATACAGTTGTGTGTGGGGCATGAAGGCATTAGAGTATTTTTTTGTTTTTTGTTATTGCTTATCTGGCACACAAAAATGTTGAATAGATGCGTGGGCTCTCGGAACAAGTTACATTTGACAGTACATCCTGCAAAACAGCTTTCAGTCTTTGACAAAAGAGTTTCCATAAAGAAGAGAGGATGCTAGTACTAAAAGTTTAATTTGCTCCAACACTAAAGTGAAAATATCCTGAATTTTCTCATATTTACTCCAAGTCTCTTCTAAATACTCGTTGATAAAAAAAATAACTTATTTCTCAAATGTCAATCATATCTCTGGCTCTATAACCAAAACAGATCATATCTTATGTCTACATTTCAAAGGTTGTATAATCGCATGAGTCTCTCTTCATTTCAAATAAAAGTAATCTTTTATGGTCAATATGAGACCAACTAGTCAATAAAAGAAAGTATAATATCAATGTAACAGAAAAATCACTGGGCTAAAGAATATAGGGATGAGGTGGGGTATGATGGGGTAATTTTTGATAATAGAATGTCAATACTGAGACGTATCTAGAACGTCTTTGAGATTGATTAATCTCAAAATGGAGACTAGAGTGAAATTATATAACACGAGTAGCAATTTTCCATAAAAAATGACCCCTCCACACACTTGCCTTATGCCACATTGTTTTCTCTTGTAGATTAAATCTCATAAACGAAGCACAGTGCCAGCCATCCCCCCTTTAGGAACACTCCTCAGAGATACAATATAAAGGAGAAGCCAGTTATCTCTAAGAAAAAAACAGACAGTGGATGCTTCCACAACCTGGCATCCGTTAAAGATTTAACCTAACTTGAAATATCAATTTCCATGTATTATAGTTAAATTAGCAATGTCCAGAAGCCCAGCTTGCAGAAAAGTTGGCATTTTGAAATGAAAATACATTATATTACTAGCATCTTTATACTTGCCCCTCCCACAGATTATTAATTTAGACAGCTTGTGAACTGGATTTGCAACTACTGTTCTGTCTTACACAGTACAAAGGAGAGAATGCCTGGTGAACTTTATCTGTTAATTGTATAACACATGATGTCAGATCTCGCATAATGCTCTATTGGCTGGGGTTTCTATTACTAAGCTTTTGCAAATATTAACTAAGTGCTTTCTCTGTGTGTTTAGAAAACTCTAAATGAGAAAGATTTCTTGCCTATTCTTAGATACCTAGATTGCATTTTCCCAGAATATATTTTAGGTATGACTTGGAACCTCAGAGACTTACGGTGAATTTTATTTATGATTCAATTAAATTTGGATCACCTCCCAGGGGCCAATATGACCTGCTGAAGTATTTGTGAACAAAGATTAATTTTAAAAGATTGAGAAGGAAAATGTTCCTTTCATTTCTTCCTTTTTTTTTTTTTTTACTTCTTAGTTTTAGTTAATGTAACATGAATGTTATGGATAATTAGAAAAACTTTAACATTCCTTCTCAATTTATAATTTCTTTTGCCTTTCTTAATTACCTTTGTAAATTCTTCTTGTTAAACCCCTACCCCAAAAATAATGAAATAAAAGCTAGTAGTCAGTTCCTGCCAGCTATAAATCAACATTTTGAGGGCACAATGAGTTTCCATTTATCTCTGAGACGCGGTATTGAGGAGTCAAGCATTCTAACTGTACTTTTAAGGACAGATTTTCATGTGAATAAAAGCACTGGCATTTAAACAAAGAAAATCATTAATCTGAATCTAAACTTCATATTAACCATTCTGAGTTTTATTTTCCCCCACTTTTCCTCCCCCTCCTTCCTACTCTTCCCAAGGTCACTTTCTGCCACTTCCAAAGGCTTTTTAAATTTTTGCCTAGAATTTCCTGTTGCCTGTTAGAGGAAGGCTTAAACGATTATTTTGCAGTAAGAAAATTGAAAAGGTAGATGAACCTTGACACACCACTTGGGGTATAATTCATATCACTGGGATTTATCTACTTTAGAAACTAAACAGTTAACCTAATCATCTCATTTTATTGCTAATTTAGAAAAGCTTCCCCCCACCCTAAGTACACTCTCACTTTTCTAAATTCACTGCTTATGACCTGAGCCTTTTATCCACTGTGCTATTACCAGCAGCTAATCCCTCTCACTTATTGATAATTGGACAAAACTGAACAACTTGCCAACTCCTGAACACTGCGTGCCACTGAGGATTCTATTCAGTCCTTCCCCCCAAACCACACTGGTTTCCAAGTTTGGTTCTTTTGTGGCATATAATGGGAAACAAGCGAGGGATTTTCTCATTGCTCAGGAATTTCGCCAATTCTAACCTGCTCACTGAACGTTCTTTCTAAGGAATAACATTTATAGTTTATGTAATTCACACATCTTCCCCCTTTTTTTTTGACAGTTCACTGAATAGCCCGCGATTTCTGTTTACTGAAATAATTACGTTAGTGCATATATTTAAACTATAATTATATAATAAGTGTCTCTTCCCGAACTAAGTTTATTTTGTGGATCCCGTGCAAATTCAAAGAAGAGATGCCCCTGTGTCTTGGGGCTCATGCAGATTTATCACAGGATTAAGCCACAGGCCTCCTTCTATCTGCTTAATTAGTTCTTGAAATTATAGAAGCCTATGGTTTGATACCGTGTAGAAATCGATGCAAGAGCTTCTTCGGGGGATATTTCGTCAAATTTTGAAACTGTATTATCGCCTCTGCGCAGGTTTGGGCAGTATTTTCTAGCTTTAAGCTTAATAAACATACTTAATGGCATTTGCTTGCATGAAGCAAGCCTTCGGGGCATATGTTAGAAATAGAGGACAAAGAGTTTGGCAACTGAATTATTATAGAATGAAATTAAATGCTTACAACAGGGTAGCATTCAGAGATGCTTACAAAGACAGTACAATGCAGTTCACACATTCACGGCTTGAATTTATGCCCTTCCAGTTCAATGGGACAGTGTTAGCTGTCCTTCAGCACCTCCGCGAAGCTACAGAGAAATGAGAACTCGGGAAGGCATTCACAGGTCGTCCCATGAACTTTCTTTTTAATTTTAATTTTTGTACCCCCCCATGACCATGGTTTCCCCTAGCCTTTATCATACGTCACATGTTGATTTCCCTAGAAGTTTGATATTGAAACACAGATGGGAAGCCATGCATTTTATTAAATTTGAGCACGTATATTTAGAAGGGTTGGGAAAGTAGCCAATGTGTGAATTGAAATGACACTCAGAGTTAGAGAATTGGCCATTTAAAGAAGTTAACTGACTCAAGACACAAGGAGAGAGAGAGAAAAAAACACAAAAACAAGAGAAAAGAATAATAATATAATGATAATAGCAATCACCACTAAAACAAGCGACCAACCCGTGCATGAGAAAATTGGCAAAATTGAGCACTACCTCTTTTGAAGGAAAATTTACCTCTCCAAATTGATTTGCTTGTTAGCCCACCAAAATCTACCCATGCTAAGTTAGATGGCAGCGATATTCCTTTAGAATGTGGGTGTCTTTCATTTGAAAATGGTTTTATTAACTAAGTTATCAGCACCAAGGGTAGTTCATTCATTAATTCCTTCGCTTATTCATGTACCAAATATAATCTGGCCCCTTCTCTTTTTAAGCACAAGGGAATAAAGGGCTCCTTATGGAAGACATTGATTTTCATAAGATATGACAAGTCCTTGGCACTTTTCTGTCTATGAGAACTCCAGTGGTTATGGAATGGGAGCTCTGTCAGAAAGGAGACATTGCCCCAGGGTCACGGGCCATGAGGACAAAGACTGAGAGCTTTCCTTCCAAGGAATAAGGTTCTAATATCTACAGAACTTATCCGATGTCAAATATTAATTTCTCTTGCACGCCTTCAGCGAACACCTTAGAAAAATCAAGAAAATGGTTTAAATCACTTTTGGTGTTTTGGAGTTCCAATGGAGAATCTCAGTTGAGAAAAGATATGGGCGTCTACGTATCAGCTGTTCATATCAGACTTTGTTACTGGATTTTAAAGATCACGAAGGCCCAAGAGGGCCAGGGATGCAGCTTTGTAGCAGAATATTTGCTTAGCAAGCATAGGACCCTGCGTTTAATCCAGCGTCATCGGGGCTGGGAGAGGACTCCAGAGATATTTGGGGTTAAAGGGGATTCTAAAAATGTTTTGATTGGGCTGCTTTATTATTATTAAAATAATTAAACTAACGGGATGTGGTGGTGCATATCTGTATGGAGTCCTCTTGGCTCCTACTCCTTCTGATTCGATTAGACAGCAGAAGCCCGCTCGGAACTGATGTCCAGGATATGTAATTTTACTGTGAGCCTTTTATTTACTTAAGGGAAAGTGAGTTTTAATTTTTTTACTTTTGTAATAGAATGTGTTTGTGTGTTTGTGTGTGTATATGTGGGTGTATATTATATATATTATTTTTGGTCCTGGGGATTAAGTTTAGGGACATTCTACCTCTAAGCTATACCCCCAACCCTATCAGCCCTATTTTACTTTTTATTTGAAACCACGGTCTCCCTAGTTTGTTGAGAGTCTCACTACTTGCTGAGGCGTCCTGGAACCTGTGATCCTCCTGTCTCAGCCTCCCAATTACTGAGATTACAGGTTTGTGATATCACACTATACTATATTTTTGGTACTAGGGATTAAATCCAGGAGTGTTTTACCTCTGAGCTATATCCCTAGCCATTTTTTATTTTTTGTCTTGAAACAAGGTCTTACTAAGTTGCTGAGAGTCTAAATTACTGAGGCTGCCCTGAGATCCGACTGTTTCAGCTTCCCAAGTACTATATTTTCAGGCAGTTGCCACCATGCCCTCGGATATATTTTCTGATTTTCAGAATATACTAAATTATGTTTGCACTTTTCTAAACATGCTTTTTAAAATCATGAAAGCACAAATACTTATCGTTATGTCTATTATTGACATATTGTATTTATATTAATATATTTTTATTTCTGTCTCCATGTAGCAGAATTTTTTTTAGCATGCATTTTAACCAACATATCTATGCTGATATATCATTCCATCTTGGGATTTTCAGTTTCCTCTTACCTTTTCATAGTCTATCTCATTTATTTATGCTTTTTATTTTTATTTTATTTTATTTTTATTTTTGTATTTGAGCTTGAACCAAGAGGCATTCTATTTTGGAGTTACATCCTTACCCCTTTTATTTATTTATTTAGTTATTTTTAGTTTGAAACAGAGTCTTCCTAAGTTGCCGAGGTCCTGGCTATCTTACCAGGCCTGGCCTCAAACCGGTGGTCCCCTTGCCTTAATTTCCCCACTACTGGGGCTGCAGGTGTGTGCCATAGTGCCTGTCTTGTTTGTAATTCATCTGAATAACCTGAATAGTTCATATTTTGTACACTACAACATCCCTTAAGACTTCAAAATGCAATCCTTCTAATTTTTATTACATTAATAATGTCTATAAGAACAAGCTGTATATATAATACAACTAAACAATCCCCTCAAAGCTCAAATAGAAAAATAAAAATCATTGAATTACAGATTTCACTATTCAAATAAACACATCAAATTTGAGAAGGATATTATATAAATAGAGTTCCTCTGTAAGTTACTCCTCCTGTTATTCCAGTAAATAAACTCAGTGGCCAAAACAAAGGTAATTACTAAGAATGATAAAAAAAAACACCTATTGCTTTTCCCCCAGGTTACAATTCTAGTACAATTTCTAGTACTGAGAGTTATACAACATTAATATCTTAAAGTTTGTATTTTTATATCTCACTCAGTTTTTATAAAATAGCATCGTTGCAAGGCTGACACGAAGATGTCTACAGCCAGATGTGGAGGTGCACTGCTGTCATCCCAGTACTTGAGAGGCTGAGACAGGAGGATCCCAGGTTTGAAGTCTGCCACGGCAATTTAGTGAGGCTATCAGACACTAAGTTAGACTTTGCTTCCAAATAAAAAATAAAATAGGGCTGAGGTATAGTGAGAAGGTAGAATGTCCCTAGGTTCAATTTCTAGCCCTGAAAAAGAAAAGATTTTGTGCAGAATTGGAGATAATCTGCAACTTGCTTTATATTGTCATTTTATTTTCGCTGATTTTCAAATTATCTTAGATTCTTAGCATCAGCGATGAGCAATAACTTCTAATTCACATTTCTGTTCCTATTTACATATTAAAGCAACTACTATTTTTTTTTTTTTTTTTTTTTTTTGGTGGTACTGGGGTTCCTGGAAGCCCTTCTACCTCCGGGCTACGCTCCCAGACCTATTTTATATTTTTGAAACAGGGTCTCCTAAGCCAGCGCGGCTGGCTTCAAACCTGCGCTATCCTCCTGTCTCCGCCTCCCAAGTGCGGGGATGACAAGCGTGTGCCACCACGCCCGGCAAAATAAACATAAATATTAAATCATAATGTCCCCAATGCCTAGGATGGCTCTCTTTCTTTCATTACACAGAGCAGACAACATTATATGGAATCATTGTAATCACGTTTCAAGTAAGGTTCTATCCCACCGTCCAAAACTCGGTCACGGAACCTGGAGAAATATAACGCAGTTGTCTGCAGGGATTCCTAAGCTTTCTCATGCTGGCTAAAGAAAATCAACCAACTATCCGAACACACGGAATCACAACGTCAGAAACTCGTAAGTGGGGAAAATGACTATCATCAATGTATTTTCTAGTTTGCTTCCTAAAGAATGGTGGTCAAAGGTAAGCTATGAGCTTTAGTAAGCAAAAAGCTTGCACACCCAACTTATTTGTTGGAAGCCCTTGCGACTCTATGAAACGTTACAGATGATTACGCCCAAGGGCAATTGAGAACAGCAGCTTCACACTCTAATAGTACCAAACAGGAGCGGACGTAACTCGGGATGGGGCTCAGCTGTGGAGTGAAGAGACATCACTCCAAACACTCTCTCCCCGGGGGCTCAGCATCCTAGTCTAGCCCGGAGAAGCAGGCCACCAGAGCCCAGCCAGCCTGATAGGGAAGGGCCCAGAGACCGGAGCGAAAGTGTTAAAGGAGTCATCCTGTTTAAACTGGGTTGCAGAACTCCTATTAAAAATGGCAGTCCTATAAATGTTCTAGTATTGTCAGGAATGTTCTGTTGGATGACACTCTGCTGTGATTTGTACACACAGCGGACCAGAGTTGATGGGTGAATGAAATGATCCATAACCTTCTCTGACACATTTAGAGCAGTTCGGCTGCACACAGAGAACAGTCCATCATTTGCACCCTTCTGTGAAAGCTGGCTTTACCAAGTGTTTCAATGAAATATGTGCAACTTCCTATTTAAATTAGTACCACATGAACCATGAAGAACACCACAGGTATCTCTTGTAGTACCAGCCTAATGTAAAAGTGGCCTGTCTTGTAATGCTCTAACAGGAAAGACATACAACCATTCATCTGTAACATATTAAAACCAGAAGAAATAAATTACTCCGTAGATGAAGAATTATTGCTTGTGCAGGAAATGTGCAAAGGTAGTCCTAAAAAGCAGCTTTTACTAAAAAATTATCGCAACAGCATTTGAATTCGTAATGCATATTAAACGAAGAACGTGTAACCATAAATCATCATTTTTTTTTTTAAACTGGGAGGGAGTTTGGTTAAAACTTTTCACAGGAATTTCTCTCACTTCTTCATCACAGTGTTAGCCCTGGCATGGCTGCTTGGATTCGTCCAAGACCATGGAGTCAGAAAGATTATAACAAGGCAAGCAGAACAACAACAACAACAAAAAGGAAAGCCTTACACATGTATTATTAACTTTTTGTGTGTTTGTTTCAGCATAGACAATAATCTAAGTGAGGCTAACTGTACTAATGTATGAGCAGAACAAGGTCTCTTCTGTGTTATGAAAAAAAGAACGTTATTCAAATAACACTCTAATGAATAAAGAGTCTTTTGTGAAAATGTATATTACTTAAGTGTTTAGCAAGGATCATAAATACCATTCCAGAGTATGCAGGATGCCTTTTTTCTTTTCTTATTTTTTTGTGGGGAAAGGTACTGGGATGCCTTTTTAAAAATGCAAATGGTTGTGAATTAGTTCTACTGTTTTCCCAGTAACTTTAAATGCTCACACAGAAACCATTTATTGAGTTGTTGCAATGGGCTAGGTACCTTGGCTAACTATCTTACAGTATCGCATGCAGTCCTTAAAACAGCCTTATCAGGTAGGTGATTTTTCTTTTTCTTTCTTTCTTTTTTTTTTTGGTGGTACTGGGGTTCCTGGAAACCGTTCTACCTGCAGGCTATACTCCCAGACCTATTTTTATACTTTTTTTTATTTTTGGAAACAGGGTCTCTTAAGCCAGCGTGTCTGGCTTCGAACCTGCGCTATCCTCCTGTCTCTTCCTCCCAAGCGTGGGGATTATAAGAGTGCTCCACCACGCCTGGCTTAGATGATTTTTCTATCAATGTTTTTCAGCTGGTGACAAGTCCCGGGTCAGCCCAGGGGAGTCTTGAGAATGAGAATTTGGTAGAATTCTGTTGAGTCCAAAGCGCTTTGATGAAAACGGTCTCATTTATTCTTCCTAACAAGCCTATGAAGTGATCAGGCGGTGGAGGTTCACTCCATTTGACAAATGCAAAACCTAATCTCAGAAGGATGAGGTGGCCTTCCCAGGCTCCAAAGAAGATGGTAAGGAGATGAGCCAAGACCTGGGACCCCAGCTTTACCTGGATGAGTCCCAGTCCCTGTGCTGGCCCTAAACCTGTGGGGCTGCTCACTCCATCCTCCTCCCGAGAGCAGACATGTCCCAGACCCCCTTCACAGAGCACAGTGCACATGGAAAACTATTTTTAAAGGAAATTTAATATGACTTAAGAGTTTCAAACATAGTGTCTACAAACATATCTCTTTTTTTCTTTCTGTTGTATCTACACAGAATCTGTTCCTCTAGTGTAGTGGGGCACACATATAATCCAAACACTGGGAAGGCTGAGGCGGGAAGATCACGGGTTCAAGAGTAGCCTCAGTAACATAGCAAGACTCTCAGCTAGCTGGCAACACACTGTTTAAAAATATAGATAAATAAAGGCTGGGGTGCAACTTGAAAGTTGAATTCCCCTGGGTTCAATCCCCAGTACCTAAAGAAAGAAAGAAAGAAAGAAAGAAAGAAAGAAAGAAAGAGGAGGGAAGGAGAGAGAAAGAGAAAGAAAGAGAGAAAGAAAGAAAGGAAGGAAGGAAGGAAGGAAGGAAGGAAGGAAGGAAGGAAGGAAAGAAGGGAGGGAAGAGAGGGAGGGAGAGAGAAAGAAAGAAAGAGAGAGAAAGAAAGAAAGAAAGAAAGAAAGAAAGAAAGGGAAGAGAGGGAGGGAGAAAGAAAGAAAGAAAGAAAGAAAGAAAGAAAGAAAGAAAGGGAAGAGAGGGAGGGAGAGAGAGAAAGGAAGAAAGAGAAGGAGGGAGGGAGGGAGAGAGAAAAAGAAAGAAAGGAAGGAAGGAAGGAAGGAAGGAAGGGAGGAGAGGGAGGGAGAGAGAAAGAAAGAAAGAAAGAAAAGGAAGAAAGGGAGGGAGCGAGAGAAAGAAAGAAAGAAAGAGAGGGAGGGAGGGAGGGAGGTAGGGAGGGAGGGAGGGAGGGAGGGAGGGAGAAAAAGAAAGGAAGGAAGGAAGAGTGAGAAACAAGATTGGGATGTGTGTGATGGGAAATACCATATATAAGGAATGAATACAAAGTTTCTTTTCTAGTCGCATATAAATGTGTGTGAGATAGTGTGTATGTGTATTCCCTGGGAATTGAACTCAGGGGCATTCTACCTCAGAGTTACTTTTTATTTTTTCATTTTGTTTAATTTGAAAACAGGGGTTTCAAATTAAATTAATTTGAAAACTAAGTTGATGAGAGCCTAAGTTGCTGAGGCCCACCTCAAACCTGCAATCCTCCTGTCTCAGCCTCCCAAGTACTGAGCTTACAGATGTGTGTAATGTTGTTTCTTACCTACTATTTCAAAGCATCCTAATGTTTTCACATGTAGAATGGGCTTTCAGATTCCAGTACTACTGCTGTTTTGCAGAATATCTATACACACTGGAGGATGATAGCTGGGCCACTGGAGAGTTCACTGAGATCATAAAAGAGGGCTAAAAGATCATAAAGGAGAATTTCCCCCAATAAGATGCAGAGACCATTCACATCTAATCACGTGGAATGTTTTTTTTTTTTTCTTCATGGTAGATTCACATGGTACAACGTAAAACTCTGCTGTTCATTTTCATCCCATTGCCTATTTGCACAATAGCTTTCTTCCCACCCATCACTTGAGAATGCGTTCATGCTCTGTGATGCTCACATCTGAAGAAAATGTAATTATAAGCGGCAATTTATCAAAACTGCCACTTTTAAGTTTGATGTCACCTATTAAATAAAATTCTGTCACGAGATATCCGAAGAGCAGTTCAGAAGCTGTTGCACTGAACTGAAAGGTATCTGAATAATTAAAAATAAAAATGGCAAAGGCATTTGCAGCCCTAATCATTTTTTTTTTTCCCCAGGAGCTGCAAAATTAAGAGCTTCCTATATCGGAGGAGAAACCTTGAAGGCAATTCTACTTTTATATCTAATTCTTCTTATTCAATCTTCCCCAGTGCAAATGGTGCCTAATGTAAAAGACAGTGCTGTACTCTACACACAATATGATAAAATAAAATAGTGTGGCTGATAAAATCTTATAACCATGTCATTCTTCAGTCTAATGAGGTGCATGAATGGCAGAGTTCCACGATCCATTTATAAATAGTAGGTATTTTAGGAAGAAGAGAAAAAAAATAGTCTGCTCCTGTTCCTGCTTCTCCATTACTTATATTTAAGCCATGAAGCAAAGAGAAGGACCTAATGTGTACACAGCAGGAGGAGGAGACTGAGTCGTTCATATTATGTGGGAGGCTTTAGGAACTCTCAGATGGAGGAACCAAGAGGACTTACTGAAAGAATACTTTTCAAGGATAGGGTAGGGGTCAAAAAACCAAGAGATTATGGGCATGGTGGTGCATTCCTGAGTACTAAGTACCCTAAGTACTAAGTGCTTAGTATTTAGGAGGCTAAAATGGGAGGATGGCAGGTTCCAGACCTACCTCAAAAACTTAGTGGGATCCTCAGCAACTTAGCAAGATCCTGTTTAAAAAAAAAATGAAAATAGGGGTTGGGGGTGTAGCTAAGAGTTCGGATGCCTTGGGTGCGGTTCAACCCCTAGTATCACAAAAAATAAAATAAAATAATAGGATTGAGTGTGTAACTCAGAAGTAGAATGCACTTGAGTTGAATCTCCAGTATAAAGGAAGGAAGGGAAGGAGGGGGGGATGGAGAGTGGGGGAAAGGGAGGAAGGAGGGAGAAAAGAAAGAAAGAAAGAAGAAAAAAAATTAACGACTCTCTTTTCCTTGTTGCTGACACAAAACTTCTAAAACTCTCATAATTTCCTAAGTGGAGTGATAGAAACATCTTTATTCACAACAGGTCTTTTCAGCTCTAGCTGAATTTTATCTGATGAGGGTTCTTGCTGGGGGTCTAGGTAGCTAGATGGGACAAGTGATGGGATGAAAAGATTAAAACTTTCAGCTTTATCCCCGAACTCTAGGGCAAGGATGAATCAGGAGACCGAGTTCACTGATTCTGCCTTCTTGAGGAAGCCTCCATGAAAACCCCTAACCAAGGGTTTTGGGGAGCTCCCATGTTGGTGAACTCACTCCGGGGCTGGAGGGTTTTGCTCTCAACGAGCACAGGAGCTCCATGCCTCTCTATCCATGCCTTGACCTAAGGCGTCTCTCCCAGGTTACACCTCCTGATTTGGACCCTTCGCAGTTCATAATTAATAAGTTCTCATAGCTGATAAGTTCTCATAGCTGTTTTAGCAAACTCTGAAGCTAGTGGGAAGCCCTGACTTTAGGGCCAGTTGGTCAGTAACACAGGAGGCTTGTCACTTGCATTTGACATCTAAAGTGGGCAGTCTGTGGGACGGAAGTCTGCAGTAACGGCAAGGTTACTGTCAGAAAGGAACCAAGCTATGGGGCACGGGATTGGCGCCGGGATTGTTTAACTGGGCCAGGAAAGGGGGAAAAAATTCTCACCCCCTTGGTGTCAGAAGTGTTGTGGTTAAAAGCAGCTCAGGGGAAGGATCCACTATTGGAGATATTAAGCTGAGTTCAGATGACAATGGAGGTATGATATAGAAAGCAACCCTTCCCTTAAACAAATTATTTAATTAACTGGGACAGCATGGGATTTCCTGCCCAAGCCAACTAATGGCCCCCCTTCTATTCGTTTCCTTCATTACTCTGTTTACATTACTAGGAGAGCAATTGTCAGTTAGATTGTTTTAGAAGTACCCAGCTCCTCCATCTCTGGATTGGTGTTCCTTGAAGAGAAGATCATTTCTTTCCCAGGGCTAGAATTGAACCACATGGAGAGTGGAGGCCACATCCATTTGAATATCAATTCAAGTCTGAAAGTGTGAGTGCACATGTATGCAAGCTCTCTTACATCAAGGCACACATATTTCATGCCTAAGATCTGATCTGAGGCCAGAAAAAGGCGGGAGGGCCATTCCTAAGATTAGAGTAAAACAGATAAAACTAAAAGCCCCAGTTTATATGTTTAAATCTGAAGCTGTAATGTGACAGGTCTACTGTGATGGTTTCTGCCTTTCCAGTGTTTCTTTGGCTAGGGATCTAGATATGCCCACAGCATCTCATTTTCCTCCCAGCTCCAATTATCACCAGCCAGTTACTACAAAATAATTGTCAAATGGTCTCTTAACCCTACGTTGGTTATTCATGTGTTTTAGTTTCCTCCTGTTCCCTTCTCAATTACGCTGCCCACACCTCATTACCTTCCTAGATCCTCTCCCAGTGAGATCCACCGAGAGCCACGGGACACCTTGGTTTTCATTCTCTAAGTCTCTCTGCTCCTATCTTTCTCTGATTAAATTTCTTGGCAACTCTCACGGAGGATTTACACTCCAGCTAGTTTCTCTCCATCTTCGTTTTTGTCATACCCCGTCTTACTCAGGACCTGCTGCTCTTATTTTTCTCCAAATCCCCTGTCCTGGGGTTCATCCTTCATATGTGATTTCACCTGCCATGTAATAACAGTTTCCTGCAAGGCAGTCTTCTAAATTCTCGTCTGCTCGGGGCTTCCGTCTGCCCTCTGATTTCTCTACAGAGTCTTTTCTCTTTACTTCTGTGTGGTCCCTCCGTTATTTTCATTGATTAAAATGCTCTTTGTGCAATGGATAATGTATGATTACTCAGAGTGCTGCTTAATTTCTACATCAACCTGACCGTTCATCTTGTCCAGTTCAGTGCTTCTGTTCTTACACCGCTCTGGCTACTCCAGGACAACTCTCTCTGCCCTGTAGATATGTTTTACATGTTAGAGTTTTTCAAAATCTCTCTCCCATGCACTCTATACGTGTTTGTTTATTTGTTTGTGTTTGTTTGTTTTGTTTTGTTTTATTGGTTTTGGGGATTGGACCCAGAGGCATTCTATCTCCAAGCTAAACCCAAGCCTGATTTTATTTTTTACTTGGAAACAGTGTCTCACCAGGTCTCTGAAAGTCTTGCTAAGTTGTTGAAGCTGGCTTCGAACCTGCGATCCTCCTGTCTCAAGCTCTCGAGTACTGTGATTACAAGGGTGTTTATTCTACACTTAACAGAGGGAGTAAAATGCCATTTCCATTTGCTCTTAATTGTTCAAATAATTCTGATCCCTAGGAGTGTATGTGTGTGTGTGTGGGGGGGTACTGGGGATTGAATCCAAGGTCACTCTATGTTTTAGCCACACTCTCATAGCCCAGAGCTATTTTATTTTATTTATTTTATTTTAAAAGAGGGTCTTGCTAAGTTGCTGAGGGTTTATCTAAATTGAAGATTGGCCTCAAATCTGCAATCTTCCTTGTCTCAATCGCCCAAGTGCTGAGATGACCGGCATGTGTCATCATGCCCAGATTTCCTTAAGCATTTTTTAAAAGTGAGGGGCGTAAATTATTTTGATGTTTTGTTGATGATGGGAATCTGCCGCGCTCTAGCTGATATTGAGTCTTTGTGAAAAACCTTGATTACATTTTTTTTTCTGAAAAAGTTTTGTTTTCAAAGGAAAATGAATATCTAAAGTTATATCTTGGAATTTGTTGTTTTTTTTTTGTGGTACTGGGGTTCCTGGAACCCCTTCTACTTCTGGGCTATACTCCCAGACCTATTTTATACTTTTTAAATTTTTGGAAACAGGGTCTCTTAAGCCAGCATGGCTGGCTTTGAACCTGCATGATCCTCCTGTTTCTGCCTCCCAAGCACGGGGATTACAAACATGCGCCATCACGCCTGGCTCTCTTGGAAGTTTTTTTATCACTCTAGTGTTAGGTTAAGTTGTAAGCATCCATTTTAATATCTACATATGTGTCTGTGTGCATGTGCTTATAGGATTTTGTAATAAATCAAATCATTTTATGTGGATTTTAAGGCCCATGAAGCTTTTGGTACCATGGTTTGCTTTGGCAGAGACAATGCCACTTGAGCTGGGAGTTTGCTCGGCCCCTGCAAACTCGTCACTTCTCTGCCAATATTTGATATTCCATCTTCCCGTCTTGTTTACTTTGTTTGTGGAAAATTATCATTTTGGCAATGCACCCTCCAAACAGACTTCATTGATACAAAAAACCGTGTCTGAGCTGGCCAGCAGGAGAAGAAAGACCTATAATTCCTCTTAACAATAATTCTGGGCAGGAGAGAGGGGCAGGTTTGGTAAAGGGCTTGGTTCAGATAATATGATTCTTAACTCCACAACCAATGCATAGTCAGTAGTCTTTGCAGTTTCCTCTCAAATTGTTTGAAAATAAGTAATAATGGGGGGGGGGGAGTGCTGGGCTCATATATATGAAGTGGTTCCTACAGAGAACCCAAAAAACACTTGGTCAAAATGGAATTGAAGAGAAACTTGTTTGGTCTGAAGAGACCACCACTTGCATATAGAAAATCCTATCTGTAGGTCTGGGTGGAATCATCTCAGGGTTGTGCCCAACACAGTGCTGTGTACTTGATGGGATTGCTGCAGCATCTCATTAAGGAGGCTTTTTTAGAGTGGTCTTTTAAAACTGAGGATGAGGGGAAACAGTGCCAGCATAAAGAGCTTTCTGTACCCGAACACACTGTTTCCAAAGGGCAGGAGAACCACATACTCTTTGCTTATAAAAAGCAACCACATTGCTCACAACATTGTCACCTGCATCTGGGATTGCCCTGTGGAAGTCAACAGTAACAACTTTGGCACACCAACTGAGCCACAAATACTGACCAGCTGAACCACAAATACTGGGTCATCTCAGATGTGAAACCGTCTAAAGCTCTTTGTCAGAACTTTGATTCCAAAGAATGTAGAAAAATAAAAAATAAAAACATTATTTCTGCTCATAAAAAATAACAATAAAAAGGGAAATGTGTTGAGAATTAGGGGTTTAAACTGCAGGTTAAAACTCGTACATATTGCAATTAAATTTCTAATTTTGATAACTTATGGAAAGATAGTCCAAGGAAAGAGAAAATACTTTGGGCTGAATATTGATATATACAATGCCTTTATATATTTATCTTTCAAAATAGCCCATACACTTAACATTGTAGTTATATCAATTTTTATAACTTTATACCTGTTAGTTATTCCCATCGGGTTTCTACAGATAAACTTGTATTAACGAAAGCATTTTTAAATTAGTTTTTGTGTATTTCCTTAGATTGAATGTTACAAATGATAGAAATAGATAAATAAAAAATTTCCATTCACTCTTAATACATGATGTTTCTTAAATAGTGCTATTTTTAAATTTACTTTGGCAGAGGATAGGAGTAAGAACATCATGGAACTATTTCAAGGTCTTCTTAGACCTCCTCAAGGCTATTATTTTTGGGGAGTGAATCTTGCATCCCCTCATCAATGCCACTGAAGATTTATTTATTTATTTGTGGTCTTGGGGATAGAACCCAGGGGCCTCTACCTCCGGGCTATACCCCCAACCTATTTTATAATTTTATTAAGTAGCTGAGTCTGGCTTTGAACCTGTGCTATCCCCCTGTCTTCGCCTATCAAGTGTTGGGATTACAAGTATGCACTACCATGCCCGACTTATTTTTATTTATTTTTAATAAATTTTTATTGGTGCATTGTAGTCATACATCTTAATGGGATGAAAAACTTGTGGAGATATCCATGCACATATCACCCAGTCAGCCCTTACCCAGTCTCTAACCCTTTCCCTCCCTCTCCCTCCTACCCATGCTCGGCTTCCTGATTGACTTGATATGTTTACGTACATCATGTGCTTTAGAGAGTTTCCCTCTTCCCCCTCCCATCCCCTCAGATAGGTCACCTTAATTGCTCCTCTGTAGGGTCCCTTCTTCATCTAGATTCCTCCTGTTGGTCATTTCTCTCTAGTTTTCGCACATTAGGGAGAGCAACTGCTTTCTTATTTTTTGTGACATTTCACTGTAAATGCCATAATTTTGTTCGCCTTTATGACTGGGCAAAATTCCATTGTGTACACATCCCATAGTTTTGTAATCCACTCATCTGTTGAAGGACATCTTGGCTGGTTCCATAGTTTGGCAATGGTGAATTGTGTAGCTATGAACATGGTTGCTCATGCATTAGCTTGGTATTTTGGTTTTCATCCTTTTTGGTAGATACTCAGAGATGGTCTTGCTGGATCAATTACAGTTTCTTTCTTCCTTGGAAGTCCATTTTTTTAAATTTCCACACTGATTCCCACTTACTGAAATCTTGAAAGGCAGAAGGTGAATAACTTTGACAGGATGATCCACTCACAACCAATTTTTTTTAATAGAGGTCACTTGGACCTGGGAATCTTCTGAGAGATGGGGTGAGGCAGGGCAGCTTCTAGTGCTTCCTGGCCACATGGTTGCACGGACCCACTGGCCCTTTGCTGTGGAGCAGGCCCCAGTCCCAGCCCCACTGTGTGACAGGCTCTGAGCCCGGCCTCGCTGGCTCCAGTCCCGGCCTTGCCCTGCGGTAGGCTCCAGGACCAGCCTCGCTTCCAGACCCGCCTCGCCTTGATGACTAGAAATTTTTTTATGCTGACAGAGCTTTTTTTTTTAACATATACTTTTTTTTTTTTTTTTTTTTGCCGTACTGAGGATGGAACCCAGGAGTATTCTTCCTCCAAGCCACACCCTCAGCCCTATTTTTTATTTTTTATTTTGAAACAGGGTATCACTGAGTTGCAAAGGGCCTCACTAAATAGCTGAGGCTGGCTGCAAACTGCAGTCCTCCTGTATCAGCCTCCCAAATGCTGGGATTCTAAACATGCACCATCACACCCAGCTTTTTAACATATACGTTTATTGGTACACTGAAGTCTCATTATCATAGCACAGTTCAGAGTAATATTAATATACATGAGCACAAAACTTGATGAACATCCCCTGGTTCCTTTCCTACTCCCTCCCTAAGTGTATTGCTTTTTTGATATGGAATAATTGATGATATAGCTGAGCTTCTGATTATTCAAATAATAATTTTGGGAAAGGTAAAAACAAGAATTTAAAGTCCCTTTATATTTCAAGTGAAGAGTGAGGTAGCCTATGCTGATTTTAAGTGTGTTGAGAGGAGACAAAAAGTCAGGTTTAAAGATCTACTCAAAATGACCATAGTGTAAAACGCACACACACATGTGCGCGCGCGCGCGCAAACACACACACACACACACACACACACACACACACTTCTCAGGGCGTCAAAATAAATATCTTGTCACTTTATGGCAAGTCAAAAGTATAAAAAAGTCCATAAACATATTTTTCTTTCCAAATTAATTCTGGAGTTTAGTTTACTAGAAGTCATATAAATTTATTAAAAACAATTTTTGCACCATATTGTATAATTCAAGAACTACTGGAACTAAGTATGCAGGATAGGACTTAAAAGAAGAAATTCAGAGCCCACATTTGAAGTTGAAATTCATAATCAAGGGTGTTTTGCTTGTCTTTCTTTCTAGGAGTTCTTTAATTTGGTTTCAATCTTATTTTCCAACTCACTGATGAAAGAGAACGCAAGAACAAAGCCACAGAAAAATCGTGTTTATTTCTGATTATTATCTAATATTAGTAAGCACTTCTCTGAGTAAGGGAAGATTGGGAATGCATTTTTTTCATTTCTGTTGCAAGTCATATTTAGAGACATAATATTTGAGATTATGGACATACAATACAGCGCCAGTTAAGCGTTCCAAGTGAATTTTATTTTCCCTGAAATAAGCATTGAACTGTATTAAAAATATAATTCATAGAAACTACTTTTTGATATTTCAAAACAAACCATTTTAAAATTCTAGGATTAGCATGTGTCATACTAAGCAGTAGTGTTTTTTGCCCCCTGTATTAGAGTTAGTAAAATTCATTGATTTGCTTGAAGAACAAGAGTATATTTCATAAAAGAAATAAGTTAAAATTAAGAAAATAAATAGGCTATGCTAGGTACTAAGTCTTCAAAAAGTTCTAAATTTGAAAAAGAGGAAATATTTTAAACTATAATTTTGAAGTAAAAAATGAAAGCACATTTAATATTAAGCAACTAATATATACCAATCATTTTGTTAATTTATTTTATATAAATAGATGATAATCTTTACAAATCTAGATATTCTGCATTTTGATCTATTATATGAATTTTAAAATTGATATGCATTTTGTGTTTTTAATACACACTAAATAAAACCTATCAAAACATTCCATTCTCCTTCAGAGTTTTCTCTTGTTCAATAATAAGAGCAAAACTATAACAACAGTCACTAAGCACGTGTAGGGTATTGACTTCTATTGCTAAACAAAATGAAGAGCAATTAGCCTTAAGAGACAAATTATCTTAACAATTACCACAACTGTATTAACGAAGTGTCTTTTTAATTTATTGATTGATACTGGGGATGGAACCCAGGAGCATTTTACCTTCAAGTCTCACCCTCAACCCCTCTATTTATTTATTTATTTATTTATTTATTTATTTATTTATTTATTTTTGCCATACTAGGGATGGAACCCAGGGGCATTCTCCCTCCGAGCTACATCCCCAGCCCAATTTTTTTATTCTTTATTTTGAAACAGGGTCCCACTGAGTTGCAAAGGGCCTCCCTAAGTAGCTGAGGCTGTCTGTGAACCTTGATCCTTCTGTCTCAGCCTCCCAAGTGCTGGGATTACAAGGAGTGCTACCATGCCTGGCTTTTTTTTTTTTTTTTTTTTGAAATGGGTACACTAAGTTGCTGAGGCTAGTCTCAAACCTGTTACCCTCCTTTCTTTTATCAGCCTCCCAAGTAGGCAGGTTTATGGAACTGACCACCAGGCTTGACATGCCCTTGTTGATAATGTTTTCTGTTTCAAATAGAGGCGGCTCACACAATAATGCTTAAAAAAAAGATAGGGAAATAAGGAAAGCGTTCCCAAGAGACATGCATTTATATTTTGTTAAAATTTATTAAATCATGACCCCAAAATATTTATTTAAATTAAATTATATTTAAAATGAAGTTGTGCCTGATACTCACAAGCTAAATATTTCATATTTCTATAAATGTATCAGATGGAAACAAGAAACGAACAGTATTGTTAAATATTTTTCAAAGAGCACATTTTTTTTTTTTCTTCTTTATGGAATAGGTGAGCTTGCATTTTGAGACTTCCAATAAAAATGAAATAAGGAGTATTGCCACTACCGGAATCAGGATGTGTAGTAATGCGCTTTTCATAGTTTAAATGGAAATAACATTGAAGACTTAATTAGGATAAATTGCACTGTGGGATTGAGGATTCCCAACTCTTCCCCTGGATTTAGTTATCCCTTCCCATGGGCTGAGTCATCATGTTTATTACAAAGACCCTCAGCACGATGCTCTGTCAGCTAGGAGGGGCTCCAACAACACAGAGTATCTGATGCCACAGGATACAGTTTTTACAAATAAATCCCCACAGATAGAAAATAGGAAGAGACCAGAACAAATAGCAGCCTTTGTGCCTAAGCAGTGGCCCACGTCTCCCTCGCATTATAAATAACAATAATCAGTTGTCACGTCTCCACTGCCCAATAAATTCCAGATTTGCCATCCAAGTCCTACGCTTTCTCAGTCTATCCTCTTTAAAGAAGCTTCCTTTCTGACTTTGGCCATGAACTCTGGGTTGTATTTGTCTATGATGGGAGGTATCCATAAACTCATCAAATTAGATATCGAAGCAGGGCACAGAGGCAGACTATTGTAATGCCAGTACTTGGGAAGCTGAGATAGGAGGACTGCAGGCTCTCAGCCAGTGTACAGTAACTTAGCTAGACACTATTTCAAAATTAAAAGTAAAAAGGGCTGGGGATGGAGATAGAACACCTTTGTCTTCAATCCCCATTCCCCCAGATAGTTTCCCGATGTGTAACATGGAAGAATTTAACTTTATTTTCCTCTTTTCTTTTCTTTTTCTTTTGTAATAGAGTTTGAATCTGGAGGCATCCTACCTCTAACCTACAACCCCGCACTTTTTACTTACTTATTTTTGCTTTGAAACAGGGTCTTGCTAAATTACTGATGATCTCCCTACATCACTGAGGTTGGCCTCCAACCTGCCGTCTCCCATCTCAGCCTTCCAAGTACTGGCATTACAGGTCTGTAGTACCATACCTGGCTTTTATTTTCCTCTTCTGTAGGGCAGTTGAGCGCCAACTCAGAAGAGTTCTTCCAGGGTAAAATCAAATATGTGTTCTACTGTGAGGCCACTGTGTGACATCTAGAAAGCATTTCATAATATTGTAATTTTTCTAACCATCACCTCTACCTTTTGTTCACACAGGAGTCCATCCTGCAGGCTCTGTCCTTAATTCTTCTGACCTTGATACATTTACTTCTGATTCTGCCCCTTAATAACAGGGTGACTTTGAATAGGAAACTCACCCTCTTTATTCCTCAGTATCTCATCAGTATCTCATCTTTAAAGCAGTGACATTAGTAACATTTAATCCACAGGATCGGGCATAAGAAGCGGGATAATATGTGGAAACTTTTTCTTTCTTTCTTTCTTTCTTTCTTTCTTTCTCTCTCTCTCTCTCTCTCTCTCTCTCTCTCTCTCTCTCTCTCTCTCTCTCTCTCTGTCTCTCTCTCTTTCTTTCTTTTTTTTTTGCAGTACTGGGGATGGAACCCAGGAGTGTTCTACCTCCAAGTCACACCCCCAGCCCTATTTTGTTTTATTCTTTATTTGGAAACAGGATCTCAATGAGTTGCAAAGGGCCTCACTAAGTAGCCGAGACTGTCCTCGACCCGCGATTCTCCCGTCTCAGCCTCCTGAATGCTGGGATTACAAGAGAGCACCGCCATGCCCAGCAAACTGGTTTGAAGAGTGTTTGGCAATTCGGAAGCACTTTGAATTCTGATTTAATTCAGGCTATCCAAATGAAACCTTCTTCTATGTTTTATGAGTTCACGACAGTATAGTTTTAGGATACTAATTTCTGTTTAGAAAATCAGAGCGATGCAGAGACGGTAAGACCTGCAGTGCAGCAGAGCAGAGGCCTTGGCCAGGGCTGAGGGTTTTACTGACCACCGTGCTCCTCCCTGCCCTTCCCTGGGCCAGTCCTGCAAACAAAGTCAAGTTCCATTCTTCTCCTGACAGTTGAGCTCTCCCTGCATCCCTAAACCTGATCATGTTTGTCAAATTTCTTAAATGAGAGGTAAAGACGGCTTAGTGGCTTAAGTGTATATTTATTCCTCGATAATTTGTTACTTTAACCTCTGTTTTTAACAAGAAACAGCCTTATTTTGCATATGCTATCTCCACCAGCCAATCAGGGACAAAGCTTCATAACAGTATGTCTGAAAATCTATTTTCTTCAGAGTACATGATTAAAATAATTGTATGCAAGGTTAATATAACAGGAGCGTAATCCATGTGTATTGTTGAGTCAACAGGAACTAAAGGAACAGGCCTGGTGGTACATGCTTGGCATCCCAGCATTTGGGAGGCTGAGGCAGGAGCTTCACGGTTTGAGGACAGCCTCAGCTAATACTTAATGAGGTCCTTTGCAATTCAGTGAGACCCTGTTTCAAAATAAAGAATAAAAAATAGGGCAGGGGTTGTAGCTCAGAGATAGAATGCCCCTGGGTTCCATCCCCAGTACTGCAAATAAATGAATGAATGAATGAATGAATAAATAAATAAATAAATAAATAAATAAATAAATAAATAAGAGAACCAAGGCAGAAAGTTACTTCCAAACTGCTTTGCAAAGTCATTTTCGCAAGGAGAGGGTCATCTGTATTTTTCCATTTCACCTTCTTTACAATTGCAATTTCAAAGTAGTT